>NW_024466218.1:37930000-38530000 GCF_017591425.1 Ochotona curzoniae | reverse complement strand
ACCCTAACCGTAACCTCGGCGGAGACAACGTCCCTCGCCTACCCACACCCCCACCCGACCTTAGGGGCCCGCGCGTGCCCCCTGAGCTGCCCACCTGCCCGGAAGGACCAAGGAGGGCTCCTCTGGGCCGCGCCTTCTCTAACCTGGCTGACCCTTCCTGGCGCTCCCTGGCTAACGTACTCACCCCTCCCTCCGACTTGCCGTCTCTCACCGGCCTTCTGCAGAGCCCCTCGCTGGCGCCATTGCCCGTGGCGTCAAGGTCATAGCTGACGTAAGGCCGAGAGGCCTCAGTCTAATCCCCTTCTAATCCTGACTGCCCAGTGTGGGTTCCACGGGAAGAATGGAACCCTGGAAGCAAAGCCCCCACAGCCTTCAGCGCGGCTCGGTGCACCGTTGCCCTCTGCCAAACCGCCCCTGTCGCCGGCCCTGCCCGGAGAGCCGTGGAGAGTACACACCTTCTAGAATATTGAAATAAAGTAATAAACTGTTAATGGCATCTGTGTGGTGTCTTCCGCTGTGTTCCGTTTGTGCAGTGCAAGCCCTTGGGACAGCGCGGCCAGGCCCCAGGCCGCAGGTCCTGTGAGCAATGTGGATGGCGTGCTCCCACTCGCGCGCAGAACCCTGCACCGTGCTGACGCCTCTGCTCCAGTGGCTCCTGGCACCACATGGGCCTCTCCTTGGCAGGGCCGTGGACATGGGCTCCCCGCTGTGTCTGGTCACCAGGGTGCTTTCGGAAGGACAGAGAGGCCCATTCCTGGGTCGCAGTGCTGTGGACACAGCCCCTGGCCCTTCGTGCCCCAGGAGCAGCTGTGACGAACTCCACGCTGAGAAGCCCCGCTCCAGACAGGCGCTGGACCCCATGCGCTGGGGCCATTCAGGGGTCCCTCTCCCAGGCTCCCCCAGGTGCGGAAGGCCCTACCCAGCCCTGTGTTGCTGCCTCATCTCCCAAGCCCCTCTCACACAGACTGCCTGCCTTGAACGGCAGGTCTACGGCGATACCACCCCCCGGGGGTGCAGGCGACGGGAAGCCAAGACTGCTAACCTCATGTCACCACACTGAGCAAGAGGAAAACAGAACAAAGTCCAGCCTAGGCCGACCCCTGGGAGCTGTGTCCTAGGGGACACCTCCCACTGCGCCTTCACCCCACCTCCCTGAGAAGGGACCCCAGGGACCCGCCCCCTGCTCTGGGGCCAGTGGGCATCGGAGGGTCCCCTGAGCCCGACATCCCAGCACCACGGTAGCCTGCCCTCCGTTGGATCGTGTCAATCTGCAGCCATGGCACTGGGCACTGCCATTGAGCAAGAGCTGCTGGGTGGGAAAGTAGGGTGCCAGCTCAGGACGGGGCCTGGTGGGGAGGGGACGCCTGTGAAGCGACCCAGCCCCGCAGGCTGGGCATGGGCTGCGTTGTGGGCTGGGTGTGCAGGAAAGACAGGGCCTGAGGAGATGCCTTCAAAGGCAGTAGGAAGTCCTCGTGCCAGCCGCCTGGCACTGCATGGCAGAGTGGCCTGGGCTGTGTGCGAGAAAAAGAACTGTGCTCCCCACACTCTGCAGAGCTGGGACCAGCGGCCCTGGGTGCGCCTCGTTCCTCCTGCGGCTTCAGCCAGCATCCTCTCTGCGGACAGCTCCCGCGCTTGCCTCCCCACCAGTTCCATTCTATCAGGCTGTGCTCAACCAGCCCCTTGCAGCCACAACCAGGCTGAGCTGCAGGTGGCTGACTTGTCCTGAGCAAGCCAGCGTGGACTCCGTTTGATACCAACCCTGTTGCCTGGGGAGGGTCTTCATGGCCTACCTTCACCCCTAACTCTGTAAGCGAACAGCAGTCACGGATGGCGCGGGCAGCCGTGTTAACTCCTTCCCCCCAGGGGGTAGCAGGTATGGCCATAGCTCACCAACATGCGGGACTGGCAGGAAACCAGCAGAGGAACAGAGATGGCAGAGGCCAGGGCTGAGCTCCCCAAGCTTGGTGGGCAGGCAGGTGCACAGATGGTGGGGGTCTTGGTGGACTGGCAGCACCTGCACTTCCACATGTAGACACTGACCTAGGAGTGACAGGCCCCCGCGCACACACATGCACTTTCCCTTGAGACTCAGCTCGTGCTTGGACAGCTCTGCTGTGGGCTTCCCGAGGGGGAGAGCCACGAGGAATTCTGTGCTTCACCCGCAAGGAGTCTTGTGCCTTCCCAGGAGCGGCTCTGTGAGCATGAGACCCCAAGGGTCCAAGGCGGCTGAACCTGCCAGGCACCTGTGTGGACCAGGCCGGGGTATGTGAGAGATGGAGGAAGGGGAGGCAGCCCAGTAGGGAACCGTGTGTGTGTGTGTGAGAGAGAGAGAGAGAGAAAGAGAATCTGTGTGTGCCTACAGGGAAGTGGGTGGACAGATAGGACTGCCTGGTCTCGGCTGGGACACTGACCGTGGGGACAGCTGGCTCTGCCTCAACTCAGCAGCCAGCGTTTGTACCACCAGAGTGGCATCTGTAGCCACCTGACAGAGTGCAGGCCAGCAGCTCTGAGATGTCCACACAAGGGGTGGGGACCTGGCTATGACACCATCATCATCATCACGGTCCCTCCTGGATGTCCTCTCCAAGAACACTGAACTGCGGCTGCCCACATCCCTCCCTGGAAATGATGTAGGACTTGCCCAAACCCTAAGCACAGCCTCTGCACGCCAAGTGTCCCCTTGGGTGACCGACCATCCACAATGCAGACTCACTCTGCCGTGTCATGCCCAGGGGCTGCCCACGTGCCTCCCAGGGGGTGCCCACATGCCTCCCAGGCAGTGCCCACGTGCGGCACAGTGGCGTGTGTCCTCCCAGGCAGTGCCCACGTGTGACACAGTGGTGGTTTTTTGATTTTCCATCACGCAGATGACCTGTGTCCTGTGTCTGGACCGGAGGTGCTGAGAGCCAAGTGAGAACCATTCGTCAGCAACTCCAGCAGCTTCCTGGGAGTAGAGACGGCTGGTGCCCCTGCGGGTCCCCAAGTCACAGATGGGGAAACACCACGGGGAGCTTTGACTGCATGAAGCCTCCGTCCCTGGGCCATGCTTGGGAGTCATGTTCTCTCACGCTTCGTCTTGGGGGGTGCCTGTCACGAGCGTCTGCAGCACCGCACTCCTGGAGCAAGTGGACACTACCAACTCACAGTGATGCACCTGGGAAAGCCCGGTGTCCTGACGTCACAGCAGGAAGCACAGGTGCCAGGGAGGGATTCTCAGGCCACTCCCATCACGAGAGGGCAGAGAGTCCTCAGGAAGCCCGGGGACAGCCATGCCGGTGCCCAGGTCCCACCGGCACGCCAGCCTCAGCTGACCCCACGCCCAAAGAAGTACATGTACAGGAGTTTTAAAATAATACAAAAACTATTTTTATTATTCTTAAAGCCACCACAGTGGCTTTTGGTATAACTATCCATTTCTAATACAAAATTGGATTAAATAAATATCATCCAATGTATAAATAGACCATGAGACAATTCTCAAGATACAAAGAGCTTTTCGGTAAATAAAAAAAAATTAAAAATGTTCTTTCGTGGTGAATTAAGGACAAATCACTATGCCATTTTAGAATCTGTCAAGGAGAATACAAATCTCAGCTTAATACAAAAGTGTTCATGCTGTAATGGGTTACACATAAAAAAGATTAAATAGCAAAATCTTTCATGTTACCACCCATTTCCCGGCATTTCTTGTAATCTTCATATCTTAGTGTCTTCAATATGCATTAGTCTTTCTTAGGGAAAAACCCCAAACACTAGCCCAACATTTCTGTGTTGTATGTGGCCTGTGCGTGCACCTGTGCGTCTCGGGGGGGACAGGAGGTGATGGAGCATGACGCCTGCTCTGGGAACCGGCCAAGCAAAGTGGAGCTGCCTCGCACTGCAGACAGGACCTATCAGAACAAAGTGCAGACCTGGCGGGCCGAGAGACTGCCCCTTAAGTGTGTTCTTTTGAAATGTTATATTAAAACAAGGCAAACAAAAACAAACAGAAGAGCAAACGCAAAGGCCTTTATGTCACCCAAGCCTGGCGGGTGGAGCTGCTCCTTGCAACACCCGTATTCCATCCTGGGGTCCTCGCTCCAGGTCTGGCTGCTCCACTTCTGCTCCAGCTTCCTGCCACAGCTGTGAGGCAGGAGAAGATGGGCTAGGTTGGAAAGCTGGCTGGCTGTGTTCCTGGCCTGGCCCTGGCCGCTGCCACCACCTGGCTAGGAGGAGCAGGCATGAGCTCCAGGTGTGTCCCCCCCTCTATTGTTCCAGCTTTCAAAAAAAAGAGAGTCAACTGTAAAAGTTCAACTACTGCCTTACTCTCTATGCAACAGGTTTTAAAAACAGCAAATCAGCAATGAGTATCACTTGGTAACTCTTCTGGAGAGGTGAGGACACAGTATTAAGCTTTGAGGGGAAATGGGTAAGAAGCAGGCATGAGACATCCCTAAATGATAGTCAATAGGAAGCAGTTCTCTGTATCTTTGATATTTCCTTCAAGAAAACGTCACTCCACAAAGGGCCTTTCCAGTCAAAGTGTCTAGCTTAGGAAGTGACGAATCTTCCAGGATGAACGGGAGGAATCGACACCTACTTCCAGGAAGTTCGCACCTGCGCTAACAAGGGCACCTGGGGCCATCGTGTCAAGGGAGGCCAAAGGGACACGAGCTGGGCTTTAAGCCCAACACAGGAGGCTGCAGACACCTAGGGACAGCTGGGGCAGCACTGGTGCGCTGGGCCCCCCCGCTGCACATGTCTCAGCCTTGCAGTGCCACCCGTGGCCAGCAGGCAGGGCACTTGGCTGACTCCCGGAGGCCATGCAGCAGGAGGGAGGAGCTGGGCTGCACGGTGGCACTGTGGCCGCGGCCACACACTGCACCTGAGTTGAGTGTCTTTGGGACTCCTTCCTTCCAGCTTACGGAGTGTTCAGCAATGATTTCACCATGATGGTGGGGTAACAGACAGCTCCGAATGTCAAGGCCGTGACAGCGAGGCACAGTCTGCCACAGCGACTGGAGACAGCTGGGACTGTGCATGGGCCCTGGGCATCAGGCCGCAGGACAACCATGCCCTGCCCAGACTTCATGGAGGTAAGGAAAATAACACTCCAATTCTCTATGAAACGTGCCCGACCTTGGGATTAACTCACACAATGAACTGTTATTCTGCCTGTAGTATTTTTAGAGAAAAGACATGAATCACATTTCCTAATGTCATTTTAAAATTCACAGGTATTCCAAGGAAGATCTGATACGAAGAGATAGTTCTGCAATACAGCTTTCAGAACCATGCACACAGCTGGAAGCCCCTGCTAGCGGACCGCTCAGTCAGGACAGCACACAGACGAACCGGAAACCACAGGACTCAAGTGAATCCCATCTCTTCAAACCCTCACATCTGCAGGTGCTGAGGCAGTGGGTCAGACCAAGAAGGGACTGTCTCGTGTGGGGCTGTCAAGAATCTGAGAGAAGACATACATCAGCTGACTGAAAGATTTCTTTTTCTTTAGGCAAACTAAAAACAGGCTTTAGCTTCACCTGTTAAGGCCTGACACAGGCACAATGAATTAACACAGTTCACCCGACGAGGCTTTCTATACAATTTGGAAGTCAAACCACCTTGTGAAGAGGTGTCCTGAGATGGCATTGAATGCTAAAAGCAAAATAAATAGTCCAGCAACAATGAAAAATTTAAATTCCAATAATTGCAACTTTGAGGGAATATTTGTTCACCAAAATTGACATTTTAAAAAAATCTTAATACAAAATTATAAAGAAAGAAAGTGCATTAAAAGCAGAACCTTTAAAATTCTAGCGCAACGACAGTTTTTCTGAACATTCTGATGAGAGCCAGCTGCACACACTGACATTCGGGGAAAGGCCGGGGCTTCGAATAAGTCAAATAAGGCTTCTGTTTTCTTAAAAAAATATACAATACACAAAGCAGTTTGGAAAAAAGTAATATTATTTAACAGTTTTCCGACTTAAATATCTTCACGTAACAAAAGTTTTCATATCACCATCAATATTACGTATGTACACATGCCGAAGGCCAGCACGAGCAGACGCCCGGAAGCCACGGAACGCCTCTTGCCCGTGCAGTCCGCAACGAGCTCTCTCCGACTCCAGAGTGCACACGTATGTACAATACAACCACTTGCTTCAAAATCCAGGAAGCAATGACAGAAAATAAAGGCAATTATTTCCCAGGAAATAAAAATAAAATGAAATCCAGCTTTATATTACAGTGGAAGATACCCATTTAGCAGGACAAAGAACGCAATACTGGCTGAAGTGCTGGCGGGCAGGAGTGCGCCCCTGGACCTATTTACACAGCCCCGGTGCGGCCCAGGCCCGGCCCGCCCGGACGAGGCTGGCTATGTACACAACATATAAATAACCGTGGGGGAGGGGAGAAGCAGCGGGGGAGGGGAGGCCCTTGCCAGCTCTGGCAGGCCGCGTGGCCGAGCGTGGGTCGGGCTGAGTCTGGGACATGCTTCCTGTGGCACCACTGATGATACTAAGAATTCCCTGAATAAGAGACACCCCCAGGGAGAGAAGCCGGGGCGCACCTGTCGCAGATGGCTTGTGGCGTGTTTCCCTTCCCGCCCGCGGCAGGCCCGGGCCCGGCTGGCCGGGGCAGCTCCACTGCTCTGAGGGGCTGAGATGTGCGAAGGAGAGCGCTGGGCCGGCCGGCTCTCAAACTGCTGCTCAACGCTCGCTTCCGGCGATTACACAGTCAACTTCTTAGAAAAAACTGGCAATCCCCCGTGCGGTGGGACACTGCTTCGAGCTTCACCTAGCTTAGGCTTGTCTCGTAAGCTACACTTCTCCTAGCAGAAAACACGACGGGCACCTCACGCCCCGTCCGTGGTCACTTCTGTCTTTGCCAATTCGAGGAATCACGTGACAATGATAGGACGAATCGATCAGCTTCTGCCCTAAGCAGGCACGCTGGCTGCGGAGCGGCGGACAGGACAGCCTCCCGTGTACCCTGAGTTCAGCCATCTGTAGATGGGGCATGGTGCCACACCCATGCCTTTCCCAGCTCCCCTCCTCTCAGTCTCAGATAGACAATGATTTGGTAGGTAACCATGTAGCTAAAAAACGCCCGCGTGTTGAACGCTTGAAGCCCTGAGACAGGCATTCCACCACGCCGCTGCCGTGCGCCAGGGTCCTTGCACACGCCCAGCTGGCGGCTTCAAAACACGTTGGTGAGCGTCTGCCACTCGCCCGCAGCCTCCTGAACCACCTCCTCCAAGTGCAGTGTCCGCAGCACCTCTCCGTCTGGCTCCTGGGGCCCCGTGGACTCCGGCAAGGCTCCTGGGATGCAGAGAAAGGGCAGGCAGGGCTCAGACTGTGAGGGAAGACGATGCGTCCCCGGGGCCCAGACGGGGAACGCCTGCTTCACCCCTTCCCCACGGCCGCCCGCCAGGACGGCGAGCAGAGTGCCACTGCATGCAGTGCCTGCGCCCCAGCCCAGGTCTACCCACTCAGGACTCGCAGACAACCACACCTGTGTGCAACACACTCCTGCACATGTGACCTCCTTGGCATGCTTACCCGGCCCCTTCCTGGATCGGTGCCAGGCAGCATGGGGTCAGGATAGGAGGCCAGGGCACAAGAGCCTGACTCCCCGCTTGGCCTGCACACCGTGGCCCCCGGGTGGCAGCAGCACACCCCAGCCTCTTGCGTCCTGAGCACATGCAGGCTCTGGGGGCCACTCTGCTTGTCTGCCAAAACAAAGCAGACCCGCATTCTCATCAGGTGTGGTGTGGGGGCAGCGTACATCCTGCCAGAGAGGCGCTCAATGCCAGGGGTGTGGGTGACAGGGCACGCACCTGTGTAGCTGTGTGCCCGCTTCACGTGCAGTTTCATGTTGCTCTTCTGCGTGAAGCCCATGGCGCAGTGGCCGCAACGGTAGGGCCGCTCGCCCGTGTGTTTCTTCATGTGCACCTGCAGCGCGCTCTTCTGGTTGAAGGCTTTCTCGCACAGCGTGCAGTGGAAGGGCCGCTCCCCTGCAAGCAAAGGCTGGTCAGCTCACCCAGACCGACTCCGATGCAGAGGCCACTGTTTGTTTCTTGACAAAATTTACTTTCTTAGGAAGGCAGAGTGATGGAGAGAGGAGAGAGGGGGGGGGGGGGCATTTTTCCATCTACTGTTTCACTCCCCAGTGGCAGCGGCTGCGGCTGAGTCAGACGGAAGCCGGAAGCCCTCAATGCCACCTGGGTCTCCGCAGTGAGTGGCAGGGGCCCAAGTCCCTGCTCTTACAAGCACACTGGCAGGGAGCTGGATCAGAAGGGGATCACTCTGACACAGATGCCAGTGTCGCAAGCACTAGTTTAACCTGAGGCACCCCAATTCCAGCCCCAAGGAAGGCCTTTTGTGAAAAGCACAGTGACGAGCTGCCGGCTGCCACTGCTCTGATGGCTGCTGTCACTGCCACCCCAACTCAAGCGTTCTGGTGAAGCCACTCGGTGCCGAGACGGGAGAAGCCTCGTGGGGCCTCATGGGGCCTCGTGGCAGCACACACCTCCAGGATGAGGAGCAAGCACGCACAGGCTAAAACAAATGGGGAGACTGGGGACACAAGAAATGCAAACCCACTCAGTGGCTGACGGCGGCGTCTGTCAGTGCCACGGAGCGCTCTCCAGGGAGCAGGGATCCTGAAGAGGGGAAGCATGGGGCGCCAGGCCTGCTGTCTGCCTCCGCTGTGCACACCCACCAGCCCAACTCCACCTGCTCCGCCCCTCCCCTGCCCTGTCTCAGCAGTTAAGCGTGCCCATCTGGCTAGCCTGTCCTCAGGGTCCCATGAGACCAGCGGGGCTGCAGGGACTGAGAGAGGCTGGGTCAGGACACATGGGCGTCAGTCCCCAAGCAGAGCTGCAAGCAGCAAGCTCAGAAGGAACCAAGCCACCGTGGACCAGGAGACTCTGGGGAACTTAGGATCTCCTCTGCCCACGCAATCATGCATTCCCAGCATGTCAACATGTTCTGAGGGCATGCGCTGGACAGCTAGTGTCCACGTGGAAAGCCTGAGTGGATTCCTGGCACGCAGCTCAGCACAGGTCCTGCTGACGCGGGCCTTGAAGGAACTAGAGGACACTGACTCTTGTCCCACTGCCTTTTCCAGCAACGGAAAATATTCTTTTACATTTCAAAAGATAGGGAGAAAAAAAGAAAGCAATTTTCACAGGTAACACTTGGGATGAGGTCCACCAGCCACACAGTGACACACAAAGTGACACACAGTGACACACACAGTGACACACACACAGCGACACACGGTGACACACAGTGACATGCAGAGCCTGGAGCCCACGTCAGTCTCCAGGACTCTCTTGGCTGCAAGGTAACAGCGCAGCAGAGCTACCCATCATCTTGAGTCACAAGGACTAAAATAGAAACTCAACAAATCCCCAGCAGCACTAACAACACCAGACACCAACATGAACAGCTCCACCACTGCATGGCATGAGGAGCGGCTTTGGCCAGGCACCCGGCGCTGCCTGGACGCCTGCACTCCGTACAGGATGCCTGCTGAGCACCAGCACCTCTGCGTGCAGCAGCCTGCTTGTGTGCAGCCCGGAGGGGGTGGCAGTGGCGACCCAGGCATGTGGGACGCTACACCCACTGAGGGCCACGTCCTGGTCCCAGCCTGGCTATAGCTGCCCAGGCATGTGAGGTAGGGACAGTGACTGTAAGAACTTTAGAAATTGAAATCTTTACTAAAGCACACAGATCTCCAGTCAACTGAAGCACCTGCACTTCCACACCGACAGCTTAGCCTGTGCTCACTACACACAGCAGGCCCGACAGAGGAACCCTGCCAAGCACACAGCTAAGCCGTTCTCCCGGCAAACAGCACCTCCCTCCACGTACAGATGTTAAGTACACACTGGATAAGGCACAATGACAGCAGCAAGTGACCTGGACTGGACACACATGGGCTCCAGGTGCCCAGGCCTCAGCTCAGGGCTGACTCAGAGCCTGGAGGAGACGTTAGGCACCCAAGGGAGGGGTCGGGGGACCCAGAGGAGATGCCCTAGGGAACTGCTCTGTGTATCAGGACACAGCCAGGAGACAGGGCTGGGGATGACGATGTGCTGAGAGACAAAGTCCTTGCAGGAGGAGGGCCTGCAGTGGCCATACCAGGTGCCAGTGAAGGAGCCATGGCTACGGGGCAGCAGAAAGACCAGGAGCTGCCCAGCCCTTGTGGGTGTGGCTGGGGGACCTCTGGTGCAGTGACATGCTGACACAGAAAGAAGGCAAGAATGGGGCAGAAAATTAAGGGCAGAAGCAGTTGCCAGGGGCAGGCACAGTGCCGAGGCCTGGAGGCCAGGGAGAGGTCCTGTCTATGGTGCGTGTATCCACCGTGAAGGGGCAACAACAGCGACACCGGAGCCAGCTTTAGGGGAGCAGGAAGGTGTGGTCCCGTGCCTGGCAGCACATGTGCGAGAAGCACCACACCCTTACCTGTATGGATGCGGCTGTGTCGCTCCAGCTGGCTGGGCTTGGCGAAGGCCTTTTCACAGGTGTCACACTTGAACACTCGGGGCTTCTGGGAGCTTAGGGAAGGGCCTGCCTGGTGCGTCTGCATGTGTTCCTGGTAAGACATAAGACAGTGCAGGGGAACACACACACACATGAGGCGGCGAACAAAACCTTGGAGACTGCAGGGCACAGGCTTGGGCTCTGCCTCCGCTGCCTCCCACGGTGACTCCCAGGGGCAGCTGCCACCAGGGGCCACAGCCAGAAGCACCAAGCAGAGTTTGTGCAGAGCTGGTGCCCTGAGTGCCCAGCTGTGCTTGTCCCACCCAGAAATCTGCTCCCAGACCCCAGGGACAGTGTCAGACAGGTGAGGCTGCCAGAGTCACTCCAGCTCACCTGACACTGGTGCTGACCTGCGGGTGAGGAGATGACCGCTTCCCATGCACTGCCCGGGCCCTGCCACGGCCGAGCCCCGCACGGAGAGCTGCACGCTGCAAGGAGGCCAGGGCCTTACCTTGAGGTGCGTGGCACGCTTGAAGGCCTTCCTGCACACGGGGCAGCCGTGGATGCGCTCCTTGCCATGCACCTCCCTGCTGTGGTGCAGGAGCACGGCAGCTGACGAGAAGGCGCGGTCACACTCCAGGCACTGGCGCATGCGGCCCTCTTTCTCGGGAGGGCTGCCCTGGGCCAAGGTAGCCGAGACATCGGTCACCTGCAACAGTCAGAGATGCTGTGACTCGCCACTCTTGGCATCTGGTGTGCACTGAGCACAGCAACAGATCACCAATCACAGCAGGGCCACTTGCAAGAGAACATGCTAGCCTACAGCTCACCTCCATCACCCTGGGCAAGGCTGGCCAGGGACAGTGGGAATGGACTGACCGAGAAAGATCTGAACAAATGAGGGACAGCCAGAGCCAGCCATGCGCACTGTAGAGTGTAGCCGCATTGCTGTTGTCCTGGCTGCTGGGCTGTGCACTGGACCCCTACAGCTGGCAGCAGGGGGTGACACCATCAGCTGGCCAAGCACCTGCCCAACATGGACTGGCAATGGGAACAGCCAGCACTGGCGTGGGGACTGAGCCAGAAGACAGATCTTCCTCTCTGTGTCTCCTTCTCTCTGTAAAACTGCCTTTTCAATAAAAATTAATAAATCTTAAAAAAAAAACAAAGTACTGAGGAAAGAAGGCAGCCTTAGGCTCCTGGTCCCCAAGCAGCAGCCTTCTTCCTACAAGAGGATGAGGCTCCATCCCAGCGAGGGGCACTCTCCAAAGCACGTGAGTGCTGGGGGCTGTGACAGGGCCAGGAGGCAGCTGTGTCACTGTGAGAGGGTACGGGGGCCATCCCTTGCAGAGATGGCTGCACAACACCTGGAACATACGAGCCAACACCCTCAGCAGTGTCAGCACGGGCTGCCCTCATAGCCAGACTCCTGCGGGCAGGAGTGCACTGTAACATGGGGCTTAGGCCACACTTCCTGACGCCAGTGATGGATGAGAGAGAGTGAGAGCAAGCACGCACGAGAGCAAGCTCTGCCTCTAGGGGCTCATTCAGTGATGCTCACACGGCTGGGCTGGGCTGGGCCGCCGCCAAAAACCTAGAACTCAGTGCAGGTCTGCCGTGTGCACAGCAGTGACCCAACCGTGCACGCAGGCCGTCAGCTGTCCTCCCAGGCTTTGCACCTGCAGAAAGCTGGTGCTCAGCACAGAGGCAGACAGGCCAAGTGTGCCCTCTGCAGGAAGCTGGTACCCAGCACAGAGCAGGCTCAGTGGAGGCAGACAGGCCAAGTATGCCACCCTGCAGCCGGGTCACTGTAGTACACAGGACCTCCCACTGCTGGCCTTGGCTGCGGGACACATCCTTGAAGGCCAGCCAGCTGCTGAGGCCACAACTGTCCCATGACCCTGTCACCAGCCCTCCCAAATCTGCAGTGTACGAGTGGCGGGTGTACTATACCTGGTAGGCCAGCTCCTCACAGCAGCCACCTGCCGCCTGCGGGGTGTGGCTCACCAATATGACCTGCGGGGAACTTGCTCCTCCTTGGCTGGCCAGAGAAGGATCCGTGAGCAATGCTGGGAACTGCTGGCCCTGGGAAAGACACTGCTTATTGCTATAAGCCAAAACAAATTTTCAGATATGTTAAGGGGCAGCCACTTGTAGAGTTATCACACAGCCCAGCAAACCAAGAGATGTGCCTGCATTCACTGAAGAACGGCGCCTATGCTCATGGCGGCAGGAAGCATGCGGCCAGAAGGTGGAAAGAGCCCTGTGCTGCGCAAGCGACTAATTCATCATAAACAGGCAATGCAAGAAGCACAGGGAGGGCCAGCCACACGGGCCACGCAGCACGGGGAGGGCCAGCCCCACGGGCCACGCAGCATAGCACAAAGAGGACATCCACATGGCCACACGGCATGGGGAGCCAGCCACACCTAACTATTCAGAGAGCCCACCAGGACACTGATGCAGACAGAGGACACGTTGCTGTCACCAGCATTGACTTGTGGAGGAGGGGAACAAGAAGCGCTCCACAAGGAGGCAGCCCTAAGCAGTGAGAGCTGGTCCCTGCAGTCACTGTGTCCTGGAGGGGAGACTCGCGGCCCACTTATGACCAGGAAAGTCACATTTCCAAGTCTAAATCATACGGTTCCACATCTCACCCACATCAGTGCGCTGGAATCAGGTGAGAGATCGCAGGAGCCGTAGGCTGTAGCCAGGTCCTGCCCAGGCTGGCCGAGGTGCATGTTGGCACCTGCTGGCTAACTTGGGGCAGTCAGGCCTCCACTGCCCCTCCACCCCACAGCTGCGCAAAGCTTGGGAACATGAGGCCTCCTGGCTTGCCTACTGAGCAAGAGAATTCCACAGCCTGGTACGCTGGCACCATTTCCTCCAAAATCACTTGTATGGTCAATATAAGTCTCATCCCTGCACTTCAGCCTCAACTTGAACAAATCATATTTCAAAGTGAACTACCTGCCCCTGGTCTAGAATTCTCATTCACCCAACAGAATGCTCTGCAATTGGGCCCTCTTCAGATTTAACTCAGGATTAATCAGAGCCTTACAAAAACATATTTGTTCCAAACTTTTTACTTTTACGGGCTCAACTTTGCCCATAGTTAAACTTAAGAATATTCCATAAGGCCAATTCTCTTGTACAACTATTTCCTTTCTTAGATTTCACAAAGACACAATCTTCCTAACATATATAATAAATAATAAGCATGTTACTTTTGTATGTTTTTGTCCATGAATGCGAGTGGGAACTGGAGCTGCAGAAAATGCTGGGCTAGATTCTGTCAGAGCTGCGCCCTCAGGAGCTTCACCAGTCTGCAGCCACACTCACGCCAGCAGTCTGAGCTTGAACGCTCACCACCACTGAGCTCCCAGGCACAAGGTAATGACTCCGCCTCTACAAGGATTCATTTCACAGGAGAAGGGACCTGGCGCACTGGGCATGCAGCACTTAGCTCCCCTCACACTCTGGGGTGAGGGCAACCAGCGCCCACTGCTCAAACCTTGGATCTGGACATGTGCCAAGTGCAGCACACCCTCATGCTGAGGCCCCCAAGCTGCCACACGACCGAGCAAGAGCAGGCTCCACAGCAGTGGGGACGCTGGGTGCTCACTGGCTCCACAGCAGCGGGGACGCTGGGTGCTCACTGGGTGCTCACTGGCCCCACAGCAGCGGGGACACTGGGTGCTCACTGGGTGCTCACTAGCCCCACAGCAGCGGGGACACTGGGTGCTCACTGGGTGCTCACTGGCCCCACAGCAGCGGGATGCTGGGTGCTCACTGGGTGCTCACTGGCCCCACAGCAGCGGGGACACTGGGGGTGCTCACTGGGTGCTCACTGGCCCCACAGCAGCGGGGACACTGGGTGCTCACTGGGTGTTCACTGGCCCCACAGCAGCGGGGACACTGGGTGCTCACTGGCCCCACAGCAGCGGGATGCTCATTGGGTGCTCACTGGCCCCACAGCAGCGGGATGCTCACTGGGTGCTCACTGGGTGCTCACTGGCTCCACAGCAGTGGGACACTGGGTGCTCACTGGGTGCTCACTGAGCCCACTGCTCTTCTGTATTTCTTATGCTTTCTTTAAGTAGAAAAAACAACACCTGAAGTTGGAAGGAAATGTCCAGAATTTACGTTCAGCAAAGGGCAGGAAGGCCCCTCTCCGAGAAGGCCAGGGCTCACCTGAGATGTGATGTTGAGTGTCACCGTGTCCAGGCCTCCCGACAGCATGCCCTGAGTGTCCGCCAGGGTCAGTGTCACGCTGGCATCTCCCCCAACACCCGATGAAGACATGACCAGGTTCTGAGTGGAAATGGCTGACGGGGACATGGGTGTGGATGAAGGCAGGCTCCCACTTGCAGGATTCAGCTCTGCAAAAGGCCAACACACACGTACGTCAGTGGGCACGCACGTCAGCAGCCTGCCTGAGGGCACAAACGCAGCCTGAGCATCGACCAGTGCTGCCAACACAGCGCCCCAGAGTCCTGGGCTCTCACCCCAATTCTAGGATGAAGCTCTTCTTACGAGTGGGCACGCAAGGAAGACGCCATGAGAGCAAAGGGGAGATGTGGCATTTCTGTCGGGTCCTAGGATAGCCACCGCTGTAGCCCTGGGCCTTGAACTGCAGCGCCAGAGAGCACGGGCAGCAGCCCGAGGCGGCAGCCGAGCCGGTCCTACGAGCAGTGATACCCTCCTCAGCAAATGCACAGGCCTGGCCAGCTCTACTCATCCGTCACTCCAAGCCCTGAGTGTCCACTTACTGCACCACAGGCAATCAGAAGCCTCACGAATCCTGCATGACACTTAGGAAGAGCGGAAGACAGCTGGGGCAGCAGGGGGCAGCGGGGGGCAAGGAGAGGCCTTCCCTCTGTACAAGAGACACCACGCGTGGCCCCGGCCATTGAGCTGGGCCTGGGACCGTCCGCGCCCTGGGGTAGGCCCAACAGTGACAGCACACGCACACACAAAAAGGCACACGGCCACCTGGCCGTGAATGACCCCCATCATCCACTTGAAGGCTGTTCCCCAGTAAAACTTCCAAACAAAATACCAGCCCCCTCCCGCCTGCCATGGTGTCCCGCACAGGCAGAGCCGACTCTGTGACATGCATGGCAGGAGGGGAATGTGGATGTGTGGAGGATGCCTGCGTGCACCTCGTGGCGAACCATGCTCCCCACGCACTTCCCAGCTCCTGTGAGCACGTAGCATCACTCCACAGTCACACGAACATTAGCCACTAACTAACCCTGCACAGCCGCCTCAGCAGAGCCTGGTGGGCACAGATGCCCAGGAGACCTGGGCAGAGGGAGGGCGCTCCCCTGTAAAGCCTCACCAGGGTCGCACAGAAACCCACCAAAGCCAAGCAGAGACAGTGCCTGCCTGCTCTGCCTTACCTTGGAAACGAACCCCAGGATCCCCCCACATCCCCTCACAGGACGGGGCTGACAGGACAGGCTCTGAGATGTCCTGGATACTCCGCCGAGGGCCCTGGGAAGCAAGTACAGGGAGCGAGACAACTTCACAGAGGGCCAGCCTGCCGGGAATCACGGGGCAGAGCAGGAAAACAGACCTCAACCTGCTGGACAGCATGTGGGACTAGAGGAAAGAGACGTGGGAACATCCCTGAGCACACACCAGCTACTCCACAAGCTACAAGCAGCTCCTAAGCATACATCTGCTGAAAGCTCTACAAGCCATACTATAAAGGAAAACCAACCACACCAGCTCACTGAGGGCGCAGAGAGAGAACTCTTGATACTAGTTCCCTCCCAAATGCCTCTCACAGCTGCTGGCTACCCGAGGCTGGAGCTGAACCTAGGCATGCCCACAGGGGACGTGGGTCTCTGAACTGCCAGACCACAGGTCTGTCCCTAGAAGCTACAGCTCCAACACTCAATTAGATATTTGTCTTTAAAAAAGATCTGTTTATGCAGAGTGGTGTGATGGCTCATTAACTAAGTTCTCACCTTGCAAGCTTCAGGATCCCATATGAGCACCAGTTCATGTCCCAATTGCTCTGCTCCCTGCCTGTGGCCTGGGAGAGCAGCAGAGGACGGCCCAAAGTCTTGGAGCCCTGCACCCACATGGGAGACCCGGAGGAGGCTCCTGGTTCCTGGCCTTAGGTTGGCTCAGCTCCGGCTGTTGTGGTGTCCTGGGGAGTGAACCAGCAGATGGAAGATCTTTCTGTCTGTCCTCTCTGTGACTCTGCGTTTCCAATAAAAATGAATAAATATTTATTTGAGAGGTAGAGTTAGAAAGAAAGCGAAAGCTCTTCCACGTGTATGTTCACTGCCTCAGTGACCAACACCAGCTAGGGTTAGGCCAGGCAGAAGCCAGCAGCTTTTTCCTGATCTCCCAACTGGGTTCCGGGGGCCCAAACATGTGAGCCACTTCCCACTGCTTTCCCAGACTCATTAGCAGGGAGCTGGATGGAGAACGGAGCAGCTGGGACTCAAACCAGCGCCCATATGGAAAGCTAGCATTTCAGCTGGTGGCTTTACATCCTACGTCACAATGTCGCCCCCCAATTATTCCCAACAGGAATGTGAGCACCAAGCATCTATGTAAAGGCTGTAGGTTGTAACTTCTCATTTCTGTTTCCCATTTGCTTTTCTGTAACCACTGTACTCCCAGACAAATTCAAGCAGGGCTAGCCTCTCACTCAACACGCAGAAGCACACAGAACCAACAGCCTGCAGCCTGCTGGGTCGAGGGCCACTGCTTCCAGAGTAGTGCAGACATGCCAGAGGAATTCAAACACGCCACAATGGAGGCAACCACCAGCCTGGCCACCTGCCCACAGGCAGACGGGAAAACAGCACAGCAGGGACTACACTAAGTCTAGAAGAAAAGCTAAGGAACCTTTCAAAGGCGTCTTATGCATAGAACCACTCTATTTCCCATGAGACTCCACCCAGTCACCAAAAGTACCTTAAGTTTAGAGTGGCCGAGAGTGGGAATAAAAATGCTAGTCTGAGATAAATTCATTTGAAAGCAGTCAACAAGCCTGCGTCCACACAACCCACTGTATAGAGCCAAAGTTAGTAGCTCCACAGAGCGCAGGCTAGCCCACCAGGCTGCCGGCCCCACAGAGCACAGGCTAGCCCACTAGGCCATCGGCCCCACAGAGCGCAGGCTAGCCCAGACGCCTGTGGGACTGCAGACCAGGCCAGTCCCCCAGTCCTCGAGGCACAGCTCCCAGACAGGTCCTTAGCTGCCCACTATTGCACTGGGTATTGTTAAGGCTTGCACTCACCCACAGTCTTACTGCCCTGACCGAGTCTACTACTTGCATTTGGGTCATGCAGAGTAAGTCCTGACCCAGGTGGAGATGCCCACTGGGTGACTGGAAACTACATCACACAAGTACCCAGAAAGGGAACCGCCGTGAATACATGTACAGAGAAGGACACAGGTGAATGACAGCCCCCAAATGACGGATGGACACACACTCTTTAAGCTGTATTTTAAAGCACTTCTTAGGAGTTCAACTGTTTGTCAATATTTAAGTATCAAAATTTCAAACTTTGCTGAATAAAACTTTCACAGAATTGAAAATACTTCCATGAGCAGTAGTTGGCCAAGTATGGTCAAAACACATACAGATGTATTTAGGGCACTCTGTGACATCACGGAGCCTGCTCTCCCAGAGTTCCCAGCACACACTCCGTGCGCAGTGTGGAAGCCGGCTGACGACCCAGGACACCCAGGGGCCGCACTTCCAAGCCCCAGCTGCAGTATGAGAACTAGAAACATGGGAACAAAACCACCTGCTGATTGCCTCCTGGTAAGCAACCTGCACATTCTAGAAAGATCTAGTTTCCAAATGAGATGAGATAGTTCCATGAGATAGTTTCCAAATCCTCCTGGAGACCAGGTGCCAGCTTCTGCTGCCTAAGCATGGCATGCTACCCCAAAGTAAAGTGCTCCCTCAGGGCGAACTCTCCACAGGCCTCCCGGATCAGAAACCATGAAGACATCATCCCCCAGCGTGGCGCCCGGCTCCTGCTAAGGAACACCTTGTCACGGCGCCCGGCTCCTGCTAAGGAACACCTCGTCACGGCGCCCACAGCACTGTAAACTGCGGCAGAGGCTCTGGGAAGGGTGACGCTGCTGGGGGAGCCCCCTGGGGGATGAGGGGCTGGCTGGTTATCCTGCCCATCATTGGAGAAACCTGATCACTTCTCTCACACTGAATCTGCACAGCCGGCATCTTGATCATCAGCAAGCGGTTTTCTTATGTTCATCAATGACCTTCTAGATCCACACCAGTAACAGGGCATGCGGCTGGTGAGAAGCACTTACAGCTGAGGCCTGCCAGGGTGAAGCAAAGTGTGTCCATTGATAGCGAAGAAAGTACACCACGGCCCCCAGCCGGAGACAGGGAGGTGGGCTTCAGAGCACCACAGCCCCCAGCCGGAGACAGGGTGCCCTGTGTTCAGCTGCTGTACACACCTGCTGGGGACTGAGACAGCAGCAGCACTGTGGGGCTGTTCAGTCCCAGGGCACGCAGATCACGCCCCTCAGCGGAATGGAACATGGGGGGGAATCATGCACTCAGGACACCTCCTCCTCACCAAGGAAAACGGCAAATCTCTACACTACTGAATTAAATTACGACTCAAACCCTAAGTGACAGGACCAACTACCATTTTTACCTTTAGGACTGGGTGTGAACTGTATCAGATTATTTTTTCACCAAACTTGAGTATTCCTCATGACGTACAAGTTGAGCATTGCTCCGTGTGCCACTGAGTGCGATGAATAAAGACGCCATTGCGGCGCACTCGCACGCACGATCTACTAACCAGAGATTGTTAGGGTGATCTCCTGCGGGGACCCCGAAGCCGACGAGGTGGCGGGCCCGGCGGCCTGCGCCAGGACCTGGCTCAGACTCGAGTTGTTAATGGTCAGGGTGATCTCGTGGGGACCAGTGGAGGTGGACACCAGCCCTGGAGAGGTCACCACCTGCGTGAGGTCTTGTGTCCCTGGGTATTACAAAGCAAAACAAAATCAAGCTTTAAAAGTACACATTTTCCCATTTTGTACCAAACACGCTTTACTGCTATTTTAAACAGACTGGAAATAAGGCAGCAGTCAATTCTTACTCCTTCATAACAGGGCCAAGGTTGAGACGTGAGGCCACAGGCGGTCACTGTGTCCCGAGTCACTCCCGTGGGACTCCAACCAGGGTGAAGCAAACCAGCCCACTTACCACTGCTGCTGGTGGTCAGCACGGAGTCGTGCTCAGACAGCGGGCCTATGGTCAGGTTGGCGGAGGTCACTGTGGGCTGTAGGGACAGGCCCGAGATAGGCTGGATGACAACACTGGCAGGAACAGAGCTGTCTGGGGCCTGAACAGAGCTGTTCTGCGGGGCCACGCCAGGCTCCCCCGCAAGCTGCTGCGTCAACACGTTACCCTGCTGTAGCGTTTGCTGCAGAATACTTGGGTCAATCTGCAAGGTAACACAGGTGCTTGTCAGGACGAGCCCCGCTCTCCTGCGCCGTAGGCATCCCAGGGAAGGATGGCAGGTGCCGTACCTGCAAAGTGATGTTGTTGATGCTGGCGGCATCAATCCCAGAGATCTGGACGTTCGGGCCGACTAGGTTAGCAGCCAGCTGTAACTGGATGCCTTCCAGGGCGGCCAAGCTGCCGTCCGTCAGGGACACCGTTAGGTCACCTCCAGCTAGCCAGGAGAGAGGGGGTGGTGAGCATCAGAAAGCTTTCCTACGACAGGCAGCCCTACAGGGAGGCTTCTGTTTCAATGCTCTTCAAGCTTATTTGCAAGGCAGAGACACAGGAGGGAGGAGGAGAGAGATGGACAGCAGAGGAGGGCTCCATCTGCAGGCTTTCCCCAGTGCCGGCTACAGCAGGAGCTGGGCCAGGCCTCAATCCACATCTCCGCCATGGGCAGCAGGGGCCCGTCACCTGAGCCACCTTGGCTTCTGCCAGGGCCTGCAGCAGCCGTCTGGCACACTGCCTGCATGACGCGTGTCCGCGTTAAGGACTTCCAGAGGAGGAAGCTGCACACAGCATGTGCGCACCACCTGATGAAGAACTGATGTGTGCCACACACAGAACACTCTGTGACAGATAGTAACATTACTGATTTTACACATCAGAGAAGGCTCTCAGAAAGCCCACTGCTGGGCCAGCATTTCTGAGTGTGGTTGGGCGTCTAGGGCACCATGAGGCCCTCAGCAGGGCATCCATTCACAACTAGAAGCTGCCGCTTGTGCCTGAAGGAGAAGCAGCCTGCTCTGTGACCTAGTGACACCAGGGACTCCATGAGTGGATGCAGCAGGAAGCAGTGCTGTGACTGCATGGCGCACTGTGGAATTCATGAGGACACCAGGTGAGACAGATGCAGGGGCCAGTACCCAAAGCTGGGCTCTGAGCGAGGAAGGGACATGCCCTGCTGGCTGGGACATGGCTCCCAGTCCCTGGGGCGCAACACCGGGAGCAGGGTGCGAGGTGCCTCCCGGGGCTCACCTGACACGGAGGCAGGGAGAACAGCTTGTCCCACCAGCCCTTGCTGCAGCAGACTCTGGTCGAGCTGCCCAGTGAGGACAGAGTTGTTCATGATGAACACGCTGGGGTCAGAGGAGGCGGTGCCAAGCAGGCTGACGGGCTGCAGGCCCTCGGAGCACGCTGGAGCCGCAGGCTTCCTGGCCTTCTTGGGGTCGGGTTTGTAATGGAACTGCATGTGTGTCTTGCGTCGGCCAGACGTGCGGAAGCGCAGCTCGCAGTGTGGGCACTTGAAAGGCTTGGCCCCCGTGTGCAGGCGCATGTGGACCTTCAGACTGCCCTTTGTGGAGAAGGCATTGCTGCACACGTGGCAGCTGAAGAGCTTCTGACCTGCAGACAGCCGACCGCGTCAGCAGAGATGTGATGGCTGCGACCCGCCCGCCCCCGCCGCCCCGCAGTTGGGAAGGAGGTGAACGCCCTGGGCCCGTCAACGTCACCGACGCCGGGCTCTGAGAAGCTGCTGCTTGCTTGGGCAGGCTGTGCTGATCGCAGGGACTCAGCACGGCCCCAACCAGGGCGGCCACTCAGCAGGCTCAGCATTGCAGCTACTTCCTTCTGGTTGCACGAAGTACAAGTGAGAGCTGCAGCCCCTCTCGCTTTCTCTTCCGCAAAGGCCAGCTTCACTGCACCCCACACAGGGTCCTCCTGGAGCTTGCCCAGGCTGCCTGCTGCCGCACAGCGCCAGGTAGCACCCCTGCTGTCCTGGGGGGCCTCTCACTTGGTTCCCCTCTACTGGTGGAGGACACAGCTGTTCCAGGGCTAGCAATGCTGTGCTCCAATCCTGCCCCGGGGCCACGGAAATCCCATTCTTGCTTCCCAGGGGAGAAGGTAGGGAAAGGTGTTTGCACTGAGGCCTTTTCTCCCTGCTCCCCACCCGCAACCACAGCCCAAATCAAGGAAGCTGGTGTGCAGAGCACCACAGGTCTCAGGGGCCCCATAAGGAGCACCCCACTGGGTGCAAAGAACAGCTCACTGTCTTCCATCACAGGCTGGTTCCCAGCGTCACACACAAAGACTCGCCCCAAGAAGCAAAGGCAATGGGAGGAAAGCTGAACACAGAACAGCCAGGTCAACAAACTGGCACAGCCAGCTATGCAGTGGCAAGCATCTACCCACTGGGAGAGACCACAGGGCTCACATTTGTGCACAAGCTCCTGATGACCATTACTGCGTGACCCACAGGGCTCACACTTATCTACAAGTCCCTGGTGACCGTTACTGCGTGACCCACAGGGCTCACACATGTGCACAAGTCCCTGGTGACCATTACTGCGTGACCCACAGGGAATGAGCCCAGCAATCAGAGGGAGCTTCTGAGGCCACTCAATGGCACCTAACCCCCAAGAGAGGGCCTGCCAGCACACACCAAGGGTCCTATCCGGGGTCATTAGGCTGGGGAGTCAGCGTGGCAGCCACACTTGGGCAGAGGTGGCAGCCGGCTTGGAGCCACGGCAATGCGCTGTGCACAATGGAGATGCCAAGCTTCACTGATTAGCTCGTGTCAGGCCAAAGGATGGCAACGGCAGCCGGTCAGACATCACCTCTTCCTTGTACAGGATGTTTCCCCCCCACAAAGCCAGGGCCGGCAGCTGCCGCCAGCTGTGCTGAAGCTGCAGGTGTCTCGCAGCCTCGGCAAATGGAATCTTCCCCAACGAGGCTCAGGGCTCTGCAGGCAGGCAGGCTCCCAAAGCAAGTCATAGCCGAACTAGACAGACAGGAGTTTGCCTCTGTCACCACGCCCACCTTCCCTGCCAGGAAGTCATCTTCACATCCATTTGCTGATTCCTACCATAGAACCACAGCTGCCACACACAGGGATGCCTAAATCCATGACACGAACGTCGCCGAGTATCTGCCCGGGTGCAGGGCTTTGCTTCCTACCTGTGTGAGTCTTCACGTGGCAATCAAGCGTAGACTTTACAGTGAAACTCTTCCCACACTCATCACATTTATATGGCTTTTCTCCTGTATGGATCCGAACGTGCCTAGCCAAAAGACATGGCTAAGTCAGTGTTTACTTATAGACACATTAAGAAACAACTTCCAGCAGCTGGAGCTACAGTGCAGCACGAGAGGCATCCCTTCAGTCCCAGCTGCTCCACTTGTGTGACCCAGCTCTCTGCTGATGTGCCTGGGCAAGGAATGCTAGATGGCCCCATGCCCTGGCTTCGGAGTCCAGTGGGAAAGCCAGCCTGCTGTGGGCCTGGCCAGTCCTGCCATCGTGACCATTCAAGGATGAGCCAGCAGATGGAAGATCTCTCTCTGTATATATACTCTTTCAAAAAAGTAAATATAAAAAAATTGAACCTCACTCTATACAAAAACAAAGCAAACTCCAAAGAAAACTAATAAACTAAAAATATGTTAAAACAAAATATGTTAAAAATATGTTAAAGGCAAAAAACAAAATACCAAAAAAAGGGGTCATTTCCATAAAAACCAAAAAGTACCCACAAATCAGCAAGGAGGCACCTGGCAGAAACACAGAAACAAGGCCGAGGCCCAGGTCACGGGAGAAGCAGACCGAACAGGCAGTGGCTGGGGCCGAGGTGCTTCCGCCTCGTCCGCCCGTGACCCGACCGCAGCACTCGGAGCAGGGGCGCACCCAGAGCTCATCACCCATGGGGGGACTGACAGGGCACAACATCCACGTGCTACTGCCACCACAGGGACTCGAACAGGCTTGCAGGAGCAGGTGGATGAGGCAGGAGTCAGGAACAGAGAGGCAGAGCTGGCTGCAAAGCCAACGCCAACACCTGCGTCAACACTCCTGAGGAACAGCCACGAGAATCTGAGTGGCTGCCCCTTGTGGGAGCAGAACCCTGCTTGCTTCAGGCTGTCCGACCATAACACAGATAAAGGATTCCTGATGCTGCCCTTGTCCAGATCCAGGAGAGGCTGTGCCCAGCTCCCGGGGAGCCCGGGCAGACGTGCCCCTGTCCCGCGTCCCTGTGTCTGCAGACACCAGGGTGCTTGCTGTCCCAGCCTGACTGCCTGCTTGTCCCGCGGCCCACCCACAGGTCTCAGCCTAGCAGGTGTCTAACACACGTGCTGCCCCAGCATTTCCGAACTGGCAGAACTCTTCTCTGTGGCCCCACCTAACTCCACATGAAACCCACTCTCCATCACCTCACTCTGTAGCCATCCTGGCTCCACACAACTCCCAGTCACAAGACAGCAAGCGCAGTCCCAGCCCGAGCACTCCTTCCTCTTCTCCTAGGGTTGCAGTCCCCAGCATGGGACCACATGGCAGCAGCCATTACTCAAGCCCAGAGGCGCACACGCAGATGCATATGGCTCTCAGACCCCACCATCCACCTCTCTAACCTCTCGCCCTTGCTGGGTCTCTGAACGCACGCCCTGCATGTAGAAGCATGAAGCCAGCTATCAGCTGCCATGTTCCCTGGCTGGGCCCACCGTCCTGGGACAGGAGCACCATGAAGGCATGCTATGTGATGCCTTGCAGCAGCCACTGCGCTGTCCCCATCATGACTCATCTGCTCTGTCGCCTAGAGCTGAAGCGGAGCATCCCTGATGCCTACAGAAACGGTCCTAGCACTCAGAACACGTGCACTCGGCTTTCTCGCCTCTCCAGTCTGCGCATGCCTCCCACCCCTTCTGTCCTGGGGCCCCTGCAGGGCCGGCACCTGGCTGCTTTCCAGTGGACTCTGACCTCAGGTGCCCACCGCTGCTGCATGGCTAGCGGCCTCCTGCCATCTCCCTTGAGCCCCGGCCGGCAGTTTCTGGGAGCAGGAGGTGCCCACTGCTCTTCTGCACAGTTTCCCATGATGTGGAAGTCAGCTTCGGGCTGCACGTTGAGGGGCAGCAGGCTAAGTCAACGATCATTCTGTATTAGGGGCCAGGCACTGAGCTCCATGGCTGCTTCCAGCCCAGCTTCCTGCTGATGCATAACCTGGGAGGAGCAGGTGACACCTCCAGTGCCTGGGGCTCGAGCTCCAAAGACCTGGAGCGCCCGGCCTCGCCCTGGTCTAGCCCCACCCGTTGCAGTGTTTGGCAAGTGAACCTGCTGATGGAAGATCTTGCTATCTGTTTCAGTCACCCTGTCAATTTGCCTTTCAAAGAAACAAAAAATAAGTGAACTCTAAATCCTCATTCACTACAATCCCAAATTACAGGAAACGGGCCCAGCAATCGACCCAGCACCCAGACTTCCTGCTGGATGCTGGGCAGGAGCTCCTTGGCAGCAGCCACTGGGCAAGCCTCCACAAAGACGGCGTGGGAGCCGCAACCACCAGCACAGGACGCCCAGGCCTCACCTCACCAGGTCGCTGGGCTTCTTGAAGCTCTTGGGGCAGTAGGTGCAGCAGTTGGCATGCTTGGGCTCGGCCTCCAGCTCCGCCTGCTCGTCCCTCAGCTCGCTGATACGGTCCTTCTCGGCAGCCGACTGCACCAGCACCTTCTCAGACACCGTGGCGCTCTCCTGGGGCTGGATCCTGGCCAGCTGCGCCGTCTCCTCCTCAGTGAACGTGATGACCTCAGGGCGGGGCTTTCTTGGCACGTTTCTGTCTGAACTGTCCTCCTCCTCCATGCCCACGCCTAAACCAAACACAGCACCGGAACTCACTCGACACTATAAGGACGTAAGGTGGATTCAGCCTCATCCAGGTGCCCCATCCCAGAGCGAAGAGCTGCCTCCTGCCCCATCACCTCTTTCCTGAGAAACCAAACGGGCCATGAACAGAAGTCGGCCAGCACCAGGAGCTGTGAGGATGGGGCGATGGGCAGCACCAGGAGCTGCATGGCGGTGGGGGTGACGGGCAGCACCAGGAGGTACCTGGGCAGGGGGGTGACAGGCAGCACCAGGAGCTGCATGGCGGTGGGGGTGACTGTATCAGGGGGAATCGTGGAGAAAGCTCTACCCGCAGCCTGGACACAGACGCACTGTGTTGTTAGGAACGGCCCAGGTTCACACAGGCTCCCAGCATTCATTTACTAATGAGGACATAGAATCAATTATCACCAGGAAAAGAAAGCCAGAAGCCAAAAAAATGTGAGACCAAATTGATCTCTAAACAAAGAGCCTCCAATGAAAAGTCTGTGAAAGCAATATGTGTGTGTGCGTGCATGTGTGTGTGCATGAGTGTGTGCTTGTGTGCATGTGTGTGCACGTGCTTGTGTGTCTGCGTGCATGTGTGTCTGCATGCATGTGTGTATGCCTGTGTGTGCATGTGTGTCTGTGCGTGTGTGTCTGTGTGCATGTGTGCATGTCTGTGTGCAGTGCATGTGTGTCTGTGTGTGCATGTCTGCATGCATGTGTGTATGTCTGTGTGCATGTGTGTCTGTGTGTGTCTGTGTGCATGTCTGTGTGTGTGTCTGTGTGCGTGTGTGTGTGCATGTCTGCGTGCACACGTGCTTTCTCAGTGGGGCGTAAGGGTTCATTTCCATTGGTTCTAGGAAGAATAAACTGCTACTAGCCTAAAACAGGCTGAGGCTCCTGTCCAACGGTCAGGACTCCGCGTGGACACGTGGTGGCGGGCATCCCGTGCTTTGGGGCCAGGGTGCAGCCCCAGCTCCATCCAGAGTGCAGCCTCCTGCTGACCCTGCAGCAGTGCCACCCACATGACAGCTAGCCTCAATTCCAGGTCCTGACTTCAACGGTCCAAGCTGCCACTGGCACCTAGAGAACGAGGCAGCGGATATGACCTCTGTCTCTCTGCCTTTCCAATAAAATGAAAAAAAAAATTAAAATTAAGAAAATATATGTAATAGAGAAGGAAATAAAATCTGATTGGGACTGGGGATGCCATTAATGCATGAAAGACTTTGAAAAGTAAAATGCATGGGTGTAGTAAGCTAGACTCCCATCTGCAGTGCCAGACCACATACAGGCGCTCCTTCATGTCCTGGCTGCTCCACTGCTAATCCAGTTTCCTGCTAATGGCAGTGAAAGCAGTGGAGGATAGCCCAAGTCCTTGGACCCCTGCAGCCACATGGGGGACCCAAAAGAAGCTCCTGATTTTGGACTGGCCCAGCTCCAGCCACTGCAGCCATTTGGGGAGCAAACCAACAGATGGAAAATGTCTCCCATTCTTTCTGTAACTTTGCCTTTCAAATAAAAAAGAAACTAAACCTTAAAAAAAAAAAAGAAAATGCAAGATGAAATAGCAAAACAAACAATGGCTAAAACCTAATTAGTAAATTAGACAGCCCAGTGACCCAGTCATCACTGGCCAGAAAGCTGCAGCTCCCAGCTGGAAACCCTGGGAGAGCCTATGGGCATTTACAGTGGTCTCTAGTAACTGGCAAGACTCATGGAGACGGTGCCCAAAAACACAGCCAGACAGGACAGGAAGTGAGCTCGGCAGATGAGGGCAGGGCTGGCAGAGAGGAGGCCAAGGCACTTCACGGTGCAGTCAACAGGAGCTGGGGCAAAACACAACCAACCACCAAGCAGTGACTTCCACATAGGCACACACAGCTGTGGCGGAGGCCCACGACAGCCCTGGAGCAATGCTTGGGACATGGATTCCACAGCACCAGCAGCTTCCTGGACCATGGGGACACATGATTAACATGGGGATGGTGCATGTTCCTGTCTGGGCTGGCACGGGCTCCAGGTGTGACACCCGAGCTTATGGCACGTTTTGATTCGTCTGAGGGGAAGGATCTCAGGATGCATTTTCAAAGTGGAAGTGAAGGCTTTCAGGGTGCTGCCTCCTGCAAAGTCGGGGCTCACAGCAATATCTCCTGAAGCTGGGGACACAGGCACATCTTATAAAGACACACGCCTCCAAACACAAGAGCAACTTAGACCACTCTGTTCTGAGATGAGTCTGGGTACTGCGCACAGTCTCACTGGACCCGAGTCCAAATGAACACAGAGCTGCAGGCTGAGCATTGGAGGGGCGGAGGGCAGGAGCCACGGCAGGGCTGCGGGCTGAGAGCTCCCCTCCACATGGCATCCTCAGGAACTCACAGGTCTCACTCCACAAGCACCAGGCACCAGGCACCAGGCATCAGGAGGCGGTACACTGAGACCAGCACCATTCACAGCACTCAAAGGCAATGCTTTATCACACAGTGTGTGTGTGTGCACGTGCGCAGGCATGCACACACATTCCTGACACCAACATCATCTGGTATACACTGCGGGCATGTGGACTCGGGCAAATTTCCCAAGGTTTAGCTGGTTCCCACACAACACGAGAGGAATTCTGTCAGCTGTCCAGTGGTCTATGCCAACTGTGAGGGAGGGCCGTGCATGCATTGCTGCTGGCACAGCATGGCAGGAGGCGCTCTACCAACGCCAGCTGTCCCTATGTTGGGGAGAGAGCAGATGCCAGCGGCACATCCATCCCCAGGACATGGCACAGCACTATGGACAGGGTTGCAGGTGGTCCCCCGCCCAGCGAGGATCAGGGCTGAAGAGAAAAGACGGCAAATCATCGCCTTCCTTTAAAAACCCAAGCCAACCCTTTGAGCCCTGCCTCGCCCGGGTCCATGTGGAGGGATGGAGGCAGGCGAGCTGGATATGAGGGCAGGGCCCATAGCACTGCCAGATGACTCCCTCACTGCGCCTCTGGGCCATGCGCAAGGAACAAGCATGCTCTCATAATCAGAAAACAAGACAGTCTAAGATGTAAGGTGCTACTAATGCCAAGCCCTCCCCAGGCAGACTGAAACAGCCACGGATGACCTGGGCACAAGTGTACTCCTAAGCCAGCATCCAGTTAACCAGCGAGACTGTGCAGGCAGTACCTCCTCCTTCCGTCTCGCCAGCTGTGGGAGCAGCAGGGGCCACTGCCTGGTGCCTCTTCATGTGTTTCCTGCAGTGAACAGTGGTCCGGAAGCCCTCCTCGCAGAAGGGGCACTTGTAGGCCTTCATGCTCACGTGTGTCGCCATGTGCCGCGTGAGGCTGCCATTGGTGGTGAAGGAGGTGTTGCAGACGCTGCAGCTGAAGGCCTTGACCCCTGCGGCGGCACAACAGCAGAGACACGGTTGGCAGGAGGCAGCCTGAGACAGTCTCCAGCTGTGGCAGCAGAGGGGCTCTGTGCAAAGGGGTTTGGCCAGCTTACAGGTCATGAGAACAGAGCAGGAGAGAATGGCGGCCCCCCAGAGTGTGCCCTCATACCAGCCAGGGCTCAGGCGGCCTCTCCACCCTCACCCACAACGTGTCTCAGGACCTTTCACCCCTTGAGAAAGGGCTTTTCAAATCCATCTCAGGGACCCCACCGCTCAGGACAGCTTGTCTGCCCCCTCGTGGGCTCTCGGCGAGCCTCTCCATCCACGTGGAGTCCAGCTCGTGGGCCTGCCCCCTCTGTCTGAGTGAATGTTCTGAGCAGGGTAACTTCACTGAAGCCCTACCAGAATGCACGCTGACACTAAACATGTCATCCACACGCCAAATAGATACAACGGTTGATTAAGTGGAGGGAGTAGCTCTAACGATATTTGTAATCACAAGCCACATAGCTGATAAAGGTGGAGCAGTCAAAATATATTTTATAGAAGAACTCTTACAAGTCAGTGATAACAAATGAACAGAGTTGAAACATATTTCCGAAGAAGCACTTGAAAAGATGCTCAATGTCGCTAGCCATCAGAGGGCTCCAAGTCAGAGCTCCAGTGAGATGCTTCCCTCCCCAGAACAGAGCATGATGAGAAAGATGGCTCAGACAAGCCCTGGCAAGGGAGTGCAGAGAGCAGAACTGTAGTGTCTGCTGTGGGATGCAGGAGACGCTAAAGACACTGCCATCACATAGCCTAGTAATTTCATCCCTAAGTAGGGAAATGAAGACAAACTCGTCACAAAGCCTCACATGCGAACGTTCAAGTAGGATTACTCGTAACAGTCAATAAATGGAAATGACCCAAACGCCCATCAGGTGACAGGAGGACGTGCGGTGAGGCGGAGTGTGGCAGTCAGGAGGCAAGCATGCACACACGCCACAATGTGCACGTGTGGCCCAGCACACACCGCGTGCTGGGAGAGACTGGCAAGACCACCTGCTGCTTGAGTCTACTGGGAATGTGCACAAGAGGCAAATCCATGGAGTAGACCAAGGACTCCCCGGGGTTGGAGGAGTTAGTGTAGACCAAGGACTCCCCGGGGTTGGAGGAGTTAGTGTAGACCAAGGACTTCCTGGGGTTGGTGGGGTTAGTGTAGACCAAGGACTTCCTGGGGTTGGTGGGGTTAGTGTAGACCAAGGACTCCCTGGGGTTGGTGGGGTTAGTGTAGACCAAGGACTCCCTGGGGTTGAGCATGCAAGAGATTCAGATGTGGGAGGAGGTAGTGACAGCTAGTGGGGTGACAAGAACGTTGTAAAATGAGACAGGAGTGAGGCTGTCAAACTCTGAACATGTGTCCACGCAAAGTGGGTGATCCCACTGGCATACAATGACACCACAGGAACACCCATCACCCCATCAGCATCAGAATGAACCCAGGTTCCTGTCACTGTGTCTGGGAAACAGTGCAAGACAGCCCAAGGCCTCCCACACAGCAGAGGCCCAGGAGCACCTAGCTCAGCACGGCTGCTGAGACTTGAGTCAACGTGCAGAGGGAAACACTTTCTCCTTCCTCCCTTTCTTCGCCATTCCAAAGCATACACAAAGAAATCTTTGTAAAAATGGAAAAGAGCACTAGAGGTAGACAATCACCTGTGTGTGTCTTCTCGTGGGACTTGAGGACTCCAGAGGAGACGAAGCCACGTCCACAGAGCTTGCACTTGTAGGGCTTCTCCCCGGTGTGTGACCGCACGTGCTGCTTCAAGTGGCTGGACTTCTTGAAGCCTTTGTTGCAGTAGTCACACCTGGAAACCAACACAGCGCTCTGTTCACACTCACCAGAACATGGCCACAAACAATATCCAACAATCTTCCCTAATAGCCATTCGACACCCAAAGCCAGCAAGCGATGAGAGGTTTAAACACAACAACCAGGACGCAGAGTCAGTAACCGTAATCTGTAGAGCATCTGCAGGCTGAACCCTATCTCGTCTCCCGCACACGGACATGCCAACAAACAGGAGGGGCATACATCCTGCACTACTTCCTTCACAGCGAGCCTCGACCTAGAAGCCTCCCGTCCCACACTCAGATGCAGTCGTTCGGTAAAGGCTGCACCGAACAGACCACGCTGGGGCTATTGCAAATAATGTACCAAAAAAGCTGCACATTATTGCACTCTCAATTGCTACCAAGGGTTAAAATAATTATAGACTTCACAATTCCCATTTATGTATCAAAAGCGTATTCCACCGGCGCGTGCTGTTTGCCCACGCCTCAGTGTTAGCCTACAGGAGGCGGCAGATGAAGACTGGCACTAGACCACAGGTTGCACGTGTCAAGGTGTGCTGAGGCCTCACTGCTGTGCAATGGAGTCTGCCGAGGCCACCGACCAAAAGCAGAAAGCAAGCAAGCAAGAGGCCCCATGCACCGACGGAGGGATTAGCCCGCAGTGGAGGCGGGCAGCTCGTGGTCTCCACGTCATGCGGAAAGCAATCAGCTGCACAGTGACTGCCACAGAGCCAGCTGGGATCCACCAAGAAGGCTGATGGTGAAACAGTGATGTCTGTGGAACAGTAATGTACACTAACCAAGCCAACTACCCCCAAAAGGTGGCACTGGCTGGCCATCCTGGGAGCGCAGCTCTGACAAACAGGACCTTCCCCAGCTGGCTCCAGCCCCATCTTCCACCCTCCCCTTAAAGCCCCAGCTCCATGCACACAAGACGGAACCTTCCGGGGCCAGCAGTGTGGTACAGCACGCACAGCCCCACCTGCGAAGTCAGCATCTTACACAGGCACAGATTCAAGCCCTGGCAGCTTTCCAATGCAGCTTGCTGCTAGTGGCCTGGGAAAGCAGCAGAGGATGGCCCAAGTGGCTATGCCCTGCACTATCAAGGAGACCTGGATAAGGCTCCTGGCTCCCGTCCTGCCAGGTTCAGCCCTGGCAGTTTCAGTCATCTGGGGAACAAACCAGAGAATGGAAGATCTTCCTCTCTCTTTAAAACAACAATGAGGGACCACTCACTGCTTGTGCCAGGGTCCTTCCTCCCTCAGGTCACAGCTGGCCTCTGTCTGCAGTCATTCTGCCCCGGTGTCCAGTACAGCTTGAACCCTGGAGGCCAGGCCCTGGCCTTGTCCTTGAGGGCATCTGTGCATGGGATCCTGACCCTTCTCCCTAACTGCCCCCACCGCCACCCCTCAGATGAGGTCAGGCAGACAATGCCCAGAAGCAGCTCAGCCAGGAGGCATAGGAAGCCTCGACTTTGGCCAAACTCAATAGCGTGATGACAGCTACAGTTGCCATGGTTTTGACATCGTTGCAGCCCTGGGGATCCAGGGAAAGCCGCACACTCTCTCCTTCAGACGATACAGGTGCCCACTGGCATGCGTCTCTGCAGGCTCTGCTCATTCCCAGTGGGTGCACCTTGGTCCCTGCAGCTGGCCCTTCCTTTTCTCGTTCGTCTCTGAGGGGTGTGGTCAGGATGCGATGCTTTTTGGAACACACACTCCCTCAGCTCAAAAGGTTGGTCTCTGCTCTGACAACTCCCAAATGTGGACTGCCAGTTTGGCCTGCCCCTTAACTTCAACCATCCGTGTCAACTGCCAGCCTGGCGACAGGAGCCTTGTCTGCCAAGGGTCTCCCCTTCCAGACAGCCATCTCTCCATCAAGATGCACAGCTCAAGCTCCTAACAGTCCCCTGCCCCTTGTCTTTCTCTCACTTCTTTGCCTGCTGTAAATCCTCTAGGTTCTACTTCTAAATACAGCCAGAATTTACAACCTCTGCTTACGGTCACCCACAGCCTTGATAGACAGTCACACAGCCTTTCCTAGGCCCACAGCTGATCAGTGGACACACAGCCCTTCTAGGCCTGTGGCTGATGGGCGGACACACGGCCCTTCTAGGCCCACGGCTGATCAGTGGACACACAGCCCTTCCGGGGCACAGCTGAGCAGTGGACACACAGCCCTTCCGGGGCACGGCTCTTCCCGTCTTCCTTTTCTCCGCTGCCAAGGGAAGGTTTCATCCCCATGCAGTTCGGTGACTTATTGTGCTTATTCTCTTTCGCCTGCATTCTGAACTCTGCTGTGCCCGGCACATCACAGGTCCGTAGTAAACACTACTGCTGATGGATGGTCAGCAGGTAAGCTGCTGGTGGGTAGGCTGAAAAGTTACCATCCAGTAAAGCCAGAGCAACATCATGAAGGAATCACCAACTTCAGCTCCAATGCTCAGGCATGAGCACACACGTCACGTGGAGCAAATGAGAAGTGTGCACCAAGTGACAGGAGCACTGCAGAAAAGGCTGCAGCCCACTGGAAACCCCCAGAACCCACACACCCTCTGCAGCCAGTAGCATCCTACACCGTGGATCTGCAAATCTGTAAACACCCAGGAGTCCCAGGGCCTCTCAAACGTGCATGGTCAGTAACACCAGCAAGTTCGTCCACTTCCAGAATCCCCATGGGAGCAGCTAGACACCCACAACAGTGACTGCAAAGTCACTGAATACAGTTCCTGGCTAAATGGCTCTGGGAAAATGACTCAAGTTCAGAAGTGCTTAAAGGAAATGAGGAAAATATTAAAACTACATTGAGGCTAAAGTTATCTCCGCAGAAGATCCTATTCACGCTAATTTTCAGAAACATACACTTGGCCTTTTCACGGACACTCACTCTATTCCCTGTGCCCCACACCACAGTGTGGGTCAGAGCCGAGACCCACAGCCAGTTCCCAAGCTGCTGCACAGCCACGGCGGTTGGGGGTCACCTGTCCTGGCACACAGGCTGCCACACATTCAAGGACATGTAACATGCTTTCTTTCCCAAAATTTGTGGTCCGTGCAGAGTTTCTCATGATTGTCACCTCCATGAACGGTCTGAAGACCATCCACTGATGGAGAAGGTGCACGGTACGTCTTGGCTACTTGTGCCAACAGGCACAGGGGTCCAAGGGGGCAGGGAAGCCCCACAGAGCACGAGGTGCAGCAGCTACAGGCAGGATGTGGCTGCCACAGCCCAGCCAGCTCAGCTCATTAATGAAATGAGGATGGTGAGGGGAACTGTTTCACAGAGTGCCAGGAGAGGCACGCTGCACAGTGCTCGGGATGGGGAGGGCCTCGCTCGTGGCAGCTGGAGCCTGGCCGCAGCATACCTGTAGGAGCGCCGGCTCTGATCTTCACTGTCTTCCAGAAACAGAGGACGCTGCGGCCGCAGATCCAGCTCCTCCCGGGGTGGCTCCTGGATCAGCCGTGTTGTCTGCAACGGAACACAAGTGTCAAGTGGACTGCCACGGGTATCCAGAAATCAAGGTCAAGGCCGCGCACGAACACACATTCACAGGAAAAAGCCGAGCAGTCCACCGCAGTCACTGAAAGCAACACCATTGGTCATAACTTAAAACCAATGCCTACTGACCTGTTTTGAACGTACTGGAACAGACTTTCATTGGCAATGAGATACTGAAATGATTAAAAATGCTCTGTCGTTGGGCCCGGGCGGTGGCACAGTGGTTAAGGTCCTCGCCTTGCACGCCCGGGATCCCATATGGGCACCGGTTCTAATCCCGGCACCCTGCTTCCCTTCCAGCTCCCTGCCTGTGGCCTGGGAAAGCAGCCGAGGACAGCCCAAGGCTTTGGGACCCTGCACCCATGTGGGAGACCCGGAAGAGGCTCCTGGCTTCGGATCGGCATAGCATCGACCATTGCGCTCACTTGGGGAGTGAATCATCGGATGAAGATCTTCCTCTCTGTCTCTCCTCTCTGTATATCCGCCTTTCCAATAAAAAAATAATAAAAATAAATCTAAAAAAAAAATGCTCTGTCGTCAGCTTGACCCTTTCCGACATGAGAATGCAAACCCTGCCTCCTGGGGAGCCTGCCTCCTCTCCCGTCAGAGCCACATCCTCCCGACAACCAGGTCAGCCCCTTCCAGTCACAGCACAACAGGCTGTTCACACACAGGGCGGACGATCATGCAACGTTCAGGACAGGGGCCAAGCACAGGTCAAAGTGGGGCACAGAGGGAGCTGCTGGCAAGGGTCAGGGTCCGCTCACCCTCCACTGTGAGGGAGCTGGGGGCATAGCATCTGTACCAGGTCTGCGAAGCTGCGCCCAGCATGAGCCAGGGGCACCACTGCCAGCAGTCTCGGCTGCTCTCTGCAGAAGCCAGCCCTGCCGCTCGGACAGCACTCCAACAGCGGGATTTGATTTTTTTAGATTCTTTCATTTTGAGAGTTTGAGACAGAGATCTTCTATTCATTGGCTCACTGCCCAAAATGGCTGTGGGGGGGGGGTGGTGAAACTGGAGCCATAAACTGTACCCAGGTCTCCCAAACAGGGTGAGGGGTCCAAACACTTGAGGGACCCTCCACTGCTTTCCCAAGTGCCACAGCCAGGAGCTGGACTGCTAGTGTCACAGTGACAGCTGCGATGCCACAACAGTGTATTTAAAGAGAGAAATCACACTGCAGCCTATTGCATCGTCATGGGTTAGGCTGCAGCTTATAATGTAGCATCCCACACGCATACCAGTTCATGTCTCGGCTGCTCCACTTCCCACCCAGCCCCTGCTGATGGCCTGCACATGCACACATCATGTCCACTCCCACCCAGCCCCTGCTGATGGCCTGCACATGCACACATCATGTCCACTCCCACCCAGCCCCTGCTGATGGCCTGGGAAAGCAGCAGAGGGTGGTCAGAGTGCTTGGGCCCCTGCACCCATTGGGAGACCCAGATGAAGCTCCAGGCTTCAGTGTGGCACAGCACTGAGAGTTGGGGTCATTTGGGGGGGAGGGGTGTGAACCAGTGGATGAAAGAAATCTGTCCCCTTCTCTCTCTGCAACTCTTTCAAAATAAGTAAATCAATCAGAGAGGGAGGGAGAGAAAGGAGAGAGAGAACAATTGATTGGTCAATCATTTGTATGCATCAGCATTAAAAACACTCCAAAATACAAAATCTAGTATTTCCAATGAGATAACATTTTTGAATAAAATAATGCAATTAAAATTTAACATATCAGCCTTCATAGTATTTTCCTTCTGCCATATGTAATAGTGTACAAACAAAAAGGTTTAGGTTGGTGTGTAGGGCAACGTTAAAACCCTGCGTTTGTTACTACAAAATACTCTCCTGAGTATTACTCATCCTGGCTTTTAACCAAAAAGGCAAAAGCACAACAGGGTATTCAAATCTTTCTTTTTTTAATATTTATTTATTTTTATTGCAAAGTCAGATACACAGAGAGGAGGAGAGACAGAGGGGAAGATCTTTTATCCGATGATTCACTCCCCAAGCGGCCGCAATGGCCGGAGCTGACTCAATCCAAAGCCAGGAACCAGGAACTTCTTCCGGGTCTCCCACATGGGTGCAGGGACCCAAGGCTTTGGGCTGTCCTCTACTGCTTACACAAGCCACAAGCAGAGAGCTGGATGGGAAGTGGAGCTGTCGGGATTAGAACTGGTGCCCATATGGGATCCTGGCGCGTTCAAGGTGAGGACTTTAGCCATTAGGCCAACGCATCCGGCCCGGGCATTGAAATCCTTACATAAAATCTAAGTATCTTAAGGAAAACAGAGGGTTCAATTTATCCTTATTTTCATGGGTGATGCAAGAACCTTAATGTGTGGAGTCAGCAGCACATTCTCTTTAGGAAATCAACGCTGGGCAATTGTAGTAAGGCTACCCAGAGCCAGATCGGTGCTTCCTGCCAGCACTCACCACGCTCACTGCATCGGAGCCAGGGACCTGCAGCAAGTTCTGCTGGTGGAAACTCGTGGAGAGCGCCTGAGACTCCAGTGTGCTGGAATCCTGCAGCTGTTGGACAGGGGGGAACTGCGACTGCTGGCTGTAGCTATCTGGCACTGCAAAACCTGAAAAGAGGCAGGAAAAATATCTAAGGGACAGGTTGGCCTTCTGGGTCAGCACCGAGATCAGGTAACCAGCACCTGTGCTGCCCACAGGCAGAGCCATGTCCAGCACATGGCACTGGGTACCCTACCCGCAGGCCCCTGGTCCTTGGCTGGAAGCCACAGCAGGCAGAGGTGGGAAGGCCATTTCCCCAAAGGTCCAAGTGGACCACAAAGTAGCATGTCTGAGTCAAACGTGCGTCAACCATGCGCTGCCTGCCATGGCGTATCTGGTCTGTGACTCCAGGAATGTTGAAGGTGGTTCAGAATTAGCTTTAATGCAGGCGCTGCCTACGAGAGCTCACCACCACTGACCTTGTGACAGCCCTGCTGGCTCAAAGGACTGTGCCGCTGGGGTCTGCTCCTCAAACCGCTCCATGTGCCCTCCGAGGGGGTCCTGGCGGGCTGCAAAGCCATCTGAGGACAAGCATGCAAATGAGAGGAGACCACACACTGGAAGCCACTTCCCACCTGCCAACCTCCCCCAGGCCACTCAGGGAAGGTTGTAAGGATCAGCCTCATGGCAGGAAAGTGACACAGTGACCCTTGGCTGCCCTATTGGAGGGTCAGCCTCAAGCCCTGCCTACTCTGCTTCCAACCCAGGTCGTGTTGGTGCGCATTCTGGGGGTCGCAGGCGATAGTGTAGGTACTTGGATCCCGCCCACGCATGTAGGAAAGCCACGTGGACTTCTGATCTCCTGGCTTCACCTGGCCCAGCCTCGCCTGGTGCAGGTGTTAAGAATCAAGTAATGGCTGTAGTGCTGCCTTTGAAGTATAATGAAAATAAATAAGCCCTAAAAAAAGAGCAAACAACTTGCCCTTAAAAAAAATAAAATTGAGTGGAAACCTGATTAAGTAGCAAGTGGGGCACTGGAGAACGTGCAGCAGCCCCTGGCACACCCCAACACATCCTGTGACTTGGAGGGCAGGCATCGCGCAGGCAGTGACACGCCAGCACGCCAGCAGCAGAGCCCCTGGGCTCAACGCTCAGCCCTGCTCCTGGGTCTACTGCCCACTAAACCAGACCGCAGAGGGCAGGGGGTACCACCCACATGGGAGAGCCAGGCTCACGCTCCAGCTCCCGGCTTCGGCATCACCTGAGGAGGGAGGTGGCAGAAAGTAGTGTCAGGGTCTTTCTCTGCCTCTCAAACACATGAACAATTTTGTAAAACATCAGAGAAGACAGGTGGGAATGCACTGTGGGGAGCGTGAGGGGGCCACATGGCACTGAGGGTCGCCCTACTCTGGCCTTCCTGAACACTAACCTTCATCCGCTCCCAGAGGCTGCTCAGCCAGCGGCTGGCCAAGGGCCGTGTCCTCTGCAGCCGCGACATGTGGGGGGCCCAGGTCCAGCATGGCCTCGGGGTCTGCAGCCACCGCGTCAGCCGTGTGCTGCAGCCCAGAGCTCTCAAGCTCCACCTGCACGCCCTGCTGATCCACGGTGCTGTCGCCCACGGAAGTGGCCTGCTGATGCCGCTGCTGCAGCTGCTGGGCGAGCTCGTACCTGCAAGAGGACAGTGGGTGCTGTTAGATACTGGCACCAATGCCACCACCCACTCATCACAGATTTCATTCTGAAATCATGATGACAAGTCAGCTAAGAATCAGCCACCATGAGCAACGATCAGGAGAAGCCACAGGGTCTCATGTGTTCGGTGCCGTCTCAGGCTGCAGGACACAGCATACACCTGCATGTTCATGTCTCAGAACGAGGCAAGATGTTGCCTGCTTACAGTGGAATTCCCAACTCTGATCCTGGGGTGAGCTCAGGTGTCCAGAGAGCCAGCACGCATCCAGACCCACCCAGCGCGCATGACCAAGCATGCAATATGCCAAGGCAGGGCAATCACATGCCCTCCTGACTGGTGATCAGTGGTGAAATCATCCATTCGGTTTCCCACATACAATGATTCTGGCACCATGCACTCCTGCAAGAAAGTACCTAGCACTGATGCCTCAAGGTCAACAGTCTCTCTTGCAGAGAAAGAACAAGGAGATTGGCAGATGAACCCAAAAACTTAACAAGCCAACCAACCCACCCACCCTGGACCACAGACCTGACCCCGGACTGCATCAAATGGCCACAGTCCGCAAGGTAGCAGTCCCTGCCTCCTGCACATTCCAGACCCACAGGTATTCCCCCACGTGACCAACCCACGATCTTCTGAATCATCCTGACTCCCAAACAAACTCTTCCTCTTCCTTTTCTGGCATCTCAACTGCTTCTGCTATGAACGGTGGTCCCGAGCATCGCCCAGGACAGCCAGGCCTGGGGCACCGGTCTGCATCTGCATGAGGAGTGGCCAGGGTGCGCATGTTCTGGCCCTTCCACCTCAGCCTCCTTCGTTCCCAACTGTTCTACCGCTGGCAATTCCCGTCACTTCAAACAAAGGGCAGGCAAAGTGCCCACCGGGCAGCAGGGCAGACCCTTCAGAGAGACGGTATCCAGCACCCAGACCAAGCCAAAGGCAGCAGGGTGGGCTCAGGGACGAGGCAAGCTGGCCCGCTCAGGTCCTCACGTCCACCACGCACAGGAGCCAAGCCGCATGCTGGTGATGTTCCCAGCACTCCCAGCATGCTGTCTGAATGTCTGAATGTCCACCGTCAGCTGGCAGAGCACTCGGACCCAGGCACACCAACAGGTCATGACTGTTTACGCTCTCAGAGATGCTCTGACACTGATGCCGCCAACTCCTCAGCCTGTGGAGCAGCTAGAAGCACTCGCACAGGAATCCGAGAGAGTGGCTTCCTAAAGGTACACCTGGGGATGACACCCGAGGAAAAAGTGCCTACCACAACCATACCGACCTGTGAGTTTTCATGTGCTTCTTGCAGTTGAGCGAGGTCTTAAAGGTTTTCTGGCAGTAGGGACACATGTAGGGCCGGAGGTCGTTGTGGGTGCCCATGTGGCGCCGCAGGCTGCCCCCCGTGGTGAAAGCCCCACTGCAGATGGGGCACTTGAAGGACTTGAGCCCTGTGTGTGTGCGTACGTGGGCCTTGAGCACTCCTGCAGACACGAAACCCCTCCCGCACTGAGAGCACTTGAAGGGTTTTTCGCCTGTGTGGGACCTAGAGGATGAAAAGCCCGACCAAGTCTGTCACACCGAATGAGGCCGACACCCTCCCGAGCCACGCCACGCAGCTTGCTCTGCCCCACGCCGAGCGCCCAGGGGCCGAGGGGCCCAGTAGGGCACAGCGCCCTGCTGCCGTCTTCATGGAACTAGCTCCAAGCATTAACCTACACTCCGATGAACAGACTCTAAAGAGTAAACGTAATGCTAAAAAAATAAACAGTGCTTTTTCATAGTTCCTTTCAACAGCAAATACTGAACTGTATTAAGAATATAAACAGTTTAGTGGTCATTTCTGCATAAAACATTTTAGTCAAGAGACTAAAAAATGAAACCTATTAATTATCAGTGGATGACATTTCAAATACCCAAAGCCAGCACTACCACCCTAAGTGCTTCCTGAAAGTGCCAGACCACCCAGGCAGCACGGCATGGCACTGCCTCCGCGCGTCTGGGCCCACTGCCTTACCTGATATGCTGCTTAAGGTGGCAAGACTTCTTATACGCACGGTGGCAGTAGAAACACTTGTACGGTCTGTCTGCTTCACTGACAAAATTATTGTTAAAATAACTCTGGAAAAACTGGTTTTTCGGGATGGGCTGGATAAGACCTACAGTCAAAGAAAGGGCAAACTTAGAGTCAGGGCTTCTCCCCAAGGAGTCAGTGTCCCCAGGAGCCACAGAGGACAGCAGAGCCACCTCGGCCGGGCTGGCACAGCTGGAGAGACAGAACTACAGAGCCACCTCGGCCGGGCTGGCACAGCTGGAGGCACAGAGGACTGCAGAGCCACCTTGGCCGGGCTGGCACAGCTGGAGGCACAGAGGACTGCAGAGCCACCTCGGTCGGGCTGGCACAGCTGGAGGGACAGGACTACAGAGCCACCTCGGCCGGGCTGGCACAGCTGGAGGCACAGAGGACTGCAGAGCCACCTCGGCCGGGCTGGCACAGCTGGAGGCACAGAGGACTGCAGAGCCACCTCGGCCGGGCTGGCACAGCTGGAGGGACAGGACTGCAGAGCCACCTCGGCCGGGCTGGCACAGCTGGAGGCACAGAGGACTGCAGAGCCACCTCGGCCGGGCTGGCACAGCTGGAGGCACAGAGGACTGCAGAGCCACCTCGGCCGGGCTGGCACAGCTGGAGGCACAGAGGACTGCAGAGCCACCTCGGCCGGGCTGGCACAGCTGGAGGCACAGAGGACTGCAGAGCCACCTCGGCCGGGCTGGCACAGCTGGAGGGACAGGACTGCAGAGCCACCTCGGCCGGGCTGGCACAGCTGGAGGCACAGAGGACTGCAGAGCCACCTCGGCCGGGCTGGCACAGCTGGAGGCACAGAGGACTGCAGAGCCACCTCGGCCGGGCTGGCACAGCTGGAGGGACAGAGGACTGCAGAGCCACCTCGGCCAGGCTGGCACAGCTGGAGGGACAGGGGAGGACACAGCTGGAGGGACAGGACTGCAGAGCCACCTCGGCCGGGCTGGCACAGCTGGAGGGACGGGGGGACATGAGGAGTGTGTGAGTTGTCATGGCTTCCCATGAGGGGAATCACCCCACTCCCACTATGACTTGTCTTGATCAACTCTTAGTGGATTTCCTTCTTACTCAGGCAGTGGCTGACGTGGGAGTTACACAGCCGCACGCATCCCCTGCACATTCAGGGTGATTACTGTACACTAAGGAACTCAGCAAACTGAAACAGATGCTTCTGACTCAACATCCAACCTGCAAAGTTCAACGCTTTCAACAGAGTATCTGCAAACAGCAAGAACCCTAAAACATCTCAGATTTCAGAGCCAGACCTTAGCAAAGAACTCCCTGAACCCAAGCGATGGCTTACTTAGCTAATTCTCACCCTGAAAGCATTGGAATCCCACATGGCCACTGGCTCGTGTCTTATCTGCTCCACTTCTCATTCAGCTTCCTGTTTGTGTCCTGGGAAAGCAGTCAAGTGCAGCCCAAAGCCCAGAGGAGTCCCCTGGCTCCCAGCTTAAGATCAGCTCAACTCCGGCCATTGCAGCCACTTGGGGAGTGAACCAGTGGATGGATGATCTTTCTCTCTGTCTCTTCTCTATAAATCTGGCTTTCCAATAAAAATAAAGTAAGTTGTTTAAAAAAAAAAAAAACCCACGCCTTTTGCATGTTCACCAACCTCAAATAATAAGGCAGAAATCCAACAGGTCAGGTATCTCACTGTGCCTGCACCGTGTAATGCTGGTGGCATATCAGTACCCCCAGCAGCTCCCCTGCGAGCCGTGGGCACGGCTCTGCCCCCAGCAGCTCCCCTGCGAGCCACGGGCACGGCTCTGCCCCCAGCTGCTCCCCTATGAGCCACAGGCACGGCTCTGCGACCCAGCAGCTTCCCTGTGAGCCGTGGGCATGGCTCTGTGCCCCAGCAGCTCCCCTGTGAGCCACAGGCACGGCTCTGCGACCCAGCAGCTTCCCTGTGAGCCGCGGGCATGGCTCTGTGCCCCAGCAGCTCCCCTGTGAGCCACAGGCACGGCTCTGCGACCCAGCAGCTCCCCTGCGAGCTGCGGGCACCATTCTGTCTCCCAGCAGCTCCCCTGCGAGTTGCGGGCACAGCTCTGTCTCCCAGCAGCTCCCCTGCGAGCCGTGGGCACGGCTCTGCCCCCAGCAGCTTCCCTCTCCACTCCCAGGGGAAACACCACCTGTGCTGGAAGGGAAGCGGTAGGACCAGGCCTGGCCCTCGGGAAGCTCGCTTTGACCCTGCAGGGTGTCAAGGCCTCACCCAGGCCCTGGCTCCCAAGCACTCCTCTCCTTGTGACTGAACTCCCTCTGCAGTCACCAGCAAGAGGAAATCGCCAAGAACAATCCCCTCAGGCAGCTCCAACGGCTCACTGTCAAAGCGCAACCACTGTGACTCCCCTCCCACTCCCCTGTCACGTGCCTGCCCAGCTCTCTGTCCACCTGTCTGTCCCTCCCCCTGCACATCCCCACTCACCCTCCATGTGTTGTGCTGTTCTCCTTCCCCGAACAAGCTACGGCTCTCTGGCTTCGGTGCTAGCACCTGCCACTGCCGACCCTCCTCTTCCTCACTCAGCAGCCTGCAAGCTTCCTGCCGGGGCCCTGCCTCGTGAGTACCGACTTGACTCTGAGTAATGGCTTACACGAGACGTGAACACTACAGTGGGATGGGTGAGCCTGAGAAGCAGGCATGTGTGCCACGGCCCACCTAGGCCCACGCTCGGCATGAGGGCTAGGGCAAGGAGCACGCAGGGAGAGCCATGAGGTGGCCTGGCACATGCCTTACCCAAGTCCGTTATGAGAATTGGCTCCTGCAAAGGAATGTCGGGCACTGGGACGCTGGCCTTGCCAATGCGGGCCCTCGTGGGCTTTCGCTGGTGCCGCATTTTCCGTAATTCCGTGTGTTTGAAGTGAGAAGCAATGTGGGTCTTCCTATGACCAGAGGTTCGGAATTTTTTGTCACAGTGAGGACAAGCAAAAGGTCTAACTCCTGACAAAAGAAGAAAAAATTACATTTTACAATTATTTCAAGGACTCGTGCTATAACAAAGAATGGCAACAAAAGTGGGGATTTCAAACTGATTTGAATATTCAATCTGTTATTCCATGCTTATAATTTTAAGGCTGTCACACATTCTTTCTCTTTCCTCCTCTTGATTCAGTGCACACAGCAGACGTGGAGGTATGCATTAAACACACAGTCTTCAGGACAAGGCCTTCCACTGTAACTGGCCCCTCACCCGGGTACCTGGCAGAAGCACCAGAGAAGCAGGCGGAGCGCCATCTGGCAGCTTAGGGCAAGCGCTCAGTGCCTCCCCCGGCCTGTGGTCCTACTGAGCGCGGGCCGTCTGAGGAACGCCCTGTGCACAATCTCACAGGTAAAGAAAAACACAGAGCCCAGAGAAGCAGACAACAACACACACTTCAGTTTTGCAAATCTGCACACCCAGGCTCAGCTCGACCAGGGCACGCTCAAGGAGCACACACAGCTCACGAACATGGGGTACCTGCAGAAATGACAGAAAGACCCCGACGTAGAGTGAGCTACAAAACTGTCAGCGACACCGTTAACAGAGCGAATGCCGTGCGTGCATCAGATGCTGGAAAGGGCATTCCTTCAGAACACTGCGGCCCCTCCCGAAGGCTCTCACGCCACCTGGCCATCAGGGTGGCGTTCTCACCTCCCTCCCTGCTCAGGGCCCCAGTGCAGGCAGTGTCCTGGGCCCCGGGCCCCCGCAGGCTCCTGGGGTCTCATCCTTAGAAACACTCGTTCAGTGTGAGGCCCGGTCTCAACCTGGGTCCCCAGGAGAAGCCCCGCCGCCCGGGCCGCGGCGCACCTGTGTGCAGGCGGGTGTGCACCTTGAGGCTGCCCGAGGTGGAGAAGCTCTTCAGGCAGTACTGGCACTTGAAGGCCTTGATGCCCGTGTGGGTCTTGACGTGCGCCGTCAGCGTGCTCTTCACGGCGAACGCCCGGAAGCACTGCGGACACTTGAAGGGCTTCTCATGCGTGTGGATGCGGATGTGGCGCACCAGGTCGCTGGGCTTCCGGAACTCCTTGGTGCAATAGGGACACACATGCCACCGTATCCCGTTCTCCTCGCGGATGGAGCCTGCAGTGACAGGAAAAGCAAGTGGCACAGCTGGGCCAAGCAAGGGGCACTGTGGCAGCAGGGGGCACTGCGGCCACCCTGCAGGGCTGTGGAGCCACACCAGAGACACGACCTCCGAGGGACATGAGGGACAGCCCTCAGAGGATGGGGACCAGGACCCCTATCCGGAGACAAGCCACAGCCACAAGCAGCTGGTGACAGGCTGCGGGCAGGAGCCAGCAGGGCGGGGCCGGGACAGCAGCCCAGGACGTGGGAGAAGGAGCCCGGGCCTCTGGCCTGGCAGTGAGGAATCGGGGCTCCGGCCGGGACAGCAGAGAGCCTGGAGTCGGGCAGAGAAGCAGCGTGTCCACACCGCGGAGTGAGAGGGAGCAGGCAGGGTCACCCTTCACAACTCCACCAATGAGCCAACTCGGAATACAGCCCAGAGCTATTTCCGACGGAAGAATGATCAGTAAGATTTGTGCAAATGTACTAAGTGAAATGATCTCTAGACATATTCTAAAAAATTTTAAAATGACCCCGGTCAGGCTAATGAAATGAAAGCCAAAATCAAAACCCTGCCTCCCTTCTTGTTCTCACAGACTACAAGTCAGAGTGATGGCCGACAGAGCGAGAGGACGCATCCCGCTTGCCAAGAACGACGCGTTGCAACAACCAACACTGGAAGGTTTCAGACAATGAGAGAATGGATGGGGACTCAGGAGAACGGCTGAGATGACAGGAGATGATTCTTGACGGCGACGCTGCTTATTTTAAGTGAATCTAACATCTAAGCCTGCTTTGATAACAAAACCCAATGCAGAAACGAAGAATTACTGAAGAACGCACCGCGTAAACCGGGAACAGAATAGGAAGAGAGGCGAGCATGAAGCCACCCATCAAGTGACACATGGACCATCCCAAAAGGCAGGCTTTTCTGCAACTGTAGAAGAAAATCTCTCTCACCACGGCGTACAACACAATCCATTGCTGGCGGCCCTGACGCCGTCATGGCATAACTTACCACACGTGTCCCCACCGCACAGGCACGCCCCCAGCCTGGCCTCAGCGTGGTGAGGAAGAACTCAGCCCCCAGGACTCACACGCCCACCTGCCCCTGCAGGGGCAGCAGGCTGGCCTCCCTGGACGGAGCCCTGCACGCAGAGGGCAAAGCAGGAGACGCCCCTACACGGCCTCGCGGGCCCCGCCTCCCCGGCCTGTGTTCCTGGGGAAGAGTAGCACTGGGCACCCCGGTAGTGGAGAAAGGCATCTCCCAAAGCCAGGGCAGCCGCCTGCGGCAGCCAGCAACAGTGGCACAGTCATGGAAACGAGGCCGACAGCAGGCGGCCTTCAGGAGGCAGCCCAGAGCTCAGGGCCACAGCGGAGGCCTCCCATGCACAGCACTGCTAGGGTGCCAGAGCCACAGGAAACTTCGCACCATCTTTATTTCCATATCTTCCAAGAGCTTTTGTGGCCCCATGCTACCCACAAGTCTCTCACAGGAAACTCAAGAAGTATATAAGCAGAGAGGCAGCTGTACAGTGCAGCCGCTGGAGACATGTGGGCAAGGTGTATGGGGTTTAAGACTGAAACTATCTCAAAATTACAACCTTACCAAAGTCTTTCATAGTCTACCCTTTGAAACTTGCACCACTTCTGAACATGCCCCCGACACAGTCGCTGCAGTTCTGACGAGCCAAGGTCTGCAAGGGACCCAGTGTCCATGCACTCGCCAGACGACAGCAATTCTCGTCGGTCCACAAGGGAACACGAGGCAACAGCTTTGAAAAGTAAGGCAGTAGGTGGGATGGAGTGACCTAGGCTACCGAGTAGTGGGCCAAAGGCCCGAGTGGGACAACATGGGGTGCATGTCCCTTCCCTCTTCCTGGGGCTCCTGTGTGCCATGAGCCAAGCTCGCCTGCTCAGAAGGCCTGCCCACATGTACTACCCGGCAGCACAGGCACCAGAGGCTTGCAGACAGGCGTCCGGTTGTCGAGAAGGCCCTCGTCTGGGGCACCTCTCATAAACCAAAGGAGAAGCCAAGCATGAAAGCAAGCTGCAGAAACCCGGCGTTCAGTTTGCTGGGACATGTCAGAGCTGCAAGTGCCACGTGAGGACAAAGACCTGCTCCCCTGGGCTCCACAGGAAAGAAGACACCATGTCCAGGGAGTCTGACCAAGCAGCTCACTCCCTAGTACTGGCCACACCCAGGCAGAGAACAGAGGGACAAACACAGAGGGCTGTGAAGTGTTCTGCAGGGCCCTCGGGCCACCCCAGTAGCACACACAGAGGAGAGGGGTCAGAGCCCCATGGCTGGTCTCGCAGAACTGCACCTGCAGGAAGGTGTGTGTGTAGGACCAGATGGAGCCACTGGGTGCAGGCAGCAGATGGCTTCTGCAGTCTCCACAGATGATCCAGAGCCCGGGTAGGGTAGGGCTGAGCTGGGCTGGGCCAGGCTGGGCTGGGCCGGGCAGGGCCGGGCAGGGCAGGGCTGGGCTGGGCAGGGCAGGGCAGGGCAGGGCAGGGCTGGGCTGGGCAGGGCTGGGCAGGGCAGGGCAGGGCTGGGCAGGGCTGGGCAGGGCTGAGCTGGGTTGGGCCTGGGCTGGGCAGGGCTGGGCTGGGCTGAGTTGGGCTGGGTAGGGCAGGGCTGGGTTGGGCAGGGCTGGGCCAGAGATCTCTCCCCAAGGAAGAGGACCACAGCTCCCCAGCTTGTGCTTCCCCCCTCCTGGGGCTTGGCTCCCTCGGTGCCTCCAAGCTCATGCCGAGAAGGCCCCATGTCAGTTTTACTGTCTGGCGTTTTGACGCTCCCCTAGGCAGGGCAGCTCTGTACCCCAAGGCCCTGGCTCAGACACACTGTTGACACACAAGTCTACTACAATCACAGCACCAAACCCTACAGGACTGCCTGTGCACAGACTCACGGGGGACAAGCCTTGTCACCCCACAGCTGGGGCTTTTCTCAGACCCATCCCAGGCCTAGGGTAGCCTGCAGGTTCGTGGCCAGGCCTTGTGGCTGAGGAAGGGCCATGGGCATTCCTGGCCACTGGCCACCATCAGGTGCCACGGGCACCCATCTGCTGGAGTCGGTACTAATCAGGGGTGTGACATGGACTTTGTGGGGGCAGACTGTCCAACTGACTAGTGAGAGCGACAGGGCCTGCACCAACACTGCTTTTCTCCCCGCTGGCTTCTCTCGAAAGAGAGACTGAAGTGTGCACAGCCAGCAAACAGCTGACGGAGAGGCGCACACGCCAGCTGTCAGGGAGGGGGAGCCAATGAACTGTAACTGATCGTCGACCATGAACGTGAGGATGCGGCCGTGTCCGCCCAGTGGCAGCACAGCTTGCCCACACTGACCGAGGCGGGCCCCCCATCTGCACCCTGCGGCCCTGCCAGCAGCATGGCTCCTGGACGCTGAGCACGGTGAGTGCGGCCTCGCGGCACAGGCTCCCTGTCTCTGGAGGCACTCCCTCCCTGGGGGCGGTTCAGAAGCCAGCATTCTGTAGGACACACTCAGAAGCAGGCAGGACACATGTGCCATGCAGGCTTAGTGCCATCAGCATTACAGACGTGACACTGGAGTTCTTAAAACCACTGCGAGACAGAGAACAGTGGAACGCCAGCTGCCCGCACGCACAGGGCTCACAGGGTTGCCAGAAGTAGGACAATTGTGACAGAACACAAATCCCCGAGCTCAGAGTGCTGAGAGCGCCTGCCCGGCAGGACAGACGGGGCCACCCCCACCCCCATGCAGGAGTCCGGGATTCTGCTGAACACGAACGCCGGTGCAGATGGCGACTGGCAGGTGGCCCCCGCAGCCCATGTGGCTGGATCTGCGGGGCCTTTGTGACAAGGTGCCATGAACCCTGTAGGGCTGTTCCTCGCCACGGGGCCCCTGGGAAGTAGAGTTCAGGAGGCTGCTGGGCACACTAATCCCTGTCTCTGCCCACACTGCTCAGATACGTCTTGGTGACCTGAGAAAATGGGACCCAGGAGATCATTCTGTGACAGTCACCACGAAGCCAAGTGACAGCCCTGGGGTTCTGAGGACCAGGGTGCCACAGAGGGGACGACAGGTGCAGAACAAGCACCAGCCCTGTGGGCACCTGCTCCACCCTCTCCCAGCAGGGACAGCAGGACGGGGGAAGGGGGCACAGCCACACTGGGGGGCTTGTTCTGCTGTCCTCTGCAGCACTCATAGAGCCATCTTCGGCCTGCGACAGGCACAAGCAGCACGGTGGCTCTGGTGTGTGGGCACCCTGGGCACGGGTCGTCCGTTCCGCAGCTTCTTAAAGACTACTGAGTGGAGTTCTTCCAGGGACTGGGCCTACTGTAGAGACCGAGCTCCCCAGCGCACTCATGATCAACCGCCAGTGAACTGCTGAGGGGGCTGGCAGCATGTGCCATTCCCACTGGCACCTTTTCTTTCTTTGGAGTGCTGGCACTTTAATACTGTTTTGAGCTTCTTGTGGTGTATTTGCAGGCAATTTCTGGGAAACAGGTGTTACTGCTCCACATGCAAGCAGGAGTGATATGAGTGTGACGCTGGGAGGTGTCTGCACGGAGACCCAAGCTGCTCTGGGTAAAATGCCACAGCAGACACGGAGGACTCCTGGTACCCCAAGGGACTTTATTCACGAAGTATTTCAATGCCAATGAATATGTAGATACGTGCCGGTGACTTAAAACTTTTACCAAAAAACCCTTACTGTAAGTTTTACAGTAAGATCCACAAATGTGAACAAAACTGGCAGAGTAAATCCAGAAATGTGTCCCTCAGAGGAAATGAAGGAAGGAAATGAGAAAAGACTGGGCCCAGTGGGATGTGTAGCCTGCTCAACATGAATAAACCAAGGCCTAGCACACAGCCCATGGCAGAGTGAACAGAGAGAGGAAAGAGGCATTCGATAAAAGAGCCACAAGGAAAAGGAAAAGCAGTGAGCCGACAGTGAAAGAAACTCCCCACATCTGAAAGGAATCCACGCAATCTGGAGAGCACAGAGCCGAACCCCACCCTGCCACACGGGGCGCCCCCTAAAGGGAGTCAGCAGACCACACCCCTCCCACCCCAGGCTGCCTGACCTCAGACAGCACTCCTAGAAGCGAGGCACAGCTTCGTGTGCTGGTTCCTCCACTTTTGAAAAAAGATTTATTTATGTTTTTATTGGAAAGTCAGATACACAGAGAGAAGAAGAGACAGAGAAGAAGATCTTTCGGCCACTGATTCACTCCCCAAGCGGCTGTAATCACCAGGGCTGTGCTGATCCGAAGCCAGGAGCCTCTTCCAGGTCTCCCACGTGGGTGCAGGGTCCCAAGGCTTTGGCTGTCCTTGACTACTTTCCCAGGCCACAGGCAGGGAGCTGGATGGGAAGTGAGGCTGCCGGGATTAGAACCAGCATCCATATGGGATTCTGGCAATGCAAGGAGAGGACTTTAGCCACAAGGATACCACACCAGGTTCCTTTATGAACCAGGCTGGCCCAGATGTTTGGGCTCCAGCACTCATGTGGGAGACGCAGAGGAAGCTGCTGGCGTTGGCGTGGCCCAGCCCTTAGGAGTGAACCAGTGGATGGCAGCCCTCTGTCAGCTCTTCCTTCTTTCTCTGCAACTCTTTCAAAAGAAAGAAATCAATCTCTGTTTTGGTTTTCAACCAGCCTGCTCTGGGGAAAGCGCTGAGTCCCAGATCAGTGGCCATGGCAGGGCTAAGCCCCACCCCCGCTTGCAGCAACAAACAAAATGCTGTAAGGGTGTTCTTACAGTAGGTCGAAAGGATCTGTAGGCAGGGGGGCAGAAAACAATTTTTCAACAAATGTTGCTAGAAAACTAGTTACCAGTAATTATCAGTACAGAAACCGTAAGATTCCGTCCTAACTTACGGCACACCAAAACGAGGCCCAGGGAAGCTGACCACTTTGAGCGGCCGCCTTTTAATGTGGGAGAATTCAGAGAGGGTGGAATTCTTAACCTAGACACAAGGTGCCTGCACTGTGAAAAGCCAGATCGCCTTAACTTCGTCAGAAGCTCACAGCTTCAGTCACAGTTCATCAAAATACACCTCAGAGTGAAAACAAGAGCTTAGCTGGAGACTCGAAACACGTGTACCAAGGAGGACTCAGGATCCAGCACGCACAGACCTCCAACAGATCATCAGAGAAAGACAGCCGGAAGCACGGAAAGGCCTCCAAGGCCCCGGGACGGACCTTCCAAGTCCCTTCTACAACTCAACCAGGGTGACAGGCTGTACCAGCCTCCACTGAACATTGGAGCTGCACAAAATACCAGCTCGGCTAACAAACTCAACAGAAAGTCTGAGGGCTTGGTTTACATGTTGGGCTATTTCCATCTACCTGAAAGGGACAGCAACAGACAACAGACACCAAGAGACCCTTCACTCACTGGCTCACCTCCCCAACGGCTGCCCCCACCGAGCGCGGGCACAGCCAAGAGCCCAGATCCCCACAAAGGCCTCTGTTGTGGGTGGAGGGATCCAAGCGCCTGAGACAGGGCTCCAGCAGGCTCGCTGCCACAGCATGTACAAGTCCCCAAGGCTGCCTGAGCTGCTGCCCCCGTCTGCCAGCCCGTCTGCCAGCCCCACAGCATGCATTGAGCACACATGCACCTGTGCCGAACACCATCGGCCACGGGGCTCATCAACAGATGAGGCAGCTTCGGTTCCCTCCTTCCTCGTCCTTTGTGAGACAAGGAAGGCCCAGGGACTAAACTGTCAGCTCCTAGCACCCATGCGTCACTCAGTGCAGAGGGTAAGTACCAAGGAGCAGAGGGCGCACACACAGCCGCCCCCGAGGGACGCAGCACACACCATGGCGTTGCAGGAAGGCCGCTGCTCCCGGACACCTGGACGGGGTCTGCGGAAGAGCAGTGTGCCGACAGACAGGACACTCGCAGGAAAGACCTGGAAATGCCTGCCCCGCACCATGAGCTATGGGAAGATCGGAGGACAGGACAGGTGATGAGGGGCCCAGAGCTGAGAAACGGACGATTCCAAGGGACAGGCACTGTAGGTCCAGCGGGGAGGAAGAGGCCAGGGCAAGAGGCGAAGGCAGCAGGCAGTCTCCAGCGCACACAGGCCCAACGGTCTGACTCGCAGGCTCGGGCTGGGGGCGCATCAGCAGAGAACAGCCATGGCCAACAAGAGAGCCTGAGAACAGACAGCCTCAGCAGATGTCACGTTGCCCACCCCTCCACGTCAGTCACCACTCAAGAGCAGGCAGGGCAGGACAGTCAGCGCCAAGCCACCGCGTGCCCGGGTGCCCGGAGAAAATTACCAGGTAGAAATGGTGACTTCTTCTTGATAATTTTCTTTTCTTTTTTATCCAGCTTCTCTGGGCTGTCCTGCTCTTTCTCTTGCCCTGCTTCTGTGGGGTCCGCCGGTTCAGGGCATTCGCCGGAGACCTCTGGGCTCTGAGTCTGCGTGGCAGAGGCCTTGCTGTGGCTGGGGTCGCTGGCATGTGCTGTAACTGGAAGTGAAGACAGCCCACTGTTTTCTAAGGCTTGCTGAGACAGAACAGAACTAAAAGGTTAGAGGATGCAGCGGCCCACGTCTGCCTGTCAAAGTCAATCATGAGAGGTCACACACCTTCCCCACCACCTGCAACTCCAAGGCCACAGCGCCACAGCCCGAGCCGTCACGGCCGAGCCTGGCCCCCAAGCCCAGACCCACCACAAGCTTCCCCACTGCCTGCAACTCCAAGGCCACAGCGCCACAGCCCGAGCCGTCACGGCCGAGCCTGGCCCCCAAGCCCAGACCCACCACAAGCTTCCCCACCGCCTGCAACTCCAAGGCCACAGTGCCACAGCCCGAGCCGTCACAGCCGAGCCTGGCCCCCAAGCCCAGACCCACCACCTGGCCCCTGCCCAGGACCTAGGGTCTCCCTTACATTTCTAAACCACAGGGAAGCAGAACTGGTCCAATGGGGATAATATAGGCTGGCCCTCCACAACGGGGTGAGGGTCCTTATTTCAGGTTTGGGGTCTCTGCACATTCCTTGCAGACATAGGCCACAGCCGGCCAGCCCAGACCTGCCTGCTGCCATGACGGTACGGGACAGAGCTGTTACACAACAGCCCTCAGAGTGTCTCTGAGGCCCAGAGGGGCGCATTGCCCCTGCCCCTCCTGTGCCCTGCTCTGGCGCTCAGAATTGGAGGCCCCTGACCACCACCTGGTGGTATGGCCAAGCCTTTCACTGTCTGTAGCCAATGTGGGCAGATCCAAGGGAAGCTTAGGGAAGCCTGTTCTGAGTAAACTCACTTTCCAGTAAAAAGATTCAGGTTTTTTTGTTTTGTTTTTTTAATTTATGGATGACTAGGTCATGGAGAAGGCTATACTGCCTATCCTGCCCTTTCTCCGACACGCCCCGCTCTCGGCCAGGCCCCAGGCCAGCAGGCAGACGGGTTTTACCTGCAGAATGTCCTGGTTGAGGCCCACAGTGATACTCAGCTGCTGCCCAGGCTGCGGGGATGGGTTGGATTCCACAGGCCCTGGCTCTGAAAGTTCTAGAAGCTGCTGAATGACGTCAGTCACTGCCTGGGCGCTCTGCTGACCGGTGGTGGACACGACCTGGGCCTCTGCCGTCTGAAGAGGCAGAGTCTGAAAGAGTGTGGCCTGGAACACAGCAACACAGCAGTCAGAAATACGGCTCTGGAGGCCGGCGTTGCCCACCGCAGGATGGCACCAGAAGCAACCCTGAGCACCACATGAAATGTGCCTGGACTACGTAGTACCCACAAGGCGTGGAGTTGGCCTGGTGTCCAGTAGAGTGGTGCTTAAAAATCGCCAGGCAAAGTGCTCTTAGCTGGGGACCAAGGGGGCGCTTCCTCCCCTGTGGCAAATGTGCATCCACGGGGGTGCTAGTAACACGTGCCAAGGCCCCAAGTCCTGCGTTGAGCAGCATCCTGCAAGCCCCCGCACTGCCCCACCTCCGGCCGTGCTCTCTGGCAGCTCCCTGCAAGGGGCTCCACTTTACAATCCACTGGAGGCTACTACAGTCACTGACAGGCTGAGCCTAAGCTGCAGACTCCTACCAGGAGGAAAGCAAGCACGGCCACGGGCAACGTATTATGCATGTATGTATGTGTATGTGTATGTGTGTGTGTGTGTGTGTGTGTGTGTGTGTAGGCAATTTTTAAGTGTATATACTGGGACATATAATTCATTATCCCAAGAAGCCTTAGCAACAGAGAAGTATCAGTTACACAGGGTAATCAACTTCTAAACTATAACTGAAAGAGAATGCAACAGCTCATCAATGATGCCGACTGCACGAGTGACAACATTTTGTCTTATTTTTACAGGTCAGTAACAGTCTATGAGTCAGAAAATTAAAAACAGACTTTCTCAGGCCCGGCAGTGTGGCCTAGCGGCTAAAGTCTTCGCCTTGAACGCACCCGGGATCCCATATGGGTGCCGGTTCTAACCCCGGCAGCTCCACTTCCCATCCAGCTCCCTGCCTGTGGCCTGGGAAAGCAGTTGAGGACGGCCCAAAGCTTTGGGACCCTGCGCCCGTGTGGTAGACCCGGAAGACATTCCTGGTTCCTGGCTTCGGATCGGTGCAGCACCAGGCATTGTGGTCACTTGGGGAGTGGATTATCAGATGGAAGATCTTCCTCTCTGTGTATCTGACTTTGTAATAAAAATAAGTAAATCTTAAAAAGAAACAAAACGAAACAAAACAAAAACCCAGACTTTCTCTCATGATTAACAAAACCAAAAAGGCAATGCCTTAGTCCACACAAAGCACTCTGCTAGCACCTTGTGGATTTGAGCCAGCCAACAGTCCAGAGAACACCCCCTCCCTTCACGCACCGTCAAGACATGCGCAGTGTCGGTGGGGCGCGCGGCACTGTGGGGCCCACCCAGGTGCATCTTGCTCATGTGTGTGTTCAAGCTGCCAAGGCTCTTGAACACACAGCTGCATTCCGTACAGTTGTAGGTAGGCCCGTTCTTGACCTGGAAAACAGAAAGCTGAGTGCGCACCCCAGCCCCCAGCCCTGCAGCCCCTTTCCCAGGAAGGGCCCCCGAATCAACAGGCGGCTCACACGGAACTGCCACTCCCAGGGCCACCGTCCCGGGAGCTCACACTGGCCAAAGGCATACAGAAACAACTCTCAGCTGCGATTACTTTAACAGAGACCGAACATCTGATACTCTGAGCACGCCGTTCAGAGTGAGCTGGGAGGGCCACAAGTGAGACACCTGGGAGGACAGCCACGCCACCTGGGGGCATTTCACCACCAGTTCTTACACGCCCCGTACACGGCAAGAACACACGGACATCTGCGAACAGCGACCCAGGGCCTTTCGGGGTCACTCAACACCGGTGTCAGTTACTGCTGTAATGACCAGGGCTGCTCCGAAGCCATCTGGATCTAGTTCTATGGGCCAGTGCTGTGGCACAGTAGATCAAGCCTCCCTGGGCAGTGGTGATATTCCATATGGGCGGCTGTTCAAGTCCCAGCTGCTCTACTTTAGATCTGGCTCCCTGCTAATGTACCTGGAAAACTGGTAGAACGGACGATGACCCAAGTCCTTGGGCCCCGTCACAGTTCTCACACACTCTCAGATGCACAGTCTTTTTCTCTTACACAAAGTGTCTCTCACACAGTCGGACACAGACACACTAATTCATACACTCTCATACACATTAAGTCTTCCTCTTACACATATACACACTCTCTCACACTCTCACACACTCACAGCCTCTATCACACACACTCTCACACAGCCTCCCCTCACACACAATTTTCTTACACACTCTCACACACACAGCCTCTCTCACACACACAGCCCCCCTCACACACAGCCCCCCTCACACACAGCCTCTCTCACATTCTTACACACACTCACACACACAGCCCCTCTCACACACTCTCTCACACAGAGCCCCTCTCACAGACACACACACTCACACACACAGCCCCTCTCACACACTCTCACACACACAGCCCCTCTCACAGACACACACACTCACACACACAGCCCCTCTCACACACTCTCTCACACAGAGCCCCTCTCACACACACACACACTCACACACACAGCCCCTCTCACAGACACACACACTCACACACACAGCCCCTCTCACACACTCTCTCACACAGAGCCCCTCTCACACACACACACACTCACACACACAGCCTCTCTCTCTATCACACACACGCATGCCCTCCCCTACCTGAGCAGCCATCTTCACCGAGGCACTCCCATGCAGCCCAGAGCAGCTCACCTCGCATTACGAAAGCATCACTAAGATGTTTATGCCCTTGCTCAAATCTTTGGGTCTTCAACAACAGAAAGGCCTACTTTTATTTATTTATTCTTTACTACAAAGACAGAGCTCCGGTCTACTGGCTTGCATGTCTGCGCCAGCCAGCGCTGGGAGCCGAGCCTCCATGTGCGCAGCAGGGACCCAGCTGCTGGGCTGCCATCCAGGGCAGCAAGCTGGCATGAGGAGTCAAGCGGGGCCTGAACACAACCACCCCGCCACTGGACATGGGGTCTTTTTAAAAGTAACTCACGTTGTCTGTTTCTAAAACTGCATGAAGTGTGCGGGGTTGTCTCCATTTCAAATTTTATTCTGTTTATCTAAGATAAAAGATAATGCCTGTTTTTTTTTATTAAGTTTGGATAAAAGTGTACTATTCATACTCAGTTCATTCTTAAAGTGTTACTCCAGGGACAAATGGAGACACATATGAGCCTCCAGGAAAAGGGGAGTTTGCAGTTCACACCATGATTTTATAGAATTAACCCACAATCAGATCGGCGTTCTCTGTGTTGCTTAAAGATCTTCTTCTGCCCTACGACTAGGCTGTGCAGTCAGGAGCCCTGCCGGAAGCAGTGTGAGGTACAAGCCGGACACAGCCAGGCACTGCAGCGACCGCCAGAGGTGGCCGCCAGAGCAGCGCTGGATCCTCACGTCCGTTCCGGGATGCTCAGTGTCTCAGCTCGACAGTGCATGTGCCTCAGCTGCGCTGAAGGAAGCCAAGTCGTTACTCAGGCTGTTGAGCTGCGGCCTGCAGAGCTCTGTTACTTCCCAAATGCCATCCTAGCTGAGAGGCAGCAGTACCCACCTCGCGCCCACATCATAAACCAAGGGACTCCCACACACACGCTCTAAACTGAGGACTGCCCAGGACACACTTGTGCATTTGCAGCTGACTCTGCACGCTGCGTGGCCTGGCACTGTGTTACCTCTGAGTGGACTCGCTGCACGTGCGACTGCAGATTCCCCTTCTGAGAAAAGGCAGCTGGGCAGAAGGCACACGCGTGGGGTTTTTCACCAGTGTGCTTGATCATGTGTGTCTGCAGCGCCCCCTTCTGGTTGAAAGCTTTTCCACATTCACTGCATTTAAACGGCCTTTCACCTGCAGCAAGAGAGGGCAGCCAGTGTCACTTCCACAGCACGCAGACATCTGATGCATCAGAAAGGAGAAACCCACACTAGCCAGGTTCCGCTCGGGACCCCTGCAGCCACCCTGACCTCTGATTTTTCTGCCTCCCTCGAGCACCCAGGGGCCCCTGGGCTATGGTGGCATTGGTGCAAGGTGTAGCATGCCCTCGGCTTGCACTATGGACCCCGACACGCTGTTCCCATGCCAGCTGACACATCGACTCCCATGCCTGACAGTCTCAGGCCCGCTCCCGTGCCTTCCCAGCCACTGTGAGGAAAAGCACGGTCTGTGCCCAGCTGCCCACCCACCCATCTTGCTGCTCCTGGACACATGCGGCGTGTTTCCATTCCTGGGCCCTCTGCCCAGAAGGAGTTACCTGGCTCGTGGGCCTCACACCCTTGTTCAATCCATCCCACTCAACACAGCACTCTCCCTCAGGATGCCCAGCTTCCTGCCCACGGACCACAGCACCCTCTGCCCTCGCTAGAGCATGTGCCCACAGAGGCAGGTCAGTTGCATAGACTCAGCATTCATAGAGTCACAGGACAGAGCCAGGCCGGACTAAAACCCACAGCAACACTCTTTTAGTCTGTCTCATCTAACTTTCAATATCTGAGAAACAGAAAGAGATTGAACAGTTCTTAGCCGAGCTGATCCTCGGGAAAATGGTCCCAACAGGCAACGGCCCTGTGTCTGGCAGGAATGGGGCAAGGAATGGGGCAGGAAGTAGGGAGTGCACTCGGAGCTGTCAGGGAGGCCGCTCTGGGAGCGATTCCTGCACAGCATGTCCAGTCGACGGTTTGCACAGGCTTCTGGCTGCATCACAACACACGTGGGAGGTGCCACCAGCCCACCTGCTCTGAAAGCAGCAGGCAGAGGAAGAAGCAGGCTGGGCAGCACCGCCAGGAGCTGGGGAGTGGCCCTCCCAGCATTCCAGGGAACCCCAGACTAAGGTAGCAGCAACAACGGGTCCACACGGTGGACCCCAGATGCCAGGCAGGTAGTGGCGCAGGAGTGCAAGGCACTGAGGCCGTGTGTGTTGTGTGTGCAGTGGTGGTTTAGCAGGAGACGAGACCTTGACTTCTCACGTGGGTAAAGTGAGGTGAAACACAGCACGCGTTATCGCAGATGGAATGTTCTTTTCCACTTACAGAGTGAATGCAAGCCGAGGCTCTTCAGAGCTGCCTGGACCATCACCTACGTACGCCACAGCACTCGGCCTTGACACGGTCCCTAAGACCCCAGAGCTGGGAATGCCGGGAAGCTGGTGTGCTGAGAACGGGCCGACAGGCGCGATGGCCAACACAAAGCCACCATCGGTAGAGCCGGGCAGGCGTCCGGCAGGAGACAGGGAAGCAAGGGCCGCCCAGCTTCTTGCCTGGTAGCACCTTGGGCGCCTCTCCGTCCCCACTCAGAGGACAAGGCTCGCGGGGAACAGCGCTTACGAGAAGGCACAGGCAAGTCCAATGTGCCTACTCAAGTAGCTTTGAAAGATCTAGGCAGAACCAAGGATCGAGCAAAGTGCAGAGAAACACTTTTTTTTTCTTTTTAAATATTTATTTATTCCCATTGCAAAGTCAGACATGCAGAGAGGAGGAGAGACAGAGAAGAAGATTCTCTGTCCACTGAATCACTCAAGTGGCCGCAATGGCCGAAGCTGCACTGATCCAAAACCAGGAGCCCAGAGCCTCCTCTGGGTCCCCCAGGTGGTACAGGGTCCCAAGGCTTTGGGCTGTCCTCCACTGCTTTCCCTGGCTACAAGCAGGGAGCTGGATGGGAAGTGGGGTCACCAGGATTAGAACTGCTGCCCATATGGGATCCCGGCGCATGGAAGGCGAGGACTTTAGCTGCTAGGCTACTGCACCAGGCCCAGAAACACACTTTTTATTACTGCATGCTTTCCAGTCCAGGTAGTAAAACCAATTACTGGACAACATGAAGACCCAGGCTGTCTTGTCCAGCAAGGCCTGATGGGCTGAGGACCGCACCGCGCTGGCATCACACAGCAAACACCCAGAAGCCTCACCTCCCCACAGCGACATCCATGCCTGCAGGCTCTCCCTCACAGCACCAGCCATGCACATCACTTGCAATTCGGACAGAGACAGACATAATCGTCTCCTTTTCCAGCCCAAACAAAGCCAGGGCGAGATCCAGTGCCTCCCATAGGAAGGGAGGCTCCGTACCTGTGTGGATCCTGATGTGCCGAGTCAGCTGACTGGGCTTCTGGAACGTCTTTCCGCAGTGTGGACAGGAGTACGTGAAGCCACTTCTGTCGATGTTGCGATTGTAGGACCTCGTACTTGACAGCCTGGTACAATGCAAGGACAGGGAAGTCATTGCTCGTTCAGTCATTGCTCAGATCCAGCAGGAAGCGCGGCCGTGAGGCTGGCAGGACGGGCGCATGCGAAGCCGACTAGGAGTGTGTGTACGCACACGTGTTAGCGCTGTGTACTCCACAACACAAAACCCATTTATTCTAGCCCGGCACCACGGAACTATGCTAATCCTCTGCCAGCATCCCACAGGATGCCAGTTTATGCCAGTTTATGTTCCAGCTGCTCCACTTCTGACCCAGCTCCCCACTAATACCACCCGGGAAAGCAGCAGAGGACGGCCCAAGTCCTTGTGTTCCTGCACCTGCGTGGGAGACCTGAAGAAGTTCCTGGCTCCTGGCTGCGGCCTGGCTCAGCTCTGGCCTCAGTGGCCATTTGGAGAGTGAGCAGCAAATGGAGGGCCTGTCTTTCCTTCTCTCTGTATCTCTGTATTTCACAAAACATTTCTTCTATTCTGATGAAAAGAGAAACTTGGATCTCCCCGGCCGAAAAGCAGTGGGGGAGAGCGGGGGCAGGCCCTGGGAGACCACAGGGGCGTCACTCCAACGGCGGCTCTCATGTGAGCTGGATCTCCAGGAGAGGACCTGGCCGTGAGCCTCCAACAACCGCCTCCAAGGAACAGCTGCTGTCTGCTGGGCCTGGTGGCTCCAAGCCCTTCAGCACTGGCCTCTGCCCTCCTTCCCAGCCTCTTCCTCACACTGTCACAGTGAGCGCCTGTCCTGGGTGCCACCTCCACATCTGCCCTCGTGGGTCCTGGCCCTGGCACTGCACCATCATTTCCCAACAGGCTCCCTGCCTAACTCGCCCAGCAACAGCCAACAGCCGACAGATCTTCACACAGCATAGGACCTGTGTGTCCCAGACTCTGCTGAGGACTCCAGGCCATGGCCTGCCTCCCAAAGGCAGTGCCAGCATGTCACCCCGTGCCAGGCTCTGATCCTATGCTGCTTTCGCCAGAAGAGTGGGCCCCTGTGCGAGGAATGGCCAGCATACCCCCCTTCACGATGGATCTGACATGGTCACACAGATCTGTGCCCTGTCCCCATCTGTCCTCCCCACTAAACAGCTAGTCGATCTGACAATCTGGGAAGGTCACCAACTTAACCAACTGAACATCCTCAGTCACCTCTCAAAAGTCTTCCAGATACGTTGAGACTGCCCACACTACAGAGACAGTAACCACTGTGGCACTGGCTTGAAAACAGACCCAGGAGCCAACGGGCCAGCACAGACCTCAAAAATTAATCCATGCACCCACAGCCAGCAGAGGAGCCGAGGACAAACACTGGACCCAGTAGGGTCTCTTCAGTACACAGCCCTGGAGAAACTGGACCCCACACTCAAAAGGAAAGAGGGGGCCTTTCCCCACCTCTCACCCTATACAAAACCACTCCAAGGGATCCAAGGCCTAAGTACGAGCTCTAACACCACAGGAGGACTGCCTGGAGACAGCAGCAGCGGCCGCAGGCTTTCCTGGTCAGAGCCTCAGGCACAGGCTGCAAAAGCGGAAGCAGACAGACGGGATCAGCTGGAACCTCAGAGCCAATGCAGAGAACACAGCTGACAGAATGGAAGGAAACCTCTGCCCAGACCCTAAGGAAGTCAGGAACCTCATCAAAAGCCGTCCAGCTGAAGAACACGGACAGCTCTCAGAAACACAAGCCTCCACACCCGTGCAATCACGCGCAACACCACTGACCATCACCAAGGCAGAACCAGAGGCGAGGAGTCACCTCACCGAGGAGAAACCGTCAGGGCTGGCGAGGACATGGCGACGAGGGGACCCCGCAGCAACTTGGGGGATGCGGACCGTGGTGCTGAGAGGGTCGGGGGGCACAGGCTGCTGGTTACAGTGCCTCAGAGACCTGTGCCCTTGCACGCGTGTGACTGCACCCACGCGTGTCACAGGCGCACAGGCAGCCCAGGGATCGCTAGGAGGTGCAGGGGGGCGACAGTGCAAGGGAGAATCACTCAGCCTCACCAACAATGAAATCCTGCCATCAGCAAGAGCGCACAGAACTGCAAGTTGTCATGTTGAGCGAAACAAGCCGGACACAGACCACAAAAACACTGTATGTTCTCTTTCCCATGTGGGAGTCAAAAAAATAAAACATCAATCTATGTGAACTTAGAACAGCAAAGACCAGAGCCTAGGAAGGTGGAAGGAGGGTGGGTGGTGTGGCACCGTGGGGAAAGCTGCCACCTGCAGTGCCAGCAGCCCACCAGATCCTGCTGTGTATCCCCGCTGCTTGGCTGTGGGTGCAGCCTCTGCTCATATACCTGAGGGAGCAGTAGGGAGCGGCCCCAGCACCCGGGCCTGCATCCATGTGGGACTCCTCAGCAAGCTCCCGGGTTCCAGCTTCAACCCTGCTCAGCTCTGGCCACTGCTGTCACTTTGAGGGGCAGGCACTGTGGCACCACTGCTGGGGTACCCACATCCCCTGGCAGAGGGCTTCTCCGTGCTGACCCTGCGGTGAAGCCACTGAGAGATGGCCCAAGTACCGAGTTCCCGCTACCCATATGGAAGGTCTGGACGGGGTCCCATCTGACAGCCCGGGCTGTTGCAGGCATGTGGGAAATGAACCAATGGATATCCTTCCCTCTGGGCCGCTGTGCCTTCCCCGCAGACAAAAAAATATTTAGAGGCGGAAAAGAAGCCGTAACACACTGCAGCCCTCAGCAGCACATGGGCAACTCGGCTTAAGCCCACGTGCTGCAGGAGAGGGAGCGGCAGGCTGCCGGCCCTGCAACGCCACACAGGGGGAGGGCTGGACGGACTGCAGGCTGCCGGCCCCGCAACGCCACACAGGGGGAGGGCTGGACGGACGGCAGGCTGCCGGCCCCGCAACGCCACACGGGGGGAGGGCTGGACGGACTGCAGGCTGCCGGCCCCGCAACGCCACACGGGGGGAGGGCTGGACGGACTGCAGGCTGCCGGCCCCGCAACGCCACACAGGGGGAGGGCTGGACGGACTGCAGGTTGCCGGCCCCGCAACGCCACACAGGGGGAGGGCTGGACGGACTGCAGGCTGCCGGCCCTGCAACGCCACACGGGGGGAGGGCTGGACGGACTGCAGGCTGCCGGCCCCGCAACGCCACACAGGGGGAGGGCTGGCTGCCTAGCATGGCTGCCTCATTCGGCATATCCAAGTGCTACATGCTAATTAAACATTTCTTAAAAACAGAATAAGAAAAATTTAAAAAGCCATATAGGCATTACATTTGTGTTTGTTACAATCTTAAACCAGATGACCAGTAAATTCCTATGTAAACTAAGCCCAAGCCAGCTGACTTGGGTACCCGGGGTCTCACTGGACGTAAAGGCAAGGCTGTAGCAAAACTCTGCGTGCACGGAGTACTACCAACCCAAAGGTTCCACAGTGACAAGGGGTCAGCCACAGGCAGCCAAGAGCCAGCTGCTCAGTCGGGCGGGGTTGGCCCACTGCACCTGCCAGCGCGTCCCAGCTGCACCTATTCCCTGGCGCGGGACCTTGCCTTCAGTGCCCATGCAGGACAGCCACAGGACAGCTGACACAGGCAGTCCGAGAGTGCTGGTCAAAATGCTTCCGAAGGTGTGATGAATGGTGGTCACCATTCACTGACCTGCACAGAGGGACCAGGAGGAGGCGAGACACATACTCTGCCTGGGAGCACACACGCCCTGGGACTCCCGGGCAGTGCGGCCTTGAGAAGGCACGCTCTGCTCAGCCTGCTGAATGACCAGGTGTGCAGCGTCAGGGATGAACACAGGCTCTGCTCGGTTCTCTCTCCTGCACATGGGCACAAAAACACGCTAGCCTCACAGGACTGTGTGAGGGCTCAGGGAGGCGGATACATGTGCCTGGCACACACACGTTCTCGAGCGAGTGTCATCAAAGGCCCCTTCACACACCTGGCCAGCTCCCAGAACGAACAGCCAACGCCGTGTGTGCGGCTCCCGTGGCCATGCCAGCGGCCCACACTGCCCACTCGGCCCAGCACCTCCATCTCTTCTTCCTGAACCCAGGAACCACACGGGCAGAGCCATGCTGGCTCGCATCGGCCGTGTGGCTCCCTGCTGCTACAGCAGAGAAGCCCTTCACATGGCTGGCTGCGGGCAGGCCCCGGCTCCTCCACGATCCAGGAGCCCCCGAGCTCCACGACGACGCGTACCTGATCTTACAGTGAGTCTTCATGTGCTCCTTGAGCTCTGACAAGGCCCCGAACTCCTTCTTGCAGGCCTTGCACGTGTGCGGCCGGGCCCCGGCCAGTTCCTGCCGGTGCGCCTCCATGTGCACGGCCAGCTGGCTCTGCAGCGCGAACTCGTCCCCACACTCGGGACACAGCAGGTTCTGCAAAGGAAAACGCCACAGGTGAGCAGGGCGGGCATCTCCCAAGCAGCACTTCTCAGGAGACCTGGCACTGCTCACGGCCCAGACCCCAACCAGTCACCACATGCACGTGGGAGTTCCTCATTGGGAGAGCAGACAGAAACGTCGGGAAGAGGGCAACATGGTGTGAGCAAGGCAGGTTCTGACGGGCTGCTGGGTAACTGGCACTCAGTCCACCTGCTCCACAAGGATGCCGCCTCTGATGCCAGGTTACACTCTAACAGGCCCCTTTCATTTATTTTTAAAGGGTTACAGTCTAACAGGCCCCTTTCATTTATTTTTAAAGATTCATTTTATTTTTTGTTGGAAAGTCAGACATACAGAGAGGAGAAGAGATGGACAGGAAGATCTTTAATCCATTGATTCACTCCCCAAGTGGCCGCAATAGCCGGAGCTGAGCCGGTCCGAAGACAGGAGCCTGGAGCCTCCTCCAGGTCTCCCATGTAGGTGCAGCGTCCCAAGGCTTTGGGCCGTCCTCCACTGCTTTCCCAGGCCACAAGCAGGGAGCTGGATGGGAAGAGGGTCAGATGGGATTAGAACCGGCGCCCATAGCAATGGACCCACACCAGGCCCAGCAGACCCCTTTTAAACAAAAAGTCAGCTCCCACTCTGAAGTAGGTGGAATTCTTTCATCTCAGTTTTGCAATGGAGTGGGTTACACCTCTGCCCAGGTGTGAGGACAAGTCAGGCTGAGTGTGGTGGCCACTGGCAGCCACGAGCACAGGGCCAAAAGAGACAACACAGAATCCCAGAGAACCTTCCATACATGCCGCCGTAACACTTTGGATATTTTTTAATAATCAACTTATATTGCTAAAACGCCTCTCCTTGTTTGGTTCTCCTCCTGTGTTTTGCTGTTCTTCACATGGCTCCTGGAAGGTTAACGTCACTCAAATTCCATGGCAGTAACTGACGCTGGTACACACCTGTCCTGCCCCATCACCTGCCCTGCAACACGGGGACCAGCAGCCTCTGTCTTCCCGATGCCACAAAGCTGAATCCCGAGGCCCAAGTCAAGAGCAAACAACACACACCCAGTGCTCCATAGCTACGTCCGTCAGATGCAGTGAGTGACCCCCACAGGCTGCGGTCAGCTCACCCAGCAGGGTCCCCTGCAGTGCCCACAGCGGACATGGCCTGCTGTCTGCACACCACAGAGTCCTGGCCCCTTGGACGTTCTCCCAGCGACACTTGCTGACCACAGTGTGTGTGCCAGCCTCCCAGCCACAGCACATGGTGCATGCAGTCCGTATGCAACTTCAGGCATGGGGAACGGGAGCTGTTGCCTTGTCATCATCTGAGGAAACCATGAACCCCTTGATTGTGTACAGCCCGCTGACACAGGAACTTTCTTCTAGGAAACTCACAAAAGGAAAAAATGGAGGTACCAAAATGTGCAGCACTTCTTCAAAATAAACAACCAACAGAGGTGAGCCTATGACCCCCGCCGTCCAGAACGTGTTTTGAATGTGGATTTGGAAGATCACCAACCACTCCCGACACAGCTCTCCTCGGAAAACGACAGGCCAGGACCAACCCTCACAGCCCCTGTGCCCGCTGCTCCGGCCCTTCCCGACTGCCGAGTCCTTACTTCATTGCCATGTGACCACGGGTTAACAAAGCACAGACACCTTGCAACCTGGAAACAGAATGCAGTCCGCCCCCAGCCCTCAGGCCAAGCCAAGATGTCACCCCTGGGAAAGCTCTTTCTGCCCACGGGGAGCCAGGATGCACCTGCCTGGGCTGCGGGCACACCCAGGCTCACGCACACCGTGGCAATCCTGGGGCCTTGAGCAAGTTACATTGCAGGAAGGGCCTCTTCCTGGGCAGCAGAAGCAATCCTCAGGTCCAGCCCCACCAGGAGAAAGCACCGTGGGAAAGGCCCAGCGTTTTCTTCCACCTCCATCTCCACCCCGTCCGAGACGAGCTCACCTCTCCAATGCCAACAGAGTGTGAGGGCAAAGTGCCCCCAGGCCACTTCCCCCTTCTCTGCAGTCTTTCACCATGCCAGGACCTACCCAAAGATTCTGGAAGCTGCTGGCCTCTGTGGACCTCAGACAAGACTTGGTTCAGGAAGAGCCTGGCACTGTGCCAGAGAGCCCACCCTGCCCTCACAGCCACAGGCCTGGGGACACCACTGGCCATCTGTCATGAGCAAGAGGGAGGCAGGGGGGGTCTGGGAGTACGAGCGGGCTGCCTGACAGCCCTGGAAGGTACCCAGTCCTAGGCGCATGTTTACAAACCACTTACCGCTCTGGCTCCAGAGTGGCTCCAGCGGACTGGCGGCCACTGTGGGCTTCAGGCTGTTCATCTCAGCAGAGCAGCCAAGAACAGCCACTGACAGCTATTCTGTCACTCACAGATGGCACAGATGTGAGCACACACACTCAACCACAGCCCACACACACTGAGACTGAGGGCCTGGCATGGCACACTGTCCCCCGCACACGGCAGCAAAAAGAGGGCCCCAAGCAGGGACGTGAACAGCACTGTGAGCTCCATTCAGAGAATGATCCAGAAGGGAACTCACACAAAATCTGGGAAGGAGAAAACATAATGAAGAGAAAATCCTGAAAATGCCATGAGGAAGCTGCAGGCTTCTGGAAATGACTACCAGGCACATCCGGGCAAGCCAGCCTGGGAGCTGAGGTGCCCCACAGCCACCTGAGAGCAGAAAGCAGGCCAGCATGGACACCCCTGCAGAGGGCTGGGCCGCACACAGCACCGGGAGCACCCCAATCATTCAGAGCAGGAAGACGACCCAAGCCGTCTCGGGGCCCTCCAGCTCCTCCCGGCCTGATAGCAGGGCTGTTCCATCCTTCCTTCTAACTCATGGGCCCCTCCCCAGCCTACGTCACCCACAATCCAAGCTGAAAACCCACCAGCAGGGCAGGAAACCCCAGCTTTCACTCCACGGCCAGCACAAGGAAACTATGCCCTGGCCAATCCCCGCTTGCTGCCCCAAGTGGCTCTGCTCCCCAGTTATAGAAGAGCCCCCCACACATGTCTGGCTCTGGCTCCCAGGTCACCCCATGTGTCTGAAGACAGAGCAACGCACTCCTGTCATAGAGGAAACCAAGGCAGGAGGACCTCAGTCCCGCCCGAGGCCAGGTTCCATGGGAAAGGTCAGTACCACCCAGGCCCTCCCTGCACTCCGAGGAGAGCGCCTGGCTTCTGGCTTGACTGGCCCAGCCCCCGCTATTGTAGCCATTTGAGGAATGAACCAATATACAGACAATCTCTCTCTGTCTCTCCCTCTTGCTCTGTAACTCTGACAGAGTTACAGATAAATAAAGTTAAAAATAAATCATTTTAAAATAAGCTGTACAAATATTTTTGAAATTCTGAAGTTAGAAATGTTTCCTGATAGAATTGAGGAGTGCGCCCTCACTATGGATGCGGACAATGAAGGCTGACGTCAAGGGGCCGCCTGAACATGGGACACCACACGGATCCCCAGTTACCGTCTGTGGCTGAGCTGTGCACCCGGAACACCCAAGAGGATCTGGTAGGAAGGGCATCAGGAAAGTTCAGATACAAAAGCATTCCTTCCTGCTAACAAGGGACAGCCACTGGGAGACCCCTGGTGACGCCAGGACCAACCTCAACCCACTTGAAAGCACACTGAATTGGTGTGCAAACATGCAGTAACAAATATTACCAGGTGAGGCTTGAGCACAAAGCTCCCAAAGACTCGCACACCAGACTCCTCTCCAAGACAATCAAATGTAACACAATCAAAACAAACAAAACACTTCCTAAAAAGCTACACGGAATTCTGAAGTTCATGGGTAAAATGCCAGAGAAGAGGAATGGACTTTTGCAAATTGTGACCAAGACAACGCATCAAAGCACAGATGGACTGTGGGGACCTTCTGCAGTTCATCCCCAAACCTTGACAAACATTGAACACCCAGCCTGCAAACCTACTGCACCCAGACTCCCCCTGGGGCCCCAGTAACCTGATCAGCACAGGGGCAGGGGCTTTCAAGCCTAGAAAGGGAGTCCAAGGCTGAGCAGAGGCAACCTGGACAAAGAGAAAGACAGGTAAGCAGGAACACCTTCTTCAGGCCAGTCCTGAATGCTGTGTGACTGGAGGTGAGCAGCCAAGAACTCAAGCATGGAGGCACTGAGGAGGTATGCAAGGGGGCAGTACCTGGGAAGCTGGGTGCTCCAAGGGAAGCTAGGCCCTGCATCAGGAGCGACCCTGGGAAGCTGGGTGCTCCAGGGGAGGCCAGGCCCTGCATCAGGAGCGACCCTGGGAAGCTGGGTGCTCCAGGGGAGGCCAGGCCCTGCATCAGGAGCGACCCTGGGAAGCTGGGTGTAACAGGGGCATCCGGGTCCTGCAGGGAAGGGCCCTTCCAGGAGGGACCAGAGACACACAGACACTACAGTACCTTATGATTCTAAAGCTGGATATCGGGCTCCGCACTAGGTACGGGAGACTTCTTACCTAATTTTAGAAGCAGGAAGTAATTCTAACCAAGTCACAAGAATCATAAGTTACGAATGAGCAGACTGAACATCTGCGTGCATTTGAGAGGCTTAGTCTCACAGGAAAGCCTCTTGGCCCAGTCCTGACCACTGCAGGCGCGTGCAGAGCAGACGTGGGAGCCCTGCCCCTCCGCCCCTCTACACGCACAGACGGAGGGGGAGCGGTGGCCTCCTGTCCAGATGTCAGTGCCGGGGCTCCAGACTCGGCTTCATGCTAACACCCTGGGAGCAGCGGAAGACAGCTCCAGGACTGCCCAGCCCGCAGCTCCGGCCTTGCCTAAGCTTGCCTGCTCTGGTCATCTGGGGAGTGAATCAGCAGACAGAAAATTCTCTGTTTCCACCCTCCCTGAATCCAGAATAACCATACCTTTCAAACAAATAAATCTGTCTTAGGAAAGAACAAAGAAAATAAGACAGAAAAACATTAATAAGTAAAAAAAAAAACAGAGAAAGATGTGAGTTTCAGTCAAACAAATGTAAAACAGCAAAAACATATCAACTGACTACTCAAATTGGAAGACGAGTTTTACAACAGAGCATACTGCAAATGAGGCCTGGGCACTCCCTGCCACCACCCACTGACTGCAGGACAAGCACATGAACTCTGGAGAACAATTCAATAACAAACATTAAAGTTGTAAATTCGTACATTCTGTCCCAACAATTCCATCTCCAGAGATGAACGACCCAGTGATAGCACAGGTGTCCCCAGCCTCAACACTCCTGACTTCCGGGCCAGTCCCTTCGCTTTGGGGTGCAAAGTGCTCCTCACAGCTCTAGGAGGGCACCCCCTTAAGCACCACAGCACCTGTTCATCAGAGGAGCTGGCCTGGCGACCCCTAGTGTTCTGAAGAGAGAAGGCAGCAGGCACCACGGGTTGGCTTCACTGAGGGGTCACCGTGGAGGACACTGAAAACCCTGCTGGCAGCCTGGGCAGCTCGGCATGCTGGCAGAGGCTGCCCTGGGGACCGGGTGCCCGCACACCAGCAGTCACAGCGAACCAGGCGAGCTCTGCCACTTCCCGCAAGCGCACTATCCCGAAAAGTGCAGTCACGTCTGAAGAGCCACGTGGCTCCAGAGCTCCGGTGCGCAGCGACACGCATCTCCTGGGACCCAAGGTGGCACCCTGCAAACACGTGAGGAAGCCTCACCTGCTAACACAACTGCAAGAATCTACCCTAACGAAATGTTCAAGAAGTACAAATGTGCTTGAATTATCATGTCTAAGATGGACAATATAGGAACAATTTCAAGGTTGAACAAGAAAGAAAAGTACTAAGCACTTTCATAAAGCAACAACTTCTGGGTAGAGGAAGGCACTCAGACTTAATAAGAGAGGAAAAGCAGATTAGTAACAATCATGGGAAGTTTGTAAAGTGAACACGGAAGGCAAGGATCGACAAAAGGTCAGAAAGAATCCATGCACTTTCTCCAAACGGGGTGATTACAGAGGCTGTTGGCTATGTACACATTCAAAGAAAAAGTTCCGTGACTAACACATGGACAGGTCTTGTTCATGGGTCTGGGGTGGCGCTTCACAGCCAGTGGTGACAAGTCCCTACACACGGATGGGCTCCCGCTGCCCTCCTCCCGCCGACCCGAATCCCAGGCCTGGAGCCCCGTCTCACCGGCCAGCCTCACTGCAGCCTGGGCAGTGACGGCCCTTACACTTTGCCTCCAGTGCAGGCACCTCCTGCTGAGTCTTGACTCTACCTCCTTCCAAAGTACACATGTGTATACACACACAAACGACATGACTTAACAACAAAAATAAAGGCACTCAAAAAAGAGGATGCAACCTACCCAGAAAACACGACCCGACCCTGGGCTTTAGTGTTATCTGTGCAATGGGAAGACTGTATATGCTTTTCTGTTGCACAAGAAAACATGCCAAACATGATCAGCGATCACCTTGGAACCAGAGGTGGCTTTCACTCCTCCTCCCCCTTCTCCTGTCTTCTTTATAAGAAGCATCTGGTATGGGAAGCAGGAAGGCTGGGCATGGTGCAGCCAACAGCCACTCCCACCCCACAGCAGTGCCTGCATTCCCACGCTGCCCAGCACCATGCTATGGCCTCCCATGCCTTCTCTGCCCCCACTTCCCACAAACCGAGGGAGGGTTCCCCCATCACCATGGGGGGAGCCACTGTGGAATCCTGCAAAGGCTCCCTTCTGGGTGAACAGGGGGTGTGGAGGGGTGGCCTCTGGGGTAACAATCAAGACGCCACACAGGCCGCCTGCAGGGTGCATTATCCCAGTCCCACGCCTGGTTCTGCTCTCAATCCTAGCTTCCTGCTAACACACATCTTGGAAGACAGTGGGTTACACCTCCAGCAGCTGCAGCACTGTTACCCACATGGAGCCCTGGGCCGAGCGCGTGGCTCCCTCCTGGCTGTCCTGGCTGTCCTGGCTGTCCTGGCTGTCCTGGCTGTCCTGGCTGTCATGAACCTTTGAGGAGTCAACCACCAGATGTGAGATCTTTCTCTGTCTACTTCCTTCTAATACAGAAAATAAATTTTGAAGAGGCGTTTTAAAGGAGAGGTAGAAACAGGAGCAGCCTCTGCTACCTGGATGTTTTTTATTTTAAAGTATGTATTTATTATTTATCTGAAAGGCAGACTGACAGGGAGGATGAGAGATAAGGAGGTCTTCCATTTGCCCCCAGATGGCCACAAGAGCCAGGGCTGCACAGGCCTCCCCAGGGTCACCCCACGGCCGCAGGGGCCCGAGCACTCGAGTCAGCTCGCAGGCACAGCAGCAGGGGAGCAGAGGCTATGCTGGGACACGGGAGGCCTGCCACCTGAGGACACACACGGACCTTCCAGCACACTATCCTGAAAATGCCTCCACGCTGAGCTACTGACAGAGCCACAAAGTAAAACGTACTGGAAAACTAGAGATCAGTGGGGGCAAACCGAGCTACGTGGTAACGGGGTCCCTGCAACGTGTATGCGAGGCACCCGACGCTGGCGGATGGCTCCCAGCCCGCGGAGCCCAGGCATCCCATGCTGGCGGACGGCTCCCAGCCCGCGGAGCCCAGGCGGCACGCCACGACAGAGCACAGGGAACGGTCACGGTACCTCGTCCTTCTCGTGCAGCAGCATGTGCGCCTTGAGACTAGCCACTCTGGAGAACTTCTTGTTACACACAGGGCAGGCGGGGTCGTCCCCACTGTGGGTGCATTTGTGCAGTGTCAGGTTGAATTCAACATTGAATGTTTGGGGACACTGGTCACAGCGATGTGGCTATTTGGAGAGAAAAGTGAAGAAGCCCTGAGGTAAACCGTCCCACACACGTGTGTCCAACAATCGCTGGCGAAGCACAGCCCGGCGGCACACACAGAACCTCTCCCCAAACACCTGCTGCCCCCTGGGCTACAAGGCCACGCTGGCCGCGGCCACAGCAGAGCCCAGCGGGGGCCGGCCGAGTGCCAGGCGCAGACTGGCTGGCACCTTAGCTGTTGTGGTGGTGGCCAACTCAGCGGTCAACAGCAGCTCACTCAGGACACTCCTGGTCCGACTTCTGACCCACTCACGTGTATAGACCAAACCACCTCTAGCAACAAAACTCATGAGACACTTTCCTAGATTTAAGCAGAGTGCTTATCTTGGACTGGCAGGGATCTTCCCAGAGTGAGCCTGCCAGCAGCCAGTGGGCACGTGGAAATCTGGGGATTCCCAGGATGGGAGGTCGCCGCCCATGGCTGGGTCCTGGCACTGCGCACTTAGAGCTAGAACATGCAGGCAAGTCAGGCAAATGCCAGCCATCCATTTCAACTGCCACCTCCTGTCCATCAGGCGAACCATCCCGGTAAGACACTGGAGTGAGGTCCCAAGGACCCTGCAAGGGCTCAAACATCTGTTTACAGTCCTGCTGCACCCTGCTGGCCACATCTGCACACAGCCACCACCGCACAGGCCAGACCACTTCAGGGCAAAGCTCCCCGCTGGAGAAAGCCACCTCACAGCACACCCATGCCACACTCTGGCAAGGAAGCAGATTCCCTTAGCACATGCACTCACAAGCAGGCAGAAAGTGCCCCGTGCCTTCTCCAGCGTGACACACACCACGGCCGCCTGGGAGCAGGACTCGGACGCGAGGGCACAGCCGGGCTCCCCTGCGACGGTACGTACCTTGTCATGCGGCTCGTGCCCCCGCATGTGGCGCTGGAACTGGGACTCTCTGGGGAAAGTCTGTAGACAGATCTCACACGTGTGCAAGTTTGGGACTGGGTCGTCATAGTTAGCGCTCTCTGCATTCAAGGTGAAAACGGCATCTACAAAACCGCACAGGTATAGACAACAAACACCAGTCGTTATTCCGAGCCCTAAACCAAAGCATCTGCTTAACACTTAGAAGCCAAATGTTACAGGAAGTTAATAATACACCGGTTTTTAAAAACGGACATATTCTCAGGTTAGAACTGAGAGATGGTCAGAGGATGGGGACTTGGGAGAAGAGAGCTGAAGTCCTTGCTGGTGGGATGCTCAAAAAGCAGAAGCAGGTTTCCTAAGGCTTGAAGCCATCCACGCCTGCGCAAGCAAGCACACTGCCCTGCATGCAGACACACAGCTCAGGTACACATCAAACCCACGCCTGTGTAGGCCCACAGCCCCACACCACATGCACACACATGCACACACTCATACACGTGTTCACACATATACATGCACACACACACCTCCATTAGCTCATACACCTGCACACACAGCCACACCTGTGCACACACGCAGGAACACCTGCACACACACACAGGAACACCTGCACACACAGGCACACTGGCACACACAGGCACACCGGCACACACAGGCACACTGGCACACACACAGGCACACCTGCACACACAGGCACACAGGCACACCGGCACACACAGGCACACTGGCGCACACACACAGGCACACCTGCACACACAGGCACACTGGCACACACAGGCACACCTGCACACACGCAGGCACTCCTGCACACACACAGGAACACCTGCACACACAGGCACACTGGCACACACACACAGGCACACCTGCACACACGCAGGCACTCCTGCATACAGGCACACCTCCACACACACAGGCACATCAGCTTGCCTGCACACACAAGCCATGGTGAGTTTTCAACCTGTGCAGATCTTTCTCAGGCTTGGTTCATTACAAAACAGAACCTTCATCTAGTCACTTGGAAAAGCCATTCATAACACACAAATTCATAAACCATTCAGCAACCTTGAACCCTAGGAGAAATATAAAAGCCTTTCAAAGACAGTACAATAATCCAATCTATCTCACACCTGACCAGCTCCTGAGGTGCCTCCCACAGCTTGTCAAGATGGGGAGATGCAACACTCTGGTCAGACCTCATGGCCAGAAACTGCCCCCGGCCCCCAAGTGTTTCCAGAGAAGGCCAGCTACACGGAACACCAGCGTGCCTTAACACGCTCAGATCTCACCAGGGCAAGCGTCCTGCTCCACCACAACTGGCTAAGTCGGCAACCAGGCCCAAGGTCGAGGTCAAACACACCCGTTGTATGGTTACATAACAAATCGCAGGGTCACATTCAAACCACGGGTAGCTGGGTCAGACACCCGGATGGGGGCGGCTTGGGAGCAGAGCAGGCAGAGCCGCGACCACCCCTCCCCAGCCTGGTGCCGAGTGCAGCAGCGGAGCCCCCCCACAAAGCCACAGCGCCTGCAGGCGGCCGAGCTGCTGGCAGCTCCCAGAAGGAGCAGCACCTGCGCCTCAAGGCCGCAGTTCAAGTGTTTCTGCAACAGATCTTGGAGGACAGAGTGAAGCAAGGCTCTGAGCCTCTGTGCTGACTGACTGAGGAGGGATTTAATGAGCTGCAAGCAGCAGATAAAAGCCAGGAGACAAGGAACTATACATTTAAAATTGGAAAATGGCGTTGTTGTACTTACAACTTAAGACATTTCCAGAAGCCTCTCATCTTAAGCAGAGTTCTTCTCCAAGTATAATAAAGTACTTTCTCAAAAACTCCCTCAACCAAGCAGCAATGATTCAATATTAACCTGGCTCCAAAGCCAGCTGAGCAGTTATCCTAACCCACGTGTGACTAGAGCAGATGCTGCGGTTTTGCACTGAGCCGGACGTTAGAGCCCGGGCGCTGACATCACACAGCGCGTGGCTGACCGCCTGCGACCCCAGCAGCCCTTGTGATGCGGCAGCAGATGAGGCAGCTCGGGCTCAGCGCCGACGAGGCCTCGGGGGGACCCCAAGGTGGATGGAACACTTGGCTCTATCACACTGCCTTTCAGGTGAACAAATCCTTCTTCTTACAAAGGAGGAGATTATTTAAAAAATAAAAACCAAAGCAACTCTGACTTTCCCTCTTGCACAGCTAGGAGGCCTTCCGCCCCAAGCCTCTTCTTCAGGACCAGGAGGTATCAAGGCCAGGCGTGCACACACACACACACACCCCAGCACAGGAGTTCACGTACACACACACACACACACACACACACACACACACACAGAGGCCAGGTCAGGCATTCATGTTCACACACACACACAGAGGCCAGCACAGGCATGCACACACATACACACACCCCAGCACAGGAGTTCACGTACACACACACAGGCCAGCATAGGCATTCTCACACACAAGCACACACTCAGAACAGGCATCCTCTCTCTCACATACAGTCAGAACAGGCATTTACACACACACACGACCACCACTTGCAGCCAAGACCCACACTATGTGCCGGCCAGCATTGCAGCCCACGGGCAGAACCAGACAAGAACGGCGCAGGGATGGTGCAGGATCCGAGCAGCTCTGCCTGCCTCAGAGACAGATTCGGGGCCAATGGAACCCTCCGGAAGAATGGATTTGAAACAGCAAGCAGCCATCTATCACCCCAAGACAGTGAACCCCATCTGAGTCATGAAGCACACGGAAAGCTGCCTGACAGCCCAGGGACAGGAGCCCACCAACGCTGGTGGGGCGCGGCCAGCTCCAGCGCTCACAGCTGCTGCTCAACGCCCGCCCGTGACCGACCTCCCCGTGTCAGGGCTGGGACTCCAGGCGCCCCTACGCCTCCCTTCCCCAGAGCAGGCCCAGCTCAACTGGCTAGGCAGCCGGGTCTGCGCGGCCCAGGCCTGCTTCTGGGCGTGTGCAGACCGTGGGCAGGCCTTCTCCTCCGCAAGCACCTCCCCGCGTCCAGCCACGCCCACAGTGCTGCAGGCGGCAGCTGCACACGCCTGACATATTGGCCATTCCTAAGTCCCCACCTAGGACCTTCAACACCCAAAGGAGACTATGTCAGCCTGTTTCCAAGCGACCGTGCTCGCCCCCAAACGCCTCCTGGGCTCTATGTTCTGTAACGCAGCTGAGTGTCCTGCCGCCGCGCTCCTCCTGGCGCCAGCCCCACGCCGGCACGCCAGGCTCTCTTCCTGCCCCCTGCACTCTTTCCCTGTTACTTTTTAATTCCTTCTGCTTCCGGCTGACCTGTTTGCTGCTGCCCCTCCCACAGCGGCCAGAGCCCTTCCCCCAACACACTGGTCTCCCAAGCCTTCACAGGGCTGGCACACAAGGCCATACAGCCAGCGTCCGAGGGCCCCCGCGGCCCATCCACACCGCCCTGCCTGTCCACACCGCCCTGCCATCCGAGGGCCCCGCGGCCCATCCACACGGCCCTGCCTGTCCACACCGCCCTGCCATCCGAGGGCCCCGCGGCCCATCCACACGGCCCTGCCTGTCCATACCGTCCTGCCTGTCCACACCGCCCTGCCCTGCCATCTGAGGGCCCCACAGCCCATCCACACAGCTCCCCCACAGCCTGCAGCTCACACTGCCCAAGGCGACAGGCAGCCTCCTTGGGTGTGCCCACTCCTGTCCAGGGGGCTCCTGGAGCGCCAGTGGGACTGCACTCTTTTCTCTGACGTCACTCGGAAAACCCAGTGCTCGGAGTGGGCCTTGAGCACAGCTTGGAGCATCTCCTTCTAGGAACACCACAGGACAAGCCCAAAGCACCTGAACCTGCCCTTTTCAGAAGCAGCAGGCACCTCCTGCCCTAGCAGCAGCCTGAGTCCCTGGGAGTGGTCCACTGCAGCTGGGATCCGAACACCATCTAAGTCTAACCTCCCGCCTCCTCCCCCATCACTGCCAAGTCCACGGGAAAAGACCTCGAGCTCTGTCCACCTCACACAGCGCTCTCACGTCCACCGAGCACTCAGCAGCATCTAAAGACCCCACCAGGCACTCCTGCAGGGCAGCCCGCGCCCACGAGCCTCACCCAGTGATGTGCAGGCCCCACCAGGCACTCCTGCAGGGAAGCCCACGCTCACGAGCCAGCCTCGCCCAGTGATGTGTGGGCAGCACTTCCAAAGTGCCACCACCAGTCTGTAAGGTGGTTTTAAGTCGCACAGGGGGCGTGTCCCGACGTGCAGTACAGTGGTCTGGGCAACAGTGTGGCACGGCCTGAGGGGACCAGGATAAGGCACAATGCCTGACTGTCAACTGACATGTGAATCCAAGACCACATGGTGCAGAGGGCACGCTCCTCCGCAAGGGGTCCCGGGACACACGGCCCACCGCACACCAACGTGGGAGGGCAGACTTCGCTCCGGGAAGCCGAACATAAAAGCCCTCCTGCGGGAACAGCCCCATGGCTGTGGGCTCAGTGCTGCAGGGAACCAAGCAGGAACATGGAGATTGGGCTCCACCAGAACTAAACCCTCGTGTATGTCAAGGAAAAACGCTAAGCTGGGAGTACACATCTCTGCACAGCCACCACCTGACACAGCAACTGTCTTCCAACTCCAGACACAGCTGAGCCACACCACGGGCAGACGGAAGGGACACTCCTCCACAGGCGCAGATGGCGGACGCAGGGAAAGATGCTCTCTGCCGTTCACCACCAGGGAACATCCACCAAAACCAGTGACAGCTTCCCCAGCCGCCCGGATGCCCCCAGAGGCCAAAGGGCAGCAAGAGGCCCAGAGGGTACAAAGCTACTGGACGGAAGGCCAGGACCGCGGGCACCGACCAGGAAACTCCCCGTCTTGTCCAGCTGTGGTACCAAGGCCATCCGTGCTCTGGCGAGCTGACCCCTGCCACTAGCCAGCCCGGCCGACCCTGGGCCAAACAGCTGCTCAGCCAGACCAGAGGCCACGGACCAAGGGGATGTCCCCACCGAGGCTGGCCCGTGCACGGTGAGCACCGGGTGGACAGGAAGAAGGCGCAGCTGGCGGGGACTGCCCAGGGTCTGTCCCTGCCACATCAGCACATGGAAGGTCAGCCTGAGGCTTCTGTTCCCAAGAGCTGCAGCACCTTCACACAGGTGAACTTGGCAGACAAGCTGCTCTTGCTAAGCTGGTGGAAGCCCTCAGGCCCAATCGCAATGACAGATGGGAAGCTCTCGGCTTCTGTCCCGGCGGGCAGCACACAGGGTCCGCAAGCTGCCGACGGGCAGCCAAGACGCCCAGCAATGGAAATTGTCCCCTAAAAGCAAGGGGGCTCTGTGGGAGGCCCTCAGCCACACAGAGCAATGAGGACTGTGAGGCAGCACACTTCTCGGGACGGCAGCACATGGCAGGTGGGCACGGCAAACAGCATGGCCCCCTGGGCCTCGTTGGCAGCTCTAAGAGCCAGTCTCCATCCGACCCACGACTCCGCTCAAACAGTCACTCAGGGCTGCAGAGAGGTCCAGCAGACGCGTCCATGTTCCCAACGTGGCACCGTCTACGTGTCCATTCCAAAGAAACATTCAAGCAGAGAGACAGACAGCACCTCGGCGGTTGCGCATTCCACTACAGAGAGGAACCAAGCACTGACCGAGTCACCATGCAGAAAGCCACAGGGACAGGCACCATGCAGAAAGCCGCAGAGACAGGCACCATGCAGACAGGCCGCAGGGACAGGCCGCAGGGACAGGCACCATGCAGACAGCCCCCGCACGCTCCAGAGAGGAGGTAGCCAGGCCGGACGAAGCCACATACAAAAAGGGGGTTCTGGGGGCCAGGGACTAGAGCTGGGCCTGGGAGCGCCTGCCCGGGGCACAGGGCTTCCAGAAGGAGCCATCTTGGGAGGGTCAGTGCAGAACACTGCACATGCTAGTGCCAGGACACGCTTCTCGGGGGGCTCACAATGAAAAACCCCAAGTCTTAAGTACAATGACGACACACTCCACAATACATAAGGAGTGGGATGGCCGACAGGCCAAGGCCCACTCCCCTCACATGTGACCACGTCACCACAGAACGCACACGGAGAGGGACAGAAGCCACGTTTTAAAAACTCGCCTGAGCAACAGAAGAATCAAACACAAAACTCAACACGTCAACTAAAAGGCTACCAGACAACCCTTACAGAAGAAGAAAGAAGCCAACTATGTGCCACTTCCAAGAGAAACAGCTTCCAACAGGGGCAGAAGGCCCGGGCACAGGCCAGGTCGTGGCAGAGCCGTGGAGCACAGGGCGAAGGCCCCGCCTAAGGTAAACATGCCAGTTCACGACAAAGGTCCAACAGGAGGACGGGCCACGAGGAGGGGACAGTCATCCTCCTGCAGAAGGTACCAGAGAGCACCATCCGAGAGCCTCAGCAGATGGGAGCCAAGCCCCGGTGAGCCCCAGATGGCCAGTCCCCTCAGGCACACGCCCACCCGGCCAATCACCGTAGCAACGACCCGACTGTCCCGGAAGAGCCCCAGCTGAGAACGGGGAATTACAAGGACGACCAGGACTGCCCTGAGCCGCACGGGCGCAGTGCCAGCACCCCACGCGGGTCCTGGTGGGGGTCCCGGCTGCTCCGCTCTGACCCAGCTCCCTGCTAATGTCCTGGGAAACAGCCTGAATGGCCAAGTGTTTGGGGCCTCTCTCCCATTTGGGGGATCCAGAGGAAACTTCTGAGGGGTAAAGCAAAGGACGGAAGAGCTCTGTCTCTCCTCTCTGTAACTGCTTTTCAAATAAATAAATAAATACGTTGTTAAAAAAAACCAAACAAACAACAACACAAACAAAAAAACCTCATTCCTCAAGCCTAATGAAGATAAAAGGGAATCCTGTCCAGATGCATGGGGGGCAGAGTGAAGCAGCACCCCAACCCCACCGGCCCGGGGGCAGGATGCCTGCCACGCAGTGCACACGGCAGCCGTGCTGTGCATGTAGCCTCAGACACACGTGTCGGAGAGATAAGGCTGAAAATGAGCAGGCCACATCAAGAAGCCAGGAGGAACAACAGAAAATAAAACGGGGAAAACCAACAGTGCAAACCCGATGAGTACCTAAGGAAGGAGACCCCAAACTTTGTTCTGTTCCCTTTGCAAGATTGGTCAAACTGAGCAGCCCTGCCAAGCCTCAGATGAGAAAAGGGGTGACTGCCCCTCTTGGGGAGAGGGGAGGTTCTCCCCAGGAGCCCTGAGGCCCCGAAGGCAACTTCTGCAATTCTGAAAGACACACCAATGACTTGGGCGATTCTTAGACACAGCAAACCGGCAGCAGGGCAAAGAGAAAGCGGAAGCCCCTGCACCTACTGAGGCAGAGTGAGGAAAGAGCTTGCCCTGGGGAGCACCTCAGGATGCACGCGGGACGGGCGCTGCCCTGTGAAGGCCTGCTCTCCCAGCGCCTGGCACAGCTGCCTTCCTGCTCGCCAGGGCAAATGCAACGCGCATCTGGGCACAGGGACCCGCAGCCCAACCCACAGCGGGCCACCTCACACGCCCCTCTCCTCTGCAGACGCCTGCAGGCCTCACAGGGTTTTCAGGGCAGGCCACAGTGGGGCCACCAGGTGAAATCAATTCCCAGGAGAGACATCATTAAGAGCTGAGGGCATGGGGGCCAGTACAGGGCAGAGCCGGCCGGCCCGTGCCACGAGCCCACCTCCCACGCCAGCTCCCTGGCAAGGCTCCTGAGAAGGCAGCAGAGCGTGGGCCACGGGCCTGGGCCCCTGCACCCTCGTGGGAGACCCGTACAATTCCTTGCTTCAGCCTGGCCCGGGCCGCGTGTTCTGCAACCACTTGGGGAGTGAATCGGCAGATAGAAGCTCTATCTGCTCCCCATCTTCCAATAAGTAATGCTCTTTGCAAACTCTACTACATGTTAACACAAAAACACTGCCAGGGGCTTCTGTATACAGATCCTTGCTACTGTTACAGCTGGCAGACAGGGAGACCGGCTGGGCCCCCAAGACCTCCTGCACAGGAAGAGGCGGAGGGGGCCCTCCCAGCCGTCGCTGAGGCTCCCAGGCACCTGCAGTAGCTGCCAGAGCCACCGCCCACCTGCTGAGAAGTGGCCCCGAGGAGCGGACGGGCTCTGGTTTGAAGAAGGCCTTCCAAGAAGCCCAGGGAGGCACAGAGCCCTACGGGACTAGCAGGAGGCCTTGTAGACGACCTGGCTGAGGCCCCGAGCCAAGAGCAGGTGGCGCCGCTCTGTGCAAGGAGACCCAGCTGGCCCCAGGAGCGACGAGGGTCCCCCAGAGCAGAGCGGGGACACGGAGCCCGTGGGCTGCACTTGGCCTTGGCCCTGCCAAGACGGCCACAGGTGGGACTTAAATCCAACACACGCACAGGAAGTCAGCCTTGCAGACGCTAACTGCACCGCACCGCCTCCGAAGGGCCTTGGCCCTGTCACAGAGGGGCCGGGGCGCTCCCGAGGGCTGTAACCGGGCGTGGCCGCCTCCTTCCCATACGAAACGGCCCTGCAGGTGGACGGTGGCCAGGTGAGGGACGCCCGGGCGAGGCCCGCTCACCTGGGCAGAAGCAGCTGCGTCTTAGGGCGCAGCAGAGCCAGCCTCCTCCCAGAGCCCGTGGTGAGCCGGGGACGGGGCCCCGGGCTCCCCTGCTGCCTCCCGGTACCGGAGCGGCACACTGCGGGCACCGGGGCCACGCACCGCGGGCGTGCGCGGAGCCCGACCCGCCGAGGCCACGCGGCACCTACTGTGTGCACCGCACGGCGCCCTCTGGCGGCGCGGCGCGGGGCAGGGCCGCCTCACTGTGCGCGCCGGCGCGGCCTGGGGGCCTGGGGGCCTGCGGGGGCTGGGGCGCCCCGCCGCCCGCCCGGTCCCGCCCGGCCAGGCCCCCGGCCCCGGCCCCGGCCCCCGCCCGACCCCCGACCCCGGCCCCGGCCCCCACCCCCGCGCGGGGCGGGCGCAGGGGCGGGCGCGAGCGAGCCGCGGCCCAGGAAAGTAGGCCCAGCGCGCGGAGGGGCCGCGGCGCCGCCCGTATCATTCCGCCCGGCCGCCGCTCCCGGCGCCCCCCGCGCCATCCGGGCGCCATCCGGCCGCCATCCGGGCACTGGGCGGCGCGGAGGCCCGGGCCGCGGGCTTACCGGAGTCGCCGCGCGCCGCGCCGTCCCTGGGCTTCGGGGGGCGGCCCCGCGGCATCGTCGGCCGACCACCCCTCACTCGGCGCGGCTCTGCGGCGGGCGCGCGCACGCGCGGGTGCTGCGGCGGGGGCGCGCCCGGCCGGCCGGGGCGGGGAGGCGGGCGGAGCGGCGGGGCCGCGGCGGGGCGCGCCGGGCTCACGGGGGACAGGCGCCCGCACGCGCGGGGGTCGCCGCTCCAGCCGCGCCGGCCTCGGCGGCTTCCATGGCCCGCGGGCCGCGGCGGGGCGTTGGGCGCGGGCCGGTGGGGGCGGGGGCGGCGCGGGGCGCATGCGCGGGCCCGGCCGGCGAGCGGGCGGCGGCGTCACCTGGCCGGGCGGGCCGGGGTCGGGGGTCCGAGGGGTCGGGGGTCTGGGAGGTCCGGGGGACCCGGGGTCCGAGGGGTCGGGAGGGCAGGAGGTCCTAGGGGGCGGAGGTCCGAGGGGTCGGGGGTCCAAGGGGTCGGGGGTCTGGGAGGTCGGGGGGGCGGAGGTCCAAGGGGTCGGGGGTCTGGGAGGTCGGGGGGACCCGGGGTCAGGGAGGTGGCGGAAGTCCGAGGAGTCGGGGATCTGGGAGGTTGGGGGGGACCCGGGGTCTGGGGGGTCGGGGGTCTGGGATGTCAGGGGATCCAGGGTCCGAGAGGTCGGGAGGGCAGGATGTCCAAGGGGTCAGGGGTCTGGGAGGCTGGGGGACCTGGAGGACCCGGGGTCCGAGGGGTCTGGGGTCTGGGAGGTCCTGGGGGCGGGCAGGCGAGGGACCTGTGATTCCCGGGGTTGAGGGGCAGGGATTCGGGGGTCGGGGTCCGGGGGGGTGCTGGGGCCTCTGCGATCGTGCCCCCGACGGCCCGGGCCAGGAGCCCCGTGGGCAGCAGCGTGTGCAGCAGCGCCCAGGGAACTGCAGTGGGACTCAGGTGCTCAAGGGCTTCACCTGCCACAACCTTGACACGTGGCGGACCAGTCCCCGATGGGCAGGAGTTCAGAGATGCACGCACGTGAGGGGGAACCCGGCGGGCTAGGGCCTGCTGAGCCGGACCAGAGGCCAGGTCGTGACCAGGGGACAGAATAAGCAGCGGTTCCTTGGTGGGCCATGTGCTCACACGCTCATCCACTTCTGGGATGTGGGCTGGTAAATGCCTCTACTTTAAAAGAAAGATGAACTGCCACGGTGAGCGAACCCGCAAACCCACGAACCCACGAAGCACCTGCACCTGCCGGCCGCAGCACCTCCCTGAAGGCACCTCCGTGTGCCGTTCCTAGAGGCCCTTGGACTCGGAGCACCCAGGCATCTGAGGGAGCGTGGCCTGTGAGTACCCACTGCGATTGAAGCCACTTATAAAATACATGAGTGGGGTACGTAGATGACGAGTCGGGACGGAGGACCAATAGAACTAACGCACTGAGCCACAGGCTGGCGGCCCAGCGTCCCGGGTTGCTGATGGCAGAGCTGCAGCCTGGGAGCACTCGCCCTCACCCCTGCCTGTCTGTAGTGGAGTTACTGTAATGCAGAGAGCACTTCAGCCCCAAAACTAAAGCTGTGTAAGTGTCCCCCACACCTCAGGAATCTCGCTCGGATCAGTATCCAGAAACCCTGGCAGGGCGTCCCCCCCCCCCCCGCCTCCATTCCCGGGTGGGGAATGTCCCCAGGTGGTCTTTAAGATTTAACTTATTTTTTTAACCATAAGGCCTGGTCAGATTTATGGAGAGACCAAGAGAAAGATCTTCATCTGCTGGTTCTCTCTGCACATGGCCGCAATGGCCAGAGCTGAGCCAATCCAAAGCCAGCAGCTAGCAACTTCTGGGTCTCCCATGCGGGTACAGCTTCCCAGGGCTTTGGGCCGTCCTCCACTATTTTCCCCAGGCTACAGGCAGGGAGCTGGGAAGTGGAGCAGCTGGGATGCGAACCAGAGTCCATATGGGACCTGAGCACGTGCAAGGTGAGGATTTAGCCGCTGGGCCCAGATTTTCTTGGGGCTGCTTCCTGTCCCCTGTGCTAGGCCCTGGACTTGGTCCCTGCATCATCGGAGCCCTAAATTCCAGATGAAATCACCTGCTTGGTCCGAGCAAGGAACCCTAAATGGAAGTTTCTCTGTGCTGTTACCCAAGATGTCTTCCCTAAGCTAGCATTTTTTATTATTTTAACTTGAACAGCCAATTTACAGACAGGGTGTTAGACCTTTGTCCACTGGTTCACTCCGCAATGGCTGCAGTGGCAGGAGCTGCTTTGGCTCTCCCATGTGGGTGCAGGGCCCAAGGGCTTGGTCCATCTGCTTTCCCAGGCCCTTAGCAGGGAGCTGGACTGAAGTGGAGCAGCCAGGACTAACCACTCCCCGTGTGGGACACTGGCATGTAAGTGGAAGATTGCCTTGTAGAGCCAGTGTGCCAGCCCCGTTAAGCTTTGTTTGTTTGTTTGTTTGGCATTCTCAAGCCTCCTACTTGAGATCCTGCAGGAAGTTACCTCACATTTAACCAACCTAAGCAGGAACCTTGGCCGCCCAGCCGCACGAGCTCTTCAGTAAATCCTATTGTGAGGGGGATGGCGCTGCTCGCTGCTCCATAGCAGGCCGTGTGTGGTAAGCCTGGCTCCACCTGCTTGGTGTGAGCCGCAGCACGCCTCCCCCCTCCTGCAGGCAGCTCCCCCCCCCCCCGCAGGCAGCTCCCCCCTCCTGCAGCACGCCTCCCCCCTCCTGCAGGCAGCTCCCCCCTCCTGCAGCACACCTCCTGTGGACTATTTTGGACCTTGCGTTCTGGGCCCCTTTCCTTGAGGGTACTGGTTAGAACTTCTTCCCTTTAGTGACAGCAGGCATCCTGGCTTAGCCCTCAGTTGTTCCTGTCTCAGTTCTGTCTGCTGCCAAGGTCTGAGCCGAATCCAGCCGCTCCTCAGCCAGCCTGCCCTCCGTGCCTGGCTGCCCTCCCAGCCACGTTGCCTGCAGCCTGCCTGGAGGAAGCTAGCTGTCTTCCAACCTTAATGAACGCTTTTGCATGTCTTGTCACATATGCTGTCAATAAGGTGAATGAGCAAAACATAAACCTTGGGTGCCTAGAATAAATCCAACTTATTCAAAATACAGTGTCCTTATGTGTTGCTGTTTTCCTTGCCACTGTTTTGTTTAGTTTTACATTTGCTCATCAATGAAGCCTTTTTTTTTTTTTCCTTTTTCATGTCTTTGTTTTGGCATCAAGATTATGCTGGCTTAATTAAAAAACAAAAAAAAAAAGGTTGAACTGCATCTTGGGAAGGCAAACAGATCTTCTGGTTCATTCCCCAAACACAGGCCCACACGGGGTGAAGCTGGGAGCCCACAGCCTCATCCAGGCCCACGCGGGGTGAAGCTGGGAGGGACCAAGTGTGGGACTAGCCCTGTAGGTGCAAGCTGTCGGAGGTGAAGCTGAGCTGCTACAACTCGGACCCCAGGGAGGGTGCAAGCAGCGTGCTGTGTGTGTGCCTCTGACCGCTTTTTAAGGTTGTTCTCCATATCTTCAATTTCCTACATTCCTTCTGTAGTCTGCTTATCTTGTTTGGGACTTTTGGATTCAATCTCCAGGTGTGTCAGCTTTGTAAAATCTGAAGCTGTCTAAATGCTGCTCTGCTGGCTGCGACTGTGCACGCTGTCATCTTGGACACTTAATCCATCCTGTTTAATCCATCGTTTATTCCTTCACGACCCGTCATGCTCGCCGATCCGCCCTGTCCGTTGATCCGCTACTCTCAAATTGCCAAGAAACACGCCCTTTAGTTTCTAATTTGTTTTGTATTTTTCAGTTCTTGAGGATGTTTTAAAAAAATGTTTCTTTTTCAAACCAGCAAAGTCATTTTAAAACTGTCCATGTTCCTTGCTGATCAGCTGCCCGTGGGTAGTGCGCTGACCCTGACCGTCTGTTCTGGGAGCACTGCGGCTCTTGATGTCCCAAAGGTCTGTGTGTTAGGCAGCCTCTTGTTCGTGTTTGCTGTGCCCGTCTGTCCCTTGCCCTGTGAGCACCTTGCTTCCCTGCACAGGTGGGCACTGCACTAACTGCACGAAGGCCTGGCTGGGTCAAGTGGCTTCACTCTGCAGCTCTGGGGGCAGGGTGCCTGCCCACAGCCACGCTGCCCCCTGTGCAGGAATGGCCACACCGCCTTTCCCGGCAGGTAGCCCTTGGGCTCCGGCTGACTCCGCCTTCCTCGCGAGAAACATCTTTCCCTCTCACCGGGGTCAGGCATGCTGCACGCCATCAAGGCCACTGGCTCCTCCGTGCTACCCAAGGCAGCCAGCCTGGTCCTCCAGCCGACCTCCTGGGCACACTGGGCTGGTCCTGCTCCAACATCCCAGCCGTCCTCAGCACCACGAAGGGGCCCATTCAGGCCCTGGCTTCTCTGGTCATCCTCAGGGAGGATCACCCACTCCCTGAAGGGCCTCTGGCTGAACCAAGCCCGGCTCAGGTCACAGCTGCTTCATACACCTTGCCCGAGGCTTCCAAGAGACTGACGTAGTGTCCCAAACAGAAAAGGTTAGTCTCCCTCCACAACACCAATGAGACAAACAAAGATAAGGCAGGGCTGTAACTTGGCCTTCCAGTTTTCAGGCTGAAAGCTTTGTGGTTATTTAGGAGTCGCCTCTCCATTACAACCGGCTCTCCCATGTGCCAGCAAGGGCCACAGGCCACATCTCCAAAACGCCTCCAACAGCAGTCCTCGGGCCACCATCGCCTCTACCTGGACACTGCCAGTGTTGAGAGCACCCTCCGTCATCCGCTCACAGCGAGGAGAGCTCAGCAGAGGCTGGCAGAAGGAGAGGGGCTCCAGGCATGCTGAGAATCTGGGGGGCACTTCAGGGGAGCCATGACCACAAGTGGACGTGGGAAGACGGGGCTGCCTCTCAGGCAGGCAGGACAGTCGGGGTCTTTTCAGAGACCACTTGTAGGCCCTTAAGGCGTATCGGGGCCTCTCAAGCCTTCAGTGGGAATGGATTTGTATACCAAATGGCATCTGATGCAGTGCCATGTTCTACCCTTTGGCCCTGCACCAGTCTGCATTCCAACACTTGATCTTCATCAACAGGCTAGATCTTGCCTCCCAGGACACCCTAGCACTGAGCCAATTGGGGATTCCGCCCCCACGTGGCGTACCTAGGTAACTGCTTCACCCATGAAGGTGACGGGCACACCCCTGCCCTTCCCAAACAGGAAAGAAAATCCCATCATTATCACTCCTAGAGAACAGAACATTCTGAAGTCAGCTTAACTGACAAATGAAGACAAGTTAAGTGGAGTCAGTCGCAGAAGAACAAACCAAGTGGTTCAGCTGAAAGGTTTCTGGGCAGTGGGTGGGCAGGGCAGGTGCAGAGTTCTGGAGAAGGATGTTGAGGATGTCTGCAGTCAGAGTGCAGGATGCCACAGCGCTGCACACGTGGGAGACGGCGATGGTGACTTTTAAAATTAACTTCAGAGGCAGAAAGCAACTCGTGTTCACTGGTTCAATCCCCAGGCAACGGGGAGCCACGCCGGAGCCGCGGGAGCCCGCTGGCACAGGCTGCCGTCTGCAAGGCCAAAGTTGGCTGCCAAGAGTTCAAGTTTAGGTTGTGTACATTTTGCCACTTCAAAAACACACACCGTTTGGGGTCATTGTTCCTACAAAGCAGACGAGAACTTCACGCCTGGTTTATAAAATTCCTCTTCACTTTTTTAGGATGTGTTTATCTGAAAATCAGGGTGACACAGAAATCTTCCTTCCACTGGTTCACTCCACAAATGGCCACAGTGGCCAGGGCTGGGCCAGGCCACAGCCAGAAGCCAGGAGCTTCACCCAGGTCTCCCACGTGGCTGGCAGAGGCTCAGACACTTGGGCACCTGGTGTTGCTTCTCCCAGGCACGTGAGGAGGAAGCTAGGTTGGAAGTGAGTAGCTGGGACACGGTGCTCCTCAAGGATGCGGGCTAGCAATTGCCTGCACGGCCAGAAACTTCACACATCTTAATTTTTTTTTTTAAGATTCATTTTTTAATTGGAAAGGCAGATATACAGAGAGGAGGAGAGACAGAGAGGAAGGTCTTCCGTCCCATGGTTCACTCCACCAGCAACCGCAACAGCTAGAGCTTAGCCATTCCGAAGCCAAGAGCCTCCTCTGGGTCCTCCAGGTGGTGCAGGGTCCCGAGGCTTTGGGCCGTCCTCCACTGCTTTCCCGGGCCACAAGCAGGGAGCTGGATAGGAAGTGGAGTCGCCGGGATTAGAACCAGCGCCCATATGGGATCCCGACGTGTTCAGGGCAAGGACTTTAGCTGCTACGCTATCAAACCAGGCCCGCATTTTACTTTCTTCCAACAGAGAAGTTACCAAGAGACTGACAATTCAAAGCAGATGTTGAAATTAACTACGTCTTGGAGGCTCTGCCAGACGAGGACATCAGGACGGTGTACCGCAGGGCCCGTCCCTGGAGTTGACGTGAAGAGGATGAAGAGCTCAGCCCATTCTCACACCTCTTCATCCTGTGAATTTCCTTAGACAAACCTCCTTTCTGCAACTATTACTATCACAGCTGTGCACGTGACAACTGACATACCAGATCCGAGTTCCAGTTCACGTCACAGCTGCTCTGCTAACGCTCCTGCTCCTGGAAAGTCAGCAGACAATGGCCCAGGAGTTTGGGGCCTTGCACCCAGCTAAAAGACCCACACGGAACTCCTCGCTCCTGGCTTCGGCCTGGCCCGGGCCCGGGCGGTGCGGCCTTTTGAAGGGTCAACCTGTCGATGGAACTTTCCTTTGTCATAAACAAAACTTTACCAAAAGGTGACAGAACCCAGTGCAACGTGTCAGTCGTTTAATGCCCCCCTGCACGCGCCAGGATCCCCTGCGGGCTCCGTCCGTGTCAGGGCGGCTCCACTTCCCAGCCAGCTGCTTGTCTCCTGGGAAGCAGCAGAGGATGGCCCAAGGCCATGCAACCCTGCACCTGCGTGTGCGCGAGAGCCAGAGGAGGCTCTGGTTCCTGGCTCCTGGTCGGCGCAGCTCCGGCCACTTGGGACTGATGGAGGACCATTGTCTCCTCCCTAAAACCTGCCTTTCAAAAGAAAATAAATACTAAGCCTTTTAAAAATATCAAGAAATAAAATGCCAAAATTTCTAATGAGGAGAAAAATCCAAAGTGCTTTTTTCCTTCATTAGTAAAGTGAAAGAATTGGGTTAGAAAAGACTGGAGCTTTGACCTCCTGCAGAAGTCTTATCTGGCGGATGAAAAAGCCGTGTCCTGGGCTGGGTGTCTGCATCTCTGTTCCATACAGGGAATTGAGTTCGAGCTGACCCCAGCTTCCTGCCAACGGGCACTCCGGGAGGCGGCAGCAACGGTTCTGCTGGGGCCCGACTACCCAGGGGACTGCCGCCTGGGTCCTCGCGTGGGCCTGACCTCGTCCTAGCTTTTGCGCACATCTGGGGAGGAAAGCCAGAGGGCGGAGGCGCTTTCTCTCCGCCTGACCCCCCACCCCCGCCCCGTTCATTGCCATCCATTTCTTTCTCTCAAGCAACACTTAAGCTGAATTCCTGGTAACTGCTTGTCTAAAACCAGACGCAATCAAAACAACAGTGCAAAGTATGAACTTCTTGTCAATAACAGGATAATTGGCCTCTAGTCACTCAGCTTCTGACGCGTTTTCCTCAGGGAAATGCTTCATTTTTGTCAACATTCAAGCCGGAACAGCTCTCAGAACTCCGACTCAGCCCGCAGCCACCTGTCCTGAGAGCCGCTTCCCCGTGGAAGGCAGTCCTGAACACCTGGGACGGGCGGGTGGCAGGAAGCCAGCGCCCTCTCTGATGGCCACCCAGGAGCTCCCACAGCTTCTGGAACCATCGGAACAAGTGGCCAGGACCTCATGATTTACTGGCAGTTTCTGTCCCCTCCCATGGTGGCGTGTGTCCTGTGGCCAGGTCGCCCTGGAGACATCCCTCTTGCTGCTCTGAGGCTGGTCCCCTCTTCCTGTGCATCAGTCTGCCAACTGCACCTGACAGCCTGGCTCCTTGCTACAGCAAGGGAACGGCAGCCGGCCCTTACAACGGCTCAGTGGCTAAACCCTCGCCTTGCAAGCGCCTGGATTCATAGGAATGCTGCTCTGTGTCCCCGCTGCCCCGCTTCCTCACCTGTGGCCTCGGAAAGCAGTGGAGAATGGCTCAAGTCCTTGGAGACCTGGAAGAGGCTCCTGGCTCCTGACCCGCTCAGCTCTGGCCGTTGCGGCCATTTCTGGAGTGAACCAGCAGAGACGATCTTTATCTCTCCTTCTCTCCATAAATTTGATCTGACTTTCCAATAAAAATAAGTAAATCTTCCTGGAAGATATTTTTTTTAAAAAAGCCCATCCTTGGCCTTTCTGCGAGCAGGAAAGCCCGCAGAGCGGAAGCCGTGCCAGCTGCCGCTGATGGCCCTGTGGGCAGCTTGGAGACTGCCCACTCAGAGTGGCTTTTTACCAGTGAAAGCAAGCAAGCCACCAAGTTAAAGAAACAGCCTCACGCAGCAGCGAGGAACTCTTCCGGCTAACTTCAAGACTGCTGCCAGTACTTCAAGTCTTTCTGAAATCGGAGACAGGGCGATGGCCTCGATGAAAGCATGTCCAGCTTTACTTAGGAGATTCACTTTTTTAGGGACCTACCTTGAAAGTTCATGAAGTCGGCTCCCTAGGACACCGAGGCAGCGTACGACAGGACAGGAAGCCACTGCAACCACAGGGGCAACGCGCTGCCCCGTCCGGGCACCAGGTCAAGTCTCAGCTGTTGCCCACTGCTTTTTTCATTAAGATTTATTTATTTTCATTGGAAAGGCAGATACATAGAGAGAAGGAGACAGATCTTCCGTCTGCTGGTTCACTCCCCAGTAGCCACAAGGCCGGAGCTGAGCGGATCTGAAGCCAGGGAGCTTATTCTGGGTCTCCCTTGCGGGTGCAGGGAGACGGTCCCTGACCGTTCCCCAGGCCACAAGCAGGGAGCTGGACAGGCAGCCGGATACGAGCTGGCACCCATTCTGGACCCCGTAGCTCCCTCCCACGCTGCGCTAGTGAGCACTGCCCTGGGCAGCCTGGCCAGGCCGGGTTCGATGCCCAGAGCAGTGATGTCCTTGTTAAAGACGGCAAGGCCGCTCAACGGCTGGCCCTGGGCCTCAATGCCTCAGGATCACGCCAGCAGTTCTCAGGAGGCAGAGATGAGGCTCAACTCCGAGCAGACCACGGGAACTAGGAATCCACAGCCTAGGGGCAGAGTGCCACTCCAGGAGCCTCAGGACTGGGCAGCCTGGCGAACCAGGTCTACAGGCCGACGGGTGCGCAGACGGGAGGAGCCTGATCAGATATCAGGGTGGGACTCAGGCTAACCCAAGCGGGATGCTGGCTAAAAGCCAACGGCTTGGGCACAGCATGATGGCGTAGCAGCTAAAGTCCTCGCCTTGAACACACCAGGATCCCATATGGGCGCCGGTTCTAATCCCAGCGGCCCCACTTCCCATACAGCTCCCTGCCTGTGGCCTGGGAAAGCAGTTGAGGATGGCCCAAAACCTTGGGATCCTGCACCCACGTGGGAGACCCGGAAGGAACTCCTAGTTTCGGAATGGCTAAGCTCCGGCCGTTGTGGCCGCTGGGGGAGTGAACCATGGGACGGATCTTCCTCTGTCTCTCCCCTCTTCTCTGTTTATCTGCGATTCAAACAAAACAAAAAGTGAACAACTCAGTCCAAAAGTCCAGAGCTGGCCGACAGAGGAAGCCGAGTGGAGTCTGGCCCGAGGCACCGCGGGTCACACGGCTGCTCTATGTGCCGCTCTGGCTGCCAGGCAGCCTTGGGATGGACCTGAGGCAGAGGGCCGTCCTGCCTCCTTAGCTCAGTCATTACCAAAGAACCTGCCTGAACATTAAATGCTGCCCTCTCAAACAGGGCCCTAGAGTAACATTCCAGTTGGCAGCCACAAATATGTGCCATGTAGCTGGGGTAGAGGGGGGCGAGACATCAGCCCGGACACAAGAGATTCAGTCTTTGTGGCAACCGTGGACAACAAATACTGTGACACACCAAATCAGTGTTGCAGGCATGGTGGCACAGTGGGTTAAGCCGCTCCCTGTGGCTAATATTCCAGCTGAGCACCGGGTGGAGTCCCATGCTCCACTTCCAATCCAGCTGTTAGCGTGCACGTGCACCCCAACAGCCACTTAGGAGCCCTGGTTTTGGCCTAACCCAAGCCCTGGCCACTGCAGCCACTGCAGCCACTGCAGCCACTGCAGCCACTGGGCAGTGAAACAGTGGAGAGAAGGCCAACCTCTTCCCTTCCTCCCCCTAACTCTTCCTTTCAAGTCAGTCAGTCTGAAAGAGGCTGGGTCTGGCACGATGGCTCAGTGGCTAAATCCTCACCCTACAAGTGCCGGGATCCCATACAGGCGCCAGTTACTGTTCTAGTGGCCCCGCTTCCCCTCCAGCTCCCCGCTTCCCCTCCAGCTCCCTGCTTCCCCGCCAGCTCCCTGCTTCCCCTCCAGCTCCCTGCTTCCCCGCCAGCTCCCTGCTTCCCCTCCAGCTCCCCGCTTCCCCGCCAGCTCCCCGCTTCCCCTCCAGCTCCCTGCTTCCCCGCCAGCTCCCTGCTTCCCCGCCAGCTCCCTGCTTCCCCTCCAGCTCCCTGCTTCCCCGCCAGCTCCCTGCTTCCCCTCCAGCTCCCTGCTGCAGCCTGGGAAAGCAGGCGAGGACAGCTCAAAGCCTTGGGACCCTGCACCTGCATGGGAGACCCAGAAGAAGCTCCTGGCTCCTGATCGCTGCAACTCGGGCCAAAGCAGCTACTCTACTTGGGCAGTGAATCATCGGACGGAGTATCTTCCTCTGTCACTCCTCTCTGTATACACGACTTCACAATAATAGTAATAAAATAAACCTTTTTTTAAAAGTCCAGAAAAGCAGATATAAGTAGATGTATAAAATCAATCATTTTATTTTAAAAGCCAGAGGGGGGAAGGACAGAAGGAAGCTGGGAGTTCCCACCCTGAGCCCACAGCCTGGGCGGAGTTAGGCGGGGACGGAGGAGGAGCGCCCTCCAGTGGCCAGGCCGCCCATTGCAGCCCCAGAAACCAGCCCTTGTCCTGGAAAGGCACAAGAAACTGGCTTCTGCTTCCTGTGCAATTGCTTCCGTGAAATTCTGTTGCAATGACTTCTTTCAAAGACATCAAGGTAATGGGATGTAGTCTTATTTTACAAAGAAAGCGGTTAGGTTTTCAAAATATAGGAATGCCAGGGTTACCAAGGGCCTGCCTAACACTGCGTCACTTGCAAATGCCACCTCCTTTTCCAGTGGGCAGCCACTTGAGTCTGCGTCACCCGCAGCCCTCCAGCCCTGCGTCTGGCTCTGCAACAGCGTCCTGCAGCACTCTCGGCTCTGCTGTGGCCCTGGACGCGAGCCCAGCAGGACAAGGGGTTCACCACGACGCGGCCCGAGCCACGGATCCAGGACGGCCCTTCCCGGGTCGCTGGAAACGCAAACGACCAGCTTGCTGCTCAGTAGCTGCCCGCCGCGGCACCGGGAGCCCTGCTGCTCAGTAGCTGCCTGCCACGGCACCGGGAGCCCGCGCCCAGGGCAGCCCTGCTCCGGCCCAGGACGCACCTGCCCAGCCACGAAGCGCCCACTCACCAGCTGGCTCACTTCTGATTTCTGCAGCTCGCAATATGTTCAGTACTTTCTCATCTTTCCTTTCAGCCCGCCTGCCCCCTTTTCACAAACTCTTCATTCGAGAAGGTACAAGGGGAGAAAGTTCCATGTCCTGCTTCACTCCTCGGTGCCGGGGCGAGGGCTGGGCAGGGCTGCAACCACAAGCAAAGGAAGCAAAGTCCTGAGCCAGCACCTGCTGCGTCCCAGAGTGTGGGACTCCGAACGGGCCCACAGCTCAAACCCACACACTCCGACACGGGGGAGATGCCACATGCTCACCTCCGTCTTTACAAGTTTTCGGGCCTGGCGCGGTGGCCTAGTGGCTAAAGTCCTCGCCTTGAGCACGCTGAGATCCCATATGGGCGCCAGTTCTAATCCCAGCAGCTCCACTTCCCATCCAGCAACTCCTCCTTGTCCTCCTCCTCCTCCTCTTCCTCCTCCTCCTCTCCCTCCTCCTCCTCCTCCTCCTCTTCCTCCTCTCCCTCCTCCTCCTCTTCCTCCTCCTCTTCCTCCTCTTCCTCCTCCTCCTCTTCCTCCTCCTCCTCTTCCTCTCCATCCTTCTTCTCTTCCTCCTCTTCCTCCTCCTCCTCCTCTTCTCGTCCCCTCGGCCTCCCCATAGCCCCACTTCCCTGCGGGGCCTGTCGCTGGCCTCCGCTCCCGCCATGAGCCTCCCTCAGCCCCTCACGTTCCCGCCGAGGTTCTCACACTGGGAGCGGGAGAGCACGCGGGAGAGAATGCGCATGCTCACCTCTCCCGAGGACCGGCCAGAACAGGCACTGCGCACGCGCGACAGCGGGGCCTGGTCACGTGCCCTAGGCCACGCCCACACGCCTTAGGGAGCGCTTAAATACAGCGAGCTGGAGGGAGGACTTCCAGGTGAAGCCCAGGTGAGCAATTGAAAGGCGCCCCCAAATCCTCCCGGGGCCTGTGGCAGTCCAAGAGAAGGGATCATTTCAAAGAAATCTGAGGCTGTTTCATGATTAGCGGGCTCCAGGTCTCTGATTTCCTATCTGAAAGGCAGAGGTACTGAAGGAGAGAGGGGGAGAGAAAGAATAGTCCATCCGCAAGGAACTTCCTGTGGGTTTCCCACGCAGGTGCAGCGCTCCAGCACCTGGATTAGCTTGTTACTCTCCCAGGCCACAAGCAGGGGGCTGAGTTGAAAGTGGAGCCAGCTGGGACTTGAACCAGCAACCCTCGGGCTGCAGCTCAGCAGGCAGAGGTGGTGCCCAGCCGACACCCCTCAGGAAGGACCTTTCGCGGCTGACCCAGGAATCCTGGCTGGCACAGACTGACGGTCGATGCCTCGTGGATGCTGGGCTCTGGTCAAAGAGGACACAGCGACATGTCACAGACCCGCAGGACACATGGCCCACAGCGCGAGTCTTCCCTCAGGCCCGGCTGGGCCCCGAATAACAGGGCCTCCTGAAGCCAGCTCCCAAGGCCAGGGCCCTGCTCCTGCACCCTGTGTCACCCCACTCTGGTCTCCCACCCCACGTCTCACCACACGCACCCTGGTCTCTCCCGCAGCCTGTGCCCAGGGCTCCAGTTGGGTCAGGGTGTGCACACTGGTTTGGGGCCGTGAGTGCGGTTGGACACCTGTTCCAGCGGCTCTTATCCTGAGACTTGGTCAGCCCTGGACTCGGAGCCCTCTGCTCTGACGGCCCTGCACAGCCCCGTAACTTGGGACATGGAGTACCCATCAGCCTCCCACACACCAGGCCCCTAGCAAAGCCCCTGAGGAGGTTCGCAGACAGTGGGGCACAGGGCAGGCAGGTGCCCGGCCCCTAGCTGCTGGCTGGGTCAGTGTCCTGACGCAGCCCAGCCTACTAATGTGCTCGTCTCTTCTCACCAGTGCCACGGTCTTGTTTTTAATGAGATTTATTCATCTGAAGACAGGGGGACAGAGCAGGAGGGAGGGAGACATTGCTTTTCTATCCCCTGGTAGCCTCTCCCCGCTGTTCCCATGGGGCCACAGGGGCAGGTCTGGGCCAGCTCGAGCCAGGAGGCCATGTGGGTCTCCCCTCTGGGTGGCCGGCTTGCGTTGCTGCCCCCTCTCAGCAGCAGGGGACAGGGTAGCCAAACCATCCCTCCAGTGTGGGATGCTGCGGCTCAAGCCAGCCCTCACCCCGTGCCACACGCTTGTGCCCCGTACCAGTCGCTACCACTGAGTGGCGTAATGAGGAAGATGAGCATACTACGTTTTCCAACTTTGCTCCTTCCCAAAGTTGTTTTGACATTTTCAGTATGTTAAAGTCAGCTTGTCAACTCCCTCAAAAAAATGCTTCAGCTGCGTGCTCTGAGAGAACACGGAACCGTGTGTGGACACAGCCTGACATGTTGCCTTCTGACATGTGAGCGGACACAATATGACCGTGGGAACGGCAGGCATAGGGGCTGCCCAGGGTGAGGTGGACTTGATCGTGACCTTGGTCAGTCCCGGCAAGGGTGTGGTCAGCACCAGGTGAGTGGGCAGGGAGAGACGCAAGCAGGGCAGCTGGGCACGGCTTAGGTGCCAGGTGAGCATTAGGTAAGTGAATCCTCGAGAGTGGCCAAGGAAGCAGGGTGACAGCTTTGCCGGCATCCTGTGCGGGTGCTGGCTAGAGTGCCTGCTGCTCCGCGTTTGATCCCGCTCCCTGCTGATGAGCCTGGGGAAGCAGTGGAGGACGGCTCAAGCGCCGTGTTCCCAGCTTCCTGCTGCTGGGCACCATGGGGGCCTCAGCATGGCTGGGAGCCAGGTCCAGTGGGGCGGCTTGGATCCAACCCCAGCTCCTGGCGTCAGCCTGGCCCAGCCCTGGTCCCGGGTTAGTGGGGAGCATCACAGCCCGTTAGGCCACGTGGTGCCGGCGCTGGAGACACACAGCATACCTTCCGTGCGGCTCTCTGCTCCCCGGAACGCTCAGGCCGACTTGCCTCACGCGAGATGGACTGTGGTCTCGGCACCGTCGGGAACCACAGCGTGTGTGTGTGTGCGTCCCTGGCACACTGAGGAGCGAGGCTGCATTTCAGATGATGAAGCATGGGGAGTGTCCGTCTCTGCCACGCACCAGATCTTCCCAGAAGCCACACGGCAGGTGACATCACAGAAGGAGGGACTGTGGGGCGGCAGCCAGCCCGTGGGTCAGTGTGCCGCGCCCGTCCTTGGCCTGCTTGGAGAGACACAGATCTGCTAGAGGTGGCACTTGGGCAACTCCAGGGTTCCTGAGGATCTCTGAGAGACAGGAAGCTGCCACAGAGAATGCAGAAATACGCCCGGCATCTGGCCGGAGGGGAGGGGACTTCGAGCTGTCACTTTCTCTCAACCGAGATCTGAGGCGGGCCATCAGACGTGGGGGCCGATTCCGCAAAGCCCTGGCCCTCACGAACGGAACTCCAGTGGGACAGACGGAGCTCTGCCCGCCAGTCCTCCCACGTCAGCAGTCAGGCAGCTGCCATTGCTGCCATGGCGGGAGATCCAGGCTCCATGCACCCAGGCTAGCCGTGGGCCCCTGCCGGCCCCCGGCTCCAGGATGCACGCCACTGGTGGTCCATCCTCACCTGGACTTCTCTCGCCTCCCACCAGTAATGGCAGGCAATCTGCTGCCAGCCAGCCGGTGGCGCCCTCTCACTGTGTCTGAGCTGGACACAGTGCCACCTCGGACCTGCCCCCCCAACACCCACCTGCTCTGCAAGCCGGGACCTGTAAGAGCATGCACTCCCGTAGGGAGTTCTTACCCTGCCAGGACGGGCCTCGTGGCCGCTGGTCCTCAAGGAGGCTCCCTGAGGGCACGTGCGTGAGCCAAGGCTAGCATGTGGTGACCTTGGGCCTCAGACTCCGGCTCCTTGTCGGCCACTGTGGCTGCAGCCTCTTGGGAGCACTGCAGCACAGGGAGGAGCCGGCTCGCAGGCTGGCCGCTGCATGCCTGGCTGCGGCTGTGGCCACCACGGGGTGTGTGTTGTAGGCAGGGACCGGGTGGCGGGAGCAGCGAGGAGTGGGGCACCTCAGCCACTGGAACCGCTGTGGCAGGGACTCCGCGGGAACACAGTCCAGCGGCTAGCTCTTCTGGTCCTGGACTGGCCAGGAAGCTCTCTGCCCTTCAGCTCCTTGGGTCCATGCCTGCTTTGCACACCTCGCTTCTTGAAGTCCCCTGGGGGAGTGCTTGTGTGCCCCAATCCTGCTGGCGCCTGCCTCTGCCCCAGCTGCCCCTCCTCCGGGCACAAGGCCAGTCAGGCTCCTGCAGGGATCAACAAGCCACGCATTCTAGTTGAAGAATTATTTGACATTTCAGTTGCCCTGGAGTGTAAAAGGGTTCTATTGTGCACAAATTCAAATCCATCCTGGGCCTCTCTGGTCCTGGAGACAAACCTGCTTCTCATGTCCGTCTGTGGGCTGCCAGTGGTTTCCTCAGAGCCTGCAGGCAATGCCTCAGTCACGCGTCTGCACAGAACGGCCTGTGCAGCAGGCCCGGCAGTGACCCCTGCTCCGCCTGCAGGCATGCCCCGTGCACGGCGCAGCGCTCCCCACACAGGATGAGACCTGAGCCTCCGAGGGGCACTGCGTGCAGGGTGGCACAGAGCAGAAGCCCGCGGCGCAGCGGCCTGGTCCCTGCGGCTGGACAGCGTGGTCCAGCTCCCCCACCCCCCGCACAGTGTTACAAAAGGGTCTGAGGGGCAGCGTGGCCTCAAGTGCCTGTGTCTCACACCGGAGGCTCTGGGTTCCAGTCCCAGTCCGCTCACTCCCAGCTTCCGGCTAAAGCACTTGCTGGCAGGCAGTGCCTCTCACATGGGAGACTGGTACTGGGCTCCTGGCACCTGACCAGCTTGGCCCAGCGTCACAGCTGCGGTATCTGGAAAGGTGACCTGACAGAGAGAAGACTTCATTCTGTGGTTGTGTGCCTGAATAAATAAAATAAATCTGAAAAAAAAAAAAGCGTAGCCTGCTGTGGTGCTGTGTTCCACAGGGGTGCTGGTTTGCACCGGGCTTCTCAGCCGGTCCCGCTCGTCTTATTCCTGCCTTTACTTAACACATTTCATCATTGCTTTCTCCCCCTCCTCTTGTGTATGAGCTTGTGCAGGCGAATAAAATGGCCCTCCTGCAACGCGCACAACCCGAGCGGCAGACGGGCGGTGCCAGCAAGTCTGTGCTGCTTTATGGGCATCTGTCTGAGACGACGGGCGTGAGATCTTGGATGAGTAAAGTCCAGAAGCGCCTGGCTGCTGTGGAGCTGCTTAGCCCGGCGTCGGGGAGCCAGCGGGAGTGGCATCCACCCCGCTGTTTGCAGCCCTCTGGCGTCCTGTCCCCGGGCCCACAGCACTGCAGGAGCAAAAGCTGCCTTGACACCAACCGCCTCTAGTTGCGTCAAGCCTGGCCGGGTCCCCCCGCCACCCAGATGACCTCTAGCAAGTGATGTCTGTGTGACCCCATCAGAGAAGTGGCCACCAGCCACTGACCCCCTGGGGGCAGTTTCAGAGCCCCTAGCCACAGCAGCCAGCCAGCCCTTGCACACTTCAGGTACGCCCCAGGGTCCACGTCGTCTTCAGAGTGCTTAGGAACTAAGTTTTCATTTGCATTTGAAAGGGAAGGAAGGAGATTCTTCCCTCCCTGGTTCATTCTCCAAACCCCAGTGACACCCAGGCCTGGGCCAGGCTGCTCCTGCACCCAGCTGCCCTTGAAGGCTGCAGCCTGGGCCTCATCAAGGTCGCTCTTCAAGTTCTTGAACTGGGGACAGAGAGGGCCATCTGAGTGCAACCAGAACCTTGACCTAAAAAGCAGCCATGGGGAATGGGAGCGGCGGGCACCAGGGCAGAGACGGCTCTGCCGTTCCTGGGTCCCTTCCATGGGATAGCATGAAGTCCTGCTTTCATTGCAGGAAGTTTAAGTGACTGCCGTCTTAAAGCTCATGGCCTGCGGTACCTATGGCAGGAATTGCAATCTGAGCTTCCATCCACAGGAGTAGGATGCAAGGTCACCACCAGGAAGACCTGGAGGTGGTGGTCTGCTTCGGCGGCAGCCAAGGCCACACAGCCCTGCCCCTGGGAGAGAGACCAGGCTACAGACACAGCTTGCAGTGGGGGCTGCCCCATCACTTGGAGGAACACACACCTGCAGATGGCCTACTGATTCATTCCCCATGTGACTACAACGACCAGAGCTGCACGGATCCAAAGCCAGGAGCCTGGAGCCTCTTCCAGGTCTTCCACGCAGGTACAGCGTCCCAAGGCTTTGGGCTGTTCTTGACTTTTTCCAGGGTCACAAGCAGGGAGCTGGATGGGAAGCAGAGCTGTAAGTATTAGAACTGGTGCCCATATGGGATCCTGGTGCATGCAAGGTGAGGATTTTAGCCACTGTGCCAGGTCCGTCACTCCGATTTCTGAAAGGTTTGTTCTCATGTTGGGTCTTCATGGGGGTCTGGGCCCCTGTGTGGACAGTCACCCCGTCTCTGGCTGCCACCTGGTGGGCGTGGCTTAGAGCTTACCTGCCTTGGCCTAAGGCACAACTTGCAGCCCTGTGTAGGGACTGTGACCTCTGACATGCCTGGAAGATCAAGAGGATTGGGCGTGCCTTTTGGCCAATCACAGTGTCATTACTGGGTGAAGGCTGTGCCTGAAAATGCCCTCTTGCCCTCCCTTTCCTTAACCTTTAAAAGCCTGGAGTTTGTGCTGAATAAACAGACATTCCTCACCAGCTTGTCTCGGGTGGTTCCCTAACCAAAGCGCACCGTCACCTTAACCTCGGTGACCTCAGGGCCTGCTGGCGCACTCGAACCCCGAGACCCCTGCTCACAAACTCTCCGGGGGCACGCCCGGCGCATCCACACGTGGCAGGCCTCTCCGGAGCTGCACGCCGTGCCGTGTGGCGGGCGGTGCTGCTACTGTTTATGATGGCCTCTTCCATGGGTGGTCTTTCTAGAACATTCACTTATCAGTATTTGTGTGCCAATTAGTCCCAGTCAGTCTTCTGTCCCGTCACTCTCTCACAAAATCCCCATTCCACACTGAACACCTCCCGGGTGTTGGGTGAGGTCTGGGCTACTTCCATCACGGCTTTGGAGGAGTGCGTGAAGTGGGCTGCGCACAGCAGGGCAGGAGGGATGAGCCTCCGTGCGATGGAGGGAGAACCTTACCCTGCCGTGCCCCAGGCACGCAACAGCAGGTGCCCAGCCCAGGGCCAGAGAAGGGCATCGAAGACGCTGTGGGCAGGGGCTCAAGGTCCCAGGGCCACCAGGAGCTCCGGCCTCTGTAGTTCAGCTCAGTGGAAAACCACCGTTCCGCTCTTGTCTCAATTGTCATGTGTTTTAGAATTTTTCTGTATCTAAGTGTTCTGAAATGAGCACTGTCTAGTTTTAATCAGAAAACAATTCAATTTAAAAGCAGGGAGAGACAGAGACCGTACTGTTGGCTTCGCAGCCACTACCGGCTCCTTGCTCAGCCCTGGCTCCTGCGACAAGACCAGCCACCGTCCCGACCCTCTCCCCGCCGTGTCCTCGGGCCCCGAATCGGCCTTCCTGTCCCCAACACCTCTACCCAGGGACTGGGATTTCGTGTGGTTTAACAAACTCATGATTTACAACAGCTTTATTTTTCCTTGTCTTCATTTCAGCAAAGTGTCTCATTACCATGCTTGGATTGTAATAGTGTCCGCAGCGCTGGGCTTCCCCCGCGGAGACGCACGTGCCCGCTGCACTTGTATGGTGCCACCTGCCTACATCGGGTGGTCTTGGGGCATTCATGTCGCTGGCAGCCGAGGCTGTCACGGGCATCCTGGCCGTTCTCAGCAATGGCTCTGCTGAGTAGCTGGTAGATGCACAGCTCCCCCTTCCTCCCATTTCACATCGCCAATCACGAGTTGATAATTCTAGAAATTCTAACCAGAAAGCCAGTGAGTGCGAAGGATGCGCCCCTCTGCCATCTGCACTTGGTGCTTCAGGTCATGCACACGGTGTGTGCCCAGAGAACGAGGGTCGTGCCACACCTCCCTCAGGGCCCCAGCAACGACAGGCACACTGCCTGGCACTGAAGCTGACCTGTGCTCTGGCCACCTGGGCAGAGGCACTGGGCACACACACATGCCCAGTGTGTGTGCCCCGATGGCTCAGGCTCCCAGAGGATGGCCATCGCAGGTGCGTCCGAGGGAACTCTCCTGTCTGAGCTGCCAATGCCATAGCCCCATGCAATTCTGGCAATAGCCAGTTCCGTCCGGTTTTATCAGGAGACAGTTGGGTGGTTTCGCGGAACAGAGACGACTCTGAAGGACCAGGAAGTGACCAACCAGGCAGCAAGTTGTGCACTGTGAGCTGTCGGCGTGAGCTTCCTCCCCTCCGCTGCTCACAGCAGGAGCCTTGTCCATCACTGTCCACTGTCCTGGTGTTTCCCAGGCCGGCGTCCTGCCCGGGCTGTTCTTAACCAGCTGTAGGCTCCACGGGGGCATAAGCTGGAAATGGGGACTGCGCACATGGTCTGCTCAAGACGAGGCTGGAGTCGCTCAGGGTGACTGACTCCTGGCACTGGGGCCCTAACAAGGGACACTGGCACCCTGTGAAGATGGGCACAGGTGGCACATCCTCCCCCGTCCCCACAGAAGGCCCGTTGGCTTTGGACTTTAGCTTCCAGAGCTGTGAGACAGCCAGCGCCAGCTGACGGATGTGCCCATCGCAGGGCCTGCTCCCACAGGCCGAGGGACACTTGCCTGTGCTTCACGGGTCCCCAGGTTTGCAGGAGCTCACCCAGTGGCTGGAAGTCCCAGCACAGCAGCAAGGCTCACTGCTTCCTCGTAGCTCTGCTCTGGGATCTGCCCCAACCACACAAGGTCTGGGGGAGGAGACATCAAAGCTGACCCTGGATCAGACATGCAGGCCTTTGCCGGTCTGTGGGGCTGCCTGCGGAGGCTCAGTCCCAAGGCGTCAGCCACAGGCCCTCGGGAAGGGACGCCAGGTCCTGCTGGAGATGCCATCACTGACCCCCGGGTCAGCGCAATCCCATCATGCTCCTGGAGGAGTCGGAGGTCACAGCCCTCCCTCCGTGCAGCTGGACCCTGCTCCCTGGGGAAGGCAGGCTCTGGAGGCCCCGGGAAGCAGTGAGGCACACGCACAGCAGGGTCCAATCCTAGACAAGCTGAGTTTCAGGGCACCCCAGGTGCACCCCACGCCCGCAGCCTGCCGGGTACTCGTCACCTGTCCTCCATCTGCTGGCAGTGACGCCCCACGGCCCGTTCCCTGACCAGCATACTTTATCTCCCCCCCCCCCAAAGGCAGATGAGGCTCAGGGTTCTATCGGCCCTGGCATCTGCCTCGTGAAATGTCTGCACAGAGAGTCCTCAGCCCTTCTTTGTCTCCCATCCTTGTTCTGGAGACTTTGGCTCGTGATGGAAGCACTTGTCCCAGGTGGGGAACTGCCCGACCAGTAGATTAGGGTGGGAATTTGCAAGACCTTTCTCCCTGCACCACCCTGACCTGCTGAGGGGCCCGAGATCTTGCCACACTGAGCACTCCGGCGTGTGCGTCCGGGTGCAATGCGCCTGTCCAGAAGCCTGGGACACTGCCGAGCGACAGGAGCCCCAGGACTCCAATGGGGCTCAGATCAAGCTTGCTCTTGTCAACACTGCGTGACAAATCGCTTCACCTCTCTTCTGGGTCTTGTTGCAATGAGCACAACTGAGTCATGCCTAGACCCTATTCTAACCACAACAGTGAAGGAATAGCAGCAAACTGCAGGGAGACCCAGAGGAAACTCCAGGCTCCTGGCTTCGGCTTGGCTCAGCTCTGGCTGTTGTAGCCACTTGGAGAGTGAATCAGTGGACAGAAGTTCTTCCTCTCTGTCTCTGCTTTTCTGTAGCTCTGCCTTTGCAATGAATGTAAATAAATGTAAAAGAGAGAGAGAGAGAGAGAGAGAAACTACATACACATTGTCCCATGGTTAGAAAATGAGCTGAAATGAGCTCCCCCCACACACCCCACTGTGATAAAACAGGCTGGCACTACGCACGCGCACACCCACACCCACACACTCAACATCGGTTCACTGGTTTTCATATTGTGCTATACTCACGTAACTGCTGGGGAAGCAGCAACCGCTCAGCGTCCCATAAATCTAGGATTGTTTCCCCATAAGATAGTCCCCCTCTGTGTTTCTCACTCACTCACTCACACACACACACACACACACTCACACACACTCACTCACACTCACACACTCACACACACTCACACACTCAAACACACACACTCACACTCACACACTCACTCACACACACACCCACACTCATACACTCACACACTCACACACACACTCACACTCATACACACACTCACACACACACTCACACACATACACTCACACTCTCACTCACACACACTCACACACACACACACTCACACATACACTCACACACACACACACACACACACACACAATTTCCCCAGGATTTTACAAGTGATATGAGTTCAATCACAGAACGATTTTATTTGAATACAACACAGATAACTGTCTTTTTTATTTTTACAGTAAGAACGAGCTGCTCCTGGCATTGCTTAGCACGGGGGACTTGGTCTCCCTCCCTGCCCTGCAGAAACCCGCCTTAGCCACGTGTCCTAACACCACGCAAGGATGCCCCACTCCGCTGGAGGGAGCGATGTGCCTCCCTCTGTGACTCCAACTCAGATCCCTGGGAGCCCCGCCAGCCAGAACTGCAGCTCTGTCTGTGGATCGCCGTGCACACGGAAAGTGGATCAGCTGTGCCTGGAGGCTGTGAGCGCACAGCGCCCAGAAGATTGCAGGCAGGCCGATGTGTTGCAGGGAAAAGTATTCCGTGTGCAACTTGGGGATATGAACTTTCCCTTTTGCCAAGAGCTGAAGTGCCTTGCTGCTTGTGCCAGTTCTTTTCTGGACAATGAGCAGCAGTGCCGCAGTGTGGGTGTGGCCTATCCCCGCCTGCTTGACCGTGCCCTGAGGCCCACACGAGCCAGTGAGGCTGCTGTCCGGCAGCCCGGCAGTGACCTCCCACGTCGCCATGGGCCTCTGCTGCTCCTGCCCTTGCTGTGGGCATCGCCGGGACACACTGAGACACACTTCATCTGTGTCTCTTCACTCACTCATTCCTAACCAAGTCCTTAGCTCAGGAATTATCCTAGCATCTGGAATTTTTTTTCAGATTGAGCAAATATCAGATACGTGCATGTCCCGACAGCCAGAACCACCAAGACGAGCTGGACAGAAGGTGGCTGCCGGGCAGCGAGGCCAAGTGAGGCCTCGCCCGAGGCCTTGCTGTCCACCTGTGCTGTCTGCAAGGATAAACGTGGCCCTGACTGGGTGCCCGGCGATGTCACCGTGTCGCATGAGGCGAGGTGCCAGTAGCATCTGCTCTGACAGGAAGCTGGGGTTGCCAGCCGGCCCTCTCGGTGGGACACAGCCCCCTCCCCCGCAGGGCTGAGTGCCCACTCCCTGGAAGGTGTTTCAGAGCCCTGTCCTGCCTGCCTGCGCAGAGGGGCCCTGGCTCGGCCCTGTCCTCTCCGGGGCTTTCCCCTCGGTCCATCACCCACACTGTAGCACTGCTGCTGGCAGCTCGACAGATGAACCTACACGACTGGCATTATGCGACACCTGAAACACTTTTACAAAAGCAGTTTTTGCCATTGGACAGATAAGCACCTACTCACATGCACTTGATTTGTTGAAGCACACGCAGCATGACCCAAGGTTAATCTTAACATCGGACAATTCAATGGTAAGGCTTGTTCCAAAACGTTTGCATCATGGCAACCCCCAGGGGATGCCCTCAGTGACCTCTCACCTTTGCCCTGTGACCCCTCACCTGCTTTTTGTCTGGGCATTTCAAACATGCCCTTTATGGTCCCACTAGTTGCACTTAGAGAGCGTTTCCACGGCTCCCCACGCGGTAGCATGAACGTCTACTTCATTCCTGCTTTGCCCTCGGCCTTCCCATTGTGCAGCCGTAACAATAACACAGTTTGCTTAACCCAGTCGGCAGCTGACGGAACTTGGTTCTATCTTTTGCTTGTTGTAAACATGTGTGCGCGTACGCTGGAGTTTCTCATGACTTTGGCCATATTCCCAGGAGTGGATGGTTGTGTCTGTGATAAGCCTATGTTAACCTTTTCCTGTGCTGCAATTTTACTGTGTTAAAATAGCAAGTTGGCCCCAGCTGTATTGAGCACAGCCCTGTCGCCATGCCACCACCACCTCCTAGCTCCAGAACCTACGAACCATCTCAAGAGCCCTGTTCCCATGAGTCTTTAGCAATTCTTCCTGTTCTGCTCTCTCCACGCCCCTGCTGCCTGCCTCTGTTCTCACGACAGAACCAGCGAGCATGCGTCTCGTGGAGACTGGACTGTTCTCTCAGCACAGTGCATACAGGATTCATGCGTGGCGTCATGCTGTCCCTGAGTATCTTCCACTGTACATACCACATTTTCCTATCTGAACATTCGACCCGTTTCTACTTCGAGCTGTGACTTTGTCCACATTCCCACCAACTCAGGCAGGTTTTCCTTTTGAAAACATCACGGCCACCCACGGGTGCCAAGTAGCTCCTGGGGACCTGCATAACAGGTGACAATGCTGAGCTCTTCCGTATGCTTCTTGGCCACATGCTGCCACTCTGGAGAAGCAATCGTGCAAGGCCCTCCTTTTTCAACAGGAGACTTCTTTTACGTTACGCTGGGTTATGAGTTCTTTTTATATCCCAGACATTCACCCTCCTCAGAGATTTTGGCAAAATCCCAGATTTATCTCTAGTTTTCCTTTCAGAACCGGTAGTCCAGCTTTCACAGTTAGCGTTTATATTTAAAGCAGGGGATTGATGTCCCTTCACGCAGGGCAGCTCCAGTCTGCACAGGGTCACTGTTGAAGAGACTTCCCCAATGAGTGGTCTTACAACTGCACCAAAAGCATCTTGCCTTTTAATTTTTTAAATGGATAAAAGCCAACGACCAACCTGTGACAAACTGGAGTAGATGAGTAACAGCTGCTTGTGGATTCCTGAAACTGACCTTAGGAAAGGCAGCTGCAGTTGTAAGCAGTCTGAGCCTCCCCAGCTAGGATGGGCACAGGGCTCAATCTACCAGAACAGAATTCAGATGGTACGAGCGGCCTATTACGAAGGTGGGCGTAGGCCGGTGGGCGGCATCCTGGGCAGTGAAGCGCTGCCATCCCTCCCCCAGCTCCCTGCTCTCTCCCTGCCCCCATAGGAGATTCCCGCAGCTGCTCAGCCCTCATCGGTAGGCAAGTCATCAAGCAATGACGGAAGGAGCCGCAGTGCCATCCGAGTGTGGCGGCCAGCTTCATTGCCTGGTTATCTGTCCCTGATGTGCCACAGGTCGGGCCTTCAGGGTGCCCACCTCCCTGCACACCCCTGAAAAGCCTGACCCACCTCTAGTGCGGGACAGTGGTTCCTGAGACCCCCAGGCTGTTTTCAGGGGCTTCACCTCCTCCCAGCTGCCTGCTCGCTGCCATTCTCCTCTCTCCCCTAGCCCTTGCCCTCCCTGGATGGTGCCACATGTTCCCAGGCGCTAGCACAGAACGTGGGGCATACAGGATCCAGAGAACCTAGGCTCAGGGCAGCTGCAGGCTGTCTCAGGGGCCACAAGGGAGAGGCAAGCCAGGGGCCACACCTGGGTCACATTTTGGCCCCACGCCCAGCACCCGACTCATGGCGCCTGTTTGTGGTACCACCACGGGCCCTTGGAGATGCTGACTGCTCATTCACACAAGGGGATTCTGCCCAGGCAGGGTGGGTCATTCAGTCCCCCAGGGTCCCCCAGCTCCTCCATGCTGGAGCCAGGCTGTGACCAGGTTCCCAGCATCCCAGCTCCTAATCTCTGCTCCGCAGAGGGGAAGTCAGGCAAAAGGGCAGTTAGGAGGAAGCCTTACTAGATTCAGAACCACATGCAGATGGTGGCAGAGGGAAGCCCTCGTCCAGGTCACTCCAAACCCCCATGAGCCCAACAGGTGGGTTCTGCCTGCACCACCATCTCAAACGTGTCCCACGCCCAGCATGCATGGCCACCTCACGCGCGCTCTGCGCCCACACGCATGGCCACCTCACACACACTCTGCACCCAGCACGCACGGCCACCTCACACGTGTTCTGTTCTGCCATTTGATGTCAGCCACACCTTTGGTTCCATTGGAAGCAAAGTGCATGCAAAGACGCTGGCAGGACCCCACTCCCACTCCTGACCTCTGGCCCTGGCTCTGGACAATTCCTAAGGCTGCCCGGTTCGACCTGGACCCACCAAGACGATGATACCCCCGCCCGCTCTGGAAAATAACTCAATGCCAGCGTCAGGCGAGCTGGTGCCTCATCAGAGGAACGCCCCACACCTTGGGACAGTCACGACGTAGTTAAAACAGGCACATTGAAAGAACCAGGGCCTCTGCGTGAAGACCCCGGGCAGCAGTCAGGAAGGCAGGGCCTCAACTCCAGCACAGGGGCACGCACTGAGCCACTCACGAGCACTGGCAGCAGGGACTGCCAGGTGCCCGGGCAGCCTGGTGACCACTGCGACGAATCGGACAATACCCTCCGGATCCCTCCACAGACCTGGGAGAGCTGTTTCCGTGGGCTGCCTGGGACTGCCCGGGGCCCACCTGTCAACGTGGGACACGAGGGTCACACATGTCAGGTCCCTGGGGTGGTGTCAGGAATGATCAGGTGGCAATGGGGAGAGGCTGTGAGAGGGCCATGGGCCACACAAGCCCAGTGCTGGGCTGAGGCAACCAGGATGGAGCACTGGCCGGAGGGCACGTCCCTCAGGCAGCCCTGCCCTGTGGGGTGGCGCCTGCAGGTCCGCACCCCTGCTCTCGAGTAACCCTGCGCGGTAAGCAATGAGCATGTGCTCAGGCTGGAGGGCGCTGGGCTCGCACCTACCCTGCAGAGCCCAGTCAGCTGCAGGGCAGCGACCAGGGATGGTGGCACACCGGCTGTCTGACGCTGGCATCGGGAGTTATTTTCCAGAGGGGGTGGGGGTGTCATCGTCGTGGTGGGTCCAGGTCTGAACCGGGCAGCCTTGGGAATGGTCCAGGCCAGAGCGGAGTTCAGGAGTGGGAGTGGGGTCCTGCGTGTATTCCAGTTCACAAGGAACCAAGGGTGTGGCTGACCTCAAACAGGCAGAGGACCAGAGCAGACCACCCCACCCGGCAAGCAACACAAGTGTAATTCTGTGTGGCAGACATCGGGGTGCCTTCCCCGTGATTCAAAACATTTCAGAATGAGTTCCCAGCCTCCACCCGCCCTGCCATGCATCCCGCCGCTTCCTAACACCAGCTTTTAGTAAGGAGGCGTTTCGTCTGCCCAGTGCAAAGCGCACAACTCCGGCGCCGGAGCCGCAGTTGGCGCGGGCGGCCACCAGGGGGCGGTGGTGCCTAAGCCAGCGGCTGCGGCCCCGGGCGGGGAAGCCCGTGGGGAGTCCAGCTGGCCGTCCATGGCCGCCCGTGAGGAGTCCAGCTGGCCGCCCGTGGGGAGTCCAGCTGACCGCCGTGGCCGCCGTGGGGAGTCCAGCTGACCGCCCGTGGGGAGTCCAGCTGACCGCCGTGGACGCCGTGGGGAGTCCAGCTGGCCGCCCGTGGGGAGTCCAGCTGACCGCCGTGGCCGCCGTGGGGAGTCCAGCTGACCGCCCGTGGGGAGTCCAGCTGACCGCCCGTGGGGAGTCCAGCTGACCGCCGTGGCCGCCCGTGGGGAGTCCAGCTGACCGCCCGTGGGGAGTCCAGCTGGCCGCCCGTGGGGAGTCCAGCTGGCCGCCCGTGGCCGCCCGTGGGGAGTCCAGCTGGCCGCCCATGGTCAGCTCGAGGCCACACTCAACACAGCCACACTCACACACAGCCACACTCACAGCCACACTCACAGCCACACTCACATGGCCACACTCAACACGGCCACACTCGCACACAGCCACACTCGCACACAGCCACACTCGCACACAGCCACACTCACACAGCCACACTCAACACAGCCACACTCAACACAGCCACACTCACACAGCCACACTCACACACAGCCACACTCACACACAGCCACACTCACAGCCACACTCGCACATGGCCACACTCAGCCATACACAGCCACACTCACAGCCACACTCACATGGCCACACTCAACACAGCCACACTCACAGCCACACTCACACAGCCACACTCAACACAGCCACACTCAACACAGCCACACTCACACAGCCACACTCGCACACAGCCACACTCACACACGGCCACACTCACACACAGCCACACTAGCACACGGCCACACTCACACAGCCACACTCGCACACAGACACACTCACACAGCCACACTCACACACAGCCGCACTCGCACACAGCCACACTCGCACACAGCCACACTCACACACAGCCACACTCACACAGCCACACTCACACAGCCACACGCACACAGCCACACTCGCACACAGCCGCACTCGCACACAGCCACACTCGCACACAGCCACACTCGCACACAGCCACACTCACACACAGCCACACTCGCACACAGCCACACTCACACACAGCCACACTCACACAGCCACACTCACACAGCCACACTCACACAGCCACACTCGCACACAGCCACACTCACACAGCCACACTCACACAGCCACACTCACACACAGCCACACTCACACAGCCACACTCACACACGGCCACACTCACACACAGACACACTCACACAGCCACACTCACACAGCCACACTCACACACACACATACACTCCTACGCATCCACTCCTGGCTGAGGAGCCACTCACTCGTGCCCCCCCCCCACACAACTGGGCACACAGCCTAGCCTCTCATTCACTTCGCCCCGAGTCAGGCCCACGCACAGCACCCAGGGCCTCTTGGGCTGTGTTCCCCAAAGGGAGGGGCTGAGTCCAGGCACGGACTCACACAGACGGGCCTGGGGAGTCCTGGGTGTCTTGGGGACACGTGGCCTCAGACCTCCGTACTCCCTAACAATTGACCTTGATTCCCTCAGCAGGTGCTGCCAGGACAGCGACTCGTGTCCGTGGCCGAGAGGACTGAACTTGCCGTCCTTGGCTGCACACCGCTCCCTACACCCGTACTCAGAGGTCTCGTTGCAGCTGCCCATCCGGTCATGCGCAGGCCACTGTGCCGAGGGAAGCAAGCCCAGCCAGGTCCAGGCAGGGAATGGTGGGGGAAGGGGGGTTCGCTGGGTCTCAGCGTCCGAGGGGAGCGTGTCCTGGGGATCTGCGGGCTGGGACTCCTGCAGTTACTGGCACTGTGCGTCTACGAACAAGCAGTGACCCCAGGCGAGGCAGAGGTGCAGGGAGCCAGGTGAGGGCAGAGCCTGGAGTCTGCTCGCCTGCATACAGCCAACACGGCAGCCGCCAGCCCTGGGCAGTGTGGGCAGCCCACCGAGTAGGGTCCGGAGCTGGAACTGCAGTGCTCTGAGGGGCCCGGCCGGGCTGCTGGTCTGCTTCAGGTGGGCTGCTGGCTGAGGCCTCCAGCGGGGGTCGGAGCGCAGCATGCAGGCTACAGGCAAGCGGGAAGGCAGGGCTGTGACGAGGAGGGCGGCCAGCTTGCTGATGGGGCCAGAATTGCAATCTGCATCTAACTCCGGACCCTGCACACCGAAGCCAGGATTTCCCACTGTTGATGACTCACTGGTGAGTGTGAGCCACGCGCTCTCGCTTTCCTTGGCGTCCCCAGAGCCTGTGGGAACTCCTGCGAGCTTGGGGAATGAATGACTGGACCAGTCAAAGGGACGACTGTGTGGACAGTCCAAGAAGAAATAGGTCATGGGGTGGGGGTCAGCTGTACTCTTCTGGGAACTCCAGCAGGTGCCTGGGGGTTTCTAGAACATTCCTTGGGCTTTTCTTCCTCTCAGCACAGAACTAGTGTTTTTCTTTGTGGCTCCCTGCTCATTGCCATGCAAGGACGCCTGTGCACATCCCCCGACCGCCCCCGACCGAGGGCGTCCATGACGGCAAGCCGCCATCAGCAGCTAGCGGCTGGGAGCAGAGCCAGGTGTCCGGGCAGGCTCAGCGTCCACTCCCGGGGCAGTCCGAGCTTACTTGCAGTCTGTGATAAAACAGGAACAAGTGTGGCTGCGTTTTCCTGGCAAACGCCCAGGACAGTTGCCATATGGAAAATACACATTCTATCCAGAGTGAGTTTATGATAAATGAATGTTCTGACTTCTTAACAAAAATCTTATCTGTGAATGGCAAAGTAGAATTGTTGGGAAAGCTGGTTTTTCCTGCTTCAGCCAAGAAGGGAGTCAGATGAAAGCAGCCCTTTGTAAGGAGCACCCAGAAGCCTGGAGGCAGGATGGGTGTCGGTCTGTCCTGCTCCAGCACTTGTCACCATGGAAACAAGCCACCGGCCTACTTCTCTTCCTGTCTCCCACTAAACAACAGGCTTTCCACTCGGCCTGGTGTCCCCAGCCCCCTGTGGGATGGCCAGCGCAGAGCGGCTCCATGCCCTCCAGCTGAAGCCCAGCTCCCCCTGCCTGTCCGCTGGCTGCTCTGCAGACCCACTGCCTGGCTGGGGTTCCCGCCCTCCCAGGCCTGCAGGCCACGGGTGGGAGACCCTGCGTGGTCTTCCTGGCCTCCACTTCCTCTGCCTGGGGCCACCTGTCCTGAGAGCCTGCACTTTCCGCAGTTCAGGAAATAGCACTCACGTAACCGCTCACGTGTGCTCCCCTCCTCGCCCTGCCGCCCAGGTTGGTCCCAGGTCCTTGTCAGAGGTAGCTCTGACCTGCCCCGGGGCCCTGGCACGCAGCGGGTGGGCACCAGACTCGCCTTTGCTTGTGGCCGCGGCGGTCAGGGCCTGCTGGGCTCTCTCTGCGTCCCCTCCCGCCATTCAAGTGAATTGAAGGCGCAAAAACTGCACGCGCTCCCCCTTCCGCGCATCCGGAACAGCTGACAGCTGACTCCCAGGCCCCGCGCACCTGGGCCCTCCTGCCTCCTGCGGGGACGGTGAGAGCGTGGAAGGCCCGGCTTCGCCAGCTCGCACCAGGCTAACACCCTCCACCTGGGTCTGGGTGAGCTCTCGCCCTCCGCGGCGCTTCAGCGAGAGAAATGGGAAATTACAGAGACCCAACCAAACCCGGTCGGTGTCCCAGCGCAGGAGGTGAGGCCCGGGCGCTTCCTGCAGACCCTGGGGGAGTGAACCAGCTGCCGAGAGCCCTGCGTCTCCTCTAGTTCTGCTTCTGAGGTAAAATAAGATAGCTTTTTCTTTTTTTATGAAATTGCTCGGCTCGTGTCGGTCTCTGGCCGTCTGCTCCTGTACTCCAGGCCATTTCGTGCTTGTGCAGATGCGACAGACAATTGGTGATTTCTTGTCTTGAGATTAAATAAGATTTTGCCGTTAACACATCAGCCGCTGGCAGGTGAGGGAGGCTCTGCGGTCAGCACGGCAGTTCTCATCCTCAGGAAGGCACTGCCGGCTGCAAGCCACCTGTGCTGGGTGCTCGGCCTCCTGCTTTGGCTGGACTTACACAGAACCCCGGGCACTACACGCAGGCGTGTGCGTGTCTGGGTGTAAAGCGCGGGGCCGTGGGGGCAGCTGGTACTGTGCCGCTCAGGGCCTCGTCTGCTGTCAGATGGGGCACCCTGTCCTGCCAAGCCCCGGGGTATCTCCTTGTAGCTGCTGGTGCTAGAGTTGGTGTAAAAGTGATCAAATTAAGAGAGGTGAGTGCTGCTGCGAAGAAAGGTGCCCTGTGAAGGTGCTGGATTGTGGCGAGGCCATCACTGCTGGCCTTATTCCCCTGCCAGGGCTGGGCCAGCTGCCCAACGCACCTGCCGAGGGGGTGGAGGGGACGCACCTGTGTGTCAGGCATGTCGGCCAAGGTCAGCTGAGAAGCCATCGCCGCAAGGCTGCCCAGCAGTCAGGGGGCCAGGAGGCCTCCCCTGCGGTTCTGTCATTTGTCCAGCAGTGGCTGTGGCCGTGGCTCTTGCCCCCAGACGCTTCCCAGGGCACAGAGGCAAGGAAGACTTGAGGCCCTGGGTCAGCATGGCAGTTCTCAGCATGGACCCGCTCTCCTGGTGTCTGGTGCTGGTGGAGGGCGGATCCGCTGACACTCCCTCGGATTCCAGCTGGGAGGTGACTGGCGAGGGGTGGAATCTGCAGGGGCGAGGCTGCGACTGGTGCCAGGCCAGCTGGGAAGCCATCGCCTGGGCCCATGTTCGGGTGTGGGGAGCCATGGATTGAAGACAGCAAGGAGGGGCAAGACGGGGCCACTGCATTTTTCCTGCCGTCCCCGGCTGGTTTCCCTTCGGCCCGCTGGGCCTTCCTGCCGAAGGAGATGGCCTCAGGATCCCAGTGCATGGCGGGAGCTGTGCACAGTGGGGGACGTCCTAGGGGAGGTGGGGCTGTGGTGGCCGCAGGCTCTCCTCCTGGTGGGCTTCAGCCCCTTTGCCCTAACTGCAAAGCAGAGCCATGCCACGCAGCCGCAGCAGGTGGCGCTGTAGTGAGTTTGTCTCCGGTGGTGGTGGTGTCCCCATAAGGGGTCCCCATAACGGCCTCACATGGGGTGATGATCAGCGGAAATTTCTCATCAGCTGGTGCTTGGAGAAGATTGGAGAGTGGTCCTGACACGGCCTTTGCAAACACTCTACCTCAGAACCAGCACCCCGCATAATGTGGGGTACAGCGTGAACCCTGCGAGGGAACTTCAGTGCCGGAGTCTCTGGGAGCCCAGACGTGTGTGCTGGTCAGTGTTCTCCAGGCACAGGCACATTGCTGCAGTGAGGGGGTTCCTGGCTGCCGTGGCCGACAGCATTGTTGGTGAAACATGCTTAGGGGGAGTGTCAGCTCGCCAGTACAAAATGCATTGCCTGTGGCCTTTGAGAAATGGGAGCCAGCATACAAACGAGGCTGGCAGAGGGAAGAGCGGCCTCAGGCTTCCCTGGGGACGGGATGGAGGGGGAGGAAGGAGCGAGTGACGGCTGGATGGAGCCAGTCCTCTTCCAGGATGTTCTAGACTCCCTGCAATCCCACTGCGGCCAGCCCTCCTGCCGGCTCCCCTGGCGGTCAGGCACAGCTGCCCTGCTGCTCCACCCAGGGCCAAGGCGAATGACCACATGTTCCTCCAAGGTCTTCCAGGTCTGCACTCCACCCCCTCTCCTGCCCCGCTCTGCTCTGGTCTTACCCCGTGCCTAGTGATTCTCTAAAGGCTCAGAAAACCCTGTGACGTCAGACACTCCTGCAGAGGTGCAGGGTGGCCTCTGGTGGCGGGAGGGCAGGGGTGAGGAGGGCAGCGCCCTGTCCCACAGCATCTGTGTGCTCACATGGCGGGAGGGCAGTGGTGAGGAAGCCCAGTACTCATGTCATAAGACCTGCCCATCCTGCATGGCCACAGTGGCAGCCCACTGTCAGCGGGAGCCTGCACGGGGGGCTGTGGCCGCTGGCGTGCACAGCAGGTCTTGCAGTCATTGGTGGTTCCGGTTGGAGTGCTGGCTGCTGCATTTCACATCTGTCTGACCACCCGGTCAGCTGACAAGGCAGCAGGTGACATGGGAGCCCTTCATGGAGGGTGTGGCTCCTCGCGGCACTGTGGTCCACAGCTGGCCTGTGGCCGTTCAGGGCATGAAGCGGCAGCTAGACGTCTCTCTCCCTCTCCCTCTCTCTGTTAACCGTGGAATTGTAGGGGCAAGTGCCGTGGCATAGTAAGCTAAGCCTCTGACTATGGTGCTGGCATCCCATATAGTGCCAGTTTGTGTCCTGGCTGCTCCATCTCCCATCCAGCTCCCTGCTTGTGGCCTGGGAAGCAGTGGAGGACGACCTGAGGCCTTGGGACCCTGCACCCACGTGGGAGATCGGGAGCAAGCTCCTGTCTCCTGGCTTTGGACTGGTTCAGCTCTGATTGTTGTGATTATGTGGGGAGTGAGCCGACAGAATCTGTGTGTGTGTGTCTCTCCTTCTCTGCACCTCTTCCTTTCCAATAAAATATTTTAAATAAACTTAGGATTGTAAACTTTTGGGGCAGAGTTCCATGTGCAGTCATATCTCCGTAATTTCTGCGCTCTCTGAGAATACTCCCCGTGGTTGGGGCTGGGCTTGTGGTCCTTGGGATGCTGTCCCTGGGCGCCTTCCGAGAGCAGCTTCTGTTCCAAGCTGAGCGCGGTTTGGGCTTTCAGAAGCAGTCCCGCGTGGCCTGATCCAGACGACAGCCTGCTTCACGAGCTTGCTGTTCCCCCAACTTCTCATCCCCTCCCGTTCTCATCCCCTCCCGTTCTCATCCCCTCCCGTTCTCATCCCCTCCCGTTCTCATCCCCTCCCATAGCGCACAAATCACGTTGCTCTGCCGATGACTCCTTACTTTGCCATTCTTTCCTTTATGTTGACAATTTACATAGGGCACAAAGATTCAGGGGATACGGAAAAGTGGGAAAGACTATTATTTTCACATTTTTTCCTGTGTCTGGAGTAAAGGGGATATTGAGGGAGAAGCCCTACCCAGCCTCCCACCCAACCCAGGTCCCCAGTGTGGGGCATGCTCCGAGGGTCTTGCTCAAGTGGTTTTGATAGTTCAATAGTTATGAATTGCTGCCAATCTTGCCATTCCAAGCACAATGAGGTCGCTACAGAATCCACTGATTGACATAGTCCACCTTAGAGTCTCTGCCCAGATTTTCACTGCCAACATGTGGCTGGGGTAGTTGATTGATTTGTTCTGTCCTCTGCTGTGGTGCCAGGTATGCTCTGCAGGTTCCGATGGACTGCCATAGCCTCCACGTGCACCTGGGTATGCTGTCCACTGCTCCGTCTGAGCCTTTTAGGAGGCTCGGCTCTGGCACTTGCACTCGATGGTCAGACCATGGAACCTGCACTTCTCTTCATGGTTGGGGTTGAGTCTGGCAGTTCGATTGGGGAGATCCCAAAAGAAACTTTGAGGTGATCCGAGGCCAAATTCTTGTGTGTACTTGCGAGTACGGGGCCCAGACCAGTCCATCATCCCAATCAGCTGGTGGTTGCTGAGTTGTCCCTTAGTTTACTCAGCCTGCTTACTTGCCTTCTTAATTATTTCCTACCACCAACTTGTACTGACCAAGGAGCATTTTTAGAGGCAAGGCATTGAAGCTGTACACAGCATGCTAACACAAGTATGACAGTGCAGATGGCGGAGGCGGACACCTGCCACGGGTCTGTCTGCCAGGTGTTCAACAGATCCTGGCTGGGACATGGCAGGTGTTTGCAGGGCAGAAATCTTGATAGCGCTCTTGGAAAAAACAAAGCAAAAAGATTTATTTTTATTGTTTGAAAAGCGAAGTGTCAAAGAAGGTGAGACAAAGACAAGGAGATCTTCTGACTCCTAGCTCGTTCCACGATGGCTGCCCTAGCTGGGCTGGACCAGGCTGAAGTCAGAGGCCAGGACATCCATCAAGGCCGCCCATGTGGGTGGCAGGGCCCAAGCTCCTGGACCATCTTGCATTGCTTTCCCAGGCGCACTAGCAGGGAGCTGGACGCAAAGTGGAGCAGCCAGGAGTTTTAACGGACTGTTCTGGGTTTGCCCCTGCGGGGGTTTGTGCCTTTGAGAAAGTCTTTGAGTATTGGCACAGACAAAGCTGACTAACTTCTACCGGAGGTCCTGGCATCCCATACAGAGACTGGTTCATGTCCTGGCAGCTCCACTCTGATCCAGGACCCTGCCTGTGGCCTGGGAAAGCAGTGGAGGATGGCCCAAAGCCACAGGACCCTGTATGCATGTAGGAGACCTGGAAGAAGCTCCTGGTTCTCAGCTCAGCTCTGGTTGTTGTGGTCATTTGAGGAGCAAACCAGTAACTGGAAGATCTGTCTCTCCCCCTGTCTGCAAATCTTTCAATAAAATAGCAAAGCAATATAGAATAGAATAGAATAGAATAGAATAGAATAGAATAGAATAGAATAGAATAGAATAGAATAGAATAGAATAGAACAAAATCTGAAAAAATGAAAGCCTTTTCCTCCGAAGTGCAGGTGCCTAGGAATTAGCTCTGTTGTCCCATCGCAGGCACCTGCCCATCGCAGCTCCGTTGTCCCATAGCAGGCACCTGCCCGTCTCAGCTCTGTTGTCCCATAGCAGGCACCTGCCCGTCTCAGCTCTGTTGTCCCATCGCAGGCACCTGCCCGTCTCAGCTCTGTTGTCCCATAGCAGGCACCTGCCCGTCTCAGCTCTGTTGTGCCATTTCAGGCACCTGCCCGTCTCAGCTCCGTTGTCCCATCGGCAGACACCTGCCCATCGCAGCTCTGTTGTGCCATTGCAGACACCTGCCCATTGCAGCCTCCCCATGATGGCAAGTCCTCCAGCTGAAACAGCATGCAGAATCCCAGCTCTTCCAGGTCTGTTGATGCTCTCTTAACCATGGCAACAGCCCTTCTGTCTAGCTGGACACTGCGTCCAATGGCGTCCACTATCTGCCACCATCAGGAGGCCCAGGCAGTGGAGAGCGCTGTGGTCACTCCTTCGTGCCCTGCCCTTGGCTCACCCTGGTCTCTCTGTTGAGAGGCTCGCAGCGGTCACACATGAGGACGAATAGTTCCTCTTCCAAGTCCTGAGGTGCTCTGCATCTCCCTCTTACCAGATACTCCCTCCAGCTGTGCCATCCCACGGCGGTGAGAGGGTCAGCCCATTCCCATGTTTCTGATCAGAAGTCCACTGCTGTTGGATTATCTTCCCCCGAGTAAGCTGTCATTTGTCTCTTCCTACTTTCAAGATGACTTGCCTTGCTTTTGGTTTCTAGTGATGACTCTGGCGTGTGCTGAGGTTGATCCCTTTGGGTATGTGCTGTTTTGGGTTCACTCAGCTTCTTACTTTGTGAATGTGTCTCCTGCTGAACTTGGAAACTTTTTGCAAAGTTGCAGAGTACTTGTCAGTCCCTCTTTTGACCCTAAGAATGTGACACTCTGTTCCCATGGCGTCAAAGGCTGCTGAGAGGGTCACGGTCTGTTCCTCACGCCAGCGACGGCTGTTTCTGTGTTAGAATTCACCGTCTCCTTCTGCTTTTCTTTCACTCTTTTGTGACACTGAGCCCTTCCACTGGATTTTTTACTTCAACCATTGTCTTCTTCAGTTCTGGAACTTCCACTTTGTTTTCCTTTGCATATTCTCTCTCTGCTGCTGTTTGCTCATTTTTCAATCAGTTTCAAGTGTTTGCTTCCTGAGGCTTTTTGACACCTGCTTTAAAATTTTGATCAGATCATCATGGCTTTTGTGTCACTTTGGTGTTGGTTTCTGCTGGTTTTTCCTGGGTTTCGGCAGTGTACAGAAATACCCAATGGTTCCCTTTTCTGTGCAAAGTGTTGAATCTTCACCGTATGGAAAGCTGAATCTAAGTGCATTATCAGTAGGTATCAAAAACAGGGAGTTAGACTAGTGGGTGGAGGCATCTGATGGCTTCTGGGTCTGTCTCTTGAGGTGGGAGATGGGCATGGGTTCAGCAAGTGGAGTAGGGCAGACCTGCTCTCTGTGTGGGCTCCATCCAATCAGCTGCGGTCCCTGCAGGACTGGAAGGCTGTTGGAGAGCTCCCCTCTCAGCAGGTGTGCTGCTCCAGCTGCTGGATTCCGCTTCAGGCTCCCAGCCCTGGACTCAGCACAAGGGTTCTCGGGGACTCTCTGGGGGCTTTGGGGGCTCTGTGGGCTCCCTGGATCTCTCAGTGGCTTTCGGGGGGCTCTGCGGACTCTCTGGGTTTTGGGGTTTTGAGAGTTGGCTGGTGGCTGCAGAACAGACCTCCGTAGTGCCGAGGATTTGGCCTTTTTGTCTCTCTGGTATCTGTTTGTGTGAGTCCATTTTTCTAAAAACTTGGTTCTGTTCTTGTCTGCAGCTCATGCCTAGGCTCCACTGTCCCCTGGGCCCTGTGCACCTGAGCTTCACAGTGACCGCTTGTTGTCTTGGGAACCCTTACTGGCCCCTGTGCCTTCCACCCTGCAGCCTCCTGCCCTCTGCTGGCATCTTCCCACATGTTGCTTCCAGAGTAAGTTTCAGGTCGGCCCCGAGATGATCCTCTCGAAAGACAGCTCCAGGATTCTCTGCCACAGGCCCCCTGATACTGGGCTCTGCAGTGGTGCCGGGCTCACAGCGCTGGGCCTTGCAGTGGTGCCGGGCTCACAGCGCTGGGCCCTGTGGTGGTGCCGGCGGTGCCAGGTTCACAGCACTGGGCCCTGTGGCGGTGCCGGCGGTGCCAGGTTCACAGCACTGGGCCCTGTGGCGGTGCTGGCGGTGCCAGGCTCACAGCGCTGGGCCCTGTGGCGGTGCTGGACTCACAGCGAAGCCTGCCAGCATCTCACAGATGGCCATACCGCCTCTGCCCCAAGTTCACAAGGTGAGTATTTTGCTGTTCCTGTTTTTCTGAGTGGCAGCCTCCTGTTTAGACACGTTTGTAGGGGATACGGGTTGGGGTCCGTGCTTCACAGCAGCATGCTATCCCCAGATGGCTCAGTTAAGCATGGAGAGTCTTTCCTGGGTGGGCACCACTGACCCCTCCCCTTTCAGAGTGCCCAGGTTCTTGTTCTGGTTCCACACCCCATTCCAGCTCCCCAAAAAGGCACATTCAGGGGGCAGCAGACAATGGTGCAAGGTCCTGAGTCCTGACACCCAGGCACACACTTTTCATAGAAACGCTTTCTTTGAAAAGATTTATTTATTTATTTATTTATTTGGAAAGACAGATCAGATTTATGGAGAGGAGAGATAGAAAGCTCTTCCATTTGCTGGTTCACTCCCCTTTAATGGCCACAATGGCCAGACCTGAGCCAATGTGAAGCCAGGAGCCAGGAGCTTCCTCCAGGTCTCCCACGCGGTGCAGGGTCACAAGGCTTTGGACTATCCTTGACCGCTTTCCCAGGCCACAAGCAGGGAGCTGGACGGGAAGTGGAGCAGTTGGGAAACTAACTGGGGCCCGTATGGGATGCCAAAAATGGAAGATGAGGATTTAGCTATTGAACCAGGCCCTCACAGAAGCACTTTTAGATTTTAGTTACCAAATCTACAAGTTCCAGATTGGTTTCCCAGTCTGTCATCTGCCCATGTGGCTACTCCGCACTGCTGGGCCGTTTCTGTGAGTGTTGACCACTGGCCTTGTATTCTTATTGGAGTTACTAGTTAATTAGTTGATTGGAAGGCAAAGTGGTCTGGGCCAGGCCAAACCAGGAGTTGGCAACTCCATCCAGGTCTCCCATGTGGGCGCAGGGGTCCAACTCCTTGGGCCATCCTTGGCTGTCTTCCCAGTGCATTGCAGGAAGCAGATCAGAGAGGAGCAGCCAGGATGTGAACGGGCCTCAGGTGCAGCACGTGGGCTTGCTGAGCAGTGGCTAGCCCTGTCCGCATGAGCGGTGTGTGCCCGTGCGCTCACTGCGTGAGCCTCTCCCACTACTGCTTCGATGTGAATGCTTCATGTCAGGTTCTAAAATTCAGGTTTTGGAAATTCTACACATGCATGGACAAGGGTAGTGTGTTAGGTCCCCGAAATGCAAGCTCCAGCCCTGGGGGTGACACAAGCTCGGGAAGCTGGTGTTGCAATGGGGTTCTGAAGGCCTTGTGCTACTGGCGGCTGGCTGCAAGGCTGCTGACAGCCCAGTGCCATTCTCTGTTTTCATTGTGGTTCCTCTTGGCTCGCTCTGTGGTCCTCCCTTCACACACACACTGGACCATTGGCTCTGTGGTCCTCCCTTCACACACACACACACACACACTGGACCATTGGCTCTGTGGTCCTCCCTTCACACACACACACACACACACTGGACCATTGGCTCTGTGGTCCTCCCTTCACACACACGCACACACTGGACTGTTGACTCTGTGGTCCTCCCTTCACACACACACACACACACACTGGACCATTGACTCTGTGGTCCTCCCTTCACACACACACTGGACCATTGGCTCTGTGGTCCTCCCTTCACACACACGCACACTGGACTGTTGACTCTGTGGTCCTCCCTTCACACACACACACACACACACACTGGACCATTGACTCTGTGGTCCTCCCTTCACACACACGCACACACTGGACTGTTGACTCTGTGGTCCTCCCTCACACACATACTGGACTGTTAACTCTGTGGTCCTCCCCAGAGTCCAATCCTGTGTCTTAAATCATGAACCTTCAAACCACGAGTTGCATAGGCCTCTTTCCCCTTGCATCAGGTGTTTTGTTGTAGAAATGGAAAATGGCATGAGAGGGCATCCCAAAGCTCATGAAAAACGTGTATTGTGAAGAAACTGCATGTATTTAAAATGTTAAACCAACATACACCAACGTTTCACATCCCATTTTCCAGAAACTTCGTAGTGCCGTCCGTGGGTGAATTTCAGCCTGCTCTTGCTTGTGATGCAGCCTTCGCCTAAAGACAATCACGTAGATTATTTTTTTTACGGTAGATCTATGTTCTTTTTATTAACCATTTCATTGAAGTTGGTGTTGTTGTATTTTGCAATCTTTCCCTCACGTTTCAGATAACATTGACTGGGCTTTGATGTTGGTCAGTGAAGCATGAATAAGCAGGGGGCTGAGCCCCCCGGCCGTGGCTGTCCCCGCCTGGGTGTGAGGTGGAGTTGTTCCTACACCCGGTTCCTGGTGTCTGGATGTGGCTGGGATAGGGGTCTCTGTTGCAAGGAGATTTTTCCAGCATCCCCTGCCTGGAGCCCACCCCATGGCAGTGGGGTCAGGTCTGCCCCGTGTCCAGCACACCTCATCTCCTGGCTGCTCAAATCTTCCTTCTGGAGGCTAGGGGAGTGAGGCCAGTGTGACGCAGGGATGCTTGGTTGCAGGTGCTCAGGAATTCCCTCCTCTTCCTGGGCCCACCTGTGACACCTGCCTTGCCGGTGCTGCTCTCCATCTGTCCCCAGACCTCTTGCCAGCTGCTGCCATCTCCCAGCCTCTCCGTGGATAAACCACTGTGGGAGAAGCTCAGTCCCAGTGTGGACCGGCAGGCAGTGGGCTGCCTGCTTGCCTCCTTTCTTCTCTGTGCGTGCTGCGTCTCTCTTTGTGGCGGGTGCCCCCAGCGCTTGCCTGTCCCATCTGTCTGTCTCCTGTGTTGGGCGTCAGGCCAGTTCCAGCCCTGTTCTCCCACACGCTGAGGGCAAAGGATGCTCTGCACAGATGACCAGAAAGCTTCGGCGCTGTGTGGCCAGGAGGATTGCTTTCCCAGGATGTAACCGGAGCTCAGCCCCTCGTTCTAGCAGACGTAACTGGAGACTTTGGTGAGTTGACCAAAAAAGGCTCCCTCACGAACTCTCGGTGGATGAGGTCTATAAATAGGCTCCCAGGCCGCTGGCCGTCTTCCTCCTTCAGCCCGGGCTGCACGCGGTGGGGCGTGCCGCATGTCTGCGCAGGCGCAGAGCAGCCGGCGGCATGACATAATGTAAAAAGCGGCAGGGTTTTCCACGAACAACAGAAAAATGGACTCTCTCAGCAGCTTGAAGCAATGCTCAATGCACAGAGGATTTGAGTCTGTTCTTCTGCAAGGCAACATGGCTTGCCTGTCACAGCAGTCGTTGGTGCAGCTTTCAAAGCACGCTTCTTCGCAAATGAGGAGGCTGGCCTGGCCTGGAACACCACGAGTGTCCATCGGGGCAGCACTGCCCATCCTCGCTGTGCCACAGGCCCATGGCCGCCAGGGGACTGCACACTCCGGCACCCGAGCCAAGGTGGCTGTCCTCTGATGCCAGCGCTGGGCTCCTGTCCCGACCGCTGGGTTTCTTGGTCCTGTAGCAGCCACGCCGAGCTTGGTGCTCAGAGTGCCTGGAACACCTGCCGTCGGACGGTCCAGACAGGGGCTACGTGGTCAAAGCAAAATGCTCCCCCCAAGGTCCGTGACACGGAACGGAGCCAGGAGGGCGTAGGGACCGACGGGGGAGACAAACAGCCCAGGAAATCATAGACAGGTGCACACCAGAGAGGGGCAGCTCATGCCTGGATGCCAAGCCGAAACCTGACTTCCTGCTTGGCACTGGAACAGTCATGAAGTGTGGCTGACGGTGGTTTGGGTTGAGAGCCGCTGTCTGGGCGCACCTGGGGTGCTGGCCTCTGGCTCTGTGACATCACTGCACTGTTGGGGTGCAGTTGCCTCATTTGAAAAGTGAGCCCTGAATGTCTTCCAAGCAGGCAGCGAGAGATGCGAGAATCCAGGAGGTCCCTGGCCTGGCTCCTGCCCCTGTGGGCTGCATGGAGAGCTCTTGGTGACCAGACTCGAGTGAATCCACAAGGGGGGCCATGGCTGCCTCCCCAGTCACCAAATGCTTGGCACTGTGGGAACACAAGCCAGCTCCAGCCTACTTCCCGGGGACTTCGCAGACAAGTGTCAGCAGTGAAGTGGGGAGCACTGTGGTGATACTTCAGACTAAACCTCTGCCTGCAGTGCCAGCTTCCCATACAGCTGCCGGTTCTAGTCCAGGCTGCTTCACTTCCAATCTAGCTTCCTGCTAATGGCCTGGGAAAGCAGTGGAGGGTGACCCAAGTTCTTGGGCCCCTGCACCCACGTGGGAGAGCCAGAACTCCTGGTTCCTGGCTTCAATATGGCCCAGCCCTGCCACTGTGGCTATTTGAAAAGTGAAGATCGCTCCCTCAACTCTGACTTCCACGTAAAATAAAACAATCTTAGGAAAAAGAAAACTGTCGTTAGCAGCACAATTTTAAACAGCTATTTCATCTTCATGTCTAACCTGCAGTCTGTCACTTCTGAGGAAGACAGACTGCCAGCAAGCAGACAACGGGCAAGCCGGATTCCTTGTCCCTGGGGATTTTAAGGCATCGGTTACTTCCAGCAGGAGGAGCGTACTTGGGAAGCAGTGCTGTCCTGGAGCGGGGCTGCTCTCCCCTGTCGGTGGGGGCTGGAACAGAATGGCGCCTGCTCAGAACTGAAATGCTGGGCCATAGCGGGCGAAGCCACTGCCTGCTGGGCCAGGTCCCGTATTGGTGCCAGTTCAAGACCTGGCTGCGCCACGTCTGATCCCACTGCTTGCTAGAGTGCCTTGCGAACACAGCAGGGATAGCCCAAGTGTTTGGGCCCCTGGGCCCATGTGGGAGATTCAGCAGAAACTCCTGGCTCCTGGCTTTGGCCTGGTCCAGCCCTGGCCATGGTGGCCATGTTGCAAGTGAACCAGCAGATGGAAGATCTTTCTTTCTCTCTCTTTCTCTCTGTAACTCTGCCTTCCAAATAAATATATAAACCTTCAAAACAAATAGTGATTTTTGTTTCTTTTTTGGAATGTGGCTTCTCGTTTACATTGATAGGGGAAATTTCACACATTTCACACACCTGGGCCTGCTCGTCTTATATGGGGGCGGCTGCCAGCCAGGGCCTCCTGGAAGCAGGGACTGTGACGGTGGCAGGCATGTCTCCTGGGTACAGGCTCTGCCTGCCCTCACCTGGGTGTTCCAAAGGCTTGGGCTGCCAGTGCTCAGGTGCGCAGTCCTGGAAACAGGACCATGCAGCCTCTCCTCGCAGGCCAGTTGTGGTGGTCACTGAGGGACCCCCGTCCTGCTTCTTCAGCATAGCCTTGGGAGGTGAGCACGGCCCAAGGGTCAGCAGGCCTGTTTTGCTGTCTGAGTAGGTGCATGGCCAGGGTTGGCAAACACAGAGGCTCCAGGGTGGGGCTGTGGCTTCTTAAGAAAGCTGTGAGCCGCCATTGATGCTGTCAGTGGGAAAGCAGACTGTCTCCTTATGGGGAGCCGAGCTTTCCCTTTTACGGATGTTGGAGAGACCAGATGTGAGACAGAGTGCTACGAAGGAGATTTAGTGTGCAGCACATTCCAACGCTCTCCGTTAATTGGGTCGTTTCAAAGGCCGAGAGCTGCATTTCACAGAGGACCACTTGACAGTGTTTGGAAAGGAAGGGGTTGAGCCTGGAGGGCCAGGGCTGGGCAGGGAAGGACACAGCATCGTGGGAAGCCCCTCGGAGCAGGGGCTCGCCTGCTCTGAATCCTCCCCCCTCTCCCCGAGCCTCTCCATCAGCTGGAGCTGAGGCTGCGGGCCCTGATGCCAGGCGGGCAAGGCGTTTTCTAGGGAAAGTTCCTGAGGATGCAGGCACACAGCTCGGAAGCCTCAGCTCCTTGCCAGATGCTGCCTTCAAGCTGGGCTTGTCACTTAGGCCTCACCTTTGCCCCTGTGGTCATTGTCCTCTGTATCACAGACAGTGACCTTGAAGCTCCAAAGGCAGAGGATTCCCAGTGTCATGTGAGGCCGTGGGCTGTTTGAGCCGCCCCGGTTTCATGCATTAAATCACATCTCCCAGGACCAGCACTGTCGTATCGGTGACACTAGCATCCAATCTGGGCATCGGGTTAAGAACTGGCTGCCCCACTTCCAACCCCGTTTCCTGCTAATGCCCAAGTGCTTGGTCTCTGCCATGCACACGGGGCTCTTGGTTTGGCTTGGGCTTCTTGGCTGTTGTGACCATCTGAGGAGTGAACCAGGGGTGGAAGACCTCTAAACTCTGTCTGATGAGCAGCAACAAAGCAAACCTCACAGCTCTGAGTGTGGTGCTGTTGGGGCAGGGCCTTTGGAGAAGATGGCTCACGGGGACGCCCTGGTGAGCGGAGAAGGGGTGCAATGGTGACCTGAAAATGATTCTGTCTGTATCCCAGGTCAACTCTCAGTGAAAAGGATGAAATCGGACATTTGTCATTTGCAAACGGTCTATTTGGGCAGTGATAATGCAATGTCTTTTGCACACTTAACAGTATTAAAGAGCAGATTCTTTCTGGATGCCACCCCAGGGCACTGGCGGCCAAAGCGAAAACAGGCGAAGGAATGGCATTACAAAGCAAGCAGTCAGTGCAGAGACGAGAGAGCCCACAGATGGCAGAAAATGTTTGCAAAGCAGACGCTGAAAAAGGAGCGCATGTTTAAAATAATGAGGAACTTGACCAGCACAAGAAGACAGTCCAATTTAGTAATGGCCCAAGATTGATCCGAAGAAGACAAGCAGTGGCCAAGGCAGCAGCACCAAGCACGAGGGAAACACTCAGTAAAAGCACAGGGAGGTGGCGCCTTCCCGCTGCTGGGCCACCCACTCCCCAAACCCAAAAGGTTTTCAATTTTAGTGATGCCGCGGAGAGCAGAGCTCCCAAGATGCTGATGGTGTGAAGGCACAGCCGTGCCTGAATGCAGCATGGACATTCCCGAGAATGGACAGAGCTGAGGGCAGACCCCGTGCAGCCCTGCACCCCCTGCCCTGCGTCCACGAGGGAAACCAAAGCCCCCACTCCGGTCCCCAGCAGACAGGACACGGCGTCAAGCCCTGGCTCCATCCACCTGTGCACAGCAGCACGTACAATCACTTCGTCTCCCTCATTCCTGAACGGATAGGAACAAACGGGTGGCTGGCAGGGCAGGGTCAGGAGCAGACAGAACACAGGGAGCTGTGGGGTGAGGAGCTGTGGGAGACCCGCTGTGCAGAGTGGTGACGCTGGCAGTCAGAGTGTACTTGCGCCTGGAAGTCTCTGGAGGGTAAGTCTTTCCTGTCCTCACCATGAAACCTTCGGGATGCACATCTTGCACAAGCATGCACTGTGGGTACTAGAGTCTGTTCCTGGACCCCAGCACGGGTCTACCTCGACTCTGGAAGCATCAGTTGTTGACCCTAGCTGAGCTGCTGAGAAAGGGGTCCACCCGCCTTGCCTGCACTGAGAATGTTCTGCAGGTTCCACATGTGTCATCGCAGCCCTGGGGTCAGAACTGCCCCCCGCCCCTGGGCAGTGCAGCCTCTCTCGCCAGCAGAGGTCCACGCTGGCTGTGCAGCTTCGTCGCTCCGACACCTGCAGCCTCAGCCTGGCTCCAGCCTCCTCCTGCTTCCCATCAGGTTATCAGTGGTTCTGCAAGTCCCACAGTAACCATGCCACGTGACAATGTGCACAGCCAGGAGACTCGCTGCCTTCACAGATCTGCAACGAATGGAGACTGTGTGAGCCCAGGCAAGGAAGGGACAATCAGCTCAGAGCAGTCCAGTCCACAGGGGCCGCTCCCCGCCTTGGGGACACTGGGCAGGAGGACTGAGCCACCCAGGCTGTCTTGCTCTGTGACAGCTCTGTGTGTTGCACAAGTTGCCACATGTAGTGCAAACGCCCTGTACCTTGTTGCTGACAAAACACCTAAAATTAATATTGCCGGCATACGCCCGGAACAAGTGGCCACCCACATTTCTTGTATCTGCAGGGTGGCCAGGAGCCCTGCAGATCCTGGAAGAGCTGCAGCAGTGACCAGGCAGCCAGCCGCCCCTCCTGATGGATTGCATGTGGGTAGGCAGAGTTGGGGTGTTTTGTCACCATGGAAACAGAGTTTGAGAAAGCAACCTTGTCGCATCCAGATTACTTGGAGTTGCTGTTGGCTTGCTGGCTCCCTGCATAGGAGCCAGTTCTGACATACACAGGCCCTTGTCATGGGGGTCAGTAAGGGCTTTTTGGGTGTCTGGTGGAGGCAGTCAGGGCTGCCTACATCAGACATGGGGACAGTGGAGGAGCTAGGCAGTAGGCAGCTTCTCCCTTGCTCCCTGCTCCTGACCTTCCCTCCTCTGCCCTCTGGAAGGATCACCTTGGGAGAACCTGTGGGAAGAAGCCCAAGGCTTTGCAGGACAATGGGCACGTCAAGGAGCTGACCCAGCCTGCGTGGTGTCGGAGCTCTTCATGAGAGTCCCATCTCTAGACTGTGTCTGACTCCACAGACCCTGTGACTCCTTTGAGCTCCCGCGTGTGCACAGGACTTGGGTCATTTCTGCCGCAGAAGCCTGCATGGAGCCTTGGCCCCCTGGCACACTCTTGACGGGCGCACAGGGCCACAGGTGTGCCGAGGCAGGGACTGGGATGTATGTGGGAGTGTCTCGGTACCCAGGGCTGTCCACTGCCTAGGGCGGCTGGCTGGAGTGGGCGGGGGCTGTGCTCACACGGGCAGGGCTCTAGTGCCTGCACACGCATGGGGGAAGCCAAGGAGACACGGCCCCCACCAGGCCCCGCTCTGCCGCCTTGGGGAGAGGGTGGGGGCTGCCTCCGGGGGAGCAGAGGCAACTGATTGCTAGGAGAGCAGCTGGGGAAGGAGCCTGCGGCGTGGCAATTACTGTTCATTAGTTGCTATGGCATTTCTGGGGCCCGCTCAGGTCTGTTTCAACAGCCATTTATAGAACATTCTGTTCCTGCAGAGTGCTCAAACCCTGACTTGGTTTGGCCTGGGCCGTCTTGCTGGTGTGACCATCTGAGGAGTGACCCTGCCGCTTCCCAAATGAGCACGTGGGTGGCTGCTGCCGAGACAACCAAACCGGGCAGGGTGGCACCGTTACTCCCTGAAGAAGTCAGAGTGAGGTCAAATGGTACTTGATAAGTTGATGTTTTGATGTCAGAAGATGCCACGTGGTATTATTGACGTGCACTAGGTGTCCAGTCTTTGATGAGCTGATCTGGGTAAAGGCAGAGCTTCTGAGGCTGAAGAGGAGAATGGCAATAACCCAGGCTCTCCAATCCTTGTTTCCAAAGAAACCGTAAAACATTAACCAACTCACAGCTCTTTATCTCATGTGTTACAGCTTCCCTTCAGAGAATGCTTCCAGTTTAAGAATAACAATAACACGGGCCTGGCGGAGACCAGTGGCTAAAGTCTTTGCTTTGCAAGCACCAGGATCCCATATGGGCGATGACTGGTTCTAATCCCAGCAGTCCCATTTCCCTTCCAGCTCCCTGCTGTGGCCTGGGAAAGCAGTGGAGGACAGCCAAAGCCTTGGGACCCTGCACCCATGTGGGAGACCCAGAAGAAACCCCTGGCTCCTGGCTTTGGATCAGCTCAGCTCTGGCTGTTGCAACCCCTTTGGGCGTAAATCAATGGACAGAAGATCTTCCTCTCTGTCTTTCCTCCTCTCTGTATATCTGACTTTCCAATTAAAAAAAAGAAAGAAAATAAATAATAATAATAATGATACATACTAATTGTTATATAAAGATAACATAATAGTGCATGCAATATGAAACAGAGAAATAATTTTCTCCTAGGGGCAAATAAATTACACTGCATTAGAATTCTATGTCACTGCAAAAATGAATGACATAGGGGCCAACACTGTGGTATGGAGTGTAAAAACATTGCCTGCAGCACCGGCTTTTCACAGGCGCCAGTTCAAGTCCCGGCTGCTCCACTTCCAATCCAGCTTCTTGCTAATGACCTTGAAGACCAACTGGAGATGGCCCAAATGCTCGGGCTGCTATCCCCACAGGGAGTTCTGGAAGAAGCTCCCGGCTTTGACCTGGCCCTGTACCCTGGCTAGTGTTGCCATCTGGGAAGAGAGCCAGTGGATGAAAGATCTCTACTTTCTACTTATGTAACTCTACCTTTCAAATAAATAAAATGAATCTTTAGAAAAATGAACAGCATTGAGCTACATTCATCAACCCCCGAGAGTGACATGCCAAACATGAACTAAACAAAGGGTAACTACCTAAAAGGCTACCACTTGAAGAAGTGTCCAAATGAGGGGCCTCATAAAGTTCATGGAAATGCGTATTATGGAAAAACCATATGTGACCTTTTTTTGTTTGTTTTATTTTGATAATTTTAACATGGTTGAGTAGGGCACAAAGGGTTAAGGGCTACAGGAAAGTGGGTAAGACTATTTCCACATTATTGCTGTTGTTTTTTTTTTTTTTTTTTCTGTATCGGGGTAAAGGGGGAGATAAAGGGAGAAGCCCCACCCAGTCTCCCACCCAACCCGGGTCCCCGATGTGGAGCATGCTCCGAGGGTCTTGCTCAAGTGGTTTTGATAGTTTAATAGTTCTGAGTTGCTGCCAATCTCACCGTTCCAAGCCCGATGAAATCTCTCTTGAATCCACTGACTGACATAGTCCACCTTAGAGTCTCTGCCCAGATTTTCACTGCCAACATATGGCTGGGGTAGTTGATTGATTTGATCTGTCCTCCATCCTCTGTTGTGGTGCCAGGTATGCTCTGCAGGTTCTGATGGACTGCCATTGCCTCCACGTGCACCTGGGTATGCTGTCCACTGCTCCGTCTGAGCCTCTTAGGAGGCTCGGCTCTGGCACTTGCACTCGATGGTCAGACCATGGAACCTGCACTTCTCTTCATGGTTGGGGTTCTTTTTCTAAATTTTAAAAAATTATTTCTTAATAATCTTACTTAGTTGGTTAGGGTACAAAGGGTCAAGGGCTACAGGGTGAAAGTGGGTTATACCATTGTTTCCACATTAATATTATCATTTTTTCCTGTGTCTGGGGTTAGGGGAGTAACAAAGGGAAAAGCCCACCCAATCTTCCACCCATCCCAGATCCCCAACGGGAGGCACGCTCCGAGGGTCCTGCTCAAACAGTTTTGATAGTTCATCAGTTCTGGATTGCTGCCAATCTCGCAGTTCCAATCACAATGAAACCTATTCAGAGTCCACTGGCTGACAGTCTCTTCATGGTTGGGGTTCTAAGATCGGCAGTTCAGTTGGAGGGATCTCCAAAGAAACTTCATCTGAGGTGATCCCAGACCTGAATCTTGTGTGTGCTTGCCAGTACAGGGTCCGGCACAGTCCATCGCCCCAATAGGCTTATGCACATGTTGGTCGTTGCGGTTGCTGGGTCCGTTCTGTTTCCAGCCCTGTCTTCCTTGTGAACCAACGGGTGTTGTAGTCCAGCTCGATCCTACCCACTTCATACTTGGTCCTCACGCAAACCAGTTGGAGCTGCAGCCTAGTTGGGGCGACTCCCCATAACCCCCACCAGTTCTGCCACCTACCCTGGTTCCCATGCTTGCCAGTATGTACCGCAGGCTTGTCCAGTCTGTCCCACATCCCATTTAGCTCTCGCACATGTCAATGGGCATTGAAGCCTAGTTCAACCCAACCAACCTATTATCCAGCCCAAACACCTACTGGCAGGTGCCTTTCTGTCTAGCCATGCCCGCTCCTGTCCTGGTTTTCCTGCTCTCCAGTGAGAGTGGTAACCCTGAGGGAGGTGCCCACTATTTCCCTTCTAGGCCACACCCACTCCCGGATTATGCACTCTCCAGGTGGTTCTGGCATTTGACTTGACAGAATTAGCCACCAGTGCCAGCCTCTGCCAGCTGATGCTGTGGCTAAGCCCAACCAACCCTCACCCACTCTAATTTTTGCTTGCACCAGTCAGAACAGTCAGCCCACTGTGGTCCTTCCCTTATCTAGCTCACATGAGGCCCAAAGGTGTTATAGCCCTGCCTAGTCTGATCTACCCCCATCACGACTCACGCTTTCCAATGGAAGTAGTTGTCCAGCAGGGGAGCCCACATTCCCCTGCTAGCTTTGCCTCCTCTCCCTGATTTTCACATGTGCTGCTTGGGCACTGCAACCACACCTGGTACGGCTCATCTCGCCTTGGCATTCCCTAATGTGTCACAACCAAACCTGGCTCGACCCACACTCTGTTCTGGTGCTCAGATTCACCAGCGCGTGATGTGAACAGGTTTAGCCTGGTCTGCCCCCAACCCATGCCATGTGTATGCCAGTGGGATAATTTCCATTGCCTGTTCTGGGCTGTTTCCTATTGTGCTTCTTGTGCTTACCTGCAGGGACTGTGTCCTGCCAGAGAAGTTGTCCAGGTTCCTCCATCAGAACCTCTCCAAGTGCCAGATTTTGTGCATACCAGTAGGTACATGAGCCAGCCCTACTCAGTTCACCTCCTGTCCTAGCAGGAACAGTGGCTTTTCCTGACTGGCCTTCAGCCCAATCTGGTTCATACTGTAGGATGCTTCAACCCAGCCACGGCTCTTCCATATCCCCATATAGCTCACACATAGTTCAGTAAGGGCTGAGACCTGGCCTAGTCTGTCACACATCTCCCCTGGTCCTGCAGAGCACCAGATGGTGTTGGAGTCTGGCCTGGCTTGGTGCTTCCAGTCCCAGTCCACACTTGTGCCAAGTGAGATTACAATTGTATCCTGATCAGAACATAGCCCCAGTTCCAGCGCATGCGCTCCTTGGTGGGAAACTCAACCCAGCTAGGGTGTCCCCTTAGTTCCCCAACCGGGTCTATTCACAGCCTTAGATTACATGCAGGCTGGTGGTTGTTCTGTCTCAGCTTGGCAGAGCCCCTCACTTGTCCTGGCCCCTTGGATGCTGTGGCTTAGTGCCTCTGCCTCACACAGATCAGTATATGCAAGGACCTACATGGCATGAGCTGTGCTCCAACCTGATTTCTGTTATTTCTTGTGAGTTAAGGTTTGTTCAGCCCTGTCCATTCTGCCCCCTTCCAGTGGCAGCCCTGCTCACCCAACATCCTGTTTTAGGATGCACATTCAGGTGCTGCTGCCTTGACCTGCCCTGACTATTGCGGGTTCCTTTACCTGTGAGTGATGGCAGGTGGCATGGTCACATCTAGTTTAGTCCATCGCAACCCCAGCTTGCGAGCTAACCAGGGGAACTTGTATTTCCACAGGGTTGGGCCCACACAACCCCACAGAGTCCACCCCCAGACAAGTTCTCTCGCCTGCTGGATAGTGTCTTGACCCTGCCAAATGTGACCACTCCACCCCTCTACCACCCAGTCGGGTAATGGCACCCAACCCTGCCAAAGAGGCCCCCATCCATAGCTTTGCTGTGGGCTGGTGTAATGGTCTGTGCTAACAGCCCATCTCTGGTTTCCTGCTTGGGCTGATGAATCTGTCTAACCCAAATTATCTTCTGGATACCTCCCTCCAAACCACCAGGTCTCAGTCCCCACGCATGCCTGAAACTTTCATGGTCCTGTCACTGGGAATCACCCAAAATTCACTTCTCACCTACACTAAAACTGGCCTTAGTCATGGGTGTCCCCAGGCAGCAACAACATATCTTAAAAACCCCAGAGTTTGCCGCTGGGCGGCCAGCAGGCAAAGCCTGACACCACTTGGTGCACTGGCAGCCTAAGGCCGAGGACTCATTCACTGCCTTCTGGCAGTGTCTTTGGCTTGAGACCCCAGCATTGGGTCCAACCCAGCAGGGGTACCCCCCACAGCTGCCATACTTCAGGGAGCGGCAGTTGTCCCCAACCCCAAGGCCCAAGGGTTCTGAGATCAGCAGTTCAGTTGGAGGGATCTCCAAAGAAACCTTGGTCTGAGGTGATCCTAGACCAGATTCTTATGTGTGCCCCAATAAGCTTATGTAAATGCAGTTGCTGGGTCAGTTCTGTTTCCAGTCCTGTCCTCCACATGAACCAGTGGGTGCTACAGACCAGCCTGATTCTGTCCAGCACACACTCAGCTCTCATGGAAACCAGTGGGAGCTGCAGCCCAGTTGGGGCGACTCCCAATAACCCCCATCAGGCCCGTCCCCTGCCCTGGTTCCCATGCTCGCCAATATGTTCCACAGACTAGTTTAGTCTGTCTCATATCCCATTCAGCTCTCCTACATGTCAATGGGCATTAAAGCCCAGTTCAACCCAACCAGGCCTACCATCCAGCCCATGCACTACTGGCAGGTGCTGTTCTGTCTAGCCACCCTGCCCCTGTCCTGGTTTTCATGCTCTCCAGTGGGAATGATAACCCAAGAGGGAGGTGTCCACCTTTTCCCACCTGGGCCATTCCGGGATCATATACTTTCCAGGTGGTTCTGTAATTTAACTTGATAGAATCAGCCCCAGTGCCAGCCTCTGACAGCTGATGCGGCAAAGCCCAAATAACCCTCACCCATTCTGATTTATGTGTGCACCAGTAGGGACAGTCAGCCAAGCCTGGCTCTTCCCTGATCTGGCTCACATGAGTCCCGCAGTTGTTGTAGCCCCACCTGATCTGATCTATCCCCATCCCAACTCATGCTTGCCAGTGGAGTGGTATTCTAGCAGGGAGACCCTCCATATCCCCCCTACCAGCTTTACCCCTCCCTCCCTCCCCAGTTCCTACATGTGCTGGTTGGGCACTGCGACCTTATCAGGCATGGGCCCCCTCAACTAAGCATTTGCCAGTGGGTGCTGTAGCCTGACCCGACCCAGCCCATACCCACTTGCAGCTGATGCTCGTGAGGGTGACAGCCTAGCCTAGCCCAGCAGGCACCCAATCCCAGCTGTAATGTATACTGATATGTGTTGCGACCAAACCTGAACCAACCTGCACTGTTCTGGTGCTCAGAGTTGCCTGCCGGTGATACGAACTGGTTCAGCCTGGTCTACCCCTGACCTGTGCCAAATGTATGCCAGTGGGTACCTTTCCATTGCCTGGTCTGGGCTGCTCCCTATCGTGGTTCTTGTGCTCACCTGCAGGGACTGTGTCCTGCAGAGGAGTTTCCCAAGCTCCTCCATCAGAACCTCTCCCATTGCCAGATCTTGTGCATACTGGTGAGTCCATGAGTCAGCCCTACCTAGTCCACTTCCTGTCCTGGCAGAAACAGTGGCCTTTCCTGACTGGCCTTCAGTCCACTCTGGTTCCTACTGTTGGATGTTTCCACCCAGACAAGGCTCATCCATACCCAGACACTGCTCACACATGACTCAGTAGGGGCAGAGACCTAGCCTAGTCCGTCCTATATCTACCCAGGTTCTCTAGAGCAGCAGATGGTGCTGGAGTCTAGCCCACCTAGTTGCTCCTACCTCCAGTCCACACTTGTGCCAAGGTAGATTTCAGCCATATCCAGACCAGAACGCAGCCCCCACTCTGGCTCCCACACTCACCAGTGGGAACCCCTACCCAGCAAGGGTGTGCTCTCACAACTCCCCAACCGAGCCTATTCCCAGCCCTAGATTGCACGGGTGCCAGTGGTTGCTCTGACCCAGTTGGCTTAGCTCCTCACCTGTCTCAGCCTTTGCCTTTGATGCTGTGGCCTAGCATCCCTGGCTAATGCAGACCAGTCTGGGTAAGAGCCTAGCTCAGCATGACCTGTGCTCCATCCTGATTTCTATTCTTCCTTGTGAGTTAAGGTTTGCTCAGCCCTGCCTGGTCCATCCCCTTCCATAACCAACCCACACATTAGCCAGCCTTTGGAGCTACTTTGCCCAGCTTGTGCGACCCCCAGGCCTGGCATGTGATCATCAGAGTGGTAACCCACTAGGGGAATTGCCCGATTTTTCCATTTGACCCACTCCCAGACCCAGTTCTCATACATGCCAGTGGGTGTTAGGTCAGTGCCTGGCATAGTCTGGCCTTCCATTTTGGCCTTGTATGAGCTGGTAAACATTTCAGCCCACCCCACCCCACACCCTGTTTTAGAATGCACATTCAGGTGCTGCTGCCTTGACCAGCCCACACTGTTGTCGGTTCCTTTACCCATGAGAGATGGCAGGTTTCATGGTCATACCTAGGTGAGCCCATCACCACCCCAACTCTTACACTAACCAGTGGGACTAGTATTTCCACGGGGTTTGGCCCACACATGCTCCACAAAATCTATCCCTGGAAATGGTTCTCTCATGTGCTGCTTAATGTCATGGCGCTGCCTAATGTGACCTGTCTTCTGATCCATCATTCTGTCCGGTTGGACATCTGGGTCTGTTAGACAAGCCCCCAGCCTGAGCTTTTGCATGGACTGGATTGTGGTGGTCAGCATTGTTCAGCGATAAGTTCTACACAGGACTCATATGTAGGCTGGTATATCAGTCTGACCTGTACAGATCGTCCAGTCTCTCTCCCCCAAACCACCAGGTCTCAGTCCGCCCGTTTACATTCAAGGAAAAGTCTGTCGCTGGGATTCCTTCAGGATTGATTTGCAGCCCACAAGCACAGTGGGCTCAACATGGACGTACTTAGGCAGCAATTCCATACCCCCAAGACCCCAGAGCTCGCGCTGGGCAGCCAGCAGGCAGATGGTAGCAGTGGCTGGAGCCAGGGCCCCATACCCCCAAGACCCCAGAGCTCGCACTGGGCAGCCAGCAGGCAGATGGTAGCAGTGGCTGGAGCCAGGGCCCCAAAAATGGAGTCTGACCTGGCTTCAGTCCTCCCAGGAGCCAACAGACTGCTGAAGTTTTCATGTATGACTTTCCAAAAATTTTTTTCATTACAGTAAGCATGTATTTTTATTGTATGTTTCCACAATGTTGCTGATGTGTCCTGGTGAAATTTCAGAATGCGCAGTCATACAGGCAAATCGCAGAGGAAATGAAGTTGGTAATGAACATGACATTAAGACATTAGCTTCCAGGAACAAGCGAGAGTGGTGCCCACGGAAGGGTGGCAAGGGCAGTGCTCGTGGGTGACCCCTCTCCCCACACCTAGCTGTGTCCGGAGCTCACAGAGGCTATCTGCCTGTGAAACCTGGATGTCCCACCGCCCAAAGGCACTGCCCACGCACCTGCTCCTAAAGGGCTGTCCTGCCTTGTTCTTCTGAGGTCAGAGGACACATCCTCCAGGGTCCAGATCCTGGGAGAATTGAGGGTTCCAGCACCGCTGATGATGGGTGAGTGTGAGACCAGTGGCTGAGCTACAAACAGGAAGTATGGACTCGGAGGATGAGAATGCTGCTCAAATACAAGCCAAAGCAAGCTGCTCCTACGCCTTCCTTGGTGTGCTGTCCCTAGACCACAGCAAGCCGGCTGGTGGTAAAGAGCTTCCCGGATCGGGCCCACTGCCCCTCCTTCAGTTGAAAAGAACAGGGCAGCAGGAGGTCAAGATTTAAGATCAGGAAGGACCTGATGCCCCAGGGTTGGTATCTGAGCCCCAACCTACCAACAGCATGGCCAGCCAGCCCAGCACCAGGACTCCCATCTGCCTATACCAGTGAGAGGGTTTTCCAGTGAGCACTGCCACGCCTGTGAGACACAGGGAGTGTGTAAGTCGCTCGGAAACCTCTCCTGCACAATGCCCCCACTGACACACACTGTATTTGTCGGGCAGCACGTTTCACATATCCTGACCAGCAGGCAAAACTCCTGGACCAGATCTGGTAACCAAATAAAGATGTGTGTTCAGAAGTGAACTTGGTGTGAGCGGCCAATGCTTGTTGAGTTTCCTTTTGTCCACAAACAAGCCACTTCTCGCGACCGTGCACTTGGCACACATCTGCTGTCGTGGGGTTGCTACATTCAGAGCTACCTCCTCTGGGCGTGCTTCCCAGCTGTGGGTCCCCACGAAGGGGGGCAGACCTCGGATGGAACAAAGGACAGCTGAGCCCCGAGACTCGGCGGAAACCAAGATGGCTTTGCAGGGCACACTCCAGGAAACCATCTTGACTTTCGCTTTGTTCTTCTGCAAGATGGGACAACCCTCAGGCACTGTGTGCGGCATCCTTCGCGGCAGCAAGGACGGCAAGCATGCTCTTTCCAAGTCCTTCTCATGATCCCAGTCCCTTCCTTCAGTGCCCGGGACTTTGCACTGCAACCAGTGTTAGAGAGAGGGCAACATGCAATTGAGAAAATAAGAAAAGAGACAGACACAAAATAAAGACTGTGAAAGCAGGCAGCCAGAGGGAAGCCCCTTCTCTGAGGAAGGAGGTCAATCTGGAAGGCTCCCTGCCTCAATCTTTTACTGCTCAAAATCTGACTGCTTGGGGAATTAAATTATAGGGGTTGATGTGGTACACATATTAATAGCCAGGTCCCATACTGATGTCACCTGGCCGACGCTTGCTGGTCAGGAGGCAACCGTGTGGCCCACATACAGAAATTAGGACATTCCTGTCTCCAGCCCCACTGCAAGCCCTCAGCCTTGGTCTCAGGCTGTTGTCCACGCACGAGCCATAGCCCACGAGGTGTGACCTTGATCTCGGGCTGTTGCCCACTCATGAGGCATAGCCCACGAGGTGTGACCTTGGTCCCTGGCACTAGCAGTGTCTGAACTCAGGATTCCACACACGGTTTGTGCTATCCCATTTCAAGGCCCGCTGCCATTTTCTTTTCTTTTGTTAAAACAATTATTAACTTTCAAAATTGTTATTTTTTTAGGTGCTGCTTACATAGTTGATCAGGATGAGAAGGATCGAGGTTAGGGAAGATTGGGTGTGATCATTGTCTCCAAATTTCTATTTCTCCTTGTTTCTGAGGAAGAAGGGGAGACAAGGGGAGAAGCCATACCCAGCTTGCCAACCACCCCAGTCCCTGGGATGGGGAATGGTCGCCCGATACCAACCCAGGGCCCCGATGCGGCATGCCCCGAGAGATCTGCCCAAGTGGTCCAGTAATTCCAAAATGCCATCAGTCTCGCCAATCCAAGGAGGAGGAAACCCTTTTCAATGTTCAGTGGCTGACATTGTCCATTCCCCCAGATATTTGCTGCCACCCCTTGGGTGAGGCAGTTGTCCAATTTGTTCTGTTCTTCCTGCTCTGCTATGGCTTCAAATGTCCTTTGCAGCTCCAGTGGGCTGCCATATCCTCCATGTGGATCTGGGCCTGCCGTCCACTGCTCTGTCTTTTCCACTGAGGAGGACCAGTTCTCTCAGGCAAGGATCGCCCTCCCCCTGGGAGCTCATGAATCTGGCACCCACCATGCTGGCAGGTCCAAGGACCCAGGACAGGCAACTTGGACCCTGTCGGACCCCCACTTCCGGTGTTCATGGACCCAGCACCCACCACTCCCAAACTGTCATGGCATGCTTCATCTTGGCATCCACCAGTGGGTGCTACAGCCTGGCACTGGTTCAGCCTGCCCCCAGTTCTAGCTCCTGCTTGTGGGTACTGCAGCCTAGCCAGGCCCGGCCAGCCCCAAGACCCAGTCCTAATATGAGCTGGCTGGTGTTGTGGCCCAACCCAGCCCCACCTGCACCCTCTTCTGGTTCTCAGATTTGCCAGTGGATGTTATGAACTGGCCCAGCCTGGCCAGCCCCCAGATCTGACCCACATGTATACTGGTGGGTACTGTAGCCTGGCCTGGTTTGGGCTGCAGCTGGCCTTGGTTCTTGGGTTCACACACAGGGACTGCATTCTTGCAAAGGAGGCCTTCAAGCTTCCTCTATTAGGTCACCTGCCAGTGGCAGATGTCACACATGTCGAAGGGTCCTTGGTCAAGGTTGACTTTGTCCATCTCTTGTCCTGGCAGGAACAGTGCCCTTGCCCAACTGGCCCATACCCATTCTGCTTCTTACTGTTGGGTGTTGCAGCCCAGCCACACCTGACCCACAGCTCACGCGTGGTTCCCCACTTGCATTTTCTTCAATAGGGATGGCCTGCAGCCGCCCTAGCCTGGGCCTTGCACCCTCGGGTTGAAACCATCATGTCATGCGGATCAATATTCTTGAGGTAGTCAGAGCTCCCTCTGTCTCAAGTAAAGACGTCCATTGGCGGGGTATTGACGGGTAAAGACCTGGGAACTAGGGCCCAGCTCTGGCCATGACTGCTCTTCAGGGAGTGAACCAGCAGATGAAAGATCTCTCCGTCTCTAACTCTGACTTTCAAATACCAATCTAAAAATAAATTTAAAAAAATCCACAAAACTGGCTGACGACCCAGAAGGCTGCCAGGAGCCCAGCACTTTGAAGGCACGGGGCACGGCTTGCGCGTTAGTGAGACGCTGGACCAGAAGCAGAATGAGCCAGGTGCTCTAACGTGGGTGCAGGCATCGCGTGCTGCGCAAACGCCCGCCCGCATTTCATGTTGGGGTGCCCATCCCTTGGCAGAGCAACACAGCTAGCCTGTCTGTGGCTGTTGACTTTGTACCTTACAGACTTGCCCAACTTACTTTTCAGCTCTAACAGTTATTACATTCAAAAAATAATTCCTTTGGGTTTTCCTTGTAGAAGATGGTTTCGCCTGCAAGTAGAGACAGCTGTAATTCCTCTGTTCCAAATCAGACGCCATGTTTCTTTTTTTCTTGCCTAAGTGTCCTGGCTAAGTCCTATAGTGCTACATGGAGTAGACACACAGCATAAAGAACCTTGAACCCGCCCTTATGGCGAACCTTTCGGCCTTGGGTTTGAGGCGGTGAGGTCAGAGCCGAGGAAGCTCCTGCACAGCCTTGTTTGTGCTGCTCTACCTGAAAGGCCAGTGATTTCACCCAGTGTTTGCTTTTCCTATGTGAACCCATCCTTGAGTTTCTGAGACAATGCTAATTGGTCGTGGGGTATAATTCTTTTAATACATATGGTCCAGACTCCTTCCCTGCCCTGTGTACCAACTCCCTCCACCGTAGCTCAGTTTCCTTGCCTGTCTTTAATCAACAAGAACTCACTGATTTAAGGGAGTCATTTGCTTCTCAGACAGATAACAACCTTAACGGCCTCTGTTGTCTGGAGGGAAATCGTGCACATTGGAGCCCACCAGACGATCGTGAATTCCCTAAAGGTCGCAGCAGCAATGACCAATCAGGAGCCCTGCATGCAGGCACGCACCACCCAGCCCCCAATTTCTGTCTATAAGGACCTTCACCCTCACCTGGCTGAGAGCCTAAGATTTAAGAAACAGCTGCCTGATCCTTGTGTGCACCTTGCAGTGGAGCCCTGCCTTCTTCCAGCAGCCCATGTCAACGATGGCCTTCCTGCGTGCTGGGCGAGCAGACCCAGTGCCTGCAGCGGTGTGGGGTGTGGCTTGGAGTCGGTCTTCTCCCTGCATCTCCTGGTGTGCGTCCCCATGTCTCACCGACCTCAGGCTCCATGCAGGTTTCCTCCTGTCTGGTCCTCAGCTGGGGAACTCTCCGCTTTGCTTCCTGAGCCGCCTCTAGGACTTGCCTTGTCCACACTGTATTTCTCAGTGCTAGAGAATCCGCTGGACTCTACTTTCCATCTCATCTTCACTGTTCTTTATTTTTGGAGACATTGCAATCCTACCTTAACCAGGTCTCTGTGCAAGCTTTCCTTCAGCTCTTAGGAAACATTCAAAACAGCTGATTTAACTAAATTTGGTAAAGGTGCCTCTGAGCTTCCTCCCCGGCAGTACAATTACCCGCTGCTGGCTTCAAAAAATGCCCACAGGGCAAAAGCCTTCCAGACATGAGCAATTCCTGTAAGAGCCTGTCTGGAGTGCGTCTCCGGCACAGACGGCAGAGCTCACCAGGCAGGCAGGGTGCTGCGGTCCAGAGAAGCCAGGAGCGAGGTCGCACACCTCGCAGCACCCAGAGAAGGGACTCCAGTGCAGATGGGGGAGGGGTGTATAGTGCCGTCACTGCTCCAGGTGCCACATGTCAGCTCATCAGACCCCTGATCTTCAAGGGCCCGTCATAAATGCCCCTTTCACTGCATCTGAGCCCAAGGGCATGCTTGTGTGGACAGCTCAGGATACCTTGCACAGTTCTGAGTCAGCAAATACAGACAACCTAGAAAATGGGGTCTCCCAGGGAATGACAGCTTCTTGGGAAGGAGACTCAAAGAGGTGGTCACCCAGCTCTGCCCCTTGCTCTGCTCCCTGGCCTCCAGAAGCCCCAGGGCTATTGGCTCTCAGCACTGCTCCTAGCCGTCCTGGGGCTAGTGGGGGAGCCACACAGGGCAGGTGCAACAGCTCCACGTGCTGGCTCTTCTGGGCTGAGTGGTCGTCCTGGGGCTAGTGGGGGGAGCCACGCAGGGCAGGTGCAGCAGCTCCACGTGCTGGCTGTCCTGGGCTGAGTGGTCGTCCTGGGGTTAGTGGAGGAGCCACGCAGGGCAGGTGCACCAGCTCCAGGTGCTGGCTGTCTTGGGCTGAGTGGTCGTCCTGGGGCTAGTGGGAGGAACCACGCAGGGCAGGTCCACCAGCTCCAGGTGCTGGCTCTTCTGGGCTGAGTGGTCGTCTTGGGGCTAGTGGGAGGAACCACGCAGGGCAGGTGCACCAGCTCCACGTGCTGGCTGTCCTGGGCTGAGTGGTCGTCCTGGGGTTAGTGGAGGAGCCACGCAGGGCAGGTGCACCAGCTCCAGGTGCTGGCACTTCTGGGCTGAGTGGTCGTCCTGGGGTTAGTGGAGGAACCACGCAGGGCAGGTGCACCAGCTCCACGTGCTGGCTGTCCTGGGCTGAGTGGTTGTCCTGGGGTTAGTGGAGGAGCCACGCAGGGCAGGTGCACCAGCTCCACGTGCTGGCTCTTCCTGGGCTGAGCTGTTGTTGCTGCTCTCTGATTCCTTCAAGCCTTTAGTTAATCTTCAGATTTCTGGAAAGAGCAGTTTTGATTTTTTTTTTCCTACTGTCTCATCGACTTTGTGGACAGGAGGAATCCGAAAGTCCTTGCTCCCCCGCTCTCAGCAGTCTCCACGCACGAGTCGAGTCCCAGCTTACCCTGTGTGCTAAGGGCTGGCCTGCCCCGGCTCTCCAGCGGGGCTGCTCCAGGTGAGGCAGGGAGCAGGCACACCCGATGCAGAGCCCTCCATGCCTGCTCCCGGATTCCTGCGATCACCCTTCCCCAGCATAATGTGGAGCAAGGACACAGATCCACCAAAGGGGCACTGAGGACTCCACGGGATGGACAGTAATCAGGCCATTCTGGAATGCCTCAGGGAAGGATGCTCCCGCAGCCATCACAGCAGAGGCTGGGAGCAAACTCCGTTTGTTCCCCGTTTGTGGTGGGCACTTCGCATTCTGCAGTTCTGAGCGCTGGTGGCAGTGCCCAGTTGGCCACGGCCGGCTCTCCTCTGTCTTCATGCTGCCACCGGGATGTAGGCACAGAGGCTGCGTCTCTTGGCCTTGTGACTGTAGCACATCGAGGCCAGGGAGCAGCAGCAGGCGCGGCTCTGACAGGCATGTGCACTGCGGCTGTCATTTCTGCACTCCAGTTCCCGCGTGACATCACCACGTGCCAAGAGCACAGACCAGCCTGTGCCAGAAGCGAAGGGACCCTTCACACTCACGTGAGGACGAGATGGCCGGTGTGGGCCCCACATCGGGTTGCGTGCCCTCACAGGCTGCTGTGTTGTGAGCAAGCCACGGAAGCAAGTAACCGCAGACACGCATCACACGCCAGGAGCGCACTCGTCGCTCTGCGGGGCGGAAGTCCGGACTCCAAGAGTCGGCAGGGCGGGCTGACCCAGTGCCTGTTCCCGACTGTGTCCACACCCCGCCCCATTCCTGCCTCGGCGGTCACCTGCAGTGCTCGCTGGGCCACTGCGTCCCTTCCTCTCTCCCCAAGCATTGGCCATTGGCCGGTAAGCCTGCCCAAACCCAGCAGGACTTCGTCTTTCTTTCTTTCTTTTTTTAATCGAAAAGTCAGATATACAGAGAGGAGGAAAGACAGAGGGGAAGATCTCCTGTCCCATGATTCATTCCTAAAATGGCCGCAACAGCTGGAGCTGCACCGGTCCGAAGCCAGGAGCCAGGAACTTCCTCCAGAGCTCCCACACTGGTGCAGGGTCCCAAGGCTTTGGGCCATCTTTGTCTGCTTTCCCAAGCCACAGGCAGGGAGCTGGATGGGAAGCAGGGCCTCCGGGATTAGAACCGGCAGCCATATGGGATCTTGCTGTGTTCAAGGCGAGGGCTGCAGGACCTCATGTTAACTAAGAACCTCTTCACAGTCTATTCTCCCAGGCCGGGTCACCACAGGAAGCTCTGGATAGATATGAAATGGGTGAAGGGCAAAAGCAGAACAGGTGCAGGCTCACCCGGGCGTGTGCAGGAGGCTTAAGGAACAGGTTCCGGATAAAGGCGGCCGCCACCAGGGCGAGTCTCCCTGCAGCCGGAAAGCTCCGGCTGGGCCCTAGCGCCACCGAGTGCTGCAGCCAGCGACCTTGGGGCCCCTTCCTGGGGCTGGGCTGCAGAGGACCACAGATCAGGTGTTGGTGCAATTTGTCCCCCAGGTGAACTGCTGCACCTTGGGCAGCTGGGAGCACAGACTCCATGGCAGTGCCAACTGTGTCTGCAGGATGCACACTGCCAGTTTGCCAGCCAGCTTGGCACAGTGTGCCATCTGCAGTCTGAGGGACCCGGCAGGAGGTTCAGGACACTCCACAGAAGCATAGGAGCTCAGTGTCCAGGCTGGACAAAGCTGGTATCACTTCTGTTGTTTAAAACGTAATGACAGCAGTCCTAAAAGACAGCTCCTGGAGTCATTGGCATCGGAGGCAGCAGCAGTGCAGGCCCGGGGCCCCAACCCAGATCTAGGGAACCAACCCACCTGCGGGAATCTGAACGGTCACTAACGTCCCCCTGCAGTACCCGTCAGACCGCTGGGCAGGGCGCAAGTCAACCGGCCTCTCTGCCCAGAGAAAAACTGTGGGTTCAGCTTCAAGCGGAACAAACTGGGAGCACCAGCCTGGGCCCACTGCACTACTCACTTCTCACAGCATGCCGATTTGGAAATAGTTGCTGTGGCTTGTGTTGGGGCTCAGCACGGGAATCCACTGCCTGTGACGCAGGCATCCAAGATGAGTCCCTGGCGGGGTTCCACCACAGACCTGTGGGTTCGGTCGGTCTTGGGTGAGGACTGAGGGGCGGGGTCTCTACGGAGCAGCCAGGGGATGGTGCAGGCATTGCATGGATGGTGAAACCCAAAACTGCTCCTGCCGCCACAGGGCCCCTGTACCCACTGCCTGCACTCCAGGAGCAGCAGAGAGCGACCCCCAGGCCCCCACAGGACCACCCTAAGCAAAGCCTTGGAAAGCAAGTCCAGGGGGGGAGCGTGCCTTTCCTCCTCACTGCCCTCCTGCCATTCTTGCTTTCTCCTTGGGGGTGCCAGCTGGGACCCAGGGCGGGCTTTAGCTCACTTCTGACACCTGACCGGGAGGCTTTCCCTGGAGAGGGCAGGGAGCAAGCCGGGCTCCCCTCTTGGCAGGGTGGCGGGGTGATCTTGCTGTCCCCGGCCTCCCCCAAGGTCGGCCTCTATGAGGAGCGGGAGAAGGGAGGTGGGGAGCGTTTGAGAGGGCGAGCTCTGCCTGCCAGCTTCCAGAGGGCCAGTGGGCGCTTGGCCTGAGGTCCCTCAAAGCGAGGCTTTCGTCTGATTCTGGGCTTCCTTCTCCAGGCTGGCGTGTGCAGAACAAACGAGCAGGCGTCCTCCCTGTCGCTCCTCGCTGTTTACCTTACAGCGCCAGGGTCTGGCAGGGGTGCACCTCTCCGGGCCATCTGCTCCCTCAACCAAGACGCTTCTCACACCTCTGGCTTGGAGTAAATGTGGAGATTAGCAAGTGATGGAATCTCATTCAAAACCAGAGCCCAACCCTGGAGCACCAGGACCAGGCACCTATAGACACACACACACACACACACACACACACACACACCTGAGGAATGAGTGGATTCCACATGGTAGGCATATGCCCTCTCATTCTAGGGGCTCTAGCTGGGCTGAACCTGTGAGGTGGCATTGGGGCACCAAGTTGCCTGATTTGGGCACCCAGATCTGAGCGGCACTGGAGGCGAGTGGCATCCTCACTGCCTTTCCTGGAATGTCCACTGCAGTGACAGAGCCATCACATGGCCAGCAACAGGACGCATGAGGCTGTGGGGTGCAGGCTGGGCAGCTGCAGGAAGAGACAGGACCTGGGCTCCCGTGGCCACAAGCACAAGAAGTCAGGAATGTGTGAACTGTGCAGCCAGTGCCGTGCAGCCAGGGCTGTGCAGCCAGGGCCATGCAGCCAGTGCCGTGCAGCCAGGGCCGTGCAGCCAGTGCCGTGCAGCCAGGGCCGTGCAGCCAGGGCCGTGCAGCCAGTGCCGTGCAGCCAGGGCCGTGCCATACCCTGGCAAACCATACTGAGTGATTTAGGGAATAGCCCTCCTCTGTCCACCTGCCTGATCTTCATTTCCTGTGTTGGATGCTGTAGCCAGCTTCAGTGCCCATTCTGTCTGGCTGATAGCCACATGGGTTGGTAAACATCTTTGATGTCACCCCATCTTATCATGCAATCTTGCAGCCACCATTTATTGAGCTAGGATTACTCAAGAACCTGGAGAGCTTGGAAACCATTCCACAGCCAAGTGACCCAACTGTAGAGAAGGGAGTGGCCCCAGGGCCACTTGCTGAGGGACGCGGATCCGAATCCCACTGGTGCTCAACTGTCTCACAGCAGGGTTCCCACGTTGTTTTTCTTTGAATATCTGGGTCAGCCTTTCCATGTGGGGATTGTCTTTTTAATCTTCTCTAAGTGCTTGCTGCCAGAAGCGTGAGCCAGCCCGTGTTCGGATGTTGTGAAAAGAGGCTTAAGGTTTCGCATTTGAAATGAGTGAAGAATATTGGAATGAGAGAGGACCCCCTGGCAAACCAGGGCCACCCATTGCTGTCTCTACAGAGGCCTGTGGGAGCCTGGTGCGCCTTCCCCGCTCTGGGAAGGCGTGCTCACAGGGCTCACCCCGGACACGACCACCAGCGAGCCGCACCCCGCCCCCCAAAGCGGGGAGGGGATGAACGGGGGCTGAAGTCTGGAACTGCCTGACACAAGGTTTGAAGGATAGAGGCTGTTCGGGCTGGGAGGAGCCAGCCATCTGCGGGGCCAGTGGGACTCCGCACCAAGGCACGGGCAGTGGGCTCTGTGATTAAGGAAACTCCCAATTTCAAAAAGCAAACAAACAAACAAAAACAGAACAGAAAGAGTCTTTTAAATTGGAATGTGCATTTTATGGCCTGGGGAGTCTTCAGTTGCTGGAGTTGATTGAGTGCAAGCTGGGCTTGAGTCCTCAGCCAGGCTACAGAGCAGAGCTGGGCCTTTGATCTGTGTTTAGGTTACACGGCCCTCAGGCCTGCGACCCTGGCTCCAAACTGTGAGCAGACAGATGCTAATCTTCTCATTGCTTGTCTCATTCGCAGGGCCTGCCAGTCCTTGCACACTCCCCCTTAGCTCGCTGAGTGACTGGCTGGGTGCTGGGCAGGAAGGGGCTGTTCCAGCCACCAGCAGGCAGGATCCTCTAGGTCCAGGAATCTAGGTCCCAGCAGGAGGTGGCAGGCAAGGAGCCCCGGGCAGAGGGTGGGACAGGCCAGGTGTGCTCAGAGAGCATTGGGCAGGGAAGAGAGCAGGGTGCAGGCTGGTGGGGTCACGGCGAGCCAGCAGGCTGTGTGTGGGGGACAGTGTGGCTTGCAGGGTGTGCCATGGCCAGCAGGGCCTTCAGCCACTCCCGGTTAGCACTGGGCACCGAGGTCAGAGCTGGACAGACGGCGGGGAGGTCCCCAAGGTCCCGGGCATCTCCAGGGCTGAGCTTACAGCAGCAGCAAAGACGTGTTCCGATGAAAGGGAGGGAGGTGGGAGGATGCTGATCGGTCGCCCGCGCAGGGCCTTCTGCTTTCTCAGAACTCTGGCCCAGCAAACTGGTCCAACACGTTTGGAAGTGATTTGGCACCAGGCATTCAGTGCTGTAAAAGGCGCTAGGTCCTTTGAACTCAAACTGTTAGCACCGTTCCATATTTTTATCATTAGAAGAGGAATATCTACTTATAAAGAGTTCAAACGACATGCAAGAGTGAAACCAGCCCATTAGACAGCCTGCGTTTCCGAGGGATTTACGGGTGCTCCTAGGCTGCCCGGCATCCACGCGGGACAGAGTGGAGTCCATCCCCACGAGACAGTGTCCCGGAGTGTGTGGGGATTGCGTGTAGTCACGATAGGCTCCCAGGACAGACACGGACCATATTTGGGACAGAATGCTTAAGAAAGAGGATTTCAAAAAAGTTCTTGAGAAATGGAATTGAAAGATACGTTTATTTTGGTGCAAAAACATTTTGAATAGACCCAAGTTTTCCATAATACGCGTTCCCATGAACTCCTCAGGACCTCCCGTGCACGCGCTGTGTTCCGGGCTGCGTTGCTGCTGTCCCTCGTGCACGCGCTGTGTTCCGGGCTGCGTTGCTGCTGTGCCTCGTGCACGCGCTGTGTTCCAGGCTGCGTTGCTACTGTCCCTCGTTCACGCGCTGTGTTCCAGGCTGCGTTGCTGCTGTCCCTCGTGCACGTGCTGTGTTCCGGGCTGTGTTGCTGCTGTGCCTAGTGCACGCGCTGTGTTCCGGGGCTGTGTTGCTGCTGTCCCTCCCGTGCACGCGCTGTGTTCCAGGGCTGTGTTGCTGCTGTGCCTGCTGTCCCTCGTGCACGCGCTGTGTTCGGCTGCGTTGCTGCTGTGCCTCGTGCACGCGCTGTGTTCCGGGCCGCGTTGCTGCTGTGCCTCGTGCACGTGCTGTGTTCCGGGCTGCGTTGCTGCTGTGCCTCATGCACGCGCTGTGTTCTGGCTGTGTTGCTGCTGTGCCTCGTGCACGCGCTGTGTTCCGGGCTGCGTTGCTGCAGACAGCAGCATGAGTCACTGACGACTCCTGGACAGCATTTTTATCAGCAATGGTTTATCATCAGGTACATGGACACAGCAGCATGCATTTAATCAAAACTTCAAAACATGTGTTATGCTGTGTGTGTGTGTTCACAGCAAGACTATGTATGGCGTTTTAAGAAGTGAACTTTGAAAAGATTTGTCACTTCCAAGGGTATACATTTGTTTAAAAGATTTATTTATTTTCATTGGAAAATCAGATATACAGAGAGGAGGAGAGATAGAGAAGATCTTCTGTCCCATGATTCACTCCCCAGGCAGCTGTGATGACTGGAGCTGAGCCAATCCGAAGCCAGGAGCCTGGAGCCTCTTCCAGATCTCCCACACAGGTGCAGGGTCCCAAGGCTTTGGGCCATCTTTGTCTGCTTTCCCAGGCCACAGGCAGGGAGCTGGATGGGAAGCAGGGCCTCCGGGATAGGAACCAGTGCCTACATGGGATCCTGGCATGTTAAAGGTGAGGATTTTAGCCACTAGGCTACTGTGCTGAGCCCAGGTACACATATTTTAATTTTTGATAGATGTTGTTCCTTATCTTTTTATTATTGTTTTTGCTATTATTGTTTTTCATGGTACAGTTCCATAGGCACAGGGATACCCCACTCCCCTTTCTCCATTCCTTCTTAATGTTCTCCCCATTTTATAATAGTACAGTTCACTAGCAGCCTCCCGTCTAACACTGTCATCTCGGTGTGTCATGGCCGTGTTGTAGAGACAATGGCTGAAAGCCTGGTGTCCTCTTGGCATCCGTGCAGCAGGTTCATCGGGAATCCTCTGGATTCGGCACAGGTGCGTACTGCAGCGTGCCTCCTCTCTCTGAGCTGGTTCTGCAGGTCCTCTGAGCGAGTGTAGGTGCACACGTTTCCTTACGTAACTGTTAGCCTTATATTCTGCATGAAGGTTTTTGTTCACAGAGAATATATGATATTTGTTCTTTTAGGGTTCGTGTACCCCACTGAGCTTGGACCATTTTCTTTCAACATCAGAATTTCATTCTTCCTGTTGGTTGAGTAGTTGTCCATGGGTACCACCTAACAGGGGGTGCCTACTTCTTCAAATCCTTATCAAAATGAACGGTCTTTGCCAGTCTGGCGTGTGCAGGCTGGCATCCAACCCTTGCAGTGTTACTCCTGTGCAGGGTGTTAAGCCTCAACACCTTAGCGAGACCACTCCTCGGGCGTCTGCTCCTTAGGGCATTCGCTCAGGTCATTCCATCAGTACCGGCCTGTGTCATTTCTCAAAGTGGAGGACATTCAAAGACCTCCCGGTGGAGTGGCTAGTTTGGAATATGCCTCAGGGGGTTGCAGCCACGGCCACCCATTGTGCGGAGACCATCGGAAGCCAGTCCTATTCCTCCTGCACTTGCCCCTGGGTGCTGGCCTGCCTCTGTGACCTGCCCCCCAGCCGCTCCCAGGCTCCAGCAGCTGCCGCTCTGCTGCCCGCCTCTGGGGTCAGCTGGTCAGCTCGCACATGTCCCAGGGAGCACGTGCTGGCTTGGCCAGTTGGGCCTTCGGGCCCCGACCTGTTTGGTGCCCTCCAGTTTGATAGACCTGGCTGCAAAGGTGAGCGTTGTGGTATTTCTGTGGCTGAGTACAGTTGCCGGTGTGTCCTCAGGTGGCCACCTAGTTAGCTCTGCAGTGGCTGGGGGCGGGAGGGCAGGTGCCGCGTTGTCTTTGGCGCGTGCTGGCAGCACTGGCTGGGCCAATGGCCGCTCCGTGCCCGGAGGTTTGGGGATGTCCCGTGTGGCGCTGCATCCCAGTGTATGTCCCCACCGGCGGTGTTTGGGAGGTTTCTCTTCTTCCAGTCGCTCTGCCCAGGTGAGATGGCCGCTCGCTGTGGCCAGTTTGCCTTGGTCCTCACAGCCAGCAGGGCCGACGGCTTGTCCAGACACTCGTCGGTCATTTGGATGTCCTTCGAGCAGTGTCTGTCCAGGGTGCTTGCTCACTGCGCACGCTGTTCCTAGATTGGGCCTGGGCATCGCTCTTACCGACGTGAGCACTATGAACTCACGAGCTAAGTGTGGCTGGCTTGTTCTTCACGCGGACACCTTCGTCTGAGAACACGTTTGTGCAGCTCAGGGTTGTCCGGGGAAATGGAAGCTCTAGAACACGCATGTGCCGGGCCTCTTCCCACATCACGCGTGTGTGTGCGTGGATGTGTCTACAGAGAGGGACTGGCTTGTGCAATGTGGAGCCGCAGGTCTGAGCATCTGCCGGGCAGCCGCAGCGGGCCCGGGATCGTCCTTGAGTTGCCCGGGACAGCAGGCTGGGAACTCAGACAAGGTGCCCGCACTGCCATCTCAAGACTCCTGTCTTCTCGGCCCACCCTGTGTCCTGGCGTGGAAAGCACTCGGCTTTGCTCGGGGTTCGCTGACCTCGCTCTTTGTAGCATGTGTAGGGACACCTCCCCCGGCATTCAGGCTGGTGTCGACGAGAGCCGTGCAAGTGGGCAAGGGCCCTTCAGCACCCCCGTCCCGAACAGCCTTTAGACAGCCTGCCACGGGCCCTGCACAGTAGCCTAGTGGCTAAAGTCCTCACCTTGCATGAGCCAGAATCCCATATGGGCGCCGGTTTGTATCCTGACTGCTCCACCTCCCTTCCAACTCCCTGCTTGTGGCCTTGGAAAGCAGTCGAGGACGGCCCAAAGCCTTGGGACCCTGCACTCGCATGGGAGACCTGGGAGAAACTCTTAGCTCCTGGCTTCAGATCAGCTCAGTTCTAGCCACCGCGCTCACTTGGGGAGTGAGCCAGAGGATGAAAGCTCTTTTTCTGTCTTTCCTCTCTGTAGATCTGACTTTCCAATGAAAACTAAAAAATAAATCTTAAAAAAAAAAAAAAAGCAAGCAAGCCTGCCTCACGGCCTGCTCCTCTGGGCTCCGTTGGGGATGGCCATGCCGTGCGGCTGCTGGCACTTGCTGCCCAGGGAGACACGCCCTGCGACTGTGCCAGGCGGCAGGAGAGCAGGGGCGTCAAAGCCCCCTCTAGGGGCGCACAGGGAAGAGGCGGCCGTCATCACACAGGCTGAATGGATGCTTTGACCGGCTGGAACTTTGTGTGCAGTGCAGGCACTTTGTGTGTGTGGGAACTTAATGAATAATGAATGGCACCATTACTAATACATTTCCCCATCCAAGAAAAGACTCTCAAAAAAAAAAAAAATCAGGGTGAGTCCATTATGCCCAAAAGGTCAGGCTGCCGTAAGAGAGCGATCAGCTCGAACCCAAAACAGACCCCAGGAGTGGAAACCAAAGAACTTTCTAGATCTGACCAAATCGGTTTACCTGTAAAACTGTGCCAAATGGAGTGACCTAGGCAACTCTTAGAAGCTCCCTGAGCTTTCAAACCAGCTCTGCAAGGCTTGGAGGTTTCGGGGGTGTCGTGGGCTGGCGAGGGGTTCCGGCTGGCCGATGCTAGCCACGCTAATGGAGGCTGTGTGCTAAATCCCTCTGCTTGAGCTGGGGGAGCACAGACAGAGGCACAGTACAGCTGAGCGCCCTGCTCTGCCCACGTGCAAATCCCTGCCCGTCCAGACAAACAGCAGTGGGATTAGGAGGGCGAAGGCGGGGCTGTCTGGAGGCCGACCAGGTGGCCACAGGATGGTCTGGGAGGCTGAGAGGGAGGCCTGGGGGGCCTGCTGCAGGTTCACCTCCAACTTGGGGAGCCCCCTGGGGCCAGCCCGTCCCCGCCCCTTCCACGCCCGGATCTGATGCTGGCTGCCCAGGGCACAGGGAAAATCCCAACCTGGAGTCCCAGGCTGACGGTGGGCAGAGAAGCCAGACTCTGCCAGGGCGTCCACCACATTCCTCAGAGTGGACCCAGCCCGGGCTCTGAGCAGCGAAGCGCTGTCGCCGGGGGCGGCGGGGTGGGGGTGGCGGAATGGTCACCCGATCCGAGCTGTGTCTGCCTGTCTCAGCCCTTCCCTCCCAACTGCAGGAAACAAAGGATTCTCTATGATTTGTCCTCCGTGTCCCCCATGCTGTTTCCAAACCCTGAACTAAACTGGTTTCCAACTACTTAATAAGCATCATGTATTAGCGAGGCCACAGTGTGCTTGTGTGCCGAGAATAGCCAAGTGTGGGGAACTCCCACCACAGCTAACCTCTCGGAAAGCAAGCATCGCGTGTTGACTCAGTGAGGGGAGGAATCTGCGTGCGCACGCGCACACACTCGCACAAGGCAACCAGAGAACAGCAAGCCTGTGCTGGGAACCGTGTGGCACAAAGTGTGGCCGTGTGGTAGTGGTTTAGAGTCCAGAGGGGGAAGACAGCAGCCCAGGGTGGGTTCAACTGAGACGTTTCCCTGGGAGTCCCACGGATCCATTTTTAAAGAGCAATCAGGAATTGGTGAGAAACACCCTGCTGCACAGGTAGGTAAGGTGACGGCACACGGTCGCCTAACCTCGTACGTCCCCATGAAAAGATCCTTTCTGTGTTTGTTATTTTGGGAGCTGGCACAGCTTGGCTCTTACACAAGTGTCAGTTTGTCTCAGTCATTCCAGGTTGGCATGCTCCAAGGTTCCTGCTCATGCAGTTTTGATAGTTCAACAGTTCTGAATTATTGCCAATCTCGCTGTCCTAAGCCCAGTGAAATCTCTTCAGAATCCACTGTCTGACACAGACCCTTTATGGGTGGGGTTCTGAGATCAGAAGTTCAGTTGGAGGGATCTCCAAAGAAACTTCATCTGAGGTGATCCCAGACCTGAATCTTGTGTGTGCATGCCAGTACGGGGTCTGGCACCGTCTGTCACCCCAATCAGCTTATGCACATGCTGGTTGTTGCGATTACTGGGTCAGTTGTTTCCAGCCCTGTCTGCCCCATGAACCAACAGGTGTTGCAGTCCAGCCTGATTCTGCCCAGCACACACTCAGTCCTCATGCAAACCAGTGGGAGCTGCAGCCTAGTTGGGGCAACTCCCCATACCACCAGTTCTGCTCCCTACCCTGGTTCGCATGCATGCCAGTATGTACCGCAGGCTTGTCCAGTCTGTCCCAGATCCCTTTTAGCTCTCGTACTTGTCAATGGGCATTGAAGCCTAATTCAACCCAACCAACCCTACTATCCAGCCCACGCACATACTGGCAGGTGCTGTTCTGTCTAACCACCCCTGCCCCTGTCCTGGTTTTAGTGCCCTCCAGTGGGAGTGATAACCCAAGAGGGAGGTGCCCACCTTTTCCCTTCTAGGCCACACCCACTCTCGGATTATGCACTCTCCAGGTGGTTCTGCAGTTTGACAGATTTAGCCCCCGGTGCCAGCCTCTGCCAGCTGAGGTTGCAGCAAAGCCCAACCAACACTCACCCACTCTAATATATGCTTGCACCAGTCGGAATAGTTAGCCCAACTTGGCTTTTCCCTGGTCTAGTTCACATGAGGCCTACAAGTGTTATAGCCCTGCCTGGTCTGGTGTGCCCCCAATGCAACTCACACTCTCCATGGTTTTCACATGTGCTGGTTGGCCACGTCTGGTATGGCTCACCTCACCTTGCCTTTCCATAACGTGCACTGACTGGTATGTGTTGCAACCGAACCTGAACCAACCTGCACTGTTCTGGTGCTCAGAGTTGCCTGCCGGTGATACGAACTGGTTCAGCCTGGTCTACCCCTGACCTGTGCCAAATGTATGCCAGTGGGTACCTTTCCATTGCCTGGTCTGGGCTGCTCCCTATCGTGGTTCTTGTGCTCACCTGCAGGGACTGTGTCCTGCAGAGGAGTTTCCCAAGCTCCTCCATCAGAACCTCTCCCATTGCCAGATCTTGTGCATACTGGTGAGTCCATGAGTCAGCCCTACCTAGTCCACTTCCTGTCCTGGCAGAAACAGTGGCCTTTCCTGACTGGCCTTCAGTCCACTCTGGTTCCTACTGTTGGATGTTTCCACCCAGACAAGGCTCATCCATACCCAGACACTGCTCACACATGACTCAGTAGGGGCAGCCACTTAGCCTAGTCTGTCCTACATCTACCCAGGTTCTCTAGAGCAGCAGATGGTGCTGGAGTCTAGCCCACCTAGTTGCTCCTACCTCCAGTCCACACTTGTGCCAAGGTAGATTTCAGCCATATCCAGACCAGAACGCAGCCCCCACTCTGGCTCCCACACTCACCAGTGGGAACCCCTACCCAGCAAGGGTGTGCTCTCACAACTCCCCAACCGAGCCTATTCCCAGCCCTAGATTGCACGGGTGCCAGTGGTTGCTCTGACCCAGTTGGCTTAGCTCCTCACCTGTCTCAGCCTGTGCCTTCGATGCTGTGGCCTAGCATCCCTGGGTAATGCAGACCAGTCTGGGTAAGAGCCTAGCTTGGCATGACCTGTGCTCCATCCTGATTTCTATTCTTCCTTGTTAGTTAAGGTTTGCTCAGCCCTACCTGGCCTGCCCCCTTCTAGTTCAGCTCGGCCCACCCCACATCCTGTTTTAGGATGCACATTCAGGTGTTGCTGCCTTGACCTGCCCTGACTGTTGTTGGTTCCTTTACCTGTAAGTGATGGCACGTTCCATAATCACGCCTAGCTCAGCCCGTCACCACCCCAGCTCATGAGCTAACCTGTGGGACTAGTATTTCCACAGAGTTGGGCCCATACTTCCCCCACAGAGTCTACCCCCAGACCTGGTTCTCTCGCATGTGGTTAGTGTCTTGACCATGCCAAGTGTGACCCGTTCTCCGTTCTACCACTCAGTCAGGTACTGGTACCTGGCTCTGCCAGACAGGCCCCCATCCATATCTCTGGTGTTACTGGTATGTGGCAGTCAGTGATGCTCTATGCTAACAGTGAAACATGGGACGGAAGACCTTCCTCTCTGTCTCTCCTCCTCTCTGTATACCTGATTTTGCAATTTTAAAAAATCAATCTTTTAAAAAAGATATGTTTATGCATTGAACTGAATGACCATAATGAAGATGGAACAGTGAAAACCTCAGAAGGAAGAAGAAAGCTGAGGAGGAGGACGAGGAGGATGAGGAAGAGGAGGAGGACAGAGAGGAGGAGGACGAGGAGGAGGACAGAGAGGAGGAGGACAGAGAGGAGGAGGAGGACGAGGAGGAGGACGAGGACGAGGAGGAGGAGGATGAGGAGGACGAGGAGGAGGAGGACAGAGAGGAGGAGGACGAGGACGAGGAGGAGGAGGATGAGGAGGACGAGGAGGAGGAGGACAGAGAGGAGGAGGACGAGGAGGAGGATGAGGAGGAGGAGGAGGAGGAGGACGAGGAGGAGGAGGACGAGGAGGAGGAGGACGAGGAGGAGGACGAGGACGAGGAGGAGGAGGAGGAGGACGAGGAGGAGGAGGAGGAGGAGGAGGAGGAGGAGGAGGACGAGGAGGAGGAGGAGGAGGAGGAGGAGGAGGAGGAGGACGAGGAGGAGGAGGACGAGGAGGAGGAGGACGAGGAGGAGGAGGACGAGGAGGAGAGGAGGAGGAGGACGAGAGGAGGAGGAGGACGAGAGGAGGAGGAGAGGAGGAGGAGGAGGAGGAGGAGAGGAGGAGGACGAGGAGGAGGAGGAGGACGAGGAGGAGGAGGACGAGGAGGAGGAGGAGGAGGAGGAGGAGGACGAGGAGGATGAGGAGGAGGAGGACGAGGAGGAGGAGGACGAGGAGGAGGAGGACGAGGAGGAGGAGGACGAGGAGGAGGAGGACGAGGAGGACGAGGAGGAGGAGGACGAGGAGGAGGAGGACAGAGAGGAGGAGGAGGACGAGGAGGAGGAGGACGAGGAGGAGGAGGACGAGGAGGAGGAGGAGGAGGAGGATGAGGAGGAGGAGGACGAGGATGAGGAGGACGAGGAGGAGGAGGACGAGGAGGAGGAGGACGAGGAGGATGAGGAGGAGGAGGACAGAGAGGAGGAGGAGGACGAGGAGGAGGATGAGGAGGAGGAGGAGGAGGACGAGGAGGAGGACGAGGAGGAGGAGGAGGAGGAGGAGGAGGACGAGGAGGAGGATGAGGAGGAGGAGGAGGAGGACGAGGAGGAGGAGGACGAGGAGGAGGAGGACGAGGATGAGGAGGACGAGGAGGATGAGGAGGAGGAGGACAGAGAGGAGGAGGAGGACGAGGAGGAGGACAGAGAGGAGGAGGAGGACGAGGAGGAGGAGGACGAGGAGAGGAGGAGGAGGAGGACGAGGAGGAGGACGAGGAGGAGGAGGAGGAGGAGGAGGACAGAGAGGAGGAGGAGGATGAGGAGGAGGAGGAGGAGGACGAGGAGGAGGAGGAGGACAGAGAGGAGGAGGAGGAGGACGAGGAGGAAGAGGAGGACAAGGAGTACTGAGGCGGTGGGAGACCAGGATGCAGCCCCAGCCTGGCCAGGCCTGGGCTGGAGAGTGAATCAGCAGGTGGAAGATCAGTATCTCCTCCTTTCAATTAAACGAAATAAATAAACACGGAAACTTTGAAAAGTAAAGTAACTGGGGAACACGAGGCAAATCGTCTTTTTAAATAATTACAAAGAATTTGATTTACGCCTGTGACAAGATGTAGACAGAGTGAGGAGCTGCAATTAAAACGCTGGTGTCAAAATAGAATTAAAGCAAGCTTGTGGTGCTAACAGACTGAAGTTCACACACACACTTTTGTACTATGGCTTGGCATTGACTGTTTAAGTCAGTGGTCACCACCGTTGTTCTGTGCACAACACCCTGCCCAGAAAAACAGAACTGTTCATTTGGGCTGAAATAAAAGATCTCTTCTGCTCGCTCAAAGTGAAAAGGAAATGTTCAGTTTGGCCCAGAGAAGTTGTGAGTGAGTGGCATCTTGATTTGCCTCAGCTCGGAGGGTGTGCTGTCCTCTGGCCAGAGCAGGGGCTGGTGCCCAAGCCCAGGCAGAAGCAGGGCTGGGTCCGAGCCCAGGCAGGAGCAGGGGCAGGGCTGGGTCCGAGCCCAGGCAGGAGCAGGGGCAGGGACATGTCCGGGCAGGGGCAGGGGCAGGGACATGTCCGAGCCCGGGCAGGGGCAGGGGCAGGGCCATGTCCGAGCCCGGGCAGGGGGCAGGGGCAGGGACATGTCCGAGCCCGGGCAGGGGCAGGGGCAGGGACATGTCCGAGCCCGGGCAGGGGCAGGGGCAGGGCCACGTCCGAGCCCGGGCAGGGGCAGGGGCAGGGCCACGTCCGAGCCCGGGCAGGGGCAGGGGCAGGGACATGTCCGAGCCCGGGCAGGAGGCAGGGGCAGGGCCACGTCCAAGCCCGGGCAGGGGCAGGGGCAGGGCCACGTCCAAGCCCGGGCAGGAGCCGGCCTTGCTCCTTGAAGCTCAGGGAAATCGGAGAGCCAGAAAGCATACCTGGCCAGGAGGGGCCATCCATGAATCTTGTTGCAAATAAGAACATTGGACAAGTTCCCTGGCTTCACTGCACAGTGCTCAGGACCTGAGGAAGATGGAGGCACAGCAGGTGGACGCAGCTGCAGGGAACCCCCAGGCACCACAGAGGACTGGAGCGCCTCCCTGCAAACAGCCTTCTGGTGAGCTCAGCTGGCCTAGGGGCAGGACCTAAACACACAAAGCTGTGCGCTAGCGAGTGGATCTCAGGGCGGATCCTTCAGGCCGTCAAGGGCTGTGGGCTTCCCCCACGTCTCACCTTGCAGGCCCTCCTCCTGTCTGTACTGACACAGGCATCTGCATTGGAATTCACCAGCAGCGTGGGAGAGCAGAGACTGCATCAGCCCAAAGGCAAAGATGTTGATTTAGCTTGCTGGAGAATGGAAGTTCACGACCAGGTGGCTGCAGATGGAGAGGGCCTTGTGCTGTGCTATGCGGTGGGCACCCTGGCCATCAGCCTGCCTGCTGCCTCCCCTCCATCGTGCAGGCCCGCCTCCTCCTGGCACCACCAGGATGTCAATCAAATCTGAGCACGAGGCCCAAAGAGACGCCCTGGACCCAGGGCAGGGAACTGGCTCTGTGTGAGGAGCCTGGGACTAGAGCACCCCCCATCAGACAGGCATCCGGCACCCCTGGGTAATCGCACTTTCTCAGAAGGAAGCCTGATTTCCCAGGGGTGCAGTCAGGAGACCCCCCCACCCCTGCTATTTCTCCTTCAGGACTTGTCCCACACATCCTGCCACCCACCCCAGGAGAACCCACTAAATGCCAGGGTATGGCCCATCTGCCGAAAGTGCAAGGGTGATGCCCCCATGTGCCTGCCCCACTCTGTCGCTGCTCGTGTGCCCTGTGCATGCCTGGTGGCATACCGTGCCCTGTCTCATCAACACCTCGTGAATTGGAGCTGTCACGGCCCCAGGTAGAGGAGCGCCTGAGATGCCTGAGAAATCCAGCTCCTCGCTGCCCACGGGACTGAGAGCTGGAGGCAAGGCGCGGCCCACATTCATTCACTCGTTCTGCAAACTGAGAATCTGCCGCGAAGCTGAATGTGGCGTTGATATCCCAGCAAAGTCTTTCTGTCCCAATTCCATTCTCTGAAAGATGAGAAAACGGGAGTAGAAGGCGCTTGCTGAGGCAGGCGCTGTGAGCCGCAGGCTGGGCGGCCCCTTGTCCTGCAGCACCCCCATTGAAGCATTGACCCAAATCCCACTTGCTCTGCTCCCAGCCTGGCTCCCTGCCTGCTAACACACTGAGAGGCAGCAGACGGCCATGCCAGTGCGGGCCTTGAATGCCCCAGACTCCAGGCTCCAGCGTGGCCCAGCCCTGGCTGCTGCGGGTACCTGGGAAGCGAACCTGGGACAATCTAATTCCCTCTGTCTGTGTCTGGGTGTGTGTGTGTCCCTCTCTAGTAAAAAAAAAATTAAGACTTATTTATTTGTATTACAAAGTTAGATATACAGAGAGGAGGAGAGACAGAAAGGAAGATCTCTGTCCCATGATTCACTCCCCAAGTGAGTGCAACAGCTAGTGCTGCGCCGATCCAAAGCCGGGAACCAGGAACTTCTTCCAGGTCTCCCACGTGGGTGCAGGGTCCCAAGGCTTTGGGCCATCCTTGACTGCTTTCCCAGGCCACAAGCAGGGAGCTGGATGGGAAGTGGAGCAGCCGGGATTAGAACCGGCGCCCATATGGGATCTTGGCGCATTCAAGGCGAGGACTTTAGCCGCTAGGCCACACCCCCAGGCCCGTCTAGTAAAAATTTTAAGAGCAGACATAAGGCATATGAAAGGTCAGATTTAGGAGAACAACTAACTTTCCTGATCTCCTAAGTTAGCTACCTGCCGACAAGGTTAGGTTCTTGGTAACTAGTTCCACTCCATTCATCCCTGTTTCTTTAATGTGTCTGCATCACTTTCACAATGCATACATCTTTCCATGACAAACTCCCCAAGATTCTGCAGAGCCTGCAGTAGCAGTGCTTGCTTAGGCCCAGATAGGCAGCTCTGCTGGCCGGGCAGCTGCGTGTGCCAGCCCTTAACCCTGGGCACAGAAGCCCTCAGTCCCTTCTGCAGGCTGCTCACACACTCTTGGGCACAATAACTTGGTTCAGAACACCACCTGGCCTGTGACCTACTGTGGAGCTGAAAGAGGCTCGGGAGCCCAAGCCCTCCCTTCAGCCACACTGCGGAATCTGCACCCGGAGCAGCAGGCTGAGGGAGAAACCGGGAAGGATGTGGATTTTACCATGCGCTAGAAGGGAGGCCAGCTGGGGGTGTGGGCCACGTGGCTGCAGGTAAGAGGTGCCTACTCTGCATCTCCTCCCTCTGGGCTCCACACTGGCCAGGGATGGTGGAGGCAGCTGCCGTTAGGAGGGGGCTTGGGGAGGCCCCAGGTGGGACTGCACATGTGTCAGGGAGGCGACAGAAGGTCAGCAGGCAGCAGAGCCCCACAGCCAGCAGCCTGCAGTCAGTGTCGCTGGTCCAACTTTCCTACAGGAAAGCAGCCACGGGCAGGCCCCTTGCGCCTGCTCCCCTTCCAGGGCAGCAAGCTGCAGTCAGGGCTCCTGGGAGAGGAGCAGCTACACAGAGAGCAGGGTAGAAGAAGGCACGCCACCTTCTCTGTGAGCTCTGAACCAACAAACAGGCGGCCCCTTGGGATGCTGCATCCTGCAGAGCGCTTGGGTTCCAGTGCTGCTCTGCTCCTGACCCAGGACCCTCATGCTGTGCGTCCAGGAGGCAGCAGGACTGGGGCTCTGCCGGCGTGTGGGAGGCCCACGCGGAGGGCTGGCCTCGCAGACAGCCGGGAAGTGAGGCAGCAGATGGAGGATTGAGCACACTCTGTCACTTGTCTGCTCTCACTCTGTTACTCTGCCTCTCAAATCAGTAGAACATGGAAAGTGCATGACTGCAGTGGCTCTGGACATCAGCGGGGACCTGCGGAGGCCGGAGCTGCACCGAGGCGCTCCACTCGCAGAGTGCTGACGCCAACACAGTGCCGTCCACTTCTGAGTCACACTGGCTGTGCTGCACACGGCACCGGGTGACCTGGGCTTGTCAACCCTGTGTCCAGCCACCTGAGCAATCTCTTAACTTCAGGATGACGCTTTGATTGACTCACTCGGATTTCCTACATTGACTTGAACGATGACGTCATCTCAGTCAGAGCTGTGTTTTTCCCTTCCCACTCAGTAAGCATCTTCTTGCCTTTCTGGCCCCCCTGGGTTGTTAGCCAGGACTCCCGGAGCAGCCTGAATAGCAGGGGTGAGGGGCTGCTTGTGCTGCGGCTGGGTCCCAGCAGGCCGACCCTGAAGTCCTCGCCCTAACACGCGAGGCCAGCCGCAGGTTTCCATAGGGCAAGTCGGGCAAGCAAGATTCCCTCTTGCTTGTCGTCTGCCTCGGGAGCCTCCTGCCTGCGATGCGGGGCTGTGGTGACGGAGCTCCCCGCTTAGCATGGTGCAAGAATTGATCTAACCCCGATGTTGCACCTGTGGTGCAGCCTTGCAGCCCGGGGAGAAGCCCTCGGTCACGACAGGCAGACCTTCTGTGCTTTGCTGTTTCTGCTGATCAGCATCTTGTTCGGGTTTTTGGCATGCACAGTTCTTGGGAGAAGCTAGACTGGTTTCCTTTCACGTAACATCCTCGATGCTGTTCCTCTCCACTTCTATGACATAAAACAGCCCAACTGAAAAGTTACTCCTTTCCATGGCTGCTTTTCAGGAGGCTCTGCAGAAGACACAAACAGAATAGGCCACTCCCCCATCCCAAACATCCCCTTAGCTTTGCCTCTGGGGCGAGGGGCTTCAAGCATGCATGCACGCTCACTGGGCGCTGGCTACACAGGATGCGAGCAGCCGGCGGCCACAGCCTGCAGCGGCGGGAAAGCGTTTTCTAGGTAGGTCTCATAGGCTGGTCTCTTCTCCCACAGCAGGAGCAGATCAACTCTCTGGGTGCTTTCTATGGGAGTCCCATCTTCTTGCTCCCTGCCCGAAGGCCCCTGTGCCAGCTCCAGTGGGGTCAGCGTCTTCTCCTCTTCCCCCCCCCACCTGGTACTCCTCTCACCCCAATTCCCGGGTTCAGGAATCCAGTCACATCCCTACTGTAGCCAGGCTGCCTGGTAAAGACCACTGTGCATCCATCCGTGACACCATCAGCCCGTCAAGCACAGGGACCTCAGGCCCGAGGTTCCTGCCTCCTCGGGTTCCTGCCCCCTGCCTGAGAGCCCCACCACCCCCTCCTAGGCTGTGGCGAGCTGCCACCCCCCCTAGCCTGTGGCGAGCTGCCACCCCTCCTAGCCTGTGGCGAGCTGCCACCCCCCCTAGCCTGTGGCGAGCTGCCACCCCCCCTAGCCTGTGGCGAGCTGCCACCCCCCAGCCTGTGGCGAGCTGCCACCCCCTCCTAGCCTGTGGCGAGCTGCCACCCCCTCCTAGCCTGTGGCGAGCTGCCACCCCCTCCTAGCCTGTGGCGAGCTGCCACCCCCCTTAGCCTGTGGCAAGCTGCCACCCCTCCTAGCCTGTGGCGAGCTGCCACCCCCTCCTAGCCTGTGGCGAGCTGCCACCCCCTCCTAGCCTGTGGCGAGCTGCTCTGGGTTCCGAGAAACCCTTTCTCAGAGATCTCTCTCAGCTCGGGCACCTGCTGGCCCTGGACTCGCTTACCCAGCTCTGTGTGCTGGGAGCCCACCACCATTTGCAGCCTGCCCGGGCTGGAGGCCCCACCTGCTCCTGCAGCTCCTGGCCCCTCGGCAAGCCCGGTGGTCACCGCAGCCACTAGCTCAGGGGCACAGAGGCGCCGCCTGCCTGGCTATCACCCACGTCTCTTGTGGCTCCACCCACTCTCTTATGACCTCCACACCAGCACACGCAGATTCTTGTCCTGTGTGTCCCTCCTTTTATTAGCAAAGATCCCTCACTTCACCTTTGAGGATGAAGTGTCTGTTTGAAAATTTTTAGAGAATCATTGAGGCCCACTCACCCTACTCCTATTAAGATTGCAGCTTCCCAACTGCTTCCGCGGAAGTGCACGCCCCTGGGTGCTGCCTTAATTTCATGGGGGCGCTTTGCCCAATGTCCCTGGGGGACCCCCACAGCTCATCAAGGCTGTCTTGACTCCACCCTGCACCTGCCGCCTCCCAAGCACGCCTGAGCCAGAGCTCAAAGAGCCCACATGGGGCCCACGGCCCAGCCCCTCTGTGGCCAGTGTGCGTGTGGCTGGCCTGCAAGGGTCCTCTAAGCTTCTAGGTGCTTCCCGAGACACCTGCAGTATTTTAGACATATGCATGATTGTGACGAGGGACAATGTGGCGGTGTCATTGGCCCTTTCTTCAACTCTAAGCCAGTGTTGAAATTCATGGACTTTGGATCTTAGGGCCATGCCCCCAAGCTCCCGACACCAGGTCTTGTGGCGTTGGTATCCTGTGTCTGCAGTGGGGGACGTGGCCACAGGCTGCCCGCAGGCGATGAATGCACAGGGTACTCAAGGCCGGCTGCCCACAGCCACCCCAGGGGCCGCCTCCGAGGCGCCAGGCCTGACCCACACGGCTGGAGAGCCATGTCATCCGAGGACGCACACCTGTTCCGAGGGAAAGGCCAGCTCAGGAAAATGCACTCTGAAAAATCCCAAAGTAAGTTGTGAAAAGCAGGTCGGTTAATATTTTCGCCTTGAAAGAAACGAGAAATCTTACTATAGAAAAAAACTTAACTTCTGCAAAATATAGTGACAATTTTGCAATCATCATTTTGTTTTATAAAAAGATGTATTTATTTGAAAGTCAGAGTGTCAGAGAAGGACACTCAGATCTTTCATCTGCTGATTCATCCCACGGCCAGGGCTGGGACCGGCGGTGGCACTTGGGTCATCTTCCACTGTTTGCCTAGGTGCACTGGCAGGGAGTTGAACTGGAAATGGAACGGCAGAGCTTTGAACTGGTGCCCACTTGGGGCACCTGTATAGCTGCCCCGCAGTGCTGGCCCTATTATGCCATCAGTAAGGAATGCCTCGGATGCTGCTGGTTTCCTGGTGTGAGCATAGAACCAGACAGTGTGCCAGGCACTGCCCCATCACACGTCCCTAGCACAGACTCCTCAGGCTTCTGCTTGGCCACTGGGTGGGCAGCGCAGGACACTGGCCAGTCCAGGCCAGCTGGTGCCGCGAGGAGTGCCCAGGAACTGACCCACTTTGACCGGCCTCGTGAAATCCCAAGTTGCCTGGGAGACCTGCAGCTACACTTGACTGACCAAGGCCCAGCTGGGACCGTGTGGAGGCCTCCCCAGGGCCGGGGTCCTTCTCAGCGCTCCCACTGCTGTCTGCTTTTGCTGTGAGCAGGGCCACATCACATGTATCTGCACATCACACGTGTGTACACACATGCCTGTTCACAGACACACGTGTGTACACACCTGTCTGTACCCTGCTCGTTCACCGTGTGTGTTTTTTTTTAAAGATTTATTTTTTATTATTTTTGCATTGGAAAGGCAGATATACAGAGAGGAGAGACAGAGAGGAAGATCTTCCGTCCGATGATTCACTCCCCAAGTGAGCGCAACGGGCCGATACTATGCCCATCCGAAGCCAGGAGCCTCTTCCGGGTCTCCCACGCGGGTGCAGGGTCCCAAAGCTTTGGTCCGTCCTCGACTGCTTCCCCAGGCCACAGGCAGGGAGCTGGAAGGGAAGCGGGGCTGCCGGGATTAGAACCGGCGCCCATATGGGATCCCGGGCGTGCAAGGCGAGGACCTTTAACCACTTGCGCCACCGCGCCGGGCCCCACCATGTGTGTTTGCACACAGTTTTCCCCAGGCTCCTGCCAGAGACCCTGGGAGGCAGTGTGTCACAGGGAACGCTGCACTTTGCACCTGGGTCCGCAGGGCCATCCTCTGTGGGAGGCTCAGGGCCAGCTGGTCTCCTGGTGGCCTCCAGCTGCTGAACCACAGCGGTCCCCTGCACCCCAGCACCCCGGGACCTGCTGGGGCCCAGGTGCACTCCCCTTCCTGGGCTTGTCTCAACACACAGGCAGGAAAGGGCAAGGACTGCAGACAGATGCTGGCTACAGCCAACAGAACCATGCCACCCTGCAGTGCAGCTTCTCCTGTGTGCAAATACTGCATTTAATGAGGCACCATGCACCCACGAGTCCTGGGGCTGGCACCCAGGAAATAGACCAAATGCCACTGAAGGGTCTCCAGTTCTCGTAAGCACTGCCCATTCTGCTCCGGCCACTGCTGGACCTTCCCGTCCCGTGAGACACACGTCTGCACGTGGGTGGGAGAGTGCAGGTGAGCAGAGACATCTCTGCCATCTGATGGAGGTCATGAGCTCGCCTCCTCCTCTGAGACCCCAGGCACCCCTGCGCGCAGCCGGCTGGTGGGAAGTGCTTACCTTTCTTCTCTGTAACTAGGGACCCTCTCAAGAAAGCTGCTGGGACGCCACCAGCTCCTGGAGGCTCTGCCACCACAGTACCCCTAAGCAACTCCATCAAGGAGCCCCAAGAGCTGAGAGGTGAAGTCGGGGGCAGAGCTCCCGGGTGGTATTTGCATAATCTTGTCACATACTTCCAAACACAACTGCTCCAACCCCAGGGGCGCGGGGCAGACTGGAGAGTCTGCAGCAGGTACATGCTGCCCGGGTTCCAGAGCCCTGCCAGTGAGTCAAGCTAAGAGCACAGCGGTGTGAGCACTGTGGGATGGGTCACACTGTGTCCCTGGAAGATGCTGCAGCCATGACCTCCAGTGTTCACAGCAAAGTGAAAGCGCTGAGGCATGCAGCATACATGCTTTTTTCGTCACACTTTCTAAATTTATAGACCCCTGTCTTGGCAAGCCAAAGAAGCATTGACTGCTCAGAAGGGCCAGGACGAAGGAACTCGGCTACTCTCGGCTCTACCTGAATGTCTGCTTCTGCCCCAGCTGCATTTTGTCCAATTTTAGAACCACATTACCTCTGCAAAACAAGATTCTGCCTTAAAAGCATTCTGCCTTTTGTAGGCACTGATGTCTCAGAGACAGAAGTCAATCCATCAATGAGAAGCCCCACGCAGGGTGCTGAGGGTGCAGGGGCCTCAGCATCTTTCCTATTGTCCTCAGGTACAGTCTCCTGGCAGCTCCCACCAGCACCCGTGCAGCCCAGGGAGAGGGAACCTCAGCCCACAGGGGGACGCCCCGGACGCGTCTATTCCATCTATTATCTCGCCTGGAGAACCCTGCAAGATGCAAATGACCTGAGCAAATCCGCCTTCTGATTGGCCAAACCTCCTCTGCTCCCACAAGCTGAAACCTGAATCCCAGCCATACGCGTCCTCAAGTCAGAAAACATCCCAGAAATGTTGCCGCCCGGAAGCCCCCCACCCCCACCCCAGGCCGAGGCTCCACAGCAACACAAACCCGCTGTGATAAAATATTTCCTTTAGCACAGAAGAAGTACTGAAAGTCTGTGCACCCAGCAAACAAGATGAATCAGCAAATGGCTTTTTCAAGCATTCAAGGTTAGTGAAATTGACCCATTGTTCCAGCTACAGTATCTTTGGCATCCTCACTTGCTGAAAAGCCTTAAAAAAATCCGGAAGGTAATGTTTCAAGGACTTTCCCACACCTGACATGTAGCTTAGCGAGGCAATGAGAAAGCCATGCAAATGCAAGCTCCAAAGAGAAGAAGCCTGCCCGTCTGTAACCAGTGGCTCTAACGTGATCTCATTGCCCGACCCCAGGAGGCTCTCCAAGTCTCACTAAGTGTGGAGGCTCCGAGAGACTAAGGAATTTGCCCAAGACTCCAGATCCAGGAAACACCAATTCCCACCAAGTCATTCGTCAGCTCCTGCCACCGGGGCCATCTTGTTCAAAACACCAAGGCCGGTGTTTGATGTTGTGCTGAGGACGGGCTTCCATTCTGTGTGGGGGTGCCAGGTTCAAGGCTGGGATCCACTGGGGTCCAGCTTCCTGACGCTGCAATTCAGGGAGCCAGCAGGTGACGGCACTAGGCCCCCCACCACTCATGTGAGAAGCTTGGGCCCCAGCAGTTTTGGATGGTTGGGGAGTGAATCACAGGATGAAAGATCTCTCTTTCTCTCTCCCTCTCCCTACACTCACTCTAGAGATTTTTGAAAGAAAAAAGAAGTAGTTTAGGGTTGGAGGGAAGTTGGGAGGAGGGAGAATGGTGGCTGAGCCACGGTTGAGACCTAGGGCTCCTGGGGAAAGGCACTGTAATTGATCATCCTGCCAACTGTGCCTGGCTAATTAGGCTGAACCGTGGGGGATGGGGAGGCTGTTCAACACTGCGGCTACTTAGAAAAGTCAGGCATCCCATGGGTTACCCAGCCCTCACTGTGTGTAACAGGAGGCTGGTCTCACAGCATGCCTCGCAGACTTAAAGTATTTATCTAAAATGGGAACAACAGAGGAGAGAAAGATAAGAGAGAGAGATCCTCCATCTGCTGGTTCACGCAAAGGACTGGGCCGGGCTAGGGCAGGAACCACATGGGAGGCAGAGGTCCAGCTCTTGGCTGTCTTCCGCGGTGCTCCCAGGGAGCTGAGTAGGCAGCCGCCCAGCAAGGACTCCCTGGCAGTGCTCCTGCGCCCCTGCCTCCCAGTCCCCACAGCTATGCAGGCCCTGCCTGTCCATGCTAAAGGGCCTCACTTCCCAACAAAGCGGGCTCCTGCTAAGAGCAATCAAGACAGACCACCATGGCTGACCCAAGAAGAGACGCCAGGACCAGGACGATCAGGACCTTGTATGTTTTAAACAAAGCATACTGTGAGACCAGCCTGCTGCTACACACAGCGTGGGCTGGGTAACCGATGGGATGCCTGACTTATCTAAGTAAAAAGAAGTAAAAACCCCAAATGGGGAAATAACAAAGAAATCCACATCCAGGCCTAATGATGTTGTGGTAAAGCTTAAGACCACAAAATACAAAGAAAATATTCTAGAATCTTCCATACATGAAAAGCAACCCCCCAGTGCCATTTGATTGTTCAACAATAGCAAATATAAAAGTGGATCGAGTATTTTCAAACAGCTGAAAGGAGAAATAGATGTAAGGCACAAAGGCTATTCCCAGGGTCGTGGTCACCTTGTGCTAACTCGCCCTGGCTGACGGCCCTTCACATGTGGCTGTCGCCTGCAGCTCCTTCCACTCAGGAGAGACCTCCTCCCCCGGCGCGTTGAATTAGCTTTTGGCCAAACGGCGTCGCCCATGAATGTCTGAGTTTAAGGAGTTGTCCCTCTCTGCTCTGGGGGTTTCTCTTCTTGCCAGTACCACATCATCTTGGTTAGTGCAGCTTTGCCATGAAATTGAAAACCAGGGCATGTGAGCCGGGGAATTCTGTTTGGAGTCCTCTCTGTTTCCATACTAAGCTCAGCTTGGCAGTTTCTTTTTCTTTCTTTTTTTTTTAATAAGAAAATTTTTTCCTGTTTTTTTTTTTTAAGATTTATTTATTTTTATTGGAAAGTCAGATAAACAGAGAGGATGAGAGACAGAGAGGAAGGTCCTCCATCAGATGGTTCACTGCCCAAGTGGCCGCAATGGCCAGAGCTGAGGCAATCTGAAGCCAGGAGACAGGAACTCTTCCAGGTCTCCCATGCAGGTATAGGCTCCCAAGGCCCTGGGTCGTCCTCAGCTGCTTTCCCAGGCCACAGGCAGGGAGCTGGATGGGAAGTGGGGCTGCCGGGACCAGACCGGCAACCATGTGGGATCCCAGTGTTTTCAAGGCGAGGACTTTAACCACTATGCTATCACGCCAGGCCCAGCTTGGCAGTTTCTGCAGAAAGGAGCGTGTGGGGGAGGGATGGAAACTCGGGCAGAGATGGGCTCCTCTGCTTTCTCTCCCTTCCTCTCCCTGAACACGGCACATTTCTACATTTCTTACGTCTCTTAGTTTCTCCAAAAGCTGCATCATAGTTTTCAGTGCACAAGTCTTGCACTTTCATTGTGAAATTGATTTGTAAGAATTTTGGTAATGCTTTTATAACTGGCAGAGCCTTAGCATCAGTGTCAGGTTTTACTGTTTGTATATAAAATACGGTATTTTTTGTACATTGAACTCATACCTTCAGCATTGCCAAGCTGGTTTGTTGGCTCTGACAGTTACTTAGGTGGCCTGCAACACTTCTAAGGAATAGCTGCATTTTCTCTTGTATAAAGACAGACTTTCTGCATGACCACAGAGCAGCTGCTCCTGCCTGGGTTACTGCCTTGGCCAGCAGGGTGGAGCTCCTGGAGGCCACGGACACGCAGGCGAGGGCCACGCAAGCACACTAACCGCCGGTGTGCTCCTGGGCCAGGCCTCAACACCGGGCCGTGGGTGAAGACTGGGTGAGGCTGTGGACCCGGGACGGCAGCCCGGGAATGCCCAGGGTGGCTCCCTTGCCTCTGTGCCGGGGACATTTGATTGATGCGGGGTGAGTGGAAACAGGTTTTGTGAGGTCGGACTGTGGAAAGTGGAAGGGATATACACAGCACCGAGTCTGACATGGAGGCTGCACTAGTTCAGATGCTTTCATGACCTGGATTGCATCTGCACCTGTGGTGTAATAGCAATCTAACTTCAAGTTGACTTCCTGTAAGGATAAAGCCCCACAAAGCGGCAACCCGGCCTGTGAGACGTGCACTGTGTGGGGTTCCCTCTATTGGATATGAAGCCAAAACGCCCTCTCACTTGTAGTGTCACGTGCCACAGGCCCAAGGGTGCAGGGTGGTCCCTGGCTTACTCTATCTCCGTAATGAACTCTGAGTCCTCCTGGGTGGCATGCCGGGGTGGGCAGACCTCTGGGGGTGCCCATGGGAGATCCCCGCTGTGCAGAGCCCATCAGTCCAACATTGGCTTCAGAAAAGCACCGACATCTTGTCCCAGGATCGCCCCCGGCGGGCCATCGCCTGGTGTCCAAGGGAATGACTAGCGTGTGTCTGTCCAGGGTCACCACATGGGAAGAATCAGGTCACCTTGGAGATCCCGTCAAGCCGCAGTGGTTCGTGGCCGTCATCAGATCAGGCATCGTCCTGAGTGAACACAAGAGATACAGAAGTAGATTGCCAGATGCCGCCATGCGCACGCATTTCAAACGCTCCAACCGGAAGGTACACCTGCTGAGCAAACACAGGGACACATGGGGAGGTCATGAGTGCGGTCAGCAGCCATGGGATGAGGACACAGGGGAATGAGGACGTCTACTGCCATTCACCCCCAGGAGGCCCTGCACAGCGGGCGACGGTGCTGCCAGTGGGCACTGCCCCGGCACTCAGAGCAGAGAGGCCAGAGGAGACGCTGAGGGTCTGACTCCAGACCCTGCCCAAGGAGCCCAGCACACAGAGGGAACCACCTGCTTTACTCCTATTCCAAGCTCCCACTGGTGTCTAAGAAAAGCAGTGCCTTACCGTCTGAGAAATTCCCCAAGTGAGGCCCTGTGGGTCCCTTAAACCCTCCTGGGATTTGCTCTCCTGGTTACCGTGTTGCACTTCACCCGAGAGACTACAGACTGCGTGTGGGGGTGAGCGCGCCAAGCGCCCAGGGACTCGTTGCGCCACACACCTAGGTTCCACACATTTACAGTTGCACGGTTCTGCCTCGCTCTGCCTGGCTCGTGTGTGTTAGTGGCATTCTCACTCACCACTCTCTAGTGTGTAATTCACAGGACCCAGGAAGGCTTGAATCAGGTCTGGCAGCAGCTAGCAGAGGGTGGGCTGTGTCCAGACAAGGCTTGCAGATCCCCCAGGCACACGACGTGGACCCTGCCCACAGAGAAACAGCACTGCAGGGTGAACAGCCAGCGAGGTCGCTAGGATGCTGGCAGTGCAGCTCTGGGCAGTTTGCCTGGCTGAGATTTGGAATGAATGACCCCAGGAGCCGCTACGTCCATTCTTGGTAGAGCTGGTAAGCAAGGCAGGGTAGTCATGGAGAAAACTCCAATCGGTCAGCCATGTGGCTGCCGCCTCATGCCCACGGCAGCAACAGGTGGTGGTCTCACCTGTTCCCATGCCCACGCCATGCAGGCAGCCACCTCACCTGTTCCTATGCCCACGGCAGTGTCAGGTGGCTGTGTCATCTGCTCCATTCGTGCCCACAGCAGCGGCAGGCTGCCACCTCACCTGCTTTACTCCTGCCCACAGCAGCGGCAGGCAATAGAGGAGAGCGCAGGTCAGTCGGACATGGACAGAAGCAGGACGGACACAGCGGCAGCCTCTCGGAGCGTACGGGTCCCTGTGGGCCTCGGGTGGAGCAGTCGCCCCTCCTCCCACCTTCTCAGAGAATGTGCACTGAGATTCCTGCACAAACAGGGAGATTCGGGCAAAACTCACTGATGACAAAACACACAGTGCAGACAACAGGGGGCCAATCCTGCAACTGCAGGGTCTGCAAGGGGAGGGGCAAACCGGAAGGTCACGGTCTCCTGCCCTGCCTTTCTGCTGTCCCTGTCTCACCCTCAATCCAGCAGCCGAGGATGGCCGAGCAGGTGGTCAGCTTTGGGCCAGGAGGACAGGCATCCTTGGGGACCCAGGAGGACACTGGTGATTTCAGTCTGAGGGCGTCCTCCACAGGGGCTGCCGACATGCATTCAAACCAAAGCTAGCCTGCTTCTTGTTCATGTGGTCAGGAGCGCACACAGAGCTCTTGTGCCAGAGTTCAGCTCCAGCCGAGTTCGGAACTCGCGAAGGGTACATGGATGAGGCGCAAAGAGGAAAGAAATGGACCACTACGATTCCATGATCATAATGGACAACGCACGAAAGCTGTCCGCTTTATTCATACAAAATCAGTCAAACTCTGGCTCAGACTTTTTACGTCATGGTCAAGTGGGTGTTTCTAAGGATAATTCTGCCATTTGTTTTACCTAAAAACAATAGGAGTTCCTGCTATAATTCTTATCCTACAACTCAATCTTGTATCACAAAGAAAAGGAGAACCTAAAAATCAAGGAAAGAATGAAAGCATAAATACAGGTCCGTTGATTAGCATAAGGTCAATGGGGACAGCCAGGACAGTAGGAGTAATAGAAGGCCTTTTTGCAAGACGTTATTATTGACATTAACCTCCAAGCTCACATTGAGTAAAAAAGCCAACTCCACAGTAGCAAGCAATGCCTGGATGGATTAGAGTTCTTCCGCAGGGTGGTCCGGTGTCCATGCCAAGGAAGGTGGAGCTGCATTCAGGTGGTTGTAGAGACATCCGCCTGGCCCTGCCAAACAATAGGAAGTTCCCTGCGGCCCTGCCTGCAATGGAACAATACTCTTCAGACCTTCGTGTCGCCCACATCCACTGCACGGACCCCAACACTCTTGCCCCAGTGACTCTCAATAGGCTGGGCACACAGGCCCTCAGTCCTGCACCCCTTTTCTCTTTCAGTGTCTATGCTAACGACAGCTTCCACGCTTGCCAAAGACTGGCCCTGGTCCAGCAGCTCACACGTGGGTGAGCCCCTGGGTCTCCAGGTGGTCCTCACACACACCAGCCTGCAAGGGGATCGATGGGGGTGAAGGGACAGCCACTTTCTCAAGGATTCACAGACAACCACACTGGCTTCCTCACCAGCCCCAGCCCGGGTCCTTCATCACTCATGGTAAAATACACATATTAGGAAAGTGTGTGAGCTGGACGCCTCCACCCAAACTGCAGACCTGACCCACACTGTGGGTGTGGGTGTGACACTGCTGTCACCACACTGGGATGGAGTCTGCCATGGCTGGGTATTCAAAGAGAGGAGCTGGGACATGGGCACCCCACTGCCCCTGGCAGTGCCAATCAATGGGTGCCAGGACTGCGCATCTGAGCCTTGTTATCTCCATGGCTGACCCTGCAACACGCCAGGCATGCTGGGCTCCTAACTCGGCATCCTCCGGCACCGGCTCCTTTCTCAAAAAATATATATATATATAGTTTTCTCGATTCATATTCAGCCATTCAAACACACTGAGCGAAGCCAGCATCTCCCTAGATATTTACATAGCCAACTCTCCTAACTGCTCGTATGTACAAGGTTCCCACACACACATCATATGCAGACATGGACCCTTGTTAGACACAGTGTCTGATGCACAATCGCTGCCTGAGAGAGACCAAGAGGCAGGTGCAGGCAGGTGCAGGCAGGTGCAGGCAGGTGCAGGCAGGTGCAGGCACTGCCCCATCTCCAGCATGGGAAGAGGCTGGAGACCAAGAGGCAGGTGCAGGCGCTGGCTCCATCTCCAGCATGGGAAGGGGCTGGAGACCAAGAGGCAGGTGCAGGCGCTGGCTCCATCTCCAGCATGGGAAGGGGCTGGAGACCAAGAGGCAGGTGCAGGTGCTGGCTCCATCTCCAGCATGGGAAGGGGCTGGAGACCAAGAGGCAGGTGCAGGTGCTGGCTCCATCCCCAGCATGGGAAGGGCTGGGTCAACTTGCAGCCAGACTGTCCCACCTTGCTGCTCTTTAGCACTCATTGCAAGCTGTGCAGCCTGATGCTGATGGCCGTTACAGGGCATTTCTCATAACAGAGTAAGCCTGAAGGCCCCATGGGATTGAATGTCCCAGGACTGTGTGGGAATGGAAGTAGGGGAGCCTTCGGTCCCAGATCACCTTCTAGAAGCTTCCTGAACTGCATTCCTTGCTTCCTCATTTCCCTTCCATAGTGCTTGCTACAACCCCAAGCTCTTCCTGCCTGCTCTCCACCAACCCAGACCGACAAGGGGCCACTTCCAGGCTGACAACGGGTCACACAGGGCCGAGTCTGTCCTGCCCAGTCCTGCAGGACCCCCAGTCTACAGCCAGGCCAGCTGGCAGCCTCCTTTCACTGGACGTCACTGTCACCCCGTGAGCTGGAACGGGGCAGGGTGGGGAAGGCACCCCATTGCAAGGCTCACCCCACGCCCGCCCTCACTGATTGCCCCCAGGTGGCGTGCCCGGTGCATACAGGCAGAGGCGAGCGCCTGACCCTCCTTTGAGGGGTGTGCGGATCACTACAGCGAATACCCATACAAGCAGGACTTAGAGCGGGGTGCCCAGGCAGAGGCGGCAGGCTCCGAGGGGCTCCATTTCCCTTCCGTGTCTGCCACTGCCACAGGCTGTTCTGTGCTGTGGGCGCCAGCCTCTCGGCCTCTCACACCCACCTGTGTGACTCACCCTGCTCCAACTGTGGCAAACAGAAAGCTCCGCAGCCTCACACACAGGGGCTCCGCAGCTCCAGGAGAGCTCCAAGGAAGGTGAGTGCCCGTGCTTCTCCACGGAGGCCCTCTGCCCCCCAGCGCAAGCACTCAAGGGGTTAGCGGGCGGTGCAGGAGGGCTCCTGGCCTGAGTGAGCAGGTGCTTGCAACCTAGGGTGTCTCCCACCCCATGGGTGCGCGTACACACACACACACACACACACACACACACACACAGGCAAGAGGCTGGCTTGGCCAGGTCTGAGCTCAGCAGGCAGCTTTTCCTGGCTTCCAGTGTCCTTGCTGGTAAATCCTGCTCAGGAGGCCCCAACAGGCCCTTCCTGGCCCCTGGGGAAAGGAAGGGGCCGGCTGAGCCAGAGCAGGGGCCTGAGAGCCCTCAGCGGGGAGGGCAGGCGGGGCCAGGACAGGAAGACAGCCTCCTGGACAGGCCCCGGGAAGCCCAGCCAGAGCCTTCACGTTGCCATCCAGAGCGACGAGGGGAGCTCGCTGTCGGGTGAGAGTTTAGTGCTACAGCAGCCCTGTTTCTTCATTTCGGCTTACGCTGCCACTGGACTCTGATTTCTTTTTATTTTTAAAGATGTAGTTATTTACTTGAAAGGCTGAGCTGCAGAGAGGGAAAGGCAGAAAGAGCTGCTCCATCGGACAGATCTCTAAACAGCCACAACGGCCAGAGCTGAGCTGAGCTGAAGCCAGGAGCCAGGAACTCCAGCCTGGCCTCCCACGAGCATGCAGGGGTCCAAACCTCTGAGCCGTCCTGCTGCTTTCCGAGCCCTTAGCAGGGAGCAGGACTGCCAGGGGAGCAGCCAGGACACAAACCCACGAACCCACCCACGCTGCCCAGCACAGCACCAGTCCCCAGGGATTCTTAGAATCTTTGTACATGCAAATATGACAGAAAGCTGGGCTGCTCCACGTGCATATTGCATAAGGGTTGCCGCAGAGCTGGGTGAAGCAGGAGTTTGCAGGACTGGATGTGTGATCAGCCTCCTGGAGCCTTCACTCCCGTATCTCTAAGACAATGCCGGACTGATGACCTCTTAGACACCTTCCAGCTCTGAGCGGCAACGGCACGGGTGTAATTTTAGTGTTTCAACTCAGTGTCAGCGTCAGTAATTACTGCAGCTTTGCTTCTCTGGCGTAATGTTAATTATGGACATATTTATTTGATGCCAGATTTTCTTAAAGGAACACAACCTCCCATTAAATATTCTTGAGCAAAACACCCAGCTAAGCTGCAGGAGCTTGCTCATTATTAACCATTTTTGACTCAAGAGGCACTTCATGTGGTTCAACCCTAATGCGCTCTCTTGAAATGACCCACTTCAAGGTCACCAGATACACGATTCAAAGTGACCTGAAATTTTGCATTGAACACATAGAAGGTAAGAAGAATGTCCTAAAATACTATATTCTTGCACTTTCTTAAAGCTTGACGCTCTAGGATGTTTTGGTTGCCGGATCGTCTTCCATTTAGCAACCCTGCTCTGTGGGCCCGCGCAGGCCTTGCCCCCCGCACCCGGGGCAAGGGAGCCAGAACGCCACCCCAGCATCACACGGGCCCTCACCTTCTCTGCCTGACTGCCCTGGTGATGCAGAGGGGTCTGAACCCAAAGCTTCAGAGCTGCACAGGCCTTCTCTTTCATCTACGAGACATCCGGCAAAACAACTCTGCAGCTGGGACAGAAGCCACAGTCTGCACCGAGGGTCCCAGGATACACCCAGGACTCATCTTCCCACCGTCCTGGGGTCACCTCGGAGCCCCCTGAACAGGTACCAGGGCACATCCCAGACTGGGAGGCCCTTGGGGTGAAACTCCCACAGTGGGGGCCTCGTGCCTTGGTGGTAACCCTGACACCAGCAGAGAGAAGTGCTCTGTGTGTGCATGAGTGTGTGTGTGTGTGTGTGCACGGTGTGAATCAATGAGTGTGTGGCAGTGTGTGTGGAGACAGACAGTGGAGCGAGCCATTGTCAGGAAAGGCCCCACGTGGTTGGGGCCGTCAGGTGGAGGACGGTGGGGTGGTACAGGCCTGCTGGGGGGCAGCGTATCTTTCCCCATATCCCGGTGAGGTATGTGCTGGACTCCACGGCCACTCACTTGTGTGTGCGCCTCATCCCAGAGCCACCGCACAGAGATATGGCCTTCAGTTAAACACCAGACACTGGCACACAGGGCCACGCAGCAGGGCAGCCCCGTAGGAGGGTCAGAGGCCATGGGGCCAGGGAGGGGCGACCGGCAGCTGAACAAGCAGGCAGTGGAGCAGCGTCTCCTGGGACACGTTTTCCAGCAGAGGTGCTCACACTCATGGCGCCACAGCTGTGCCCCGCCCTCGTCTCTCCTCTGCAGCAGCCCTGCCTTCCCGGCCCAGGGCTGAGGTTTGCACCCTGTGAGTTCATGTCCACATGCACACACGTGCCCGTGCACACAAGCCATCTGGTGTCACGTCTGCTCCACAGAGAGCTTGCCGCTCACCTCTAGCTGCACCTGTGCCAGGCCTGCGTGCATTTGAATGCAGGAGGGCAGTTGAAGGACTGAGCACCCCAGAGTGAGACGACACCCTGGGGGTCAGCAGACAGCCAGGTTTGATTTGAAGAAGCCCGAGAAGCCATGTTCTCCGCTTGCTGTAAGAACTTTCAAGCCCTACCGAGAAAGCCAGAGGAGCCATCTTTTCTGCTAAAACAATGGGAAGTGAAAGGCAAGGACAAGGCTGAGGACCGGCACCCCGTGCGTAGGGAGAATAAAGCCCGGGCCGTGTTCAAGGGAGCAACAGTCCTGGCAGGCCAGCGGCACTGGCGCAGAGCTGCCGCAGGGGGTGCCCCATGCTTCCTGCAGTGTCCACTGCCATCCGAGCTGCTCTGTGCTGCTGGGGCTCCTGGGAGCCATGGAGGGCAGTCCAAGGAGGGCTTCTGTCCCTCACGTGTGGTCAGATCCAGGCTCCTGGCTCAGCCTATCCCAGGCCTGGCTGTTGAAGGCTTTGGGGGAGTGAGCCATGTCTCGCCCCCTTCTGCCTTGCAATTGAATCAATAAGGCTGAAGATGAAGCAGCCGCCCCACTGACCGTGGTCAGACCGAGCCAGCCCCTGCCTTAATGCTGCACTAACCAGGCGTGGCCTCCTCCGTAGCCTCAGTTGAAAAATACCTGCAAAAAGTGACCAGATGGTGAAAAAAAAAGCAAGACATAAAACTGTTAGTATTGATAAGCAATGAAAATAAATACAGAAAACTTAAACTTAGGTTGGTACAATTGGTTTGAGGGAAAATTGTGTTTTTAAATGTTTATGGAGCAAAGCAATCGGCTCTAGCTGTAACTGGTTCCATAATATCGCACACAGTTGCCACGTCCGTCCGTCACCGATGGCAGATACAGGCACGTGTGACTCATCCCACTAGATAGCACAGGCCAGCCGAGGGAAGGCCACGTCCCGGGGGCTTCAGGACACACCCCACCCCCATCCCGGCCAGCCTCTGCCTGTGGGGGTTGGGGTGGAAGGCAGGTGAGGATGGCCAGGCCATGGGGATCTCTCTGGGTTGAGGGCACCAGGTGAGGGGCCAGGACCCCCTCCCCGGAAGTCGCTGTCCCCAGCCCCAGCCTCCATCCCTGCACCCCACACCTGGGCTGTAGAAGCAGGAAGCGTGCCTAGAAGCTGTGTTGCTGTCCAGCTGGGTCCAACTGGGCCGGTCTGGGGATCCTGCTTGGCTCTCGTGTCAGGTTGGTGTATGTCTGAGTGGGGAAGGCTCAGTGGGGTGAGCCACGCACAGCTCAGCCACAAGAGGCAATGTGCATGGGCAACATGCAGAACACCGCGGGACAAGGCCGCGGGAGCATAAGGCAGCTCAGTGGGCCAGGGCGGCAGCTGGACAGTGGGGGTGACTGCGGGGGAATCTGGGGTTGCCCGGTGCTGGGAATGCAGGGCGTTACTGGGTTGGACTCTGCAACGTGGTTGCTTCTACAGCTGAATCTTCTAGAATCCGCACAGCACTTGCAGGGCTGTCTGGCTGGGAGTTCTCACTGGGCCAGGGCTGGCTGGGGGAAACCTCGCAGCTCCCTCAACATGTAAACACACGCATGCAACACCATCTCCCTCCGTTTTAACGGTTGGTAACTATTTGTAACTTAGTCTCTAGGATAGAATTAACCTTTGGCTATTGTCCCAAATTAATCGATAAAACATCATAGTGGAAATCTTTGGGGAAGTGAAATTCAATTTAATCCATTTTTTTTTTCTGTTTGTTGGCTCTTCTGCTAATTGGGTTGATGGGGGAAAAGTTGGAACTTATTGGTTAGCAAAGGTTTTTGGATTATCTGTGAATTTCAATTATCCATGCTTCACCTGGCCCCAATTAGCACTAATAATTGAGTTAACTGAATAGAAGTCATTTCCCATCATATCAGTTTTGCTACAGGCTTATTAATTGTTTCACTAATGGAGCCCCTCCCCATACAAAGCCCCTTTCTCTCCAGCAGGCACGCACGCCCCCCTCCCACAATGGGTCCCATTAACACTGTATAATGACAGAAAGCGAAGTGTGCAGTTAATCACGGGAAACAAAGGTTAGGAACAACGGAGCGTTTGTCGTGGAGATGTGAAGCCAGAACCCCCGAGCGGATTTGGTGAACCGGGAGGCATTACACAGCGTTTCTGAAAGTCTTCGTCATTGTCCCCCAACGAGGCGTGTTTTCACTCCCATCGGGGTTGCTCCTGACTCTGCCCCTCGAGGGCGCAGCTGTCCTCCGCGGCCGTCTACCCGTTTTCGGATGTGCTACTCGCTGACCGCTGGCTCTGCGCCCGCTCGGGTTCCCACTGCGGTGCCTGGACACGTTTGTGTTTACGTGGGACGCCCGGGCTGACCCGCTTTGATCTGTGCGCCCCCGCATCCCTAACCTGACCTATAAATCAGCCGGGGGCCGCGGGGGCGGCTAGGGTTTCGGGCGCCTGGGCCCTCGGTGGGGCTGCAGGGCCGCGCTTCCCCATTGCCATGGAGATGCCGCTAAGTACACAGAGTGGGAAGAGTGCTAGCGCCGGGTAGAATTACCAGCAAAACAAGCGCTATTGGTAACGGGGTGCGGGGGAGGGCCGCTGAGTTCTCCCTTCCTGAACACAATCAGATTACAGGTGAAGGAGCTAGCCCGGAGGTGAAAGCTGACACAGAAAACAGATCACCCTGGGCAACACAGCCAGTGTGCCAGGGGTGCTGGGCCCGAGGTCCTGTCTCCCCGCAGCCTCCGTCCGGAGCCCGGGGTCTCTGCTTCCTTCCTCCGGCTCCATCATGCCGGCTGTGCGTGTGTGCGTGTGCCCGGGCGTGTGCATGTGTGCAGGGGCGGGTGACACTTGGTCCTTGGCTGACGCTGGAGGCAGCTGTGCCATCGGCGATTTCTCTCAAAAACTATGAGTCTGGGTGCAGTGGCTTCCCAAGGCTTCTAGAACAGGAACGCTGCCGCGGCTCGAGCTTTGCTTCTGTCGGTGCTGGCTGGGTTCTTTCTGTTTCTTTCCTCTCGGCTTTAGATTTCAACTCCAGAGCCACTGTCTTCCGGGTCGCTGGGGAAGTGCAAGACGTGATGTCTGATGGAGAAGTGAATGGGACACGCCTTGCAGGCTCACCTGAGTGGCACACAGGCCCCGGTGCGGCTCGCGCGCCCTCCTCCCGGCTTCTCCCCTCTCCTTCCACTTCCCGCTGCGCTCCCACCACCCCAGCCTGTTCCTGCCCCGCTGGAGTAAACCTCCTAAGATTTAAAAACAGAAAAAGTTAACGGGCATTTTCACTAAAATGAGTTTTTTTGGGGGAGGGATAGGTAATCGGCACAGATTGCCTAAATGCCAGGGTCGCGCGGTAACATCTGACACACCCATCAGTCCTTTGCGTCGCTGTCTTGAGTATTCACTGGCCACATTCTGTGTATGAGCTGTGACGTTCGTTAGGAAGCCATTTCTGTCCTCCTGGCCGTATCTGTGTGACGCGCCTCCGTCACATTTCATGCAGGATTGTGCCGTGTGTGCCTTGCTGTGGTCCTACCTGCTGTCCAGTCCTGACTGACTGAGGTCGGGAACTGTCCTCCCCGACAACCTCACACAGCTTCGGGCACCTGCCACACAGGGCACCTACCACACAGGGTACCTACCACGCTGGACAACTACCACGCTGGGCTCCTACCACAGTGGGCACCGACCACACGGGGCAGCTGCCGCACTGGGCACCTACCACGCTGGGTACCTGCCATGTTGGGCACCTGCCACACAGGGCACCTACCACGCTGGGCACCTGCCACACAGGGTACCTACCATGCTGGGTACCTGTCACACAGGGCACCTGCCACGCTGGGCACCTGTCACACAGGGTACCTACCACGCTGGGCACCTGTCACACAGGGTACCTGCCACGCTGGGCACCTGTCACACAGGGTACCTGCCACACAGGGCACCTACCACGCTGGGCACCTACCACGCTGGGTACCTGCCATGCTGGGCACCTGCCACACAGGGCACCTACCATGCTGGGCACCTGTCACACAGGGTACCTGCCATGCTGGGCACCTACCATGCTGGGCACCTGCCGCACTGGGCACTGCTGCACAGGGCACCTACCACATTGGGCACCTGCCACACAGGGCACCTGCCGCACTGGGCACCTGCCACACAGGGCACATTGCCTTCTGGACATGCTCACCAAGCTGCCCGAGAGTCTTGATGACTACCAAACATGTTTGGCATTTGTTCAAAGAACCCTGGATGGACAGAGGAGTTTTTTAGAATCCAGTGTTTCTTCTCGTGTCACAGGATGTTTTCCAGTCATCAGCTTCCATTTAAAACAACCTGTGGTTGTTGCCAGGTAACCGAAATCACCTTCAATGACAGGCTCGTAGTCCAGTGCCAGGGCTCCCCTTCCCGTCGCCCACCCTGACGCCCACCCTGGGCGCTCTCTGGGAGAACCATGCTGTTTGAAACGTGTTCATCCCCCACCCCAACACCTCTCACAGCTTCTGATGGTGGAGAAATTGCTGGCATCCCAAGTTTCACTCGTAGAAGTCAGGAGATCCCAACAGAAACTGCTCTGGGTGGCCAGGGAGACCAACCCTGGCCTTAGTGCAGGTGGGCCCCGGTTTTAATAGATCCGCAAACTAGCTCCTGGAAGTCACTGTCGTTGACAAACACTCATGTACAAGTACCGTGCAGTTTAGACAGCAGCCTTCTTGCAGCCTGGAAGATAAGGAAAATGCCCTCACTGCCTCAGAGGAGCTTTTTAAAGATTTATTTATGTTTATTGGGAAGGAAAGGCAGATTGACAGAGAGAAGGATCAGCAGAGCAAGAGAGACCTTCCATCTGCTGGTTCACTCTCCAAATGACTACAAAGGTCAGAGCTGAGCTGAGCCAGACCTGGAAGCCAGGAGCTTCTTCCAGTGTCCCACGGCTGCAGAGTCCCAGGGACTTGGGCTGTGCTCTGCTGCTTTCCCAGGCTTTAAGCAGAGAGCCGCATGGGAATTTGGGCAGGTGGGACTGGAACCAGTGTCCACATGGGATGCTGACGCTTGCAGGTGGACGGTTGTCCTGTGAGCACTGCACCACCCCGTGCCTGTTTGCTTATCTAAGTTGCAGATTACAGAAATTAAGAACAATGAAGGGCAAAGAAATGCCAGTGTCTGTGGGTGTCTGGAAGCCACAGCTGGCATGCTGGGAAGCCGTGGGCACCCAGGAGGATGTGGTCTGGGGGATGGCCCTGTGGACCCACCGTTGAGTCCCCAGGACGCGGAGAGCTTGTAGGCTCTCCACACAGCAGGCCGGACCGCTCCCAGCTGCTGAGCTGCCGTGAAGGGCCCACTCGGGTCAGAGGCCGCAATCCTGGCCAGGCTGCTGACTCAGCAACAAGGCAGGCTTCCTCCACGGCCCCACCCGGAGACACACGGCACTCTCAGGCCGAACATTCATCAAAACAAGAGCGTTGCTTTTGTCCCAAAATCCCCCTGGGATTTGGCTGACAACAAGGCTGCGTGCGGTGCGTGTGTGCCTGCCACGGGTTAATCATCTCGGGCTCCGCACTCTCCATGTTCCTTTGCAATCTGCCGCTACAAACCGGCCTCCCGGGCTGTCCGGCCAGCTGCCCTGAAAAGAGGCTCTGGAAGGTTCATTTATTTTGTGGCTTAAGTTGCTCAAAGGCTGTTAACAATCTATGGCCTCGGATTGTTAGCAACCGGCGGTATCCTTTTAAACCGGCATTGCTATTGAAGTCACCAGCACAATCCCGCGGGAGCCATTGAGAGGCAGTTCCTCTCGAGTCAAGTTCCCCAGTCCTTGAATTGTACTTTTCCTGTTAGGCTTCACACTGGGCTACAAAGATGACCACAGCGCGTGGCCGCTTGCACTTCTCTGTGTCCCCCTGGCGAGGGGGGTGGGACCCGCCCGTGAGTGGTGCTTCTGGCATGTCCTGGGCCCTGCACCTCCCAACAGAACAGTAACTGAAAACGCCAGAATGTTCTAGCACACAGAGCCTTCCGTGAGCTCTGTATCCCACCAGGACAGAAAGGAGGCAGAGTGGAGAGGGGAGGGAAGAGAGGAGTAATGTCAGCCCAGGAATCTGTCCCTGCAAACGAGACACCTTTTGCAAACTGTCCCTTCTTGTGGCAGACACTACAGACATGCGTCTTTGTGACGTTACCCAGGACACTGCCCCCCTGATTCACAAGTACAACACGCCTTGCGGCCCCATCGCTGGCTGCGTGCAGGCACAGCTGTGAGGGTGCCTCGGGGGTCGGCCGGGGGTCTCGAAGTCCTGCCCATGATGTTACTGAACAGGAAAGGCTGGGAGCTCCACGCCGTGCCTCCCACTTTTGCCCAGAGCAGGAAGACCTCTTGCCAAACACGGGAACTGGAAGTGCACCCCGCTCTCCCGACCTCTGTGTGCTGCACAGGACAGCAAGCAGGCAAGCTCTGCTGGATGGCTGGGCTGACTCAGCTGGTTTGCTTTTTGAGGCCTTGCAGTTTTGAAAGTTAACCATTAACGCCTCTGAAATCCCCACGCGTTTCCCTGGAAATACAGGCCCTCTTCACAGCACCCCTCTATCAGTTCCTGCTTTCCTCCGGTCCTCTCAGAGCCTTCAGCCCACTGGCTCCCCGGGACCTCAAACTGCATTACTGCCACAGAGAATCTGGGCTGCCGAAGACGGGCGATGGCCCAGTGGAAGGCGCAGTGGAGGTGTCATTTGCCTTTGTGCAGGAGCGGGTTTTTGTGGAGCAAGTGCACTGCCCACAAGTGCAGCTAGTACAAGGCGAAGCACATCTCAGCCGCACACATGGCACAGTGCCATTCCTCTCCAGGTGCCACCTGTATGCACAGAGGACCTGGGCTCACCTCACCCGTGTCTCGGTGACACTCAGGACTCTGTCTGAAAGAGAGGCGCCATGACCGTGTGCCTAGCTGGCAAACCTCTGGGCTTGGGCCTGCACACCTAGGATGCACCCATCTTGCCCTGGGCTGCTGCTTCCCCAGCTCAGGCGATGGCATGCCCATTCGGACGGGCACACTCAGAACGCGCAGGCACAGCCTGTCTGCCTCTTGAAGCTGTGACTTCTCTCGCCACGTGCCTACAGCCCTTCCTAGTCCAGACACTGGAGGGTTTGGTGACTTCCCAACTGTCCTTTGCCCTTTGTCTTGAACAATGCAGTGGCCACTCCAGCCCTCAGGCCCCGGTGGCTGTGTCAGTGTGTGCACACACCCGGGAAGAGCCCAAGCTGTGGGACTCCACGCAAGAATCAAAGACCCCAGTGCTGTGTAAGGAGTCACGATGTGCGTAGCAAGAAAAGGTCCAACACCCACATGATGCCAGAGAATGCCAAGTGCCTGTGCATGCATCCGTGGGCTCTACAAGCTGGGTTTGCTATCAAGGGATCACGATCAACAGGTGCAAGACAATAGGGACTTCTCAAAGGGTTTTCCAAGGAGCAAGTGAAATATGCTTGTGACAGAGGAACCGAGAAGCAGAAAGAGACACACGTCCTCCCAACCAGCCGTGGCATGTTCGTCACCATCTTGTGTCACATGTTTTGGTTTTGAAATTATGTGCCTGTGTATACCTGCGCATTACGGAGGACCAAAGCATCCCACAGGGGATGCATTTACTCCTGGCCTTCGGCCCCCCAGGCCAGAGAAGCTGAGTGACTCAACCAAAAACTCAGTGGGAGAGGGCTGTGCAGTCCGTTTCCCCAGAGCCGGGACCAGGACAATCTGCCAGCTCTCGGATGGTAACCTTTTTTGTGTGTCAAGAATAGTGATTTATAAAATGCTATTCACACATTGCTCAGGTCACCACTCAGCAGTCTCCATCACTTCCACCAAGGACGGATGGAAATGTTGTCACGTGTCATTGCGTTCCTGCAGCTAGCTGGCAGAGCTGATCTACTTTCTGTCTCTGAGACTCGCCTGTGCTGATACCCCACACTAAGGGAAGTGCCTCCTCCTTCCGGGACCTCTCCGTTCTCCCGGCTGGAGAAGGTGTCCAATGCCTACACACAGGGTGTTGTCCCTGCCCATGGGAAGCATAGTGGGTGGCAGGAGTCCAGTGGCTTCAGCCATCACCGCTGCCTCCCCATGGCAGCATGGGGAGTGATCCCAGACTGTTGGGTATGGGAGGTGGGCATCATGAGGACCACTCCAGAGGCCATGCCCGCTTGCTCTCACAGACAGCCCTGAGCTGGAGTTTCCCCAGAGCCCAGCAGGCTACACCGGTCACTGCCCTCGGGTCTTATGGAGCCCGTATAGTGTCAGCAGGAGGGGATGGCTGTGCCCCATTACCATTCCTCTTTTTCCCTGTGCTCTGAGATCTTCCAGATTCAGGGTTGGCCCCGTAGAATGACGCCACTGATCCCAAGCTGGACTGACCCTCTATCTTCTTGGTAGTGCGTTGCTCAGAGAGCTCAGAGGACAGAAGTGGGCCCTTTGGGTGAATGAGCCCTGAAGGTCGGTGGTGGGACTTGGGGTGCTGAGAAAAGGCTTGGTGTTTCCTGGCCTGCCTTGTTAGGTGAGCAGCTGCCGTGGACCTGGCAGGTTCCCTGGTGACACCAGGAGGTGGGTGGGCCCCTTAGGGTCCTGCCTCCCTTCCTCTCCTCAGGACTTCGACCGAGTTTAGAGGCTGATGTCTTTGAGATGAGGGGAGGTTGAGCCTAAACAAACCATGTTGTCAGAGGATATCTCACAATGTTTGTGGAAAATGGAGTTATAAGATGAATATATTTTGCTGCAAATAATTTTTGGAATCCATGCATATGCAGAAGTTTCAAAAAGCTTATGAAAATCTGCTGGAGTCCAGCTCCAGCTGAGTTCGCAACTCGAGAAGGGTGCGTGGATGAGGCGCAAAGAGGAAAGAAATGAACCATTACGATTCCATGATCATAATGGACAACACACAAAAGCTGCCCGCTTTATTCATACAAGATCAAACTCTGGCTCAGACTTTTTACGTCATGGTCAAGTGGGTGTTTCTAAGGATAATTCTGCCATTTGTTTTACCTAAAAACAATAGGAGTTCCTGCTATAATTCTTATCCTACAACTCAATCTTGTATCACAAAGAAAAGGAGAACCTAAAAATCAAGGAAAGAATGAAAGCCTAAATACAGGTCCGTTGATTAGCATAAGGTCATTGGGGACAGCCAGGACAGTAGGAGTAATAGAAGGCCTTTTTGCAAGACGTTATTATTGACATTAACCTCCAAGCTCACCTTGGGTAAAAAAGCCAACTCCACAGTAGCAAGCAATGCCTGGATGGATTAGAGCTCTTCCGCAGGGTGGTCCGGTGTCCATGCCAAGGAAGGTGGAGCTGCATTCAGGTGGTTGTAGAGACATCCGCCGGGCCCTGCCATACAGCGGGAAGTTCCCTGCGGCCCTGCCTGCAATGGAACAATACTCTTCAGACCTTCGTGTCCCCCACATCCACTGCACGGACCCCAACAAAAATCCATATCATGAAAAATTATGCATGGCTTTTAAAATTTTTTCTGCCAAATTGAACTTACCTTTCCATTTCATTTTCTACCAACTTTCTGAACTACCTTGGCACTATAGTTCATTCGTCCAATTCAATACTATGCATCTGTTACTTTAAAAAAATGTGGTTAAAGTAAAAAAAGATAATTGCAAAGCAATGTGTTGTAATATCCCCCTCCCCCTTTTTTGGGTAAATATTATAGACAAATCTATTTTGAGGTTGATAATGAAAGGTCTGTAAAAGTTATTCAGGGTTATGACCTAGCATTGCGGTTAGGATAAAGAAGGGTGGGCAGTGCCTGTATGTTATGCAAACTTGGGTAAATTTGAATTAAGTACAGTGATTGTTTCTGTAATTTAAAAGATTAAATGATCCAACTGTATCAAACCATTTTAAAATTGAGGATTTCAGGACAGCTTTAGCAGGGATGGGGATCCCACATCCCTTGGTGAAGGCCCTGGGTTCAAGTCCTGACTGCTCTCCATGCCAGGGTCCTCCTGGTGCATGGCATGCAGGCAGCAGGCATGGCTCAACTGCGAGGGTGCCGTTCACCCTCATCCGGAACCTGGACAGAGTCCTGGCTCTGGAGTTCTGGCTCTGTCCAGCTGCTGTGGGCCTTCAGGAGTGGACCAGTGGATGTGAGCTCCGTGTGTCTCTATCTCTCCAGGAGTGAACTAAACAGAAAACAGATTGATGATCGATATTTTTCTGAAATACTGGCTTATCTTGAAAGTTTGTTTTCCTTAAAATTAGGAAACTTTGACTCTAGGATTTTAGAAGTTGCGTGAACACATTGTCCCTTTGTGAGTCAGAGGGCGCTCCCACCTGTTGCTGGTGTATGTCCCCCTTCCTCACGGCAGGGGTGGTTTACTGGACGGCTCGTCTGAGGACGCAGATTTCGGCTTCGCCAACTTGCTCTCATCATTCGTTCCCGTTTCATTCAATGGGTTGGACTATCTTAACTTCTCACTTCAGTTTCTGCTGATGACTTCCTGGGCTGAAGCTGGAGGTAGTGGATTTCACAGGAAGTGCAGTTGCTCCTGGGGAGCCTTGCTGTGCATATCTCTCTGCCAGCTTTCAATGCCCTTGAACTCTACATAGATCATCTCTAAGGGTGGGCAGGCATTTTCCTCAACGCTTTAGCTCAGGGGCCAGTGTTGTGGCAGAGCTGGTTAAGCCCTACAAGAGCTCCTGTTCAGTCTGCTCTGCTACTGAGCCAGCTCCCTGCCCCTGGGCAGTGGAGGGTAGCCCGGTGCTTGGGCACCTGCACCCATGCGGAGACCCAGAAGAAGCTCTTGGACCGGCCCTGGCCTCTGCGGTCATCTGGGGAGTGGAACGTCTCTTTCTCACTCCACCTTTCAAATAAATAAGTAAATAAATACATCTTTGTACTCTTTTGATTTATGGATAAATCAGGTCTTTTCATTGATCCATTCAAAGTTTAAATTCTTTCCAGTGGTGCTCGGGTCTCTGTTGTTGATTTCTAGTTATTTGCTTTGTAGCTCAGAATTGCAGCGTTATGCTGTCCGTGCTTTGAACTTCCTCAGGAGTTCATCATGACCTTTAAAAAAATAACATTTATTTTTATTGGAAGGGCAGGTTTACGGAGAGAAGGGAAGATAGAGAGCTATTCTATTCCCTGGTTTACACCTCTAATGAGCACAGCGGTTTGAGCTGAGCCAATCCAAAACCAGGAGCCAGGAGCTTCTTCCGGGCCACCCACACAGGTGCAGGGTCCCAAGGACTTTGGGCCGTCCTCGACTGCTTTTCCAGGCCACAAGTAGGGAGCTGGATGGGAACTAGAGCAGCGGGGACATGTATCGGTGCCCGTATGGGATGCCAGCTCTTACCAGTTGAGCCATTGTGCCAGCCTTTTTTATGGCTTTATAAGAGGCTTTTGCATGTGCCTGCCTCATGTCCTGTCGTTTTCATGTTTCATGTGCTCACGTTTATAGACCGGGTTGTTTGTAGCTGTCTGTGATTTCTGTAGGATGTGGCCCCCACGTGTGACCCCCGATGCACCCACTGTTTCTCAGGATCATTGGTGCTCGTGTCCCACGTTTTGAAGGTGCAGAATTACGTGTTCTGGTAGCTTACTGGAAAAAACTGCCTCTTTTCTCTTTCCTTGCATTTTTCATTTGCTGTTCATACCATTCCATTTCTTTCCAGGAACAGTTGCCTTCCCTTGCCCATTTCACCCCCGTGACTTGTCTCAAGGCCGTCTCTTACGAATACAAACCTGCCGCGTGTGCCAGCCTTTCCGGCATACAAGGGGTCAGACACCTTCTCATCACAAACAGGTTTTAGTTTTAACTCACTTGCATTCTGATTCTGTTTAACCTATTTTCTCCAAGTTTTTGCTTAGTTCCTTTTCTTTTTTTTTTTAAAGATTTATTTATTTATTGGAAAGTCAGATATACAGAGAGGAGAGACAGAGAGGAAGATCTTGTGTCTGCTGACTTCCGGTCTTACCCCTTTGTATTAGCGTTCACCATGCACATGCCCCTTTGTACCAGACACGCTAGTGAGGCAGTAGAAATGCTGGCCTTCGGTGTGAGGGTCCCTATCGCCCTTCACGGTGGCAGCAGGTGCCCGTCGCTGCTCTCACAGCTGTCCCCATCAGCTGCAGGTCCTAGCGGTGGAGGTCGGCCCTTCCTGCCTCTCTCAGTCTCTCCTGGCCTTCCGGCAAAGCCCCACCTGCACTTGGCTGTACCTTTGGGGCATCTATTTCTCTGCCCACCTCAAGCTACCTCTTGATTTTGACCTTGGGGTCCAGCGATGTCTGACTTCTCAGTTCCGTGTTGTCAGAGCTGTCCTGGGGCAAGATCCTGAAATCCAACCGAGGCACTGTGCTTGTCCTGAGGAGCTGGGGCCTCTGTGGGCCGCCCTGGCTGCCTGGCCTCTGCTGTCTCTGCCTGTGGGTACTCTGCCACTCCCCAGGTCCCAGGCTGAAGATGCTCTGGAGCAAATGCATTGTGAAGCAGATCGGCGTTGCTTTCAGTAGAATGGGAACCCCTGAATCAAGCTGCTCAAGCAACAGCTTGTCCACGTCCCCCACGGGGCAGCTATTCCCGTTCCGTGGCCTCCTGGCTGTAGGACCGGCCTGCAGCCTCTCCTACGGCCTCCTGACTGTTGCTTCTACAGGGCGCTGCCTCCCAGGACAGTTCTAGGCACCGTTTTCCCACCTGGATTCCTGTGCACCAGAAGTCCCTTGGCCTCCCTGCCCCAGCCCGGCCCAGCCCAGCCCAGCCCAGCCCAGCCCAGAGCCCACAGCCTTGTCCCATTGTTACAGTTATATACCTGGACTTCTCTGGACCAGACAGCTGGCAGGGCCTGGGCCCGCCCTGGTGGCTGGCACGGGCCTTTGCTGCCCCCCTCGGACCGGAGGTTTCTGCCTGGGCTCTTGCGGTGCTGTGCTGTGCGCCCCGCCCAGGACAGGGCTCAGGTCACACGCGCCTGTCGGGATACTCAACCCTGCTGACCGCGTGCTTTAGCGCATGTCAGGGGGCAGAGGGATGGCGGCCGTGTTGGGGGCATGCTAACCTCGCAGCTGGGCTGGCTCTGGTGCTCGGGGCTCCATGCAGTGAGGGAGAGCCGGACTCCCTCTCCACTCAGTGCTGTCACGGGGATCACGCTGCACATCCTGACTCCGGCCCCATGTGCCTCTTCTACCAGGTGATTGAGGTCTCAGTCCCATGTACTCCCTTGACTTACTAAATCCAGTTAGTACCACATCTAGTAAATGACACCTGCAGGGATGGCTGCACGCTGGTCTACACAGACATTGTCACACACCCGAAGTTTCTCGCTGCTGTACCTTGCTAGCAAATCTTGCTTCAAGAATCATCGTGTTTATTAAAATTTCTCAGTGTCTGTGAGGATTCAGAAGTTATCAGGGTCCCTTGTCCCGCGAGCAAGATCCCGATACGGTAAAGATTCTTTGAAAAGTTTATTGGGGCCCAGCGCGGTGGCACAAGTGCTTAAGGTCCTCACCTTGCACGCCCGGGATCCCATATGGGTGCCGGTTCTATCCCGGCGGCCCCGCTTCCCTTCCAGCTCCCTGCCTGTGGCCCGGGAAAGCAGTCAAGGACGGCCCAAAGTTTTGGGACCCTGCACCCGCGTGGGAGACCCGGAAGAGGCTCCTGGCTTCGGATCGGCATAGCATCGACCGTTGCGCTCACTTGAGGAGTGAATCATCAGATGGAAGATCTTCCTCTCTGTCTCTCCTCTCTGTATATCTGCCTTTCCAATAAAAAAATAATAAAAAAAATAAATCTTAAAAGAGAAAAGTTTATTGGATAAGACTTCAAGCGTTGTGGCAAAGTGAAAGCAGTAAGATTTATTACAGTAAAGCAAAAGCAGCCTAGTGCTAGCTAGCAATAGCCTTGAAGCGATAGCTCTAGCAGCGCACCCGGTGGAATCTTCTCATTAACTATTTTTCACCCAGACCTTTTTACATTACACAAACCAATCCATACACAGTTCCTCACATCATGTGGCTAGCACACCAATCATGACTTAGGTCATGTAGCTTCCCCACGTGCTCGGCCCAATCCTCAGTAACTTCCCAAAACCTGTTTACCACCTTTGTGCCACGAAGCAAGATCAACAAGTGCCATCTTTGAGGCGCGGCTCCGCTCTCCACAAGAAGTGACCCAGAACAGCACGTGGCTCAGACCTGGCCCTGTCTTGGTTTTGTGACACAGCAGCGGGAAACACACAGTGCCAGGAGGAAACTCCTCACGCACATGGAGACAAGTACACACCAACATCTATACACAGGTGTAGGGACAGAAGGAGGCTCCCCCACCTCTGGGTGACTCTCCTTCACGCTGGGCCAGGCTGTACCAGGGCTGGCTTGAAACGCCCACAGGCATCCAAGCACAGTGGGGCATCGGCGCTCTTTCCCAGGCGCACCTGCGTGGGAGGCTGGCAACGGAAGTGGAGCTGCGACTTGAACGTCGATGTGGGTGACGCCTTAATGACGCCCCGAGACCTCGGGTTTCAGAAGGAGTTTTTGGAGCAGCACTTTGAACTCTCCAGCAGTCACTTGGTGTCTGTATGCTTTTTTGGAGTGTTAGGGAACCAGGGGCACAGGACGGGCAGAGCTACTCTGGTGGAGAGTGGAGTGGTACTGAGAGTGGAGTAGGATGTTTGCAGCTTGAACTCTGCAGCTGTGGACAGCAAGACAGCACCAAGCGATACACACAGTCACGCACAATGGGGAAGAGAACGGCATTATTAAATGGAGATAATACAGCGTCTTGGAATTTAGTTTTTAAAATGTTTTTGTGTTGCAGGTAACTGAGAAAAAAGTCTGGTCAACATATGTAGTGTTAGTCACTGTACTGAGAAGCTGAGAGTGGGCGGGCAGGCCCACGGCGAGCCCGTTACGAAGGTCAGCTCGGCGTCAAGCGGGCACGAGGCGTGCCGCGAGACAGCCGCGTCTCCACAACAGCAATGCACCTGGAACCTTTATTTTTTTACATTTTCATGTAACTTAAAACAGGGTCTGAAATTGACGGGTCATTTGGCATTACCACTGTTGCCCAGACTGCATGTGCCGTGGAGGGAAGAGCTTGAGCTGTGCCTGTTTGTGCAGCGCTTCATGACGGGCACGTTCACGGCTTGGGCACCTGGATTTTCTTTATCGTAATAACTCCAAGTGTGATTCCCACTTTGCCACCAAAGTAACTCACCAATTTTTCAAAAAAGATTTTATTTTATTGGAAAGGCAGATTTATGCAGAGAAGGAGAAAGATCTACCATCCACTGGTTCATTCCCCAAGTGGCCACAATGGCCAGAGCTGAGCTGATCCGAAGCCAGGAGCCTCTTCCAGGTCTACCCACGCGGGTGCAGGGTCCCAAGGCCTTGGGCCGTCCTCGGCTGCTTTCTCAGGCCACAAGCAGGATGGGGATGGGAAGTAGAGCAGCCAGGACATAAATTGGCGTCCGTATGGGATCCTGGTGCTTGGAGTTAGAGCTGTTTCACCAGGCCCAGCTCACAGGAAGCCTGCTACACCCTGGGATGAAAGTGCTCGCAGACAAACATACAACTGCAGTAATGCAGTCGGAAATGTAGTCCGTTACGTTCTTGACTTCAGACAGCGCATCCTGCGTACGTTGTGAATGGCACTTTCTTTCGTTTGGGAAGGGGGCGTTGCAGATGGCGGCTGGGGGTGCTTTGCCATGCGAGCCCATTTTTATATATTGTAAAAAGCTAGTTTGAGGAACTCAATGGGAAAGATTCTGAGAGGCACTTTATCCCGCAGTCAGCAGGTGCTCCTGCACAGACCGGCAGCACACATGAGATGCACTGCTTCTCAGCACCCCTCAACACGGACCCTGACAGCTTGTGTGCGGACGGGGCAGCCACAGGCCAGTGACAAGTTCCTGACGCAGCTGTGAGAAAGCGCGTGCGACTGTCCACTTCTGTGATTGCTGTCGCTGCATCTTGGGCTGCCACGTCCTGGCCAGTTGGCTCAGTATGGGACGATGAAAGGGTTGGTGTCTCTTCTTAGACAGCTATGAGTGGTATCTACTCCATGATGGCATGCAAAGTAAGCTCTTATGAAATACCATTTAAAAATAGTATTTGAAAGGATGGCATGGTGGTGTAAGTGGCTAATCCTCTGCCTGTGGTGGCAGCATACCGCGTGGGTCCTGGTTCAAGTCCCAGCTTCTCCACTTCCGATCCAGTTCCGTGACTATGGCTGGGAAAGCAGAGGATGGCTCAGGTCTTGTTCTTGGTACCCATATAGGAGACTTGGAAGAAGCTCCCGGCTTCAGAACAGGCAAAGCTCTGGCTGTTGTGGCCACTGGGAAATGAAAGCAGTGGATAGAAATGTCTTTTCTCAGGCCTGGGTTGGTGGCCTAGTGGCTAAAGGCCTCACCTTGAATGCACCGGGATCCCATAGAGCGCAGGTTCTAATCTCAGTCCTGCTTCCCATCCAGCTCCCTGCTTGTGGCCTGGAAAAGCAGTCGAGGACGGCCCAAAGCCTCGGGACCTTGCACCCGTGTGGGGAGACCTGGAGGAGGCTCCTGGCTTTGGATCAGCTCAGCTCTGGCCATTGTGGCCACTTGGGAAGTGAACCAGTGGATGGAAGACCTTTCTGTCTCTCCTGTAAGTATATCTGACTTTCTGATAGAAATAGAAATATCTCTATAAATTTTAAAAATAGTATTTGAGGGACGGCCATTTGGAAATATGGCCACGATGCCACTCGGTGGCCTGCACCCCTCGTTGGAGCACATGCTCTGAGTTCTGAGTCTGCTTCGGACTCAAGCTTCCTGCTCACACCCCTGGGAGGCGGCCACTGACGGCAGCTGGGCCTGCCTGCCACAGGGAGGACCTGCACTGAGTCCTGGCTCCTGCCTCCGGGCCCTTCCCCAGCTGCTGTGGGCAGCTGGCACGTGGAGCAGCAGATGGAAGAGCTTTCCTGATCTCTTCCTGCCTTTCAAATATAAGCAAACATATACATCAACTCTCAGGTTACACATCTGGGTACAAGGGTGCTTGCACAAGTTCATGGGAAATAGAATTAAAACAGTTGATTTGGGTGTGAAAAGCCTTCAGATACACTCAAAGTTGCTTCACAGTAAACATTTGTACATGAATTTTTAAAGACTTATTTATTTTCATTGGAAAGTCAGATATACAGAAAGGAGAGACAAAGAGGAAGATCTGTCCACTGATAAACCCTCCAGATGGCTGCAATGGCCAGAGCTCAGCTGACCCGAAGCCAGGAGCCAAGAGCTTCTTCTGGGTCTCCCACGCGGATGCGGGGTCCCAAGGCTTTGGCCTGTCCTTGTCTGTTTTCCTAGGCTACAAGTAGGGAGCTGAATATGAAGTGGGGCCACTGGGAAATGAACCTTTGTCCATATGGGATCCTGGTATGTGCAAGGCAAGGACTTTAGCCAGTAGGCTACTGCGCTGGGCCCTGCACATGAATTTTTAAGGATCCTTTGTATGCAAGGATTTAAAAATGTTTTGGTGCCTGAATGGACTTGTCTGTTATTTTCCATGAACTTGAATGATGACTACCTTACCTTAGAAAAATTCCGTGTGTAAAATGCTTTTGAACCTAGTCCCTCCCTGCAGCGCTGCTACAGACACAGGACGCGCGTCGGTGTGGCTGGTCTCAACAGAGACTGCACGCTGCCTCGCTGCACGAACTCCACTCTTGACTGAGTTTGACCCAACGGCATTGGCTAAACATCTGCTAGGGTGGGGGGCACCCGAAACACCTCCATCCTCTCCCAGCAGTGGGGCAGACAGCCCAGAGAGCCATGCCTGGTCCCGGGTCGTCTGCGGTCTCACCACAGCTGGTCCTTTGGGGCCCAGGGGCCAGCAGCCACCGTGTACTGCTGGACTTGGTCATAACTGTGGCCAGCGGCAGGCGCAGGTTCTCTGTGCCCGATGGACTGTGTCATGTCTTCATTTGTGGCAGGCAGAGGCACGGTGAAGGCGGCCCTCCCTAGATGCCCAGGTGAGACCAGGAGCCCATTTGGGGGGCGGGGCAGGGCCACGTGGTCTCGCCTGCTACCTCCCTGGGTGTGTCCTGGAAGGAGTCGGGAGCTAGGCCCTGCATGGTGGTCAGGCCAAGTACCACCCAGCCCTGCTCCTTTCTAGTGATTTAATGGTTTGATTTTAAAACAGTCCGTTAGATGGCATGCTTCCTCCTGCGTGTCGGCTGGCGTCCGGCTGTACGTCCTAAGGGTGCTCCTGAAGGACTCTGGGAGAGACTGAACTCAGAAAGCAGGTGCAGCCCCCTCCGGCAGGCCGCCGGGCTGGGGAAGGGGAAGGTACAGAGGGCGGCTGGTAAGATGGGCAGGACCAGTAACCATCCCCAAGTAAGGAAAAAAGTAACAGTGTAGGTAACAGGAAGAAAAACAGAGAAACAAACCAAATAACCTCCTGGGGGATTACTTCTGATGGAACTACAGGAAGCTGTAAGTCCAGGCTTTCTGCCCCTCCCCACCCCGCAGGGGTCAAAGTTCTTGCCCCATTTACAACCTCTGTATCTTATTTTTAATGCTTATTTACTTATTTTTATCTCACTGAAAGGCAGAGTCTTTCTTCAGAAAGCTGAATCCCCAAAGGCCAAGGAGCGTGGAAAGCTGCCCTGTGAGGCCGCGGGGCCCACGCACTGGGCAACACCTGTTGCCTCCTGGCTGTACCACCCGCAGGCAGAGGAGCTGGGACTCAAACCAGCACTCTGCACAGGACGCAGGAGGCCCAAGTGCTGGCCGAACCTGTGCTGCCACACGCCCGTCTCTCCGCTTTTTCTTTTTGCATGTTTGATTTTTTTAAAATTTTTATAATTAGTGAGAGAAGTTCAGGTCTAGATGGCTTCACTGCTAAATCTACCAAACCTACAAGGGTTTAAACGTTAGGTCATTTAAATTTAAGAGTTTTGTTACACAGGTGAGGGGATTGCAGACCCACGCAGGTCTCTGGGTGGGATGGGAAGAGGTGGGGGCGAGATGGGTGAGAGGAAGGACCCCGCCCTCCCCCATGCCCTGGGGTCAGGGAGATGTGTTGCACTGCCCTTGATGCTGGACCACACCAGCTCCAGGGCACAGAGATGGTCCCCAATGGAGAGAAGCATGTCCGGAGGGTGTGTCAAACAAGCCCTCAGTGGCCCCCATTCTGATCTGTTCTGAGTCCCCCAACTGCTAGCAATGCATACTGCCTGCCCCCCAACACGCTCATGGTGGCACAAAGGCAGTGGGGTGGCCTTGCTCGGGTGCACTCCACGCCCTGTCCCTCAGATCTTAAAAAAAGGCTGGAAAAAAACAGGCGTGCAACTCTGCAGGCACACTGGTGTGGTAAGCAGAGTTGGCCTTCAGCAGGCCCAGGACGCCCAGCAGTGTAGCACTCACTCAGGTACAGGCAACCGAGGTGCTGCCTACAGCTGGGGCCTCCGCCCTGCAAAGGGGCACATTCACCTGAAGCTACATGCTATGACACAGGTCAGCCAAGAGGCCACTATGCTAGGTAAAGTGATGCCAACTGCAGAAGCTGAGCTCCTGGGTGACCCACTTCTGTGGATACCGGGGCTCAGGTTCAGGGAGACAGGGCACTGGAGCGGTGGATGCCAGAGGCTGGAAGTGGCAGGTGCAGTCCTGGGCACCACGGGAGATCCAGCAGCTGAGTGGGGAGATGGGTGTCCCACTCTGGTTGGGACCCTTGTTACCAAGCCGTGTCCCTGCGAGAGCTCAAACGATCCATTGCCACTCTGTACTCCTTCCTCCCCACCATCCCGGACACGCCCTCCGCAATAACAGGGCAGTGCCTCCCTGGCCAGCAGTTCTGAGGGCAGACTCTGGCGGCCCCCAGCTGTGTGCTGGCGCGATCAGAGCCCGTGCTCGGAGCTCCGTGTTGTGTCCAGTGCGCCTCGTCCAGCCCGGGGCAAGGGTTCTGCTGGCCCCCTTGTTTCACTTTCAGGTTAGAATGCCTGCATAAGCCTGCACCCTGCGTGGGCTCTGTGCCATGAAAGAGGTCCAACTGGACTGGAGCCGAGGCAGTCCATGGTCTTGTTCATTCACAGGCTACAAGGCACCTGCTAAGTCCTGCCTGCAGGGTAATGTGAAGATGGATGAAGCAGGGGTCCACTCCCTAATGAGGGAAACCTCCGGCAAGGGGCATCCTTGCTGATGCTCTCTGCTCGCTGACAGTTTTTGCAGGAATTCTGCCCGAGGCCCAGCTACTGCACAGTTCTATGGCAGCTCTTCCAAAGCCCCGACCAGCACACCCCAGCCACGGCTTTGTGCTTCCTCCATGCTTCTGCCTCACTGGAGGAGACCTGACAATATCCGTGAATGTACCCAAATTCTGCAGAAGAAAATGTGTTGAGTGAGGGTGGCCGTGGAGCGACTGCTAGAACTGCTGGTTCCACGGGAAGGCTTGCTAGCATCTGCCGTGGCGAGAAGGGAAGTGAGGACGCACATTCTGTCACCCGTGGCTACACCGTGCACCAGAACCCTGGAAGGATGACTTGCTGATGAAGTGGAAAATTCAAGTGAGCAGGCACCTTCAGGCTCTGAAGTAGTGAAGGGCACACACAGGTACATGACAAGCGTGCAGGGAGCAGCCAGGACAGAGCCCCGGTGGTGCCCAGCCCGACCCCCATGTGGTTCAGGACGGGACGGACAGCACAGGACACAGTGTGAGTGGGTAAGTGAGGGGCAGCAGGGTGGGGCGGGCGACCATCGAGGCCATTGCGCGCTTTTCACTGATTCATCATCTTGAACATGAGAATCAGAATTTCAAAAAACAAAAACAAGGCGGTTTCATAGCACAGGCTGAACATTTTCTGCTGGCTGGTTCTAGGTCCTGGCAGTCATTAAAGACTCCGCTTAAAACCTGCAGCACCCACACCCAAAAGTACTTATCCCCTCTTCCATCTTCCCAACACAGTGCCTTCTCAGTTTCCAAGTTCTCCAGGAAGAGAGGATTTCAGGCGAGGACGGCTGAGCCCACAGTGCCACTGGTCTGAGTCCACTGACACATTAACTGGCGTCCAATCCCGCGGTCGAGGTCCTGCTTCTCACAGCCTGTGCCCATGCCAGCAGAGACCACCCTGACCGCTCTAAGACCAGGATGCTCAAATCTTTCAGAGAACAACAGGCCGCTTTTGGCTTGCATGCACTATGCCATCCACCATCCTCAGGACCAGCGCAGCAGGACCAGCGCTGCATGTTCCCCGGTCAGCGGGGACTCTGCAGCCGCTGCCGTCGCTGTCCGAGCTGCACACCTAGCACCTGCTGGTTAGACAGATCTCAGCTGCAGCTCTCAGACGGAGGGGGCATGTGGGGGACTTCATGTTCGTATTTTGTTTCTTGCTCTTTATTTTCACCAGCACCTCCCCAAGCACCTTCCCTAAACCTCTCCAGCCACTCGACACGGTTTCCACAAAAACACTGCAAGGGGAGCCCCCAACACTGGACACCGAACCTGGTGAGCAGGAGCAAGGGAAGAATGGTCATTTTCTTCCTCATCTACTTCATAAACCTGAATTATGGTCTATTACCACATTATAAGCAACCAACACTCACCCTTTAGTGCTGTCGGCTAACAGCACAAACTGACCTGAATTCGCCATGGCTACTTGCCATGCTCCCAGATAAGCAGCAGTGGCAACTTCTGCCAAGCTACAGGCACTACAAGAGTGTGGGATGAGAGATCAAGGCTTTGTCTCTATGCTGCTCATAGAGCGTCTCTGGATGAACCAGTGGCTTTGTGTGCAATCAGCGCCAGGACCCCTGCCCTCGGCGACCTAGCCATGTCCTGGGCGTGCTCCACTGGACACGAGATTCCTCACCCTCTCGCCCATCTAGCAAGTCTCAGTGTCAGCTGCCATACTCCTGGCTTCATGCAGAGGCTTCGAAGAACGTTAAGTTCTGGAAAAGTCCAGTGTTACTGCAGACACACTCAGCCCGGGGTGAGGTCTCCGGTGGGCCACATCGGCAGGCTTACCCAGCAGGCTCAGGGTAAGTTCCTGTGCTGGAGTTGGAGGTTCTGCTTACCATTCATGGGAGGCTGCACCAGCTTCTGTCACACACACATGCTCAGAGCCACAGCGAAGTCTTCAGGGGAGCCAAGGGCTCAGAGGGATGCAGTGGCTGGACCACTCAAAAACCTCCCATCTTGAGACACCCGCGTCCCTCCCACCCTCCACGCGGCTCACGCCCAAGAACAGCCTGCCCTGGAGCTCCTGCCTGGGCAGGCAAGATGCAGAGTCCGGGGTGAGCAAGCCCTTGAGAGGCGGGCCCCACACAGCCAGGCAGGCTCGCGGCAGAGGTGACCACCGGAGCCGCGCTGCGGACCGGGAAGGCAGCGCCACGCCGAGCGTCCTGGCCAGACTCCACGCGGCCGCTGTACAGGGATCACGCGCAGAGGCAGACCATGTGGCCCGGAGCCTGGTGGGAGCGGACAGAGCCTCCCCCTCCCCCCGGGGGCGGGCCGCCCCCAGGGGCGGGCCGCCCCCAGCCCCGCCCCGCCCCCTCCCCCACGGTCTCTCCCCTTCCTGGACCCGAGCAGCTTCCCCGAGTTCGATTAGGATTTGCACTCCCGGACCCCACTTACTGCAGCTGGACGCAGTTCCCTCCCCTCCGTGCATACAGGAGGCGAAGATGAAGTTTTAGAGACCAAGCAATACGCGTGGAACTTCCAAAAGGTGGGGCCCCAGCAGCAGCCCATATCGCTTCCTGAGGTCCCCACGGGCCCCCCACCCCGACTCGGCACCCGGCAAGAGGACAGCCCCCCACGCCGCTGACCAGGAAGTTGGGCGGCCGGAAGGGGCCGCCCAGCTCGGCACGCAGCCAGCGCGGCGCCCAGGTGCGGGTCGGGGACCTGTACCCTGCGCACGCAGGCACGTGGGGTGCGTGCGTGAGTTCGCGCGGTGGCCGCCTCCCGGCTCGAGCTGCGGCAGCCGGGGGCCGAGGCGCGGGCGACGCGGGCCGCGGTTGGGGCCCCCGAGGGGCGGGGAAGCCATCCCAGGTCTGAGTCATCCGAGCGCCAGACTTTCTCCGCAGTAGGGTAGAACTTTGTGCTGATAAGACAATAGTGGATCCTGTGCGTTTCCTACAGGGCCGCCACTCCGGGCTGGGGCAAGCCTGGGGCCTGCACCGCACCGCGGCCGCCGGCCCCCTCCCCGCGCCGCGCGGCCCCCCTCCAGCGGGGCGGGCGCGTTCCGGGCGCGGGCGCGCGCGGCGCGGGGAGGGGGCCGGCGCGTGGCGTGTCTCCCGCGCCCGGGCGCAGCTGGCGCGGTCGGGCGAGTGCCGCGGGCGCTCGCTTTCACCTTCAGATGCGCGGGGCGCGCGCGTCCTCCTCCCTTGGCCGTGGCCACCCGCCAAGGTAGGGTCCGGCAGGCGGGGGGCCGCAGCGTGGTGGGCGGGCGGGGCGCAGGGGCCCGGGGCCGCGTCCTGCCTCTGCGCCGAGGCTGCGGGGTGGGGGGGGGGCGGTGAGCGCTTGGGAGGGGCTCCTGGGTGCGGGCCGGGCGACTTGCAGGGTCTGCTGCGGGGAGTTGTCGGGCGCTGCGGTTCCGGGAGAGAGGAGATGCAACTTGCGGCGGCGGTGCGAGCGCGGGGAGGGGGCTTTTACCGCAGTGGCGGGGCGGGGTGGCCGCGCGGAAGCGCTTTGTACCCTTCGTCACGGCGGCGCAGGCGGAGGGGCGCGGGGTGCGCCCTCCATCCATTAGGAGACAAAGAGCAAATTGCCTTACTTTAAAGTAAAACGCTGGGCTAATGAAGGTGGGTGATGGGGCCGCTTCAATTATTAAGGGTTTGGCAGATGGGATCGACCCGAGCGCCGCCGCCTGGAGGACGTGTTTTTGTGTGTGTGCGTGTTGGGGGGTGTGCTTCCCCAGCTCCCTCCCCCAGCTCCCTCCCCCAGCTCCTGCCTGGAGCCTCGAAGTGACCCTCAGGAGGAGGAGGAAGGGAGGAGTGGGGGCGGGGAGGCCGGGTGCGCGGCGTGCGGGGTGGGGGGAGGCCCGGTGCGTTGTGGGAGGTGGGGCTTAGGGGCGGCGGGTTGGGCGCACCGACCCCCCCCAGGGCCGTTAGGATCGGCGTCCCCGGAAGCTGCGTCGCCCAGTTGTTGGGGAAACTTCGCGAGGACTAAGTTTGTTGGGACCCGCCCGCTGCGGCACCGGAGGCTGCCGCGCTGCGACCTAGGCTGTGCGCCCCCCGGCCGCGGGGTCCCTGCGCTCGGGCCCCGGAGCGACGCGGGTCTGCAAGGTCCTCCCGGGGCTCCGGGGAGCGCGGCCGCGTGGACACATTCGCTCGGGGCCTGATTGAATGCAGATGCGGGGGCAGCCGCTGGGCGCTGCGCGGCCCGGGTGCTCGTGTTGTGTTTTGTTTTGGAACAGGCGCCTGGTGTAACCTGTGGAATTTGAAATGCAAACGCGAGCCCGTGGGAGTCGAGGCAGAACAAATCGGCATTGATGGAGTGGGCAGGACTCCGGTCCCCCCGGCGCGCGGGCCGCGGGCGTGACGTCAGGCCCGCGGGAGGGAGGCTCCCGGCGAGGTCGCAGCCCGGGTGGCGGGCGCGCGCGGCGGCGGGGATTACGCGGGGAGCATCTGGTCCGCGGTCCCAAATAGGTCAAGGCGCGTGGGAGGCTCGCAGTCCCGGGCCGAGCACGCCCAGCGTTCGCCGGCCTCGAGGCCGCTGCGCCCCGCAGCCCCCGCGCCGACGGCCCCTGCCCGGGGACACGGACTCCCCGCGGACGCGGCTAACTTGGCGAGCCGGGCTGTTGTTGGCGGCTGAGCCGGCGGCGGGGAGGAGACCCCGGGAGCCAGCGGGCCGGGGAGGGAGGGCAGAAAGGAAACCGCCTGCCAGCGTCTCCCCGCCTCCCGCGGACCTGAGTGGCGGCCGTGCTGGCCAATCGGCGGCGGCCGCCCCCGGCCCGGAGGGAAGGTGGGCGTGAGCGCGGACGCGCGCGGGCGGGCGGGCACGCGCCCGTGTGCCCGCCCGCGCGCCCCCGCTGGCTGGCGCGGCCGTGCAGTGACCGGCCGGGCGCGCCGCAGGCCCGACCCACCCGTGGCCCCGCTCGCGGGTCTGCAGGACTGACCCGGGGCCCGCGGAGTGGCGGGAAGGGCGCGCCGCGACCCTGCTGCTCTCCGCCGGGGCGGGCAGAGCGCGCCGGGCCGGGGGCCACCCGCGAGGGGCGAGCCCTCTGCCCGTCGCGCGGCGACTCCTCCCGCGCCCCGCAAGTTGGGACGCCCTCTGCCGCGGTCCTTGGGCCTAAGGGGGAGGCACCCTCGGCGGGCGGAGGGGGTCCCGCGCCCGGGGCTTCGGCCGCCCCCGCAACGGGTTAGGGACCCGCGGTGCGCAGGGTCACCTCCAGGGCATCCAGGTGTCCCCGGGGTCGCCGGCAGGGCCGCGCCGGCAGGGCTGCCTCGGGGACCCTCCGCTTCCCGCGCCTCCAGCCGCTGCGGGGCCGCGCGGGCCGGGGGCGGGGCGCTCACCTGCCCGCCCCGGGGCGGGTCGGGGGCGCGGCCGCGGGTCGTCGGGCGCCCGGGGGGCGGGCCGGGGGCGGGGAGGCCCGGCCGCGGGGCGCGGACGTCACACCCGCCCTGGGACCCGGGGAGAGAGGCGCCCGGGCACCCGCAGCCCGACTAGGAACCGTAACAAAGGCGGGGTCCGTGGCGCGCCGGGGGCCGCGGGGGCGGGCCGGGCAGGCAGGGCCCCGCCGTGGCGCGCGGGGTGCGGCGCAGGCCAGGTGCGGGGCTTCTGTTTGTAACTTTGTTCCGGCGCCCCGGCGCGGGGCAGGCGTGGCCGGCGCGGTTACGTAAGCGCTCGCACCTGAGCGGGGTCCGCGGCGACTCTCGGGGAGGCCCAGACGGCCCGGCGGCCCAGGCCCGGCCTCTTCCTCCCCGGGGTGTCCACCGCGTAACAAAGGAGCAGGCGCCGGACCCTCGGGTCCGCTGGCTGCGACTTGGCCCGACTTGGCCGGCAAGTCACAAAAGGGACTTCCGACGGGGACCCTCGCGCGCGGCGAGCGGCCGCGGGCCTTCTCTGCGCCCTGGCCCCGGGGTGGGGGTCGGGCAGGGCTGGGCGCGGGGGCGGATGGCTCCGACGGCCGTCCTCCGTGGTATTTTTAACCAGCCTGTGGCTGCGAGGGGGGTATTTTGGTGTAGGAATGTGTTCCTTTAAGGAACCAGGCGTGCCTTCAGGGCAACAGGACCCTGCTTCCCCCAGCGCCGTTTTCTGACTGCTTTCCGGGTTGTTTGTGTGGGCCCTGCATGGATGGAGAGGAGGGGACACGGGGTCCCGGGTTGGGTTCCTGAAGGAGGAGGGGGAGGCGGAGGCGGCTTGGGTTTCAGGGGGTGACCCCATGACCATGTTGTGTGCGCTGGGCCGCCTGGGCTGGTGGAGGACGCTGCTAGCTGAGTGCGTGGGGGTTCCGCTGCGTGCAGGCGGGTGCGCTCCCTGGCTTCTTCCCAGGGCTTGGAGTGACACTTGCTGGTGCGCAGAGGGGCGGCGCTCTGCCTCTCAGGCCCGGACCCGGCACCCCCCGTGGAGCTCCGCGGGCGCCCTGTGGTCAGTGGGTGGTACAGGGCTGGGGGCTGTGTGAGTTGTTTCCTGGAGCTTGTGTTCAGTAGTGCCTGCGGTGGAGGGGATGCGTGGGTTCTCCTGTTGTGCTCGCTTCTGCGGCACTCTGGCCCGGATACTCGTGAACAAGTTGGGGAGCTCATTCTGAGGTCCGGCGTGGCTGACTTTGCTAGGTGCCCTTCTGGAGGCGGGCCCAGAAGGCCAGGAGGCCAGCGTGTTAGCAGTGCTTGGCCTTCACACCCCTCTGGAAGGTTCCGGCTGTCCTGGCCTTGTGGCTCCTACAAGGACGGGTAGGCCTTTAGGAGTGAAGGACTGGCTGGGTGCGCCGGGTGGCATTGGGTGACCATGGACGGGGTGGCCCTGTGGAGGTCGTGGGCGCCAGCTGCGCCCCCACCGGCGACTTGAGCTTCCTGGCATGGGCAGTCTCGGCTCGCTGGGCCAGCTGCTTTTCCTTTGTATTCCTGTCCCAGGCTACGTGGTGGTTGTGGGCTGCTTGGGGCAGAGGGAACCCTTGGAAGAGTCTGGTCGGAGTGGCTGCAGGTCTTGCCTGGAGAGTGTGTCTGGATTCTCACCAGCATTAATGCTGTAGCAGTGGGAGCCCAGGCGTGAGCCGATGACCGTGGGCACGGGAGGCTGGCCGACCTGGGTGCCTGCCTTTTGTGGTTTGCTTGTGTCCAGGGCCCAGACGGGGCGGCCGTTTGGCGTTTCATTCCCTCTTCAAGGCAAGGATGTGTGCTAATTATCTAATCGCCAGCCGCGTTGTGCTCAGACTGTAGCTGGATTTGTAACTGAGGGACGAGCAGCTGGCAGGAGTGCTGGGAAAGCCCGTCAGCTCTCCCTCTGGTTTTCCACGGGTTGAGATTACCTGGAGGTGGCTGAGCTGCCGTGGTGACGGGCAGGTTTTGTCGCGAGCCGCCGAGGTGGTGGGAGCAAGAGGGCTGTTGGTCAGGATAGCTGCGCGCCAAGGGCTTGAGCTCAGCCCCACCGCGCTGTCTTCGAAGGCAGCCATGGTCCATGCTGTGAATGTTTGTATGCTTGGTGTTTAGGTAGAGCTAGCTGGATTGTTGCTCCGTTCCTCCGGGGCCACCGGGGCCACCCCACCCTTCGCCGGGGTGCTGGCCGGAGAACACGTCGAGGCCGTGTGGCTGTGGCGTGTGTGGCCGGCCCTCCGCACGTCCCTGGGCTGCGTTCACTGCCCAGCGAGCAGGCCTCACAAGAGGCCTTGCCCGGAGCTGTGCGGCGAGGCCCTTGGCCCGCCTTGCAGGACTGAGACCGAATGCAAAGGGCCAGTTCAACATCTGTGTTCAGCTTGCTGGAATGTACGGGGCAACCCTGCCTCTGCTGAGGGGGTGCGGCATGGCAGTGTGGGGGTGCGGCTTTTGGTTGGGCTGTGTGTGTTGGGGCCCGCGGCAGTCCTGGGAGGCATGCACAACTTGCAGACCGTGTTCTGGGGAGCTGGAGCCGGGGTGATTGACTGCCTCGTGGGGTGGGCCCAGGGTTCCCTCTTTGGGCTGGGGGACCTGACCTTGTGGCTGGACCCTCCTGTCCCCTCCCCCTCTGCCCTCCCTGCCCTGGGGGCCAGCAGCCCCGCGTGGTTGGAGTGGATCTGGGGCCGCGGGGAGGGGGTGTTTTCTCCAGCTGCATCCCTGGCCTGAGTTTGGGCATGGGGGAGGGGCTGCGCTTTTCTTTGATAGGAGGGTGACCTCTGCCCCGAGAGGATCACTGGCTCCCCCTCCCCCAGCAAGAGAGGCGTGGGGCCCGAGGCCTCTTTCTGAGGGTCTGCAGGAGTTTGGGAATGTCAGAAACCCAGTTGGAGAAAGGAGTGGCCGAGAGTTGCTGAGAGAAGTTGTCTGGGGGACCGTGGGCTTTGAATCCGTCACAGCATGCCGTTTTCTAAGAGTGTCTTTATTTCAAAGCTGAACCTTCTCCGGATGAGGAACACTTCTGGGGCGTTGTGGCGGCGCGTCCGTGGGGGCCGGGAGGACCTGGCTGCTGCTGGTGGTGGTGCAGGCAGAAGGCAGCAGTGGCAACTGTCCACTCTGTGTGTGTGGTGCGTCCCCTGCCCGCCCCCCGCATCTGGCTGCACGCGATGGGGACAGCTGAAGGCTTTCTGCCAGCCGGGCTGTCTTGCAGCGGTGGCCCTGAAGAGGCGTTTTTCAGGAGGATGCGATGAATCGAGCTGCAGTGAGCCTGAGAACGACAGGCCCAGCAATTAGAAGCGTGCGCTATTTTTAGGAGGTGAGCATGCATGTAAGCGGGTGTTCTGTGCAGTGCACGGGAGGATGGACAGAAGTAAGGGCCGCCTCGGGGCCAGCGCTCTGCTCCTCCGTCGTGGGAGACTTTATTTTTGGCCAGGAATTCGGTCAGGTCGCTGCAGTGCAAGGGGTTGTTGGTGGCAGCGCGACCAGGTAGGCCTCACCCCGGGGACTGTGGTGCTCGGCCCGCCCCTGTGGGACGTGGCTGCTCCAAGGAAGATGAGGTGTTGGCTTGCAGGAGGCGGCCGCAGAGGGAGCCCGCCTGTGGGAGCTGCCTTTTGGGAGCCTGGCTCCGAAGGGCCCGGCCCGTCGTTCAGGCTTGGGAAGCCCGCCCGTCTCCAGCCTTCCTGGTGCGAGGCAGGCGTGCTTGTTCAGGAATCCCGGTCCTTTGTCTCGGCAGACGGCACCGTGTGTGTGTGCGCCGTATGGTACTGTTTAACCTACATTGCCGGAGCTGACAAGGCCCGGTGCCTGGGCCCTGATTTATTTCAGCATTCCAGAATGTTCTTTGGTGTTTAGTGCACTGGAGGCTATGCAGAGGGGCTGTTGGTGGCTCTATTAGGTTCTCTTTCAGAGAAGTGAGTTTTACCCTTTTTTCAATTTCTAAACTAGTTTTTGTGGAACACAGTGGCTGGGATGGGCTGGGATGGGCTGATGGCCGTGTTGCTTCAGCGACACACACTGGTTCCCAGCACGGTCAGTGTCCTCCGCCTGGAGCTTCAGAAGCTCGTGGGGTTGTTTGTCCCCAGACGACTCAGCCTCTCCTCCCTGGACGGGTGGGGGTAGGTGGGTACTTCAATCACGGGCTCCTGCGGAGATGGGGCTGCTTTGGGGTGTCCAGGGTGGCCCTGTGGTAGTGGGGTCGGCCTGTGTCCTGGGGGTGGTAGTGGGGTCGGCCCGTGTCATGTCCTCTGTGTAATAGTGGGGTCTGCCTGTGTCCTGGGCACGGTAGTGGGGTCGGCTCGTGTCCTGGGCGTGTAATAGTGGGGTTGGCCTGTGTCCTGGGCGTGGTAGTGGGGTTGGCCTGTGTCCTGGGCACGGTAGTGGGGTCGGCCCGTGTCCTGGGCGTGTAATAGTGGGGTTGGCCTGTGTCCTGGGCGTGGTAGTGGGGTTGGCCCGTGTCCTGGGCGTGGTAGTGGGGTCGGCCTGTGTCGTGTCCTGTGTGTAATAGTGGGGTCTGCCTGTGTCCTGGGCACGGTAGTGGGGTCGGCCTGTGTCCTGGGGGTGGTAGTGGGGTCGGCCCGTGTCATGTCCTCTGTGTAATAGTGGGGTCTGCCTGTGTCCTGGGCACGGTAGTAGGGTCGGCTCGTGTCCTGGGCGTGTAATAGTGGGGTTGGCCTGTGTCCTGGGCGTGGTAGTGGGGTTGGCCTGTGTCCTGGGCATGGTAGTGGGGTTGGCCTGTGTCCTGGGCGTGGTAGTGGGGTTGGCCTGTGTCCTGGGTGTGGTAGTGGGGTCGGCCCATGTCGTGTCCTGGGTGTGGTAGTGGGGTCGGCCCGTGTCGTGTCCTGGGCGTGGTAGTGGGGTCGGCCTGTGTCCTGGGCACAGCCTGTGTTTAATCTACGGGTGGGTGGGGGTGGAGAGGCAGCTCCCTGTGCCGTCCCCAGGGTTTGTTAAGGGGGACGTCACTGACGAGCTGATGGTGATGGTCGCCGTGGGGTGCCATGAAGTCAGCACCCCTGGGTGTCTGCAGCAAGGACCCAGCGTCACCGGAGGGGGCAGGTGTGTCCTGGGCCCCAGAGCCGGGCTCGTGGTGGTACATGGCACCCTGATGCGCTCATGGGCACGGAGAGGACGTTATGCCCATTGGAGACCATCTTGTCGTGTGTTGGTCAGCATGTTCCTACCAGAATCGCACGCACCATTCCCGTGTGTTGTGTGTCTGCCGTTGTTAGTGCAACGGTGACCGTCCGTCCCTCTGACTAGTGAGAAGCGTTAGGTAATGTACTGCGCTGTTACAACCTCAAGGCTCCAATGGCTTCCTTTTGTTTTTTCGACTGCTTTCCCAGGCCACAAGCAGGGAGCTGGAAGGGAAGCGGGGCTGCCGGGATTAGAACCGGCGCCCATATGGGATCCCGGGCGTGCAAGGCGAGGACCTCTAACCACTTGCGCCACCGCGCAGGGCCCCCTTTTGTTTTTTCAAAGGTAGCTTTTTACTTGTGACAAGAAGAGGCACAGCAGTTTGAGAAAGTCTCGGAGTGAACAGTGGCTTCCCGCTGTGGAGTGCTTGGTGTGGCTCTGTGTATCTGGGGCAGTTCTGTGGAGTCGTGGGATTATGGGTTTAGTGGTAGGATTAAAATTAGCCTCGGTGAATGACCCTGGTGACAGGAGCCGGTAGTGGTGTTCCTGGTGGACGGAAGGACACGGATCATAGCAGGCGAGGCCGATTGACCCCTCTGTGTGAGAAGCGGAGCCCCGTGCAGTCGGCATGTGGGCGCTCTGGCTGCAAGCGTGGTTGCAGCTCTGCACGCCTGTGGAAGGCGTGGCCTCTGGAGGGTGGGTTCTGGGGTGTCCCTCGCAGGTGTGGCACACCTGGGGGTACCAGCGTGCACTTGGTGATCGGTGTTTTGTGTGTTTCTCTGTGCTTGCTTTAGAAGGTGAACATGGAAAAGCTGTATGACTTCAGAAAGGCCCTGGGGAAATGGGGCAGGAGTTTATTTGGTTTGCCGGTTGGATCACTAATGCAAACGTTTCTGTGAGGGGGTGTGAACAGGCATCGCATGCTCGGGCTGGGCTTACTGAAGGTGTAGACGGGCCGATGCTTGTGCCACCCCTGCCGTGTCCCGGGTACACTGCACGGAGGTTTAGCGATGGTGCTAGGCCTGAGGAGGCAGTGCAGAGCCCACAGCCAGATGCCCTCCTGTGCGCCTGTGAGTGCCCGGGGGTGGGTCGGGGCAGCTGTTTGGGGCAGTGCCTGGACAGCTCTGAAGTTCATGTGGCGTCCACACGCCTAGCGAGAACCGTGTCCCCGCTCATTGCCATGCCAGGCTCCTGCCGCGTCCTAGAACCAGACGAGGCCGAGAGCCTGGTCCCTGAGTGCTGCGCAGCCTCCCGTCCTGCTGTGGACGCCAGGGGGCAGATCTCTGTGGGCCCCTGAGTGCTGCGAGCTGTCCAGCTGAAGACGGGTGTCGGCAGGGCTGGCTCGGTGGCCAGGTGACCGGCAGTGGTGAGGGCGAGGTCTGGCGAGCTGACTGCCGGGGGTTGTGTGGGGTGAGTGGGGGACGCACAGGGAGGGGAGCAACGGTATTCCTGCTTTTCCTCAGGTCTCCCAGGAGGCCCCCCTCACCCCCTCCTGCTTGGCGGTGGGCACCTGCCACTCCCCCAGCCCTGCTCCAGTAACGCTGGGCGTGCGGCCAGCACCCAGTTCCCTTTTCTTGCTTGTGCAAGAGCCACTGAGAGAACCTGACCTCCTTTGCATTCTCAGTGTGGGCAAATGCGGCCGAAACTCTAGACTCTGCAGAGGAGAAAACTGGCCCAGTGAGCCCCACTGTGGATGTTACTTCCTGGTTTTTGAACTGGGTGTTTCCTTGTTGCTTGCCCGACCCCATGAGCTTGGGAGTTTTGCCACCTTTGTGGGAATTTCTCAAAACTCGTGTTTTGCCAGGGCCTGCGGAATTATCTCGGTCCGGGTGGTGACGGGCCTTCCTGTCTGTGCCCTGTGCGGGACCCCGTGGGCTGTTGGCCCTGCTGGCTGTGGGTCATCACCGTTCTTCGTGTCCTGAAGGTGACAGGTGCCCTTCTGTTCACAGAGCACAGGCCTGGCCAAGTGCAGACCGGAGCAGAGAGAGGTCACGGCTGGGGAAAGACCGAGGTCACGTGTGTGCTGTCTGTGGACCCGAGCTGGGATGGCTTGCTTCCCGCAGCTGCCACCCAGGGGGAGCTTGTTGTGTCCTGTGGTGCGGTGGACAGTACCTCCTGCGGCAGGAGCTGTGCACCTTGGCTTTGCTGCTGAGTCTTGGCATACGGGCTGTGAGTACTGCTCCTGAGGGGCAGTGCCAGGGCAGCTGGTGTCTTACAGTCTCTGGGTGCAGAAGACAAGAGGACCATGAGCCCGGTGCCGCGTGTTGCCACCTGCATTGTGGACGGCCGGGCGATGCTGTGTGAGCTGTGGGTCATGCTGGTTTCCCACCATGAGTGTTGGCTAGTGACCTGTAGGCCTGAATCCCAGCTAGCTGAGCACCAGTAAACTCTCTTTTCGTCTCAACAGGCGTGTTTGTTGGGTAGCTGCCTGTGGCCGAGGCACTCCTCCAGGTTCCTTCTGCATTATACTCAGTGTTGAACTGTTTCAGGAAGTAGTTGCTGGTTTCCTGAGACCTCCACGGCTCGGTGCCTGGATGGGGCAGGGCGGTCCCAGGCCCTGTGTGTGGTTCTCCTGCCTGGGTCACCCACCGATCCTCCAGGAGTTCCCCTGGTGGGACAGGCTCCCTACGACATTGGTCTCCCTGTGCTGTGGCCTGCTCTGCTGTGACAGTACGCGGAGGCCGCGGTCACTGGGCAGGTGTTCCTGCTGGAAAGCCCCAGTGTCTCCTTGGCTAGGTGGCCGTGCGGTTCCAGCACCCCACCTCGCCGGCTGTGGGGCACAGCCCAGCAGACGTGGCGCCGGGGCCAGCAGCTCTTTTCAGTTTGCACTGGCCACACAGCCCTCGAGGTGGTGGGTCTCCCTTGCCTGTCACCTAGAGGCCAGCAGAGATGGTCCTTGAGTCTGTGGACTTGGCGTGTGGCTGCCTGGAAGGTGCAGATCCCTGTGTCCTGGGTCACATGGTGCACAGCAGGCTGGCAGCGGCCGTCCTCAGCCCCCGGGGCATGCAGAGCAGGTGGCAGGGGGAGGAGGGTTCTGCTGTACCTGGAGCTCTGAGTTTTCTAGGAGACACAGCCAGAAGAGGTGAATGCTGCCTGTGGAATTGAGGGTAACACTGATCCTGATTGGAGAGGGCAAAGGGGCACCTGCAGGAGAGTCGCCCGAGGCCGATTGTAAGTGCACATGCACTGACATTGCCAGCCCAGCCCCGTGTGCTGGCCCTGGCCACCGTCCGGCGGAGCAGCTCCGAAGGCCCTTGGGGTCGTCAGGCTGAGGGGTGCGTCCCTCCTCAGCACGCTCATCCTGCTATGTTCTGGACCTGCGTTCTGGGCCGGATGTCTCCCACACCTCCCCATGGCGTGAGGAGAAAAGGGTGCATGTTTGTCAGCACCAGGAGCAGGGCCCTGGACCTTGACGGGTGTCCTGGAGGCCAGGGGCTTGGCCCAAGGACCAGTGCACCCGGTGTCCGCATTGCCCTGGGAAGGTTCCATCACTGCGCTCTGGTGTTGCAGAGAGTTGCAGCTGCTGGCTGTGCCTCTGACCACCACAGGCGGCATGCGCTGTGGTCAGCGTGTTGGTTGGTGTACTGTGGATGGTGGGCAGCATGTGCTGTAGATGGTGGTGTGTGCTGTGGTCAGTGTGATGGTCAGTGTGCTGTGGATGGTGGGGTGTGCTGTGGTCAGTGTGATGGTTAGTGCACTGTGGATGGTGGGGTGTGCTGTGGTCAGTGTGCTGTGGATGGTGGGGTGTGCTGTGTGGTCAGTGTGCCATGGAGGGCAGTGTGTGCTGTGGTCAGTGTGATGGTTAGTGCACTGTGGATGGTGGGGTGTGCTGTGGTCAGTGTGCTGTGGATGGTGGTGTGTGCTGTGTGGTAAGTGTGCTGTGGAGGGCAATGTGTGCTGTGGTCAGTGTGATGGTCAGTGTGCTATGGATGGTGGTGTGTGCTGTGGTCACTGTGCTGTGGGTGGCGGCGTGTGCTGTGGTCACTGTGCTGTGGATGGCGGTGTGTGCTGTGGTCAGTGTGATGATTGGTGTGCTGTGGTTGGCAGTGTGGGCATCCTACACCCCTATGTGGGTATTGCCTGGAGTAGTATGTGGTTGCCACCGCCCGGTGCTGGCACAGCTGGTCACTCCCATGTCCCGTTCCAGACCCCTGGCAGCACTCACCCCGGGGGTAGGGAGCTCTGGGCCGGGCCGGGTGGCCTGGCAGTGTGAGCTAGCTGTCCTTGGCCAGCACAGTGCTTGTTGCCGTCGCGGCTTCAGTGAGCGCACGTCCGTGATACCTCTGCTGGTAGTCTTACTGAATCGTGTCAGGGATTTGACGGTTCCTATTCTGTGTGGATTCAGACGAATGGCAATTGTGGTCTCACTGATTTTAGGCAGAAGCTATTTCTGTATTTAACCTTAGACCTTTTATTTTATTTTTTTTTCACAATTTTCTTCATTATTGTTTTGTTTACCTCACAAAATGAGAATCAAATTTAGAAGTTAGAAACAGTTGGGTTTGCTGGTGTGTCGGGTGTACTTGGGACAACCCCAGGTTGGGCAGGTGCGCTGCACCAAGCATCACTGGTGTGACGGGAACCAGGTGGCTGTTTCTCCTATTGTTCTGGGGGCTGCTGGTGTACCCCCTTGCTCACGTGGCTCCAATGAGCTTGATGATCTCTTGCCTCTCCCAGTTGCTCCTAGGTCCTGCCTGGTCCTGCCTGGTCCTGCCTGGTCCTGCCTGGTCCTGCCTGGTCCTCCCAGGTCCTGCCAGGTCCTGCCAGGTGTTTGAGATGTGGTTGCAGGGTTGAAGGTTGCTGGGCACTCTGACCTGTGAAAATGCCTTTGTTTTGGATGTCCCTGCAGAAAAGCAGCTCCTCTTGTCCCTTCTTTGCAGAGGGGGTCTGGACCAGCAGGTGTACATGGTACTGAGGCAGCTGGACAGTGGGCAGTGAGTGGGCCCAGGGTGGACGAGGTCAGCAGGAGGCCTCTGGAGAAGATGGAGTCAGCTGCAGGTGCCAAGGCTGCCCCACCCATCCTGCTGTCACTTGGAGTGGCACTCCATTGTCTATGCCGTGTTCAGGTGCCCTGCAAGATGCTGCATCCATGGGTGGGCCGGTTCAGAGTGTGAGACAGCAAGAGGCCTGGGCTGGCAGCCCTGGGGCACAAAGTATGAAAGACAGGCAGAAAGGTGTTGATGCCCTGGCCTCGCGTGGGCTGTTCCTCTGGAGAAATGGTTTTTTTTGTTACGTTTTCAGGGTGAGGCACAGTGGCTTCCTCCTCCTTTGGCCCAGCCCTGGTCTTGGAGCCGACACTCCGTGCACTCCGTGGTTCTGGTAAGTTTATGATGCAGCCCAGGGGCTAAGGTCCACGGCCTGCCCTGGTGATGGCCAACCTGCTGCTGTGCTGGGGAGCAAGAGCTTGGAGCAGGCGACGGCCGCCTCCCCTCCTGGGCCTGGCTGTATCCGGGCAGAGGAAACTTTCCCCTCAACACCAGTTGTGTGGCACTGGGTGGCACTAAGTCCGACTGGGTCGAGCTGGGACTCCGAAGTGCTGTTTGCTGTGCTTGGCACACAGTTTAGGAAAAGGGCTGTTTTTGCTCACTTAAGAGAAAATTGGTCTATTTGTTGGACACAGAGGTCTTCCCTTTGCTGGTTCACTCCCCAAATGGCTGCAGCAGCTAGGGCCAGGTCAGAACCTGGGTCTCTCACTGAGGTGGCAGGGCCCAAGCCCTTGGGCCGTGAAGAGCTGCCTTCTGAAGTGCGTTAACAGGAAGTGGGGCATCAACGCTCTGATTTGTGGGGGCGGCACCCCAAACCACAGCTTAAAGCGTGGTCCCTTGGCAGCAAGCTCACTTTGTACCTTTGTGGAGGTTCAGACCTGGCCTGGGTGTTCCCACTGTGGTGCGAGGCTGTGTGCTGTGTGGAGGAGGCCGGTGCTGGGCTGTCTGCGAAGTCTCCCTCACGCTGCAGCCATGGGTTTCATTGGGTAAATTGGTGCTGGCTGTTCCCAGGGCAGATTCTCCTGGGAGCATCTCCCAGCTGCCGGGCTGCGCCTGTGTTCAGGATATTGTCTGAAGCAGACTGTGTGTTGAAGAGAGGGACTGGCTGGGCGTTTTACAGCATGGTTGCTGTTCTGTGCAAGCTGCTGTCTCCTGAGGGTGCCCTCTGTGCCAGCCTGGGTCGGGCATTCGGGCTGTCACGGCGTGAATGTGTCGATTAAGAACGTGCACAGGCCTCCGTTTAGCACGTTAAAACGACACTTGTCTGTGGCTGGTCTGCGTTCAGCGCGTAGGACACCTGTGGCTGCAGCTCTGCCCACGCTGTGTGCCTCCAGTGCCAGCGGGGAGGTGGGTCCATCTGCTGATGGCCGTTTGGGGTGCTTCTGTGTCTGCCTTTTGTGGATGCCGCTGGGTTTCCCAGGAAGGGGTAGAATGCTTTTTTGTTTTATAAATGTGTGTTCAAAAGACAGTTACAGAGAGAGAGACAGATGGAATCTTCTGTCTGCTGGTTCACTCGCAGGTGGTTGGACTGGCCAGCCCTGGGTCAGAGTAAGGCCGAACACTTGGCCCGCCTGTGGTGCCTTTCCCAGGCCATCAGTAGGGAGCTGGTGCCGGGGGTACTGCGCCCTGGCAAGGGCGTTTGACAGGTGTGTCATGGAACCCTGGGTGTTTTGTGTTCCCATCAGCGTGATGGGCTGTTTCCACAGTGCTGCCGCAGGAGCCCAAGGGTGTGCCGTGGGGGAGGGGGAGGCCGCTTGGGCTCCTGTTTCTGTCGAGGTGGCTAGCAGATTTACTAACCTGGAGCTTCGAAAGCCGTTGTTATTGTCGGCGGGCGTTGGGCTGGTCCCCGGCCTGGGCCCTTCAGCGGATCCTGGCTGGGGACTGTACTGAGCCCACGGGCAGCCTGTTACTGCTGATGCCGTTTTGTTTTTTTCCTGATAGATTCTTAGTGTTAAACATGTAAACTTAAGGATGTTTCTTCCTTGTTACTTTTTGAATTGAGTGTTTCAGGAATTTAACAACCAATATGCTTTTACTTTTTGATCCGTGCATTTTGATGTGTGGAACTTTCAGGAAGGTATGTGGTTTCACTTTGCTCTATTTGATTACATGATGTGTGGTAACAGTGCAGTAGAGACCGTCACATACAGGGGTGACGATGCAATGCAGTGTGAATCCCTGCTTCCAAATTACAGGTGGAGTGCGGGTGAAACTGCTGACTGTATCTTGACGGTAGGATGTTGGACTCTGCCATTGCCCACACCTGCAGTGTCAGGATGGTGGCACTATTGTAATGGCATCGGGAAATTACTGGGGGTTAGGGATTTGGGGAGAAGGGAAGGGAAATCCTGGAGCCTGTGGAACTGTATCATGGAACAATAAATACATTAATTAATTTTAAAGCTTCTGTGTATTTCAGGTACAGAGAATGAGTAAGCAAGTCTGTAGATTGATTCCCGAGTTTCTGAAAGCACCTGGCTGGGCCAACTTGAGGATGGAGCTGGGGTCCCTGAGGGGTGCAGATCTGACTCCCCAAAGCCCTCACCTACCTGCTGCTTCGTAGGCCACCTGTTGGCAGGACTTAGGAGCTGGCACGGTACCCCCTGCTTCCCTGGCGCTGTGGGATGTGCAGGTGGTGCCCTTCCTGGGCGGACCCTAAGCCTGTATGCAGACGCTGCTGGTGGTGGTGGTGTGTGTGTGTGTGTGTTTCACCCGCTGTTACTCTGTTGTGATGTTGGCTGTGAGCTGCCCAACCTACTGGTTCTGGTTCCTGGTGGTTGGTGTTGGCTTCCCCAGGCAGCCATGTATGCAGCGTGTGCCCCGGCACACCTCCCATTGTGCCCCGGGTCCTCCTGCTCTCTTGCTTTTTTCAGAGACGTGTTTGCTACCCCGGCCGATCCCCTGTTGATCTGTGTGTGCACCAGTATGGCTTCAGGGCCATCTGCATTTTTCCATGTTCTGACTGCAAAGCTTAGGCCATGTGTGGTCTTTGTGGTTTGTTTCTCCATCAGTTTAAGATGTCTTGGTGAACTTAGTGCCCCCAGTCCCTGGTTGCAAATGGACTTTCCTCTCACCCTTGCTTGGGTTTGCTGCTCTCGGCCTCTCTAGTTCCCTGGTCTTGAGTGTGCAGAGCAGGTGGCTGGATTTGCGATGCCACCTTCTCTTGGGTGGCTCGTCCCAGTTGGTTTGTGTCTGACTTGCTGAGCTCCTCTCTCCTGATGCGAAGCTAAGGCGTGTTTCTTTCAGGCTTCCTGGTGACAGAATCCTGTTTCCTTCCGTTCTTGCACCACAGGCCTGTGGAAGAGCAGTGCTGGGGCTCCTCGCGGTGGGGACGGCTGTCTCCTGAGCCTATACCCGGGTCTGACCCTGCAGCCACTGCGCTTGGTTCTGGGGGAGGGGGAATAGGGACAGCTCTGCCTCTCCTTCCTTCAGCTCCTGCCTGCCCCACCCATGTTGGCTCCTTAATGCCCTGGCTCTTGTAGTGTGCTGTTCATTTGTGCTTTGTACATTAACGTAGCTTTATTTCTGGAGATGTCGTGACTGCAAAGCTTGTTCATGTATGGATTGCTATTATTTATGGTTGACTATATCTTACTGATCGCCTTGCTTACTGGATTTAGTAATTTTTTCCCCCAGGCTTTTCCATTTTTATGTTTTCTGTGTGTGAATTGTTCAACTGGATTCATCTTTCAATTGATTGTATTTTGCAAATAATTTTTTTTCTTGTTTTTCTTTATTTGAAAGGCAAAGGGGCAGAGACCTTGAATCCGCTGGTTCACACCCTGAATGCCGACAGCAGCTGGGGCTGAAAATGGGGCTCTGAGTGTCCCATGGGGGTGGTGATGAAGACCTGCTGTTCCTTGGGGGACAGTTAGCAGGATGCTGGAGTTGGGAGTAGAGCCAGGACTTGAACCCCAGCACTGAGAAGCGGAGCGCAGGCACCATGGGGCGGCAGTCTCGGCTGCTCTGCCGAGTGCCTGCCCCGCACGCAGACGTTGAGGAACCTGGATTGCACGTCAGTGCAGTGATGTGCTGAGGGCTACCTGCTCCAGCCTGTAACAGCAGGAGTCCTGGGAGGTAGGGAGCCGCACATGGGGCTGGTTTGGGCACGACTCCAGGGAAGAGGGTTGTGCTTGGCTCCAGGGAGTGGCTTCGGCCGTATTGGACACTGCAGTCCACGAGCCCAGGCTGTCGGTGGGTGCAGTGAGAGGAGAGGGTCTGGGACAGTGTGGGATCCCTGCTGCCCCAGGCCAGGTCCTCCTGGCATGGCTGGGGCTGTGGGTGAGATGGTCAGGCCAGGCATGTGGAGTGGTGAGGACCCAGGAGCACAGAGCCCTGGTCTGACTTGAGGCTGCACTCAACCTCTGGCTTCACCAGCGCTGTCTGTCCCTGCTCAGGAGGGTCAGGCCAGCGACTGGGGACCTGCTGCTGGCCATCCCTGTGTGCCTCAGGCCATGGTGGCCTGAGGATTCTCATATTGTATTGGTTGCTGGTTTGCACCTGCCATAGGTGGGAGAGCTTCTGACTGGCCATCTCCTCTTTGTGCTTTGTGAACCACTCAGCTGACAGAGGGTGCAGGTGAAGGGTCGGGAAAGTCGTGAGGAACCCACGACTATGTGTCTGGGCGGAGGGATGCGAGCAGGCCCAGGGACAGGGCTCGTGGGTGACATCCGAGCAGCCACATCCTTGGGGTGGGCAGGAATGTGCTGGTTGTACACAACTCCCTGAGGGTTCCAGAAGCTCTTGTCTAAACTCTCCTGGCCTATAAGTCAGTGAGGGGTCCTGTGTGTCATTTCTTGGATATAGTTGTGCATATAGAAAGTGTGTCTCAGTCTGCTTCCAGGAGTCAGGAATGGGAGTGACTTGGGTAGGAGAGGAGTAGAGAGGGAAGTTTAAGCCTTAGGTAGTTTAATTTTAGTTGTTGATTTCTGAGCGTGATGTATGTCCGGTGGGTAGCGGTCTGTGGGAAACATAGATGAGATGTTCTTGAAGTGAACTAAGTCACAGCTGCACCCAGGCTGAGGATGCCATGGACTGTGCAGTGAGGAGGGCGTGCCTGGTGTGCAGTGGGCACGTGGGTGGACTGTGCAGTGAGGAGGGCGTGCCCGGTGTGCAGTGGGCACATGGGTGGGCAGCCATGGACTGTGCAGTGAGGAGGGCGTGCCCGGTGTGCAGTGGGCACGTGGGTGGACTGTGCAGTGAGGAGGGCGTGCCCGGTGTGCAGTGGGCACATGGGTGGGCAGCCGTGGACTGTGCAGTGAGGAGGGCATGCCCAGTGTGCAGTGGGCGCGTGGGTGGGCAGCTGTGGACTGTGCAGTGAGGAGGGCATGCCTGGTGTGCAGTAGGCACGTGGGTGGGCAGCCGTGGACTGTGCAGCCAGGAGGGCGTGCCCAGTGTGCAGCGGGCACCCGGGCTGAGGATGCCATGGACTGTGCAGTGAGGAGGGCGTGCCCAGTGTGCAGTGGGCACGTGGGTGGGCAGCCGTGGACTGTGCAGTGAGGAGGGCGTGCCCAGTGTGCAGTGGGCACGTGGGTGGGCAGCTGTGGACTGTGCAGTGAGGAGGGCGTGCCCAGTGTGCAGCGGGCACGTGGGTGGACTGTGCTGTTAGGAGGGCGTGCCCGGTGTGCAGCGGGCATGTGGGTGGACTGTGCAGTGAGGAGGGCGTGCCCGGTGTGCAGCGGGCACGTGGGTGGGCAGTTGTTGATGCAGTCAGGAGGGCTGCCTAACTGGACGCTGCATCTGCTGAAGGAGCAGCTGGATCTGGGGCTGTCAGGCAGCTGGAGATGGCGGTGAGCCCCCCTTGAGCCCCTGGGAGGTTGTGCAGTGGGGAAACTGTCCCTGTAAGCCACGATCTGCTCCAGAATGAAGTGAGAAGTCCTGGGAAGGCAGAAATTACGTGGAGAAACTTGTGGAGTGGGACTGGTGCAGTGCTTAAAGCTGCCACCTGCAGTGCTGGCAGCCCGTATGGGCACTGGTTCAAGTCCTGGCTGCTCCTTTCCATCCAGCTCTCTGATTGTGGCCTGGAAAAGCAGTGAGGATGGTCCAATTGCTTGGGCCCCAGAACCCATGTGGGAGCCCTGGAAGAGGCTCCTGTTTTAGCCTGGCCCAGCCCTGGCTAGTGTGGCCATTCGAGGAGTGAGCCAGCAAGTGGAAGATCTCTGCCACTCAAATAAAAAATACGAGAAAAGCAAGCAGCTCGAGTGGGCAGCATGGTCGTGTATTTCACTGGCAGCACATGCCAGGCTTGGGAATGTGGCGTTGGGCACAGGAAGGACTGTCCGGTTTGCTTTTTGCTTCTGAGCAGTCAGTGCATTCTGGTGGTGACCTCTGACCTCTGCCCTCTGTAGGAGTGACCCTGATTAGCAAGAATACTATTTGAATACAGTTTGTGTATCTCTTGCTCGTAACAGCAGGATACTACTCAACAGTAACACAGTGTTGAGCTTATTGAATAGTACTTTTTAAAGGGAATATATAATATTGGGTTATTTAAGATGATTGTCAGCTTTTAAGACATTTTTGCGTCTTTGTTGTGACAAAACACCAGTATCGTACAGTGTGCTGCTGTGGCTGTGTGTGGGTGTTACGGCCCGTGCGTCAGGCTCGCTGTGCTTGGCGGGGCTGGAGGCCAAGGCCGCTGGGTGGGAGGTAAGCAGGCCACTGGACTCCTCAGGTCCCAGGGCACTTTGGTTTTCTTTTAATTGGAATCTATGTCTAGTGGTGTTATTTGTTTGTGTTTTTGATAGAAGTCATTTTCATCAACTTTTACAAAGAAGTTGTCTGTTTATCTGAAAGGCAGAATGCAGTGCAGAGAGAGGAGAGGTCTTCCGTCTGCTGGTTCAGTCCCCATGTGGCTGCAACAGTTGGAGCTGGGTCGGTCCCAAACTGGGGTTGGTAGTGTCTTGTGTGTGTCATGTGGGCTCCTGGGGTCGAGCTCTTGCGCCATCCTCTGCTGCTTCCCTAGGTGTTAGTGGGGTGCTGGATGGCAATTGGAGCAGCTGGCACTCAAACCGGTACCCACGTGGGATGCTGGTACGGCAGGCAGTAGCATTAGCCAGTGCACTACAGCGCCTGTTCTAATGAAGGAGAAACTAAAAAGTAGAATTAATGTTCTGTTTGTGAAAATATTACACTCCCGTAGCTGCTTTGCCCAAGCAGTGTGGCCCGGCCCGGCCCGGCCCTGCAGCTACCCCTGTGTCTCCCCCGAAGGATACCGTGTTCACCCGAGTGCAGCCGTGCGGCCCACACTGGGTTGCTGGTGGCCTCGTAGCAGCAGCAGCCCCATGCTGGGCACTTGTGGCTCTCTGTTTGGTGGCGTGTGTGGTTTGTGTGTGGTAATACGGAAGACAGCCACCAGTCATTGCATGACATATTTAGGCGGCAGCCTCACATCGGCATGGCTTACTGGTGTATGCTTTGCTGGGAGGAAGCCAGCACAGGGAGCGTTTAGCCCATCCTGATTGGACTGTGTCGTTGATGCACGTGTGTGTGTATAAAACAGACCCTGTGTTTAAGAAAGACCCCGCCTTGCTCTGTCTTTCTTGCCTCTGTTGATGCCACAGCTGGAAAGGAACAGGGTGTGTGTGGGATGCTGGCTTGGGTTCCTGGGTGCAGGCCGTCCCCTAAGTCTTGGGGTTCCTGGGTGCAGGCCGTCCCCTAAGTCTTGGGGTTCCTGGGTGCAGGCCGTCCCCTAAGTCTTGGGGTCTCCACCGACCTCTCAGGGAGGGCCGGGCTGTGAGGGCTAGTGCCCCTGTGTGACCCGGAGGTGGCCGCAGTCTGCCGGGGAGAACACTTGCGCAGCCTCTCCTGGCTTCCGCATTTAATGTCTGGGGTGGAGGTTGAGGGCAGTTCACCGAGGTGCAGGTCCCAGGGCTCAGTGGCCCTTGGTGCTCAACGAGCGGGTGCCTGTGTGCTCCCTCCACCACATCGCCCGCTTGTCCCGTAGTCCTCACTGTGTCTGTTCGCCACTCCCAACTTCTTCCACGGTCCCTGCTCCCAGGTTGGCAGCGTCAGTGTGTGGAGACTCCAGGCTGGCAGCATCAGTGCCTGGAGCTCCCAGCCTGGCAGTGTCAAAGAGTGGAGCTCCCAGCCTGGCAGTGTCAAAGAGTGGAGCTCCCAGGCTGGCAGCGTCAGTGGGTGGAGCTCCCAGGCTGGCAGTGTCAGTGGGTGGAGCTCCCAGGCTGGCAGCGTCAGTGGGTGGAGCTCCCAGGCTGGCAGTGTCAGTGGGTGGAGCTCCCAGCCTGGCAGTATCAGTGTGTGGAGCTCCCAGGCTGGCAGCGTCAGTCCGTGGAGCTCCCAGGCTGGCAGCGTCAGTGGGTGGAGCTCCCAGGTTGGCAGTGTCAGTGGGTGGAGACTCCAGGCTGGCAGCATCAGTGCGTGGAGCTCCCAGGCTGGCAGTGTCAAAGAGTGGAGCTCCCAGGTTGGCAGTGTCAGTGGGTGGAGCTCCCAGGCTGGCAGCGTCAGTGCGTGGAGCTCCCAGGCTGGCAGTGTCAGTGTGTGGAGCTCCCAGGCTGGCAGTGTCAGTGGGTGGAGCTCCCAGGCTGGCAGCGTCAGTGGGTGGAGCTCCCAGGCTGGCAGTGTCAGTGGGTGGATCTCCCAGGCTGGCAGCGTCAGGGCGTGGAGCTCCCAGGCTGGCAGCATCAGTGCCTGGAGCTCCCAGGCTGGCAGTGTCAGTGGGTGGATCTCCCAGGCTGGCAGTGTCAGTGGGTGGATCTCCCAGGCTGGCAGCGTCAGTGCGTGGAGCTCCCCCCAGGCTGGCAGTGTCAGTACGTGGAGTTCCCAGGCTGGCAGCGTCAGGGCGTGGAGCTCTCAGGCTGGCAACATTGGTGTGTGGAGCTCCCAGGCTGGCAGCGTCAGTGGGTGGAGCTCCCAGGCTGGCAACGTCAGTGGGTGGAGCTCCCAGGCTGGCAACGTCAGTGGGTGGAGCTCCCAGGCTGGCAGCGTCAGTGGGTGGAGCTCCCAGGTTGGCAGCGTCAGTGGGTGGAGCTCCCAGGCTGGCAGCGTCAGTGGGTGGAGCTCCCAGGTTGGCAGCGTCAGTTGGTGGAGCTCCCAGGCTGGCAGCGTCAGTGCGTGGAGCTCCCAGGTTGGCAGTGTCAGTGGGTGGAGCTCCCAGGCTGGCAGCGTCAGTGGGTGGAGCTCCCAGGCTGGCAGCGTCAGTGCGTGGAGCTCCCAAGCTCTCCATGACCTGGGCTCATCTGGCAGCAGGACCTTCAAGGCCCCTGGATTTCCCTGGGCTACACCTGCTACCATCTCGTCCGAGTGGCCTGGGTCACCTGCTGGTTTCCAGTCCCCCCACACCTCCAGGCTCCTGTGTGCGCTTGACCTTGTCCCTCGGGACCGGGCACCATCCCTCCCTCAGTTGGCGTTCCAGGTGGCCCCAGAGACTGGTCAGCAGCCGGCTGTTGGCCAGAAACCTGCCCTGGGTGGCTCCGTTACTGGGTCCAGCCCTTCCAGCAAAGCTGGGCTCCTGCTTCCTGCGGCCCTTTCTGCCTGCTGCCACCTCACATGTGCTTGCTGACTGAAGACACGGAGATGACCAAGCCTGGCGGGCCACTGCCATGTCTATGCCAGGGTGTGGATAGGGGCTACTGCTGTCAGGTAACAGGAGGTCATGGGCACCCTAAGGCTCGGGGAGAGTCAGGCCCAAGTGTCCACTCCCTGTCGCCCCGCCCCTCTTGCTAGCTGGTGAGGGTTGGTGGAAGCGGTGACCTGAGAGTGACACGAAAAGTTAATGCTGTCAAGAAAGCGTCTTTTGGAGCCAAAAGTTAGTATCTGTGTCTGTGGGGACCTGTGATAAGGCCCTGGGGACGTGAGCCGTTGGAGAGCAGTGGCCAGTCCTCAGGAAGCCTTTGCAGTCGCTTGCATCAAGCCAGGGCGTCCGGAGACCCTGACCTGAGTCAGGGAGGGAAACGGGGCTTGGGCCGGCTGTGCGTGCGCAGGCCTCTTGCTGTGTGGGGTTGGTCATGTGCCACTCAGTGTAGCGGTTTCTTCATGTGGAGTCCCCAGCTGGCCTGCCCACTGCATTGCTGTCATTGTCCCAGTCCTTTAGCTCTGCAGTCTGCCACCAGGCAGTGTCTTCAGTCCCTTACATGTGTTTGCTGTGCTCCCTGAGCGCTGGAGCTGACGGCAGTGGCCCTTCCCGACTCCCTCCTCTGTCTGTCCTGGGGCAGCTCTGCCGTGCGCGTCTTGTTGGTCACTGGGGCTGTCTCCTCTGAGCACAACCCTGGCAGGCCTGGGACTGCCCACCCCATGCCACTCTGGGAGCCTCAGAGCTGCTCTTTGCTGCCGGAGCCCAGGTCCCTGGGGCTGTGGTATGGTTTCCATGCTCTGCTGAGGACCTTGGCTCAGTCGCATTGACCTGCTGCTGCTGACCCCGGTAGAACCCGCAGAAGTCGGAGGCCTTTTGCAGGGAAGTGCTAAGCTAGACGTGCAGTAGGTGCTCTGCCGAGGAACCACAAATGCTGGAGCTGACACATCCAGCGGAGGGTGTGCAAGGCACTGTGTGGTTCTGCTGTCCCTCCCCTGCCCTCCACCGCAGCCTTCCAAGGGGTTAGGGGTGTGTCCCAAGGTGTCGTGACTGCATAGAGAGAACAGGGCCACTGCTCACACTGCTGGGGGGGGCGGGCAAAACAGATGCGGGGTGCAGGAGAGGCCTCATGTGTCCAGGAGGTTGCTGTCCCCCATCCTGTGGCTTGCCCTGCTACCTGGCACCCTGGGGTCCCCGCGATTCTCGGGATTTCCCAGCCACTGCCAGGCGGAGCTGGGTAGTGAAGGACCCCGAGTTCTGGCCAGCCGCGCCTCCAAGGCTGCAGTAGAGGTTTCGTCTTCTCGCGAGTGCAGTGGGGGGAGTTCCACTTGGCACCCATGTGGCCTCAAAGAGCAAGTCGTTTCAACCAGGAGCTGCTCCCTGCTCTGGGGGCAGACATGCGTCCTGGCACACCCGGAAGACGTTCTGCACGCCTCGCGTACCTGGGCATGATCAGTCATATGCTGTGGTCTGGAAGATCTCTGATTTTCAAGTAAATAAACATTAAACAGTTTGGTTGGTTCCGTGTTCTTTGGCCTGGATCTGGGCACACTGTGGTCTGACGGTGTTTTGCTCTGGGCCCTGGCTGTGGAAGCCTCCTCCCATCCTGTATCGTCTCCCTGCTGTGATGGAGAGGCTGTGTGGGAACGCTGGCCTGGCCTGGGAGAGCAGGTCCCTGCTTGTCTGTCTCTCTGGGACTCTGGGAGGAGTCGGGGGAGCTGCAGGGGTGTCTGCACACCCCAAAGCTGGCATCGCTGGGAGTGCTGTGGAGTTGTGTTCCTGGGGGCTGCATCCTTGAAGGCCTGCAAGATCCTGTGCTGTGGTCCTCTGTCTCTGGAGCCCAGAACCCAGCGCTTTTCCAAATGCACTGTAATGTGCCGTCATGTTGCTGTCCTGTAGACAGTGGCTGACGGATGGCCTGGCAAGCAGCTGCTCTCCGAGGGGCAGCGTCTGGGAGATAAAGTAGGTCAGGTTGCAGTGCGCTGCTTGGCAAGGAGCTGGGGCGTTTTCACAGGAGCCTGGGCGAGATCTGTCCTTTGAGAGCTGGATCCTGTGAAGTGACAAGATCTCCACTTCCCCTGAGATGTGCCTCCCAGCTGTCCCCCCAGAACACGTGCGGCTCAGAAACCATAGCAGCGATTACTTCCGGCTCCCGGGTTTGCCCCACCCCCATGAGCACCCGGCCAAGGGGTTTGCAAGCCGACTTTGGTGCTTGCCGGGGTATCAGGAATCTCCGGGAAGGCTTGTGGCTTGTTGCAGTCCTCCCCTGTCTGCATTCGGGGTGCAGCTCCAGGTCGGACGTGCGGAGGGAAGATGGCGTTGATCCTTAGCCCCGCAGGGTGGTGCAGCTTTCAGGGAAGGGTTTGGCAGACAGGGCAGGCTTCCTGGGGCTGACGCTGCCGTTTGGCTTGTGTGCCTTAGGATGCACAGCCTCTTTGAAGATGCTCACTTCACACTTGATTATTTCGGAAGAGGAGGTCAGGCTGCAGGAAGCGTGGCAAGAGAGAAGGCAAGAGTGTCCACACTGTTGGCCTTCACTGCAGAATCTCCAGTATTCTGTTAGCTGCTGAATTGCAAATGGCTTCCGAGCTGCCTTTAGCTTGGGTGCTGCTGGCCGTGTCCCCCCGGCCCTAAGAATGGCAGCTTCGGAAGGCTAGGCTTGTCCCTCCATTCCGGGTTGTCTCCACTGCTGTGGCCAGCACGCTGGGAGCTTTGGATGGGACCTTGCCCATGAAAGCGCTCCTGGGGGCCAGCACGGCACTGTCTCCTCCAGGCCCCAGCCGCGGAGCTCTTACCTGTTGGCTCTGCCAACGTTTTTATCATGATCACTCCCTTAGCAATAGACGGGTAATGTAACCCCAGGGGATGCTCGGAGAAGCTGGGGGCCGCAGCACTCACAGGTGTACCTTGCTTCTGAAGCTGGGGGCCGCAGCACTCACAGGTGTACCTTGCTTCTGAAGCTGGGGGCCGCAGCACTCACAGGTGTACCTTGCTTCTGCTGAGGAAGGTGTGATGTGGATGTGGGAGGCTGCTCCTCGCTCGGCGTGTCGGGGGATGGGCTGCAGTTGCTTTGTGCAGGTCCCCAGAGCCGCTGGGACGTGTGACCTGTCGTCAGCGCTGGGGCGGCAGCCTCCCTGCTGAGCGGCATCAGGACCGCGTGCTGTTTTCCAATGCCCGCCTCTGGACGGCGTCCTTTCTGTCTCAGCCAAGGACACGGGCGGCTTACGAAGTGTGCGGTCCCCTGTGTGAGTGCTGTTTCCCACACTGTGAGCGAGTGTGGTACTCTGCCAGCATCAGAAGCTGGCATGTCTGTGTCCTCTGGAACCAGGGGTTCTTAGGCTTGGCTGGCAGTTGGTGGTGGCGTGTGGCTTCTCCAGGAGTAGCCCATGAGCACCTCAGGCATGGCGTGAGGCATGGGGCTGAAGCCACACTCGCCATGTGGTTGCCGAGTACATGACCTTGAGTGGCCATGTCACTGACTCACACATGGGCGCCAGCACAGAGCCGTGGGCGGGGGGTCTAGAAGCCTCCAGGAATCCTTTGCTAGGAAGGGGTGGGTGTTGGTCACCTTGGGTGACCTCCGTGCTCTGAACAAAGGTTGAAACCCACCTCTAGGACCAGGTTGGTAGGGGAGGTGGCAATGGCTGTCTCCGGCCCTGGGGCTGGCGAGCCTGTGTCCTGGTCCCCTTGTGGGACTGAGGAGGGATTTTGGCAGCCCCATAGTCACTGCTCCTTACGAGGGAGGAACGCAGCTTGTTCATAATGGATTATTGCTTGGTCTGGGGCCAGCAGCAGCCACAAGGCCTGGTGTCCTGGGGGTGAATGCATTGCCTCATGGCTGCCTGAGGCCCCCAGCCTGGGCACTCTGAGCCTGCCATTGTGGATCCCATGTGAAGTGGTGAGCGAGGAGAGGAACTCCTCATTGTCGTGGTGGAATTTCCCCCCAGTCATCCCAAGAATAGGCTTTTTGTTTCAGGGCTCCGATAAGCTGGTTGAGGACGTTAATGATGTATTTAGTTGGTACCACAGTGTAGCCAGTGAGGCCCTGCGGCATTGTCCGGAGAACAGCAGGGCCTGTGTGCCGCAGCCCACGCAGGCCAGCCGGCCCTCCCGGCCTCTCCTGCCGAGCTGGCCAGGCCAGGCTGCACCCTTAGGGTGTGCCTGGGAGCCCAGACCCTCCTCGGCAGACAGCGGCATCGAGAATGTCTCCGGAGCTCTCTGGTGTAGGCTGCCGCCTCGCCCCTGCCCCAGGCCGTCCCCCATTACCTGCTGCTCCCAGCAGGGAGTGGGCATGCACTCCGGCCTGGCTGTGCTGGGTCCTGGGCTTCCGGGAGCTGTTTCCTGCTCCAGTGGCGTTCATTGAGGGTTTTTTTAAAAGTCTTTTTTTGAAGAGCTACAGACTTCATTGAGATGAAGGGCACCCCAAGGATAGGAACCATCTCGCTGCATTGGCTTCGCTGGTTTTCAGTCGGCTCCATGTCTGTGTCCCAGGCCACCTGCTTGCGAAAGCAGTGGAAACTCAGTGCTATCCAGTGTTGTGTCCGTAGTGATGGGGGATTTTGTTGAAGGGCTGCTGAGCAGAGCAGTTCTGACTTCGAGGAGGCGCCGGCATCTTGGTGTCACCCCATGCCCGAGGCCCCAGTGTCCTCTGGTTGTTCTATCTCAGCTTCCTGGGCCACTGCTCCTGTGCACATGTTCCAGATGCGGCCCGTGACTGCTCCCCAGCGCCTTGGGCCACTCCCCTGCCAGTTCGTTGCTGCTCATCCGCCAGATTGTCACCTGTGTAGGGATGCTGCTGTTTGAGTGGAAGCTACACAGCGGGCTGAGCAACAGGCCTGGGAGGTGTGCTCTGCCCCAGGCCTGGCCTGTGGTGCCACTGTGGGGTTTGGACTGTTGGTTGCCTATCTCCTACCTGTCAGTCCATCCAGACAGTTGACAGGGGAGTAAGTCTCATGGCTGCTATGGTTGTATACATGCGAAGTCTGGGGTGCGTGAGGCTGGGCACAGTGTCCAGGCCCCGGACAGCTGAACAGAGCTGAGCAGACTGGGCTCTGTGTTGGGCTGACAGATGCCAGTGAAGAGCTGGAGTGTCCTGAGAGCAGCCCTGGCCGTGGCAGATGCCAAGAGAGTCAGGGGGCGTGGCATGGGTCCAGCTGGCAGGGTGGGCAGTTCCTGTGGGGCTTGTGGGGACGCCTGGTGGTCCAGGGCCTCATTGCGGTCCACTGCGGACCAAGGAGATTCCGCTGTCACTCTGCAGCCTAGACGGGGTGTGGGGGTCCTGTTGGCTGCTTGGGCCTGCCCTTGTGCCCTCATCAGACTCAAGCTGCCGGCAGCCGTGGCCGGGTAGTGGTCGTCTCCACTTGTTGCTCCTTGCTCACGTACCCTTGGCAGAAGTGGGACCTGGGTGGAGCATAATGCGGGGAGAGGGGCCCAGCGTTCACACGCTGCCTGCTCACACACTGGCACTCATCAAGGGATTTCTTGTGGTGTGTTGGGTGGCTTGCACCCATCCTGTGGGTGATTATCGGGATCACATGGGACCCTAGGATTCCCAGGGGTGAGGTAGGAGTGCAAGTCCCTAACTCATTGTGGGCTTGACACGTTGGTACTCACGTAGGAAGTGTGTGTGCCAGCTTGCTTCAAGGGGAAGGCCACTGTGTGTCTGTGATGGTAGATGCCCCCTGCTGTCACCCTGTCCTCGTGTGTTAGATAGGGTGTGTCCCTGCTGTCACCCCATGTGTTAGAGTAGGCGTGTCCCCTGCTGTCACCACGTGTGTTAGAGTAGGCGTGTCCCCTGCTGTCACCCCGACCCCGTGTGTTAGATAGGGTGTGTCCCTGCTGTCACCCCGTGTGTTAGAGTAGGCGTGTCCCCTGCTGTCACCCCGTCCCCGTGTGTTAGAGTAGGTGTGTCCCCTGCTGTCACCTCGTCCCCGTGTGTTAGAGTAGGTGTGTCCCCTGCTGTCACCCCGACCCCGTGTGTTAGAGTAGGTGTGTCCCCTGCTGTCACCCCGACCCCGTGTGTTAGATAGGGTGTGTCCCTGCTGTCACCCCGTGTGTTAGAGTAGGTGTGTCCCCTGCTGTCACCCCGTCCCCGTGTGTTAGAGTAGGTGTGTCCCTGCTGTCACCCCATCCCTGTGTTAGAGTAGGTGTGTCCCCTGCTGTCACCCCGACCCCGTGTGTTAGAGTAGGTGTGTCCCCTGCTGTCACCCCGACCCCGTGTGTTAGATAGGGTGTGTCCCTGCTGTCACCCCGTGTGTTAGAGTAGGTGTGTCCCCTGCTGTCACCCCGTCCCCGTGTGTTAGAGTAGGTGTGTCCCTGCTGTCACCCCATCCCCGTGTGTTAGAGTAGGTGTGTCCCTGCTGTCACCCCATCCCCGTGTGTTAGAGTAGGTGTGTCCCCTGCTGTCACCACGTCCCCGTGTGTTAGAGTAGGTGTGTCCCCTGCTGTCACCTCGTCCCTGTGTGTTAGAGTAGGCGTGTCCCCTGCTGTCACCCCATCCCCGTGTGTTAGAGTAGGCGTGTCCCCTGCTGTCACCCCATCCCCGTGTGTTAGAGTAGGTGTGTCCCCTGCTGTCACCCCGTGTGTTAGAGTAGGCGTGTCCCCTGCTGTCACCCCATCCCCGTGTGTTAGAGTAGGTGTGTCCCCTGCTGTCACCCCATCCCCGTGTGTTAGAGTAGGCGTGTCCCCTGTCGTCACCCCATCCCCGTGTGTTAGAGTAGGCGTGTCCCCTGCTGTCACCCCATCCCCGTGTGTTAGAGTAGGTGTGTCCCCTGCTGTCACCCCATCCCCGTGTGTTAGAGTAGGCGTGTCCCCTGCTGTCACCTCGTCCCCGTGTGTTAGAGTAGGTGTGTCCCCTGCTGTCACCCCATCCCCGTGTGTTAGAGTAGGCGTGTCCCCTGCTGTCACCCCGACCCCGTGTGTTAGAGTAGGCGTGTCCCCTGCTGTCACCCCATCCCCGTGTTAGAGTAGGCGTGTCCCCTGCTGTCACCTCGTCCCCGTGTGTTAGAGTAGGTGTGTCCCCTGCTGTCACCACGTCCCCGTGTGTTAGAGTAGGCGTGTCCCCTGCTGTCACCCCATCCCCGTGTGTTAGAGTAGGCGTGTCCCCTGCTGTCACCCCATCCCCGTGTGTTAGAGTAGGTGTGTCCCCTGCTGTCACCTCGTCCCCGTGTGTTAGAGTAGGCGTGTCCCCTGCTGTCACCCCATCCCCGTGTGTTAGAGTAGGTGTGTCCCCTGCTGTCACCCCATCCCCGTGTGTTAGAGTAGGCGTGTCCCCTGCTGTCACCACGTCCCCGTGTTAGAGTAAGTGTGTCCCCTGCTGTCACCCCATCCCCGTGTGTTAGAGTAGGCGTGTCCCCTGCTGTCACCCCGTGTGTTAGAGTAGGTGTGTCCCTGCTGTCACCCCGTCCCTGTGTGTTAGAGTAGGCGTGTCCCCTGTCGTCACCCCATCCCCGTGTTAGAGTAGGCGTGTCCCCTGCTGTCACCCCGTCCCCGTGTGTTAGAGTAGGCGTGTCCCCTGTCGTCACCCCATCCCCGTGTTAGAGTAGGTGTGTCCCTGCTGTCACCCCGTCCCTGTGTGTTAGAGTAGGCGTGTCCCCTGTCGTCACCCCATCCCCGTGTTAGAGTAGGTGTGTCCCCTGCTGTCACCCCGTCCCCGTGTGTTAGAGTAGGTGTGTCCCCTGTCGTCACCCATCCCCATGTGTTAGAGTAGGTGTGTCCCCTGCTGTCACCCCGTCCCCGTGTGTTAGAGTAGGCGTGTCCCCTGCTGTCACCCCGTGTGTTAGAGTAGGTGTGTCCTTGCTGTCACCCCGTCCCCGTGTGTTAGAGTAGGCGTGTCCCCTGTCGTCACCCCATCCCCGTGTTAGAGTAGGTGTGTCCCTGCTGTCACCCCGTCCCTGTGTGTTAGAGTAGGCGTGTCCCCTGTCGTCACCCCATCCCCGTGTTAGAGTAGGTGTGTCCCCTGCTGTCACCCCGTCCCCGTGTGTTAGAGTAGGTGTGTCCCCTGCTGTCACCCCGTCCCCGTGTGTTAGAGTAGGCGTGTCCCCTGCTGTCACCCCATCCCCGTGTGTTAGAGTAGGTGTGTCCCTGCTGTCACCCCGTCCCTGTGTGTTAGAGTAGGCGTGTCCCCTGTCGTCACCCCATCCCCGTGTTAGAGTAGGTGTGTCCCCTGCTGTCACCCCGTCCCCGTGTGTTAGAGTAGGTGTGTCCCCTGCTGTCACCCCGTCCCCGTGTGTTAGAGTAGGTGTGTCCCCTGCTGTCACCCCGTCCCCGTGTGTTAGAGTAGGCGTGTCCCCTGCTGTCACCTCGTCCCTGTGTGTTAGAGTAGGTGTGTCCCCTGCTGTCACCCCGTCCCCGTGTGTTAGAGTAGGTGTGTCCCCTGCTGTCACCCCGTCCCCGTGTGTTAGAGTAGGCGTGTCCCTGCTGTCACCCCGTCCCTGTGTGTTAGAGTAGGTGTGTCCCCTGCTGTCACCCCGTCCCCGTGTGTTAGAGTAGGTGTGTCCCCTGCTGTCACCCCGTCCCCGTGTGTTAGAGTAGGTGTGTCCTTGCTGTCACCCCGTCCCCGTGTGTTAGAGTAGGCGTGTCCCCTGTCGTCACCCCATCCCCGTGTGTTAGAGTAGGTGTGTCCCCTGCTGTCACCCCGTCCCCGTGTGTTAGAGTAGGCGTGTCCCCTGCTGTCACCCCGTCCCTGTGTGTTAGAGTAGGCGTGTCCCCTGCTGTCACCTCGTCCCTGTGTGTTAGAGTAGGTGTGTCCCCTGCTGTCACCCCGTCCCCGTGTGTTAGAGTAGGTGTGTCCCCTGCTGTCACCCCGTCCCCGTGTGTTAGAGTAGGCGTGTCCCCTGCTGTCACCCCGTCCCTGTGTGTTAGAGTAGGTGTGTCCCCTGCTGTCACCCCGTCCCCGTGTGTTAGAGTAGGTGTGTCCCCTGCTGTCACCCCGTCCCCGTGTGTTAGAGTAGGTGTGTCCCCTGCTGTCACCCCGTCCCCGTGTGTTAGAGTAGGTGTGTCCCCTGCTGTCACCCCGTCCCCGTGTGTTAGAGTAGGCGTGTCCCCTGCTGTCACCCCGTCCCCGTGTGTTAGAGTAGGTGTGTCCCCTGCTGTCACCCCGTCCCCGTGTGTTAGAGTAGGTGTGTCCCCTGCTGTCACCCCGTCCCCGTGTGTTAGAGTAGGTGTGTCCCTGCTGTCACCCCGTCCCCGTGTGTTAGAGTAGGCGTGTCCCCTGCTGTCACCCCGTCCCTGTGTGTTAGAGTAGGCGTGTCCCCTGCTGTCACCCCGTCCCCGTGTGTTAGAGTAGGTGTGTCCCTGCTGTCACCCCGTCCCTGTGTGTTAGAGTAGGCGTGTCCCCTGCTGTCACCCCATCCCCGTGTTAGAGTAGGTGTGTCCCCTGCTGTCACCCCGTCCCTGTGTGTTAGAGTAGGCGTGTCCCCTGCTGTCACCCCATCCCCGTGTTAGAGTAGGTGTGTCCCCTGCTGTCACCCCATCCCCGTGTTAGAGTAGGTGTGTCCCCTGCTGTCACCCCGTCCCCGTGTGTTAGAGTAGGTGTGTCCCCTGCTGTCACCCCGTCCCCGTGTGTTAGAGTAGGTGTGTCCCCTGCCGTCACCCACCCTTCCTGCTCCTCACATAGATGTGTGGTCTGTTTACCTGGAGGGGCGCTGTCTATCCAGTGTAACAGGTGCCCTCTGTCCCGGGGCTCAGGCACTGCCTCTGGGGGCTGACTGGGCTCTCAGGCAAGTGCTATGGGAATTGGCTCAAGAGGAGCTAGGGTGGCGTGGGCACAAGGCCCCATGGATTCTGTCCTTGGAGCTCAAGCCTGTTCCACACCATGGCGCCAGATGCTTGCTGTGCCGTCGCTGAACTCTTGGTGGTCTGGTCTTGCTGTGTAAATCAGCCGTGTTGTCCTTTGCGTCCCTTGCCCTGGCCTGGCCTCCTCCAGCTGCTTGCTCAGGTCTCTTATAGCAGGTTTGGGTGATGGGCAGTGCTCCCAGCGTCCTGCACACACCATGCTCTCCTGAGGTGTGTCTTTGTCACGGGTTCATGTTCTGGTGCACATGCTGACGGTCCGTGTCTGTGTCCTCTGTTTTGGGTTGGGCAGCATCCTGGTGGAGCGGGCACTGATCTTTCACCTCTCTGTTCCAGGTGCTAGCTGCCACGAGCCCGGTGCTCCCTGAGGAACATGTCTGTGGGCATTGGTGCAGGCGCCTGCCTTGCCCCGGGCAGCCAGTCGCCACTCTGAGCATGGGGAGATAGAAGGCTGTGGCTGCAGGCTGTGCCAGAGCGCCGACGCTGAGCCAGCTCCACACCCTCGTCCCGATGGATCGCAGTAGAGAGGCGGAAGTGGAGCTGAGGAGGGGCCCCAGCCCTCCCCGGGCAGGCCGGAGCCGTGACGGGGATGGGGACAAGGTGGCGTGCCACAGCTGCTGTCTGTGCGGCAAGAGCTTCGCCTTCCAGAGCTCGCTGTCACAGCACATGCGCAAGCACACAGGCGAGAAGCCCTACCAGTGTCCCTACTGCGAGCACAGGGCCTCGCAGAAGGGCAGCCTTAAGATGCACATCCGTAGCCACCGCACAGGCACCCTGGTCCAGGGCCATGAGCCACACGCGGCTGAGGGCCCGGACGGCCGTGGCAGCCCCACGAAGAGTACCTCGGCCTGCAACGGGGTCCTGAACGGGGCGGCGCCTGCAGACGGCAGAGTGCTTCTGCGCAGCGGCCGGAGGGAGGCCGAGGGGCCCGGCGCCCCTGAGGACACCGGGGCTGTTGTCCAGTGCACCTTTTGCAAGAGCCAGTTTGGGCGGAAGAAGGAGCTGGAGCTACACGTGCACCAGGTGCACAAGCCCTTCAAGTGCAGGCTGTGCGGCTTTGCCACGCTGCGGGAGGAATCGCTGCTCAGCCACGTCGAGCGGGACCACATCACGGCGCAGGTGCCCAACGGCGCCGCTCGGGTCAGTGTGGAGAACGGCAAGCCTGAGCTGAGCCCTGGCGAGTTTGCCTGCGAGGTGTGCGGCCAGGCCTTCAGCCAGACCTGGTTCCTCAAGGCGCACATGAAGAAACACCGTGGTTCTTTGGACCACGGCTGCCATGTGTGTGGCCGCCGGTTCAAGGAGCCGTGGTTCCTGAAGAACCACATGAAGGCGCATGGCCCCCGGGCGGGTGGCAAGAACCGGCCCCGCAGTGAGCTGGATGCCGTGGCCACTATCAACGACGTGGTGCAAGAAGAGGTCATTGTGGCCGGCCTGTCGCTCTACGAGGTTTGCGCCAAGTGTGGCAACCTGTTTACCAACCTGGACAGCTTGAACGCCCACAGCGCCATCCACCGGCAGGTTGAGGCTGGACGCACTTGCGCCGCTGCCGAGGAGGGCCCTGCCAGCACTAAGCAGCTCTTCCTCCGGTGCCTGCGCCTGAGACCCTCTGTGGCCAGGGACGTGCTCCCCGGTGGGCAGGCTGGGAAGCGGGTGGCCGAACTGGACCCCGTCAACAGCTACCAGGCCTGGCAGCTGGCCACCCGGGGTAGGGTGGCCCAGCCTGCTGAGTACCTCAAGTACGGGGCCTGGGACGAGGCGCTGGCTGGAGACGTGGCCTTCGACAAGGACCGGCGTGAGTACATCCTGGTGAGCCAGGAGAAGCGCAGGCGAGAGCAGGATGTGCCAGCTGCCCAGGGTCCCCCCCGGAAGAGGGCTGGTGTGCTGGGGGACCCCGTGCTGCCCGGCCCGCTGGATCCACGGCCTGTGGTGCGCCCCAGCCGCAGAGCCACGGCCCCCGTGGGCCAGGGCAAATCCTCCGAGTGCTTCGAGTGTGGGAAGATCTTTCGCACGTACCACCAGATGGTGCTGCACTCGCGGGTGCACCGCCGTGCCCGCCGCGACCGGGAGGGTGACCAGACCGCTCGTGCCCGCTGCAGTTCCCTCAGTGAGGGCGACTCAGTGTCCCAGCCCAGCAGCCCAGCCTCTGCGTGTGCCACCGCTGACTCCCCGGCCTCCGGCCTGGCTGATGAGGCTGGTGACGACAGCAGTGAGGAGGTTACCGCTGATCATGTGCCAGGTGAGCCAGTGTCTGTCACCAGGTGGCCCTGGTCCCAGTGCCCTGGGGCTTCTATGCCTGCATGCCCTGAGCCCCCCACGGATTTCACACCTGCGTGTCCTTGTCCAGGGTGTCTGTCCAGGTACCCTGCATCTGGGGTGTGTTTGGAGCCTGTGCTGGTGGGCACAGACACAGGCACCTGTTGCGGTATTTCTTTGCTAACGACCCATATGCACTGGCACTGGCTGGTGCCTTTGGCCTCCTGAGGTGATGGGCTCTCTTGGAGTCGTAAGCAAGGAACACAAGAGCCCCTCTTAGAGGTGTTCATCCTGTGACACAAGCTTGCACCAGCTCACGTGTGTCCCACACACACGCTGCACAGGTATGCATTGTGCTGCACACGTGCAGGGAACAAAGCACACACTCATGCATGCATGCAACACGTGCCATGTGCACACATGAGCATACCACACATGCATGCACAGTGCAGTGTAATGCACAGGTGTACCACAGAGACAGGCACACAGGTGGACATGCACGTGCATGTACCACAGCCAGTATGTGCGGTGGTGAATCTTGGTTAGCACAGGTAACGTCGGGCTTGGCAAGCAGCAGCCCGCAGAGCCTGGCGCCCTCTGGGCTGTCCGTAGACTTTCAGCTCTGCTCGTTCTTTGTCCTGCCATGGGTGGTGGTTTTTCACAGGAGACGAGGTTTCGGTTAAGGACCTTGTTGCTGTCCCTGTAAAGCCTTACACCCTCCTCTCTTCTCCCAGCAAGCCGTGTTGCATTTACTGGAAGGTTCCAGAATGATAGGCTGTGGTTAGGACCGTGGTGTTGTGCATGGAGGAGGATGGGTCGCGTGTTTCTGGAAGACAAGCAGAGGTTGGTTTCGTCTTGGAACAAAGTCCCCGGACAGGTCACACAGCACTGAGCACGGGTCAGCAGAGCTGTGGCTGCAGGGGCCCGTCTCCGACCTGCTCCAGTGGACGCACCATCCAGCACTCGTCATGACCACTTCCCTTCTCTCTGGTCCTGCGGGGAAGATGGAGTATCTGACACGGGAAATGCGGGGCTCTCTCAGCTCTTCTGGAAGCTTCTGACTGCTCAGTCCATACAACCTCATCTGGTGTCACTGCTGGGTCGGCCTTTTCCTGGGTGCAGCTGTGGGTGTTGCTGGTGATGCTGTTGGCATCTCCTGGGGACTCCTGCCATAGTGCAGAGGGGGCAGCTGTGGGTGGGGTGCTGGGACACAGCATACAGTGGCTCAGGCTGCTACACCAGTGGCCACACCTGGATGCTGGGCAGGTCTGCCGCTTTCCGCAGTCCTGGAGGGTGCCCAAGGGGCCAGCCTAGGTGGCAAGGAAGGTCTCGTGGTCGCAGCTGTCCTCTCACCCTGCAGTTTGACTCTGGGTCTGGGCTCAGCACTTGGAGGAACTGCTTATTTAAGAGAATGTTTGGGGCCCGGCGTGGTGGCGCAAGTGGTTAAGATCCTCGCCTTGCACGCCCGGGATCCCATATGGGCGCCGGTTCTATCCCAGCAGCCCCGCTTCCCTTCCAGCTCCCTGCCTGTGGCCCGAGAAAGCAGTCGAGGACGGCCCAAAGCTTTGGGACCCTGCACCCGCGTGGGAGACCCGGAAGAGGCTCCTGGCTTCGGATGGGCATAGCATCGGCTGTTGCGCTCTCTTGGGGAGTGAATCATCGGAGGGAAGATCTTCCTCTCTGTCTCTCCTCCTCTCTGTATATCCGCCTTTCCAATAAAAACATAATAAAAATAAATCTTTAAAAAAAAAGAATGTTTGAAAGGCTGAGTTAGAGAGATGGAGAGAGCTGTCATCCGCTGGCCGGCTTACAGGTGGCTGCAGCTGCCGGGACTCCGGTGCCTGAGCCGTGTGCTGCTGCCTGTCCAGGTGCACTGGCAGGGAGCTGTGTCCTCAGCAGAGCAGTCAGGACTCGCACGATGCTCATGTGGGATGCTGGCATCATAGCAGCAGCTGAACCTGCTGGGGTGTGAGAGCTGCAGACAGAGCCCACAGCCCTCCACTCCAGGGAAGCCCTTCCTTGCAGAACCAGTGGAGGCAAATAAAGAAGCTTGGACTTTGCCCTCTGCATTACAAGGAGTTTTTAAAAAGGCTTACTTGTTTGAAAGGCCACGGGGCAGAGGCAGAAATCTTCCGTCTGCTTGTTCACTGCCCAAATGGCCAGTGCATGGGTCTGGGGCTCTGTCTGGGTCTCCACGTGGGTGCAGGGGTCCAAGCGTGGACTGTCTCCCGCTGCCTCCCCAGGCACATTAGCAGGAGCAGAGCAGCCAGAACCGGACCAGCACCGGTCTGGGATACAGGCGTTGTGGACAGGGGCTTAACTGGCCATGCCACAGCGCTAGCCTCAGACTGAAGCTGTTTCCCCGAGTCTGCGTGTGCTTTTGAGGTTGCTCCAGAGAAAGCCATGGATGTGGAGCAAGTTCTTTTTGTAGATGAGCAAGAGGTGGGCTGGCCGAGCTGGGAGAGGTGGGTGCTGCTGAGGATGGGTGCTACGAGGTCCTGTTGGCTCAGGACGACTGCTGTGCCCGAGGTGAGCACTCTGTACCAAAGGCAGTGGGAGAGGACAGGGTGGCCTTCCTGCCGATGGTCACTACGTGCCTGCCTCTGGTGTCAGGCTGTGAGAACGACGGGTGGTCCTGCAGTCGCGTGGCTCTCGCATGCCGTGTGCCAGCCATGGCTCCCACACCTGTGCTGGATGGGTGGGCGTGTTTCTAGATTGTTCTGGATGGTTGGAAAGCGTTTTGATATTGGAGTGTTGATCAGGTTTATAGTCTTGAGTTGAAATTGATCTGTGATGTTACTGTGCGACAGTAGGACCATGAAAGGATTCCTGAGAATTTGTGCAATGAAGATGACTCATAGACTTCAGGCCGAGAGGCCTGGGAGGGCTGGGCTTTGTCAGTGCCTGTCTGTGAAGTGACCTGAGAGAGTGAGCCCTCCTGTCTGCTGGGTCACTCACCTGCACACAGCAGCCGGACTGGGACACACTCCTGCTCTCCAAGGGGTTGGTGGCCTGCATGCTCAGATGTCCGCAGATGCACAGCAGCAGGAAGCGCCAGTCCCGCGGGGAGAGGGAGCTGGAACCTGACCCTGCAGCGTGGGCTGCCAGTGTCCCACACAGTGGGTGTCTCGGCTGTCGCACCCACTCTAGCCTTTCTCAGATGCAGAAGTGTCACTGGGTGTTGCAGGCAGGGGTGAGGTCACAGTTGGGGATAGCAGCTGGGAGAGCTGCGGTGCAGGGGGATGTGTCTCCTGGGGATGATGTGGGGGTCCAAGGAAAGCTGTCATGGCGCCCTGGCCTTGGAAGCAAGCAGCGTTGGCATTTTCTGTGCCTGTAGCCCACCCTTTGCTTGCTGATGCTTCCAGCCTGGCACACGGGAGGTCCTAGAACCAGAGAGGTCGGCAGGAGCACGGACAGCTGAGGACATAGCTGGAATTTGTGTGAAAGGCAGCGATCTTCCATCTGGTGGTTCACTCCCCAGGTGCCTGCCAGAGTTAGGACTGGGCCGGGCTGAAGCCAGCGGCCGGTCAGCCCATGTGGTTGTCCCACAGGGTGCGGGGGCCCAAGCACTTGGTCTGCCTCTGCTTTCCTGGGTGTTAGCAGGGAGCTGGGACTCACGCTGCTGCTCATGGCAGGTGCTGCTGGCTTCACCTGTCCCCTGGTGCCAGCCCCCTTTTTCATGCCTTGTGGTGTATTTTAATGCTTTGGTTTCCGAGTGAGCCTGCGTCCGTCTTGATGATGCGTTTGTGTCTCTTGCATGGCTTGCTTGCTCACGTTTTCCTGATGGGCCTTAATGTGCAGGGACTCTCTAGGTTGCGGTTTGGACCCTTCATTGTGCGCTTTGAAACCCTTTCTCATTTCCCTGTTGACTTGATGGAGACTTTGCTTGCAAAAGTCCTGGAGCACCAGGCCTGCCCATCTGCCTTGCGGCTCCTGGGCTCTTTGTCATTGGTGCTCTGTCGTCCACGGGGCATCCAGTTTGCAGAATTCCACGCTGTGTGAGGTGTTCTCAGGAAGTGACCACGCTGACACCCTGGTCTTCCGTCTGATCCCTGGAGCCACCAGCTCTTCCTTTGCCTGTCTCAGCCTGTGTCTGGTGGGAAGCCCCAGCATGCGCCCTGGGGTCAGGGTCTGAGGAGACATTCTTGGGGTCACTCTGGAGGTGGGAGGTCAACACAGCTGAGATGAGATCAGGCACCTGCTCTGTGTGTTGGGGTGGGCCTGCTCTCTCTTCACTGGACTCCACGCCCCATCCTGTGCAGCTCCTCTCAGGCTGGGCCAGAGGTGGAGTATCCCCTGGGAACCATGGGCAGGTGGCTGCGTGGGCTCCAGGGCCTGTGTGCCCAAAGGATGCTCTGGGAAGTCACAGCTGGGCAGGACCAGCCCATGCAGGGGCTTGGTCCCCAGGGGCTGACACATCTCTCTCCCCAGCTTCTGTCCAACCTGTGACGTGTCCCTTTGCTGAGAGAGGATATCCCTGCCCTGTCCTGCTGCTGGCTTTACACTCCACACTGCTGTGTGGGTGCATACCTTGGGGCCTGTGCCGGAGTCCAGCTCCAGCTGAGTTTAGAACTCGCGAAGAGTGCGTGGATGAGGCACAAAGAAAGAGAGACGGACCCCTAGGACTTCATCATCATAATGAACCATGCGGGAAAGCTGTCCGCTTTATTTATACAGAATCAGTCAAACTCTGGCTCAGACTTTTTACGTCATGGTCAAGTGGGTGTTTCCAAAGATAACTCTGCCATTTGTTTCACCTAAGGCTAGGATGTTAACCACCTGGCGCCTGGCTATGAAAAAGTTCTCAATAGATGGTGCATATCAATCACTAACACATTCTTACCACAATTACTCTACAGCTTGGTCTTGACACAGTCAAGGAAGAACTTCACAGGAGGGACCTGAAAAATCAAAGAAAGAGGGAAAGAATAGATTCCCACTACACCTGAAGACAGAACACCCTTGATTAGCATAGGATCAAAAGGGGAGTTAGCACCCTTGATTAGCATATGGTCAATGGGGGGAGGGAAAACCCTAAGCCTTATGGCTAAAGCAGTATCAGTAACATCAACTTCCAAGCTCACATCGGTAGTAAACAGTAACTCCGCAGAGGCAGACAATGCCTAAATAGATTACAGAAATCTCAATGGGGTTGTCCGGTGTCCATGCAAAGAGAGGTGGAGCTGCATTCAGGTGGTTGTAGAGACATCCACCGGGCCCTGCCACACAGCGGGAAGTTCCTTGCGGCCTTGCCTGCTATGGAACTATACTCCTCACACCTTCCTGTCTTCCACATCCATCACACGGACCCCAGCAGGCCTGTGTGCCCCTTCCTGGGGTGCCTCATGCCGAGTGGTTCAAGCCAGCGATGGGTATGTTGGAGGATTTGGCCCTCTGGTTCCAGCTGGATTTCGTGCAGTGAAAGGTGCCTGGCGTGTGTGTTCCCGTGCAGGACTGGGGAGGCACTGTGTGACAGGACTTGATGACGGAGGCTGTGTGGTGTGTGATGTATGCATTGTGTATGTTGCATGCGTGCCGTGTGGAATGTGTAGCACGCTTGCAGCATGTGTGGCGTGTGTATTTTATGTGGTGGATCCACACACGTGTAGGGTGCGGATGCCACACACGTGTAGGGCGCGGGTGTAGGACGTTTTGAGCAGGTCTGGTGCTGCTCTGGCGGCCTGGCTCGTCTCCACCCAGGGGTCGAGGGCCCTTGACCCGGTGGGGACTCGGTGGTGCATGGCCTCAACACCCCATCCGTCCTGCGTGCTGGGCTGAGGCTTCCTTCTGGCCTGGCCCGCTGGTTTCAACTCGTGCTCATTTCCCCAGCAGGCCTCTTCTTGGGGTCAGTTGTTTTCAGGGCCCCCAGTTCCCACACTGTAAATGAGGGTCCTGACCACTGGAACTGCCTGGGGCTTGTACTGCCAGGCAGCTCCTGCTCTGGGGACTGTTGTATTGGTCCACATTTCTGAGCCTGTCTGGAGCTCCCGGACGGTCCGCTGCCTGAAACTTAACATCCCAGCTCCCACCCCTTAAGGTGCAGCTTGGAGTCCTTGCCCTGCCGGGTGGAGCTGTGCTGAGCCTGCTGCCTGGCTCCCGTCCCCACCCCCGGGAGCCGCAGGCACGCCACGTGGCTGAGGGTGAGCTGTCCCCTGCCCTCCAGGCTGGGCTCTTTGTCCTGGAAGGATGGCCTTTGTCTTATGCAGTACTCCTTGACTTGAAATCCCAGCCGTGCCCGTCCTGGACCGTCTGCTGTGTCCGTGGCTTCCCAGGTTGAGCGCGTGGTAGTTCCGGGGCAGCCAGGCTGTGGTGTCTTGGAAGCTGGCCGGGCAGTGTCCCCCCGCAGGCTCACTGCTGGGACTTTGCCATCGCGAGGACTTGGACAGTGTAGGTGGCCTCCTCTTTCAGCCAGGCTGTTGGGGACAGCTGCATTAACGCAGGAATACCTGTGGCTCATGGAACTGTCTTGGGGGCCTCTGGGTCCCTGCAGGTTGCAGTGGGGTGTCTGTCAGCAGGATGGGGCACAAGAGGCTGGGGTGGGAGAGTGCCTGCTTGCCTAGGAACGGTGGTCCTGGCACTAGTGAAGTCCCCGTGATGTGGTTATGGAGTAAAGCTGCATGTGTTGTGGGGGGTCGGGGAGTTTTGGGGTACATGCGCTGGTGCAAAGTTCGCAGAATATTTTCTTGACGTATCACTCTGTGCAGCGGAATCGTGGAGAATCCCGGTGAGGAGAGCGGTCCCTGGAATTGCAGGTTGGAGGTGATTCCTGGCCATCTTTCTGGCTGTTGCTCCTGGGGCATTTCGCCTGTGTGCTTGATCGACACTCATTTCCAGATGGTGCACTGCTATCTGTGTGTGTGTGCACACGTGTACACATCCACACAGCTGGTTTTGGGGGCACCGTGGTATCTGCCTGTGAACGTAGGTGCAGTTTGGGGCTGTTGCAGGTGGAGGACGGTGTCCCAGGAGACCAGAGAAGGAGCCGGCGTGCAGCAGTGGCCACAGTGACCCTCGTGTGTGAGGACCGTGTGTGTCCTCAGCAGTGGCCACTCCCTGGAGCAGGTGGATTGCATGTGGGCCTGGTCACAGTCAGGTGTGTGGGGTCCTTCAGTGCTCATGTCAGACTGGGCCTGTCAACTTGTGCTGGAGCCCCCGAGTCGCAGATGCCCCCTAGCCCTGAAGGCACGTGGCTCGGGCTGAGCAAGGGCTGGAGTGCTCTGTGGAAGCAGGTGCTCCCTGCCCTGAAGGCACACAGCTCCGGCCCTGGTGGTGTGTGTGAAGTGTTCCCTCACTCCCTGGTAATATTTCCACCACCCTTGTTCTGAAGGCCAGGTGAATCTTGGTTTTTGCACACCCGTGTGCTGGAGCGAGCAAGGAGTGAGGAAGCCGCGGGCCAGGTGTCGGGTAGCTCATGGTTTTCAGGAGCATGAGCTTGCGTTAATGTCATCGTACTGAGTGTGCCACGGAAGAGACCGTGGACAAAGCGCGACTCCGTGCTGCTTCTGGTCCTGGTGTGTGTCCAGATGGCCAGGCTGGGCCAGGTTTGCGTGCAGGGGTGCAGGGATACTGCGTGGGGAGCCTGCCGGGTGGGGGAACTGTCAGTGTTTGCATTGGCACTCAGGAGCATGTGTGTGCTCACACACCTGACGGCACTGCACAGCATGTATGTGCATGGCGTGTGTGAGGGGTGTGGCTGCAGCTTCCACACCAGCGGGTAGATGTCACGATGCCAAGCTGTACTTCAAGTGTCCGACTCTGGCAGGACCACAGGAAGGGGGACCCAAGCCTCACGGGGAGTGTCCCTTGTGACCCTGGCCAGGCCTCAGGAGGTGCCCTGAGTGGGTGGCTGTTGTCTCTCTATCCTGTGTGGCCCCGGTGAGTCTCTGGTCTTTGTCTCCTGAGCTGGGCTGCCCAGGTCCTCGTCTCTTACTGGTGCCATAGCCTCGGCGGTGGCCTGGCTCTGCCCTCAGATCCAGCAGGGCCAGGTGGAGTGGGCAGGTCCTCTGGCTTTTGGCCCCACCCCCTTACCCATTGGGGCATCCCCAGCAGACACTGGAGCGTCCTTCCCCAGAATCCCAGGTGGGGAGCACAGGGGCCTCATGTTTGTTGATGCTGGACAGCCGAGTCCATGTGAGTAGGGCACAGGGTGCCCCATTGCTGCTGCCACCAGCCAACGGGGTCACCCCGGCTGCTCGCCTACGCAGGGACTGATGGGAGGCAGATGGCCAGGCCCTCTGCCCCAAGGCGGTCCTCCGGCATGAGGGGCCCCTGTCTTGTTTTCTGATTGAAGGTTGTTTCTGTGTTTCCAGGTGAACATAACACACATTGCTCAATTTCATATTGGAGTGATAAGCGTGTGTATTCAGTCCTTTGAGTGACAGTGAGTTGGTTCTCTGCCCGGACCCTGACCACACCTGGGCCTGGGCACTCAGCCTGGGTTTCCTGGTGAGGGGCGGGACTGGTGCCCTCCCTCAGCCCTTGCCTGCCACCTTTGGCTCCAGTGTGTGGTGTTGGGTGGCAGGGGTTGGGAGGGAACTGGCTCATCACTGGCTAACAGGAGGGCAGGCCTGTGTCGAGTCCTGTGCCACCGGATCATTCTCAGACACACAGAAAGAGGACAGAGCCTAGATGACTCCAGGGGGTTCTGGGGTAATGATGTCAGGGTGGTGACTTCAGAGGGCTGGGGCGATGACTTCTGGGGCTTGGGGCTGGTGACGTCAGGGGGCTGGTGACGTCAGAGGGCTGGGGTGATGACTTTTGGGGTGGTGACGTCAGGGGGCTGGTGGCATCAGGGGGCTGGAGCGATGACCTCCAAGGAAGCGGTTGCTGAAACCATCCTGGTTGTTCATCTTGTGGTGCCCAGGTGACTGCTCGCTGAGAACGGGGAGGTGATGCAGCCGTGCCCTCCTCTCCCGAGGTGTGTCTCCCGCGGCTGTCACCTCTAGGTGTTGTGGGAGAGGGCGGGAGTGCTGGGGACATCTGCACCAGTGTGGTGTGTCCACGGATGGAAGCTCACGTGACTGCACACACAGCGGCCGTGTTGCACTTGTGTGACTGCATATAGTCGGCCACACACGACTGTACATGACTGCTGGTTCTGCACACATGACCACATGCAAGGCTGATTTCACACATAACTACATGGTCATTCACACACATGACTGTACATGGTTGGTTCCACACACGTGACCATGTACACAGCTAGCTCTACACGTGTGACTACAGTCCACACATGACAGAATATACAGCTGGTTACACACGTGACCGTGTACACAGTCATGTCTGCATGTGGCTGTCTACACTGGTGACTGCACACATGTGACTGTGTGCACGGCTGGCCCCACACATGTGGCCCTGTACACTGGTGACTGCACACATGTGACCGTGTGCACGGCTGGCCCCACACATGTGGCCGTCTACACTGGTGACTACACACACGTGACCATGTACACAGCTGGCCCCACACATGTGGCCGTCTACACTGGTGACTGCACACACGTGATCGTGTGCATGGCTGGCCCCACACATGTGGCCGTCTACACTGGTGACTGCACACACGTGATCGTGTACACAGCTGGCCCCACACATGTGGCCGTCTACACTGGTGACTGCACACACGTGATCGTGTACACGGCTGGCCCCACACATGTGGCCGTCTACACTGATGGTTGTACACACGTGACCATGTACACAGCTGGCCCCACACATGTGGCCGTCTACACTGATGGTTGTACACACAGAAGTGCAGCTTGGGTATGAGCGCGTGCCTTCCTGGCTGCAGCTGTTTCTGCACACTTGTGGGTACACGTGTGTCAGTTTCTGCATGTGACCTGTGTTTGGGTAGGAGTGACAGAGTACAGTGTCCTGGGGGACAGCTGGGTGCAGCAGCCGTGTGGCCAGAGCGCATGTGGGTTCTCCAGTTTTATGGACAGCAGCTGCTGACCCACTTGGCAGGAGCGGGGCCTGTGTGTGCCGTGTGGACACTGGGACCCAGCGTTGGGCTAAAGGCAGCGCGGGTCAGGGACTGAAGGGGATTTTGGCTGGGAGGCCTGGGAGGTGTCGGGCATGCGTGTTTGCTGCTGACACTTGTCCTGGTAGCAGGAGCTAGCGTCCATGTTCGTTGTGTGGTTTCGGAGTGGACCACCTGTCCCTGTCCCCTCCTGGGGGTGCAGCGAGGACCGGGAGGAGCTGGCTGCAGGCACTGCCCTGCACACTCGACACCCTGGCCTGGTGGGGTCCCCAGCAGCACCTCCTTTGGGGAGGTGGGCTCCTATGGAGTCTTATGGAGACAACTTTGAATGAGACTGGGCTCAGCCTCCTGACTCCTGCCTGGCTGGTGAGGGCTGGGCACTCTGCCGCCTCCTGGGAACTGGGGGTGAGCCGGTGGCCAGCAACGCTCTGGGCACTGGGTGAGGCTCCAGTCCTTGGCTGTTCACCTCAGTGGACTGCGTTGGACACAAGCTTAGAGGAGGAACAGAACTGGAGCCCTGGGTGTGCCGGGAGGCAAGGCACGGGGCCTGCAGCAGGGAGCCCCGGGTGACATTCGTGTGAGGCCAGGCTGTGCTGCGGATGCCTTGGCTGGACCAGCTTGCCAGGGCTGCCCCGGGCTTCTGCTTGGCCCTCCTAGCAGCTGTGGCCGTGCGCTCAGCAGACATACACACCCCTGCCCAGTGAAGATGAGGTTGCAAGCTTGTTTTCAGAAGCGGACTTGCTTGTATTACACGTGGTGGACTGTGGTGGAGCCCGGTGTGGACACTGGAGCGGTCCGATGCGGGGGTCCCCTGTGCTGACGCCATGCCCTGCCCCCTCACACCGTGGGATTGTGCTGTGTGACACGGGGGGCTCTGGAAACAGCCCAACAAGGGAGTCCTTGTGCAGGGGACGCTGCCCACGTGCCCTGGCTCCCAAGTTTGTCCCCTGAACTGCCCTTCTCTGCTCCTCTCTCATTCTTTCTTTCTTTCTTTTCTTTTTTTTTTAATTGGAAAGGCAGAGAGGAGGAGAGACAGAGAGGAAGATCTTCTGTCCCATGATTTATTCCCCAAGTGAGCGCAATGGCCAGTGCTGTGCCGATCTAGTCAGGAGCCAGGAACTTCTTTCCAGGTCTCCCACGTGGGTGCAGGGTCCCAGTGCTCTGGGCCGTCCTCGACTGCTTTCCCAGGCCACAAGCAGGGAGCTGGATGAGAAGTGGAACTGCTGGGATTAGAACCGGCGCCCATATGGGATCCCGGTGCATTCAAGGCAAGGACCTTAACCACTATGCTATCTCGCCGGACCCTCCTCTCTCATTCTGTTGCCCGTAATCCCCTTCCTTGCTGCCCTTGCTGGCCGAGGTGGGAGTGTAGGAGACACTCGTCCACCATGTACTCCGCACGAGGAGCCTCCCTGGGCACTGCCCGCCCTACCCCCGCTGTGGGTTCAGCAAGGCCCAGCCTTGGGACAGCGTCCACGGCCTCAGGGCCAGCTGTTGGGGGTGCTGGCTTCTGCTGCAGGCAGTCCATGCCTTGTGCGACCAACCACGTGGACCAATGGAAGAGGAGGTTTTAGATGATGGGCAGCATGGGGCAGTGGGCCTCATCACTCTGGCCTGGGAGGAAAGGGCCATACTTGGGCACCGGCGCCATCTAGTGGCCATGCCCACACATGGCTCCGGCGGCCTGGGCCTGAGTTCAGGAGGGCAGGGTGGGGATGGCCAGTGTTTGCAGGTGCCACCCCACACCTGGAGCCCTAAGACAGGCTGCTATAGTTTCTTTGTAATGTTTTTGGAGAATGCCACGTGGCACCATTGCCACTTTGGAGCCTATTCAGTGGTGCCAACTAGACTGCGCCTGCTCTGGGCTGCAGAGAACACCATCGTGATTCAGTGGGAGAAGCCACAGGTGGGGCAGTGGGGCCCCGGGACGCTGGGACTCTTCCCATCAAAGAAACATCAAGGAATGGCGGTGAAACGGAGCTGGCAGGTGCTGGGGACCCCCTCAGGTATGGCCGAAGGGTCCCCAGCAGGTGGAATAGCTGAGCATTGCCCTGTGGGGTCAGCAGCACACCTGGGCTTCAGCCATGAGAGGGGCTTCCTGCCGTAGCTGGAGCTTGGTGCTGTGTGCGGCTAGCCATTGGGGGAACAGGGACGAACCCAGGCGACTCAGCTTTGTACTTGGGGAGCTCGGGGACACAGGTTCTGAGCCGGGTGGCTCCTCTGGAGCCCTGGGTACTGGGTGGTGGCTGGCAAGCCTCATCCTTGCTGTGACATTTCCTTTGCAGTTGAACCGTTTAGGGAGTGTGTTGTTTTGCTTGTCCTTGTGCTGGGGTAGCCCGCACCAGGCTGGCATCGGGTGACTGATGGTCGGTGGTCCCCACGCCTCCGTCACTGGTGGCCTGGTGGGGAGTCACAGTGTGTGCACTTGGTCCCCATCCTGCGCTGCCATGCGTGGGCCCCGGGGTGTGGGTGGTGCAGTGTATGAGGCTGCGCTGGGGAGCTGAGCGTCGTGCACGGCCACGCTGGGAGTGCGGCTGTGAGCTGGTACCGGGGCCGTCGGCTTTAGCCCTGTCGTGTCTTCTGCGGCCAGGCGATCTCTCAGGTTTTAGCAGGAGGGATCCACTACCAGGAGCCACGAAGGCCTGGAACATTGCGTCTGCCAGGCCCGGCCGTCCACAGCTAAGGGGAGGGACGGTGGCTGCTGCGGCTGTGGCACCTTCGGCTTGGCCATACCTGAGGGGGTCCCCAGCTTTGGCTTTGTGTCCCCTGATCTCGTGTTACCAGAAAGTTCCTGAGCCCCGTGAGGATCGCGGAGCCCACAGCTGGCTGGAGCTCCCGTGTACAGGGACGCCCTCACCCCCACCGGGGGGGGGCAGGCGGGCAGCTGGGTTGTCCTTTGTCCAGCTCTGCCATCCCTCAGCTCCGGCCATCCTGTGTGTGATGGGATGGCCCCAGCCGGTCCCATGCTGGCCTCTCGGGCCTGCGTGCTGGCGGGGTACAACCACAGGGATTCCCTGCCAGTGGCAGCTTCTGCTCCCAGCAGTGGGGCCAGGAGCAGCTGCCATGCCTACCCTGGGGGCCTGCCTCCTCGTCCGTCCACTGGCTCTGCACGAGTATGGCCGACAGCTGTCGTGTGGCCGCTTTCCTCCTCCCTGCCCACTGAGGCCTAGTCCTGCCCTCACTGGGTGGCCTTGGTCCAGGGTTGCTGATCCCAGCTGCTCCCCAGGCTGGCCTGTGTCACCGGAGACCCAGCTTGGGTACCGGGTGCACCTGGCCTTGGGCCTCTGCACCTGTCAGCCCCCTCATCCCCACCACGTCTGGCCCTCCCGCTGAACCATGGTAACTTCCCCTCTCACGTTTTGCCTCCTCCAGGGGGACAGCCGCGCGGCTGCTGCTTTCCTGACGAGGTGGCGTCCTCTGTGCTCTCCAACGGGGACCCGGCTCGCACCCTCAGAGCCAGCCCGTCCGAGAGAGAGGCTAGCGCGTCCACAGGCCGGAGCGCACTGGACAGCCACGGTAGAGAGACGTCCACGAGGCCTGAGCCGTGCCGGCCTGCTGCCGACTCCAGAAGGTCAGCGACTCACGCTGGTGCTGGCGCTGCCGGGGACCCTGCTCCGGGTGTGGACGGAGCTGCCCCGCCGCTCTCGCCGGAGGGCCGTGCGGGCCACCCTAGGGAAAAGCCTGTGGACGGTCCCCGCGGAGAGCTCCCCGTGGGAGGAAGAAGGGCGCCGGCCGCAGACCTGCTGCCGCTGGACCTGAGTGCCAGGTCGAGCCGGGCCGACCCCAGCAAGAAGGAGGCGGCCTCGTCCTTGCAGGCGTCGCTCGTCATTCACCCGTGTCCTTACTGCGACCACAAGACCTACTACCCGGAAGTCCTGTGGGTGCACACGCGCATCTGGCACCGGGTCAGCTGCAGCTCCATGGCGCCGCAGTGGACCCAGCCCAACGGCCCCCGCGGTGTGAGGAGCAACCTGGCGTTTCTGCCCCGGAGTGGGCGCACCGGGCCCCCGCCCGCCCTGGGCGGCAAGGAGTGCCAGCCCCTGCTCCTGGCCCGCTTCACCCGCACCCAGGTGCCAGGCGGGGCTCCAGGCTCCAAAGGTGGTAGTTCTGCCCCCCTGGCTGCAGGCACCAGAGCAGCCAGCCTGCCCAGGGGCAAGGAGGGCGCCGCCAGCAGCCCGTGTGCCTCGTGGGCATCTGGTACTGACGGCTGCCGACAGCCCAAACCTGGCCATGGCCAGGAGCCGCCCCTGCCGAAAGCCAGGCTGGAGGCCGGCTCCAGAGCGGCGCCTGTCCCTGGTGGTGGCAGTGGGGGCTTCAGCAGAAGCGCCACCCCCACCGTCATCACCCGAGTGGGCCCCCAGCCTCCGGCCAGCAGCAAGCCACTGGAGAAGTCTGGGCCGTCCCCAAGTAAGCACACGGGCCCTGAGCCCTTGAAAGCCAAGTGCAGCCCTCAGGGTCAGGGCCAGCTGCCCATGGACGCCGAAGGAGGCCCTTCTCTACCTCCCTGTGAGCCCTCTCTCAAGGCTGCCCAGGAGTTGAGGACGCTGGCCAATTGTGCCCCGGCTTCCCGAGGGGACACGGCCCCGCAGTCCCCGCCTGGGGTGGCCGGGGCGCCCTCCGGCCTGCACGCCGTCCAGCAGGAGCCGGCCACCGAGGGCCCCGAGACGCACCTGGACGTCCTCAAGCTCGTGAAGCCCTCCATTCCAAAGGACTTGGCCACTCTCTGCCAGGGCTGGGGTGCCGGCGGCCCCGGGCCGGAGCACAGAGGTAAGCCGTGGCCAAGGGCAGGGCCTCACCCCCCACCTGCTGGGGCCCAGGGGGTGGGCAAGGTTGGCGCCTCTCCATCTCTGGCAGAGCACTGTCCGCCCTCATCATGGTGGGGCTGGAGGACGTGGGCAGCTGAGCCGCCCCGGGATCCTGCTGTGTGCCTGGGCCCACAGGGGCTGCACTGCTGGCCTGGGAGGACAGGCCAGGGTGTCGAGGGATGGCTGACACTTCTTGGAAGCGGGCAGCTCCGTACTTGGTCGTGTTGATCCGTCAACAGACGCCAGGTCTCTGAGGGCGGGAACGCACGTGCGTGACCAGTGCTCCCGAGGCCTGGGGACCCACACCACGTTGTATCCTTTGTGCCTGCTCACACCCCAGCAGGAAACGGGGGTTCCGCTGCAGCTCCTGGCCCCTTGTCCCATCGCCCAGTGCCGTGGCTCTGGAATTTTTGCCGTATCTGCACGGATGTGATGGGATGCCTAGGGGACACAGAATGTGTCCTGTTCCCGGCGTGCTTTGGGGTCATTCCACGCCCCGTGGAGGTGGGGTTCCCTGTGAGCCCGGGTTGGTGCTCACGGCCCCGCTGAGGGCAGGCTTGCCTTGGCTGCCTGCGGGGTCAGTGCGAGGAAGTGCTGGATTGTGGAGTGTTTGGGGTTTTGGATTTTCACAGGAGGGATGTCTGCCTGGTGGGGAAGAGTGTGCCCTGCTGGGCAGATGCGCAGGGCACAGTGGCATCAGCAGCCACTCCCCCCCCGAGCCCATGGACCTGTGTGTGGTCCATGCGACTCTGTCTCGTTCCTGGCAGTCTCGGCCTTCGGGGGAGCTGCCTGTCACGGACCTGCCTTGTCCTGCAGTGGGTTTCATGGGGAGTGGCTTCGATGGCCGGGGGTCGTTTCACCAGCCTGAGGGGTGCTGTTCAGGGCTGACAGGTCCTGTGTCCTTCGAGAGGAAACTCGTTGTCCTGTGCTGGTCGCTGGGGCCACCACCCAGCTCCCTGTGGCTGTGCAGCTTTAGCTCCGGAGCCGTGGTGGCATGTGGTGATGTCTGTGGTCAGGGCTTTATGAGCAGGAACGGCCCCAGGTGCCCTGCGCTGTGCGGTCACAGTGGACTCTGCCCCAGGGAGCTGAGGAGCTGCGTGGCATGCACTGTGTGGGGGGCTGGCCTCGATGCCCTGGGGCAGGCCGAATGCTCGCTTGCCTGTGTGGGCCTGGAAGCTGACACAAGCACACAGTTGGCCTTTGGACAGGGCTGACCCCAGGCCTTCTGACAGGTGGGCAGTGTGGCTCGCCGTTGTCGTAGATGCTTGGTGTCACCGAGGGAGCTGTGTGCTGTGCTGGGACCGTGTATCTGGAGACAGGAGCTCCGTCATGCACCTGTGACCACGCGCTCCACCCAGGGCCTGTGTCTGGCCTTGACCGCCCCAAGGAAGTAGAAATGTGAAGCTTTTGAGAACGTCCCAGGACAGAATGAAGTTGGAGCCGTCCGCCTCGTCCGTGACCCGGTACTTTCCTGGGGTCCTCAGAGCTGCTGCTGTGTCGAGAGGGGGTGGGGTTCACCGATCCTGCATAACAGATGCTGACCCCTCTTCCAGGGTGCAGCGTGGCTGGCCGTGGCTTCGCGCTCTTGTTGGGTGCAGTGTGGGAGTCTCAGGCCTGGGCTGAGCAGTGCCAGGGCTTTTTTTTTTTTTTTTAAGATTTAATTTATTTATTGGAAAGTCAGATATACAGAGAGGAGAGACAGAGAGGAAGATCTTCTGTCTGATGTTTCACTCCCCACGTGAGCGCAACGGCTGATGCTATGCCGATTGAAGCCAGGAGCCAGGAACTTCTGGGTATCACACATGGGTATAGGGTCTCAAGGCTTTGGGCCGTCCTCGACTGCTTTCCCAGGCCACAAGCAGGGAGCTGGATGGGAAGTGGAGCTGCCAGGATTAGAACTGGTGCCCATATGGGATCCTTGCGCGTTCAAGGCGAGGACTTAAGCCGCTAGGCCATGCTGCCAGGCCCAGTGCCAGGGCTTTTGCCTCTGATCTTCTCCATGTGGGCTGGCATGGCTGGCCGCGGGGACCATGCCTGGCCATCATGTGGGCATCCCTGGCCATCATGAGGTACCTCTCCTGCTTGGCTGTCTGTCTCCTGGCGTGGCATGTTTGTGACGTTTGCCAAGGGTTGTCCCTGACTGGCTGTGGTCTCGCTGCCGTCGAGATTTGTGTCCATGCCCGGGAGGCTGCCCTTGTCTTGCTGCGGCCACCCCACTGTGGCTGGGCACGTGAGGACCTGAGCCGGCCGAGGCATAGCTGCTCTGTTTCCTTGCAGTCCTTTGAAAGCTGACACTACCAGCCTGAAGTGTTCACCCTCAGCCAGTGTCACGTGGATTGTCCTGTGCCTTGTAGATGCGTCCCATGTGTGCGGTGCGCCTCTCGCTGGGACCGCCTGCAGGGCAGAGGGGCCGCTGCTGGCTCAGAACCCTGGGGCCAGGGGCAGCCACGCTGTGCCTTGGGGCAGTCAGCTGTCCACTGTGCGTGGGAGGTGACCGTGGTGCTTGACCTGTGGGCTTCCAGGCAGAAGGTCGCCACGAGCTGCTGGGAAGGTCACTTCATGGGAATTCTGCCCACCTGTGTCAGCTGGCCGGTGTGTCTAGGAAGGAAGCTTCTGGAAACTATTGGGCGAAGAAGAAGGCCCTGGAGGGCCCTTCACATACTCCCCCTGAGGAGGCAGCTGAGACTGCCAGCCACGTGCTTGGGGGCAAGGGTCTTGGCGTGTCTCAGGCTCTCTGTGTCCCCAGTCCCTGCCGCCCGGCAGACGCCATGGGGACATCGGCTGTGAAGTGTGTGGGGAGTGATAGTTCTAGAACAGATGAAGTGCGAGGTTTTCCTCAGAGGACCTTGGTCGTGCACACCAAGGGTGCCCTCCTGCAGTGAGGAGTTTGCTGTGTGTGGCATCCTTCAGCCTCCTGCCCTGTGGGACGTGCAGCAGGTGGGGCCAGCCGACGGGCCTCATGGGCCCTCTCTGCAGGAAGCTCCGGTTCCAGCAGCAAGGGAGAGCCCTCTGCTCACCATGGCGACTCCGGCTCCCGCGGAGCCAGTGACCTGCTGACCAGCTTGGCGTTTGCAGTAGGAGGGGCGTCATCCCCAGTGAGCAAAGAGCTGATGTGTAAAACGGACAGGAAACTGCTCTGTGTGTGCACCTGGCTGTGCATGCTGGTTTCTACAAGGAGGTTAACAGGTGACCGGAAGCAGCGGTAAGATAGTCCTTACAAGTAGAGCTGTGTAATGGACACAGCCAGCGTGGTCACTGTGCCAGAGGTGGGAGACGCAGGGCTGGGGTCCCCACTCAGCACACAGCCAGCGTGGTCCCTGCGCCAGGAGGATGTTGGGGTTAGGGTCCCCACTCAGCACACGGCCAGCGTGGTCCCTGTGCCAGGAGGATGTTGGGGTTAGGGTCCCCACTCAGCACACTGCCAGCGTGGTCCCTGTGCCAGGAGGGGTGTTGGGGTTAGGGTCCCCACTCAGCACACGGCCAGCGTGGTCCCTGCGCCAGGAGGGGCGTGGCGAGGTTAGGGTTCTCTCAGAGCACATCCTGGGCTGGAAGTCATAGCGGCGTGTGCATTGTGGCTGTGCGCCCCTCAGGTGCAGAGCCTGTCATCGCCCCGCTGGTATTCCTGCCATCACATTGCCTAGTTGTGCTTTCACTGCCTGTGCTTTTGGCATCACGCCCCCCCCCCCCCGCCCCAGTTCGCAGGCCCCTGAAACACTGCCCCTGCTGAAACCTGGGGAAGCGAAGGTGTCCCCATGGGTCTGCAGCACACCATGCGCTTTGCCGTGGTCGGGGCTGCGTGTCCACTCCTGCTTGTCCTGTGCTCCTGCCTGGAGGCCTTGCTGGGCAGGCCAGGCTGTGGCTCAGGGTCCAGTCAGTCCTTGTGTCCCCTCACACTGGGCGCTCATCCTTTAAGCGCTGCAGCGTGGCCATCTGGGGGGCCGTTGAGTGGGAGCTCCCGGGGGTGGCTTGCTCAGACCCTGTGGGCGTTCCTCCATTGACCTTAGCGCACCATCAGTGTGGACAGGTGTGAACCATGGCCCCAAGAATCACTGAGGTCGATGGGCCGTGGTTCTGATGAGGTGTGAGAAGGGGAAGGCTCCGAGCTGGCATGCGGCCCAGGCCTGCGTTTCTGATCTCTGCGTCCATTCCCTGCCCGTCTGGCCTTGGTGGTATGCGTAGCCTAGGGCTGGGCTTTTGGTGAGGGAAGCGGCCTTCAGAGAAACTGGGCTGGCTACCCTCCTGCTGCTGCCCGCCGGGGGTTGCCGCTGTGGCCCGTCGCCTAGTGGGCTGGTCTCAGGTGTCCTGGGTCCAGGCCAGGCCGTGGGCAGAGCAGCCAGGGCAGCTGGTGCTCAGTGGAAGGCTGCTGTACTCACTGTCACTCCACGTGCCAGTTGCCGTCACGTGTCATTTGATTTGCCTGGCAAGGGCAGCTGCTCACAGTCCGGGAGTGAATTAATTTGCTGCGGTTTCACATCCTCACAGGCCTGAGTGTGCCTGGCCGGACACCTGTCGCCAGGGCCTGGGGGTGGCCTGGTACGGTGACTCAGCAGGCAAACTAACGGTGTCTTCCTCTCGCCCCCGCCGCCTCACCTCTGCGCTGCCACCCACCACTGTCACCGTCACCTCAGGGACGCTCCGGTCACAGCCGCGCCCCGGAGACTTCATCTGTGCCGAGTGCGGGAAGAGCTTCCTCCAGCCCGGCCACCTCAGGGCCCACATGCGGGCGCACACAGGTACCGCCACTCCTGGGAGCCACCTGCCCCTGGGGGTTGGGGTCGGGTGGCGGGAAGGGAGGGAGGGATTGCTGGCCGGCTTGAGCCAGGAGGCCACACCGCCTGCCCAGTAACTAGTGAGAGAGGCTATGGGCAGGTGCTATTAGACAAGGAGTGGAAGCAGGCTCCCAGGGGCAGAGAACCCCTCGGACCCCTCGGTGTAACCGGCTCTTGGCCGGCCTCAGACCCCACCCGGCAGTGCTGGGTGCTTGGACCCTCGGGACAGTGCTGGGCCTGCTTGGACCCCTTGGGGCAGTGCAGGGCCTGCTTGGACCCCTCGGGGCAGTGCGGGGCCAGCCTCAGACCCCACGGGGCAGTGCTGGTCAACTTGGACCCCATGGGGCACCTGTTCCGGACCCCACGGGGCAGTGCTAGGCCATCCCTGGGCCCCACAGGGCTTGGACCCCATGGGGCAGTGCTGGGCCGGCCACAGACCCCACGGGATGGAAGGCAGTGTTCTGCAGGGCCCCTCCACCTCACCAGCCCTCCGGGGACCCCATGAGGCTGAGCCCTGAGCCAGTGCATTGTGGCCATGCTCTGGGCAGCTGCCTGAGAAGCACTGGGGCACCTGTGTGGGCCCAGCTACAAGTGCGGTGGGATGAGGTCTCATTGCTTACGGCCCCCAATTCTGTCAGGTCTGCCATCCCGAGGCAGGCTGAGTATGCAAGGACCATGCCCCATGGAGCATGTGACAGTGAAGTGGCCTCCCCTGCCCCGGCCAGCTGGCTGTGCCCACCTGTGTGCCCATCTGGTGGGCCTTGAGCGCTAGCTGCTGCTCTGTGAGCCCCATCCCTTGAGCTCCCGCAGTAGGTGTGGCTGACACTGGGGGTTCTCACGCCTGCACCTGCCCCCCTCCACACCACCAGAGTCAGAGGTCCCGTGGGGCACAGGGCTGTGTCTGATGGTCACTGAGGTCACGGCATGTTTCCCTGAGTGTGTGATCCTGTGCGTCTTTGATCCTGACTCTGCTCTGGACCCCGCGGGGGAGCCCTGAAGCGTAAGGCCATGGCAGCATGAGCAGTGCGGCGTGGCAGGCACGAGGCAGGCACATGCGGTGACTTCCAGGACACCATGGCTGGCCTGGCTGCGTCAGCTGCACCTGTCAGTGTGTGTACCAGGGACGAGCATTAGGGCTGCCTGGTGTGGCAGAGCTCCTGGCCCTCACCATCCCAGCACTTGGCACTCCTCCCCACGGTCTGGTTCTGCCAGTCTGTCCCTACCCAGGTGGCTTCCTTGCCACTGTGAGGCAGAGTCCCAGGCCGCAGCCCGTTTCCATGCCCCGGGAGTCAGAGGTGTGGGAACCATGCTGACAGCCTACCCTGTCGTGCCAGCTCATTCCTGTGAGACTCCTGGTGGCAGAAACGGTCGCTGTACGCTGTGCAGCCTTGGGGGAGTCACACTGCTGATGCGTTTCACTGGGGATTACCCAGAGATGGCCCGGCTGTGCCTGGGCTGCGCCCTGCCTCGCAGTGGCTGCAGGGACCCTGGCTGCGTGGTCAGCGTGTTTGTTGGAGTAGGGGTTAGAGGAGGCCCAGGCAGAAAGCGTCACTGAACCCTTGGCCCTGTGTGGGGCTCACGTTGCCCTGGGAGCTGGTAGAAGGTGCCTTCAGCTCTGGGGTGGACCTGTGACCTGTGGGACCCCCTGCCTGCTCCCCGGAGAGTGTCCTGTTGGCTCGTGGGGCAAGGACATTGGCACCACCTGTGTTCAGGACCCCAGCCTCCGACGGCACCCGTGCTGCGGGGAGGAGGGGTGCGGATGTCCCTGAGCGGGCAGTCTGCTGGACGGCTTCGGGAACCGCATGAAGGAACAGAATGGGCAGGGAAGGAACCGCACTGCAGCGCATCGAGTTAAGCAGCCTGTGACACCCGGTCCAACGCTGGAGCACAGGTCAGCCTGCAGTGCTTGGCACTCCTCCCACCCCCCACTGTCAGGCGGCGTGTCTGAGGAGCACGTCCCGGGCACAGGAGCCTCATGCAGGTCTCCCATGTGGGTTTAGGGAGCCGGGCCCTTGGGCCGTCCACAGCTGCTTTCCCAGGTGCATTAGCAAGGAACTGGATTGGACGTGGAGCATCCAGGCCTCTAGGTGGTGACAGCAGCTCCCAGCCGCTCTGCTGCGTCGTTTAACCCAGGTGGTCCAGGTCCTCAGGGCACATTCGGTCGCCCTTTCAACCTCGTGTGTAGCTGTCGTGTGCAGCGTTTGTGAGTGTCCGGCTTGAGCAGATGAGTCAGACTCTGCTGGGGGGGGGCTGGCTCTGGGTCAAGTGCTCCACTTGATGCAGTGAGTCAGTGGACGCCTGCTCACGTGTGCAGTGGGTGCTGGGTTGCAGGAGTGGGCCAACACTGGGCTCTCCCACCCTTGTGCCTGCTTAATCCCAGGGTCTACTGGGCCCTTGGAGGACACGGGAAGACCAGGCTGTGCAGGGAGCCGGCAGTTGTGTGCCGTCCGCTCGCTTGGATGCTTTTTAAGAATAGTATGCTGAAGTGCGGCCGTTCCCGTGCTGTGGGTGTTTGGAATTGTTGCTGTTTGTTTTTTTCTATTAGCTTGTTAAACGTCCCATGTTAGATAATTATTGAAAGCCCCTTCCTGGGCCTCAGTGACTGGCTTGTTAAGCTCCCTAGCCAGAGGCCAGTACCGTGCGTAATAGTTGATTTCTCATCATTCTGGGTGTGACTTCTGAAAAAGTGACGCTGGAGGAATAATTTTATTCACCAGAACAGCAGGAAACGAAGATGCGAGCGGCAGCCCAGCTTGCCTGCGTCTTGGCTTGGGTGCCGCCGGCAGGTCCAGAGGACCCGGCTGTAGGTGCTGCCGGCAGGTCTCGGTGCCTGCATAGTGTGTCATGTGCAGATCGAGTTTCCATGGTCAGCCAGTGTTTTTTGTCCAGGATTTTTAAAAAAAAATTATTTATTTGGAAAGTTAGAGGGAGAGAAAAATTATGTCTGCTGGTTCATTCCCTGAGAATATGCAGCTGCCAGGGCCGGCCCAGCAGCCCGGGGCCCGTCCAGGGCCGGCGCAGGAGCCCGGGGCCCGTCCAGGGTTGGCGCAGGAGCCCGGGGCCCGTCCAGGGTCGGCGCAGGAGCCCGGGGCCTGTCCAGGGCCGGCGCAGGAGCCCGGGGCCCGTCCAGGGTTGGCGCAGGAGCCCGGGGCCTGTCCAGGGCTCCCCTCTGGGTGGCAGGGGTGCAAGCATGCGGCCCGGGCTGTCTTCTGCTGCTTTCTCAGCTGCATAGGCAAAGCGCTGGATTGAAGTGGGGCAGCTGGGCTGTGAAGCTGACCTGTGCTCCAGCGTTGAACGGGGTGTCACAGGCTGCTTAACTCGATGTGCTGCAGTGCGGTTCCTTCCCTGCCCATTCTGTTCCTTCATGCTGCTGTGTTGAGTACTTAGAGCAGTAACCCACGAAGCAGTGCTGGAAGTGGTGTTCGTGGAAGGAGACTGCGAGCCCACGGCTGCCGTTATTGCATCGGGGCCTGTGTGCACAGCCGAGCATCCAGCTGCTTGGGGTATCTGCATTGCCAGGTCCTTCCGAAACAGGTGTTTCACAAGCCCTCTGAGCCAGGCAGCTAAAAACTTCAATCTCTTGGGCCCGACACAATAGCCTAGTGGCTAAAGTCCTTGCCTTGCGTGTGCTAGGATCCCATACAGGTGCCGGTTCTAATCCTGACTACTCCACTTCCATCCAGCTCCCTGCTTGTGGCCTGGGAAAGCAGTCGAGGATGGCCCAAAGCCTTGAGACCCTGCACCCGTGTGGGAGACCCAGAAGAAGCCTTGGCTCCTATACCAGATGGGCTCAGCTCTGGCTGTCATGGCCACTTGGGGAGTGACTCAGAGAATGGAGGATCTTTCTCTGTCTCCTTCTCTCTGTAAATCAGATTTTCCAATAAAAATAAATAAACCAAACCAAAAAACAAACAGAAAACAAAGCAGCCATCAGCCCGTTGTGTGTTTGAGGCATGTGCTCTGAGCCCTGTGCAGGGCCTCCGGTGCTGGGCGGCCGGCCAGTGGTGTGCTCTCCTTGGATTCAGAGCTGGCAGGTGCGTGGCAGTGGGCCTCAGTGCAGACACACACCCCTCGCAGAGCGAGCTCTCCCTCTTGGAGTCAACTCGTAAGCCCGCCTTGCACGTCAGGGCTTCCTGGAGACACTGGGGCCTGGCCCCGTGCACCAGCCCGTAGCTCCCGGTTGCGGTGTGGCATCTTGACAACCACCAGTCCCATGGAGGGGGTCCTCCGTGGTGCTCACGCCCTGGCTTCTCGGTGACTGCGGGGCCTTTGCCACCTCCGCCTTGCCCACATTTGAGTTGATCAGTTGGCTGTGTTGCTGCCCATCCTCCCCCACCCCCAGCATGTCGCTGGGTCTCCTGACTTGGTCGTGTGTCTAGGCCGACCAGTGCCACTGCAGTCTGTTGAGAGGCTAGCTAGAGAAGCCTGCCCCCGACGCCAGACCTTGTCTCCTCTTGGTCTTGGGGTTCCTCTGGATGCAGCTAAAACCAGGGGGTCTTTGCTGGCCTCCCTGTGTGCACATGTGTGGGTTCCTAGTGGGTCACCCTTGTGGGAGATCCACTGAATGCGAGCGTGGTATACGATTCTTCCTGTATGTGGTTCTGGCTCTCGAGCTGTGGATGCTGTTGTCCAGGGACATGCCAGCATCACTCAGACGTGGTCTCTGCAAGCCTCCGGCATGACAGGCGTGCTCTTGTGTCCGCCCCACAACTCGCTCAAGAACACCCCCTCTGCTTTTCCAACCCAGTCCTTGTATCCGGAACTCTGCTGGCCGAGCCCGGCGGGCGATCTGTGCATTTGCTGCAGTATTCTCCCCTACCAGGTGGCATCTTCTCACCTCCTCCTCAGGGCCGGTCCCAACGTGGCAAGAGCTCCCGCAGCTGTCAGCTCGCGTGGCCTGTCGGGCGGCGGGGACTGTCAGGAAAACACAGAAGTGACCCTGCCTGTTGTTTCTCACTCAGGGGACAGACCGCTATAACACGGGGTCCGCCAAGACCGTGCCTCTCGGAGCGGAGATCAGGGCCCCGTCGGAGCAGCCCCGGCCCACACGCCCCTTCCCTGCTGAGGAGCTGCGGCTGTCTGCTCATCCCTGCTTCCCGGAGCCACGTGCCAGCGCGGGCACCTGAGGACGACACCTCTTCCTGGTCCACGCCAAGAGAAAGGGAAAGTGCTGTCTCCCGGGATCCCGTGGTGATGCCGCTGGGCCCTCGGGTGCTCGCCGGCTGGCGGGTCTGCCGCTGGGTTCATGGGCTTGCCGGTTCACAGGCTGTGACCGGTGTGGTCCAGCAGGTGCAGCGGCAGCCCTGCATCTGTGCTGCTCAGGATGGGTTGGAGATGCTGAAGGAGGACCTGGTGGTGTGCTGGGCAGAGCGGCCGATCTGTGGGCTGGCGCGCCCTGCTGATGCTCAGTGGGCTGGCAGAGGGGACCAGGCCACCACAGTGTCCCCACCACTGTGTCCCTTTCCCTCGTGGGTGTGCTGGGAGGTCAGAGAAGGAGGCGCACCTGGGAATCGGGCTTGAGCCAGGGCGGTGACGAGAGCATCCCTCGGTGGCGGCTCACAGGCTGTGTCCTGGCTGACCACCCATGGTGTCGGGCGAGGCCGCCGAGCTGTGCCTGACCGACCTAGCTGTGTGTCTTCTGCTTCGGGAAGTGAGGGCTACTTGAACACTAACAAAAGGAAAAAACAAAGCGGCTTCTCGCTCGGTTCATTCTCAGGACATTTTTGTAACAGGGCTACACTGCAGACTGCTCACGAAGGAAGAGCCTGCGTTCCGCCCAGCCGTTCAGCCACTGAGTCCCCCGACCAGCACCTGTCGCGCTGGCGGCATGTGGGGGCGCGTGTGGGGCTCCGGGGCCCTGGGTGCTGGTGCTCTGGGGCCCGTGGCCGCCTGCCCGGCTCCCCGCAGGACGGGCACGGCCGTGGGCAGCGGCTTTATATACCTCCTCCTCAGCGATGCAGACACGTTCTCGGGGCAGCGGTCCCGGCCCGCCCACGCCTGCGGCCCTCCCCCTGGCCGTGACATTTCTGAGAATTTCAGATCTTTGCACATAGCAATGTTATGCATTATCAAAAGTTACTGCTGCCTTGAATGAAAAAGATGTTCTGTGAAATTTTTTGCAAAAGCTTTACTAGGTTTTTTTTAATTGTGAAATTTTATAAAGGCAGGAAATGGATTAGAACGAGCATGCTAAGTATATTTTTCAAAAAAAGCAATAATTTTACATGTACAGAAATGATCCTAACCTTTAATATTGATGCAAGCAACAGTTTACTTACTCCAGTAATGGGTCAACACAGCTTTTGTAGAAAATGGGCTTCTGGTGCGAGGACTCGTAGCAGACACACACAAACCCCAAGTGTGGCTTCCTGTTCTAATGACTTGTTGAATTATTATTATTATTATTATTATTATTGGTTTTGTTATTAGTTCACGTTTTGCTCTGGATTCTAGTTGTTACTGCGTCTCAGTTACTTGACGGTTCAGGTTGCTTTGCGGCCGAGATTGCAATGTAACTGGCTAGCATACAGCCTATAAATATCTATTGTTATTATTATTTTATTATTATTATTTTGTACTTCCTTCCTGGCATTCTCATGCCAGGCCCGGACGAGGACAGCCTGCCGCGAGCATGTCATCGGGGGTGTGCCCGCAGGCGCAGTCGGGGCGGCTGCGCTTGGCCCGGGTGGTCGCAGCATGCTGCCCTGTCCACTGCAGGAGGCCTGCCTTGCCATGTCACCGTCTCCACGGTCTCCCTCTAGTGGCCGTTTCTGCACTTTCTGTGTCTGTTTCCTGGGCTGGAAAGTCACTGGTGACAGCGAGGAACGTGCAGGGACCAGCGACGCGGTGCTGTCTGTCTCTCTGTGTCTTAGTTATTAAAGCAACTTAACATACCCAAAGGTATGCCACCGTGACCTTGTTGCATTTTTGCTGTTCCAGGAAGCGCTCAGAGTTGTCCTTCTGAGCCACAAGTGTCCTTCCTGGCCAGCCTCCTGGCCAGAGAGTGGTCTGGTGGTGCAAGGAGGGCTGCTCACCAGGGTTCTGCCCACCAGGCTACCGCAGGGGTCTGCTGTGTGTGTGCATCCCCACTGTGTGTGTGTGTGTGTGTGTGTGTGTGTGTGTGTGCGCGCGTGTGCAGGTTCCCCAGAGGCAGGGCCTGGGCGTCGCCCCCTGCTGCATGGCCGTCAGCATTGTACTTCAGTTCATGCGGTCATGTCAGTCCAGTTGTGGTGTGTCTGTATGTCGTCTGCTGTGTGTGCTCTTAGCCCCCGTGCCGGGGCCACCCTCCTGCGTGCTGCCCTCTGCCTGTGAGCTGGGCAATGTGGCCTCTTCCATCTTCTGGTTACCTGTTTCCTAACAGGAAGTTCCCAGCGTCGCCTCTGATGTAACTGCAATAAAGGCGCTGGTTGTCTGCACCACAGCTCCTCTGTATGTCCGCCTGCCTTGCCCTGCGAGCCTGCTGCTGCTGGCTCAGCTGGCGGCTCACTCTGCCTTCACTCCTGGCCTGCCCTCTTAGGCTCTCCCTCCCCTTCCCCCTTTGCTCTGTGGACCCAGAGAATGCACCTGCAGACCCCATGGGACCCCACTTACATCCAAGCTCTGTGCACTTTCAGATGCGGTCTTTCTCCCGGCCCAGGGGTCGCCCCGTCCTGCACCATCCCTGGCAGCCCCTCATGGCTGAGCATGTCTTCAAGGCCGCTCGGTTTGCAGTTCAGGTGCCCAGACAGGACCCCAGGAGCTAGAGGGTGTTCTGCTCCTGAAGGGGAGGCTGGGCCCTACAGCTGAGTGCCGTGCACATCCCAGCCCTGCCGCCATCCCTGGTGTGCCATGCATGCCCACCTCCATGAAGGAGTGAAGTTGCCACGGGGCCCATTCCTGGGGTGTCAGAAGGGTAGGGAGACAGCGCCTCCTGCCAGCTGCACGGGGACTCCCACCCTGAGCCACTGGAGACCCTGGCTCTTGCTGCGTGTGCGATGGTGGCTGTGCTGCTTTCATGGCCATGAATTCCCCGGGAAGCGTATTTGACTCACACAGCAGGGGAAACAGAAAGAACACCCCGGGTGAAGACTTGGAGACGCAGGCTGAGCACCCCCAGGTCCCTGTCTGTCTCACCACAGCCACCCCAACCTTGCTAACCAGACACGGATGAAAGAGTACAGATCTGTACTTTTTTTTTTTAAAGAAAAAGAAAGAAATACAATTTGTAATATATTTTGTGCTGCTCATATTAGAGTTTGTAATTAGGTTGATATATTTAAGTCTGCTGATAAGAAAGTAATTCAGTGTTTCAGTAGTATGATAAAATACTGAGATGAAACATAGTCGTTTTAATGAAATTTGAAATAAAAACATGCTGGGCGTTGCTGTTTCTAAGCCATGCCCCAATCCAGAGGTGCTGTAACTTGCCAACAGCCGTTCTTCGCCTGGCGTGGTTTACTTCTAACACGGCGGAAGAGCTTGATGATGCTCCCGGAGGGCTCAGCCTCAAGGAGCCCCACTTCATAGCTGTTTTTTGAAAGATAGATGTACAGAGAGAAGGACGACAAAAGTCTTCCTTCTGCTGGTTCACTCCCCAGGTGGCCAGAGCTGAGCTGATTCAAAGCCAGGAGCCAGGAGCTTCTTCCAGGTCTCCAAGGCTTTGGGCCGTCCTCGACTGCTTTCCCAGGCCACAAGCACGGAGCTGGGTGGGAAGTGGAGCAGCCAGGACACCAACCAGCACACACAAGGGGAAGATTCAACCGCTGGGCCATCACACTGGGTCCAAAACATTTTTGTTTTTTCAAAAGAATTTTTAAAAACATATTTGAAAGAATGACAGCTCTAATTTGCAGGTTCACTGCCCAGCTACCATGGCTGGGCCAGGCTGACGCAAACCAAAACCTTCCTCCATGTCTCCCGTGTGGTGGTCGGGGACCAGATCCCTGGAGTATCCAGTGCCTCCCAGGTGCGCTAGCAGGTATTGGATCGGATGTGGGCAAGCAGGACCTGAGCCAGGGCTGCAGCGTGGGTGAGGCACTCCCCGGCCGTGCTGCCAGCCAGCACCCGCTCTTCCCACCGCACTGCTCCTCTGGAGTTCAGGAGCTCTGCTTGGTCTTAATGGAGAACACCTTGTTCTCACTCCTTGGACACCTGTCCTTCCGCCTGTGAACTCACAGTCGTCAGTCTTGCTCTCTGAGCTCTGCACGATGCACACACACAAGCACAGAAGGAATTCTCCCATCACGTACCTGCTGGGACCATTGGGAAGCGGGCACGGAGTTGACGCTGGCTCACTCAACGTATGTAGGCTTCTCAGATGCAATGAAGCTAGGTAAGTGGTCGCACAGTGTGAGTCTGCCGCCGTAGAGGAGGTGAGTACTCTGTGTGTGTGTTGGCGGGGTAGGGGGGCAGGTCTTGTCTCATCTTTCCCATACTCTGGGATGAAAATGCCATCTGCAGGAGCAGAGTCTGGTGGGCATCCCAAGCTGCAGCCGCGTCTTGTGGCCACAGTCGGCCCTGCTGCGCTGGCCTTCAGGGAGGGTCCTGGAGTTCTCTAGCCGCATCGCTGTGGTGCCTCGGGCAGTTCCTTCCCGTACCTGCCTGTGTTCACATCCTGAGTCACCAGCCAGGGCGACCTTCCTCGGACACAGCCTCCCTGCAGTCCTGCTGCCAGCCCCGAGTGCCCTGCCCTGAGCTGCCTGAGGCCTGGTGGAGGATGGGGCAGGGCAAGGGGCGTGGGAGACGTTGCTGAGCCTGTCCACACTATGTGTACACACACACAGGACACACAGCAGTGTAAACCATCGTGGGAACTCGGGCACCTGGGACGTGGGCTCAGGGAAGAAAGGCTGACAGTGGGAAATGTGCAGATTCCACAAATGTCTTGAGATAAGCCTCAAGGAACGTGGCACGCCTCTAGGCTGCTCTAGCGCGAGGAGCCCCATCTCGCCACGCCTGTGTCGGAGCAGACAAGCTCCTGCGCCTTGCGCATTTGGTTTTCTGTGGCGCAGTCTTGTGATCCGACTTGCCCCCTTGCTGTCTTGCCTTTGCCAGTAGAGGAGGGTGGTGCTGGCTTCTGCTGTAGGCCCAGCACCCTGGGAGTCGCACATGCTGGACGGAGCTCCCGCTGAGCTGAGCCCAGGGTACTGGGCGCCCTGGGCTTGCCCCGGGTGGGCGGGGCTGGGCCAGCTCATGCTGGGCCTGGCCTGCTTCCTTGCACACACAGCACACGGCTCCACAGAGCACGCCTCCCTCCCAATGGCTGCAGCGAAGGACATGGACAGCTGCCCTTGCTGTTTGCTTTTTTGAAAGATGTTTTGATTTTTACTTGAAAGACGTACAGAGAAGAGAGAGAGGAGCCTTCCAGCCTACTGGTTCACTGCCCGGATGGCTGCAGTGGTCAGAACTGAGCTGATCTGAAGCCTGAAGCTTCTTGCAGATCTTGCATATGGGTGCAGGAGCGCTCAAGGACTTGGGCCATCTTTGGCTGCTTTCCCAGGCCATTAGCAGGGAGCTGGATTGGAAGTGGAGCAGTCAGGACTCGGACTGGCACCCGTATGGGATGCCAGCGTAGCCTGCTGTGCCATGGTGCCAGAGGGTCTGTGCTGGACAGACGCATGCTGGGATTGTTCCCGGAGACATGCCGGTTGCTGTCTCAAGTTGGATAGTATTATGTTGAGTCAGAATTTGATGCTGTTCTTCCCTTCTCAGTGAGTATTGTTTTCTAGACCTGCTGACTAACTGGGTTCTTGTGACTGGCTGCATTCTAAATGCTGTATAATGCTGCTGCTGCTTAACAACTATGGGAAATGCCTCACCTGTGCACTCAGGAGGTGGGCTTGTGGTCCCTACAGGATGGGCATCTGGGGAGTACCGCACACAGAGCAGTTACAGCACGCCTTGGTGAAGCACCGTGGGGCGTGCAGCCTCCTCAGAGGCCGCCTTGGTGACCAAGTGGCCTTCCTCCTGTCCTCTGTGGACTCTGATTTCCTCTCATAAGGGACTAATGCGCAGTACCTGCGAGTCCGCTGCCCGTGGCTGGTGTTCTGTGTCAGGGGAAGCACTCCGCGTTCTAGCAGTTATTAGGAGATGAGGGGCGTCCATGTCGGTGGGCCCTCTGCATCGCTGGCCCTGCTGGCTGTGGGATTTGCCCTTGCCTGGCCTGGAGAGCCGCTGACTGCACCCCAGGCCTTTCACGTCCCAACGTGTCTAACCCTTTCTGAGTGGGAAGTTTGGGTGCTGCTGCAGGCCCATCCAACCATGCTGAAATGGGGACCGACCCTGAGCCCAGCAAGCCCAGGAGGCCTCTGCTGTGCCTTTGCGGGGTGCTGCTCAGGCCGTGTGTGCTCCGAGTCACGGCTGCCACAGGTGTAGCGAGAGATGGTATGTGTCCATGCTTGGCCGGAGCTGGGACAGCGCAGGTCACGGGGAACGTGCAGTGTCCAGGGCCCTCCCCATAGCCTCCCTACACAGTGTGCTTGGAGGGGACGCTCCATGTACAGTGCCAGCAGTCATGGTGCCCGGCTGCTGCCAGCTCCCAAGCTATCCCAAGTTCCAGGCTATTCAGACAGAGGCCGAGGTCTAGGCTGTGCCCACCTTGCTTCTCTTGGGTTCTCACTGCCCCTCCCTGCCGTGTCGAACCTCCACCCTGCTGTTGTGTGACAAGCTCCGGGTCTATCTTGCCAAGGGTCCTGCTTTTGTGAGTCAGGTCTTCATCCACAGGTTCACTTCTGATGCAAGTGCAAGCCAGGGCCGTGGCAGGTTCAGGCTGGGAACCCAGAACTCCATCTGATCAGCTGTGTCGGTAGCTGAACCCCAAACCCTTGAGCCATCCCAGGATATGTGTTAGCAGGAAGATGGAAACGGAGGCAGAGCTGCAGCTTCAAGCGAGGCCTGCCTCCCCAACACAGGATGCAGGAGTTCGAGCTGTGTCTTCAGCCTCCGCTGCTCTGCTCCCCAGCCCCAATACAGGCCCCTCCTTGTTCCTCCAAGGACTTTCCAATTGAGGAAACTTGGTCATGACCTGCCCAGGGAGGCCTCTGTGTGTACCTGACCTCGGTAGTTTTGCCTTGGGACTACACCAGGCCTATCCTAGGTAATCCCAGGCAGAGGTGGTCCCCCTACGACACAGTCCCCACGCTGGGGTCTGTTTTCATACTGTCACCTCTGCTGAAGGCCGCAAGACATGTCAGCACTCGAGCTCTCTGAACTCCCAGGTGGAGCAAGTGTGGAGGTGGCTGGGAAGTGGCAGTCCAGCCTCTCCCAGCCAGGTCCTGCAGCTTGGGCACCTGCTCTGCACTGCCCTGGGCCTCTGTTAGATGGTAGCACCCCGATCCTAAATCCATTCACTGTATTTCCTTCAGCAAACGTAGATTAAGCCCCTACTGTATCTGTGGGGACACTGATGACTGCATCTTGGGGCAGCGGTGCTAGCCCGGGCATGAAATGGATGCTGGTGCGCGAAGCCTTGGTGCCCTCGTGCCACCTGGATGTGCACCTTCTACCTGCTGCCAGGCTGGGGATCCCAGACAAGGCTGCCTCTGCCCCGTGAGGATCTCTGACCTCCTGGGGTGTGTTCAACAGGCAGAGGAGCGAAGGCGTTCCACAGTGAATCCAGCACAGAAGACCTGGGCCTCTGTAGGATCTGAGGTTCTGAGAGAGAGGAAGGGAGCCAGCCCTGACAGCCCTCTGCTGGCTGCCAGGGTCATAGCAGCCAGAGGCTGGCAGGGATGGAGTGGAATGGCTCCCTCCCACTGCCAGGGTCACAGTGGGGTGGCCCTCTGCTGGCTGCCAGGGTCTTGACAGCCATAGGCTGGCAGGGACAGAGCAGGGCGGCTATATGCACGTGTGCTGGTTTTGTGTGCATGGTTATGAGCCATGTCCAAGGTGGAAGACGGGAACTGAGCGTTCAGAGTGAACTGTGTGTCCGGGAAAAGCCAGCGCACACACAAGTCAGCTGGCTTTGGCTTTCCTGGGGCCAGGGGTGGGGTCCCGGGCCCCAGCTTTGCAGGCTCCGTTGAGCGCTCTTCTTGGCTGCTGGGCTCAGCAGGGACAAGTGCTCGCAGTCTTCAGCAGACAGGTGGGCTTGCTGCTGTGGCCAAGGCAGTGAGTGGAGCCGGGCAGGGCTGAGGCTGGCACTGGGCTGCACCTGTCACCTGTGCGCTGACCAAAGCAGTGCCCAAGGCCAGCCAGGTGTCAGGCACGGCTGCAAAGAAGGCCCAGGACTGGGAGCTGCTCTCACAACCAGTCCATCATGAATAATTGTGAAGTGCAGTAATGGGTCAGGGAAGAGTCCAGGGAGAGGCAGGAGGGTTGTCTGGCCAGGCCAGAGCGTGCAGGAAGGCTGCTGTGTGTGTGCATCAGAGGAGATTCAGCCTGCAAAAGATGAGTTCACGGGCCTTTTCGTGAACATGGGCAGGATCAGAAAGGTTGAGATTTCGCTTCTGGAATCACATGGGTGTGAAGGTTTTCAGCCCGTGGGTTGAATCTTCTGAGTTCCTATGATTTTCCACTTTACAATGGAATTTCATCCTGATGGTGCCGGGGCCATCTTCCTAATTCTGTGGACTCTTGTTGCTGTGACACGTACTAAGTTCCTATGTTTTGATGGATGTGGGACTCCATAGTTGTGTCTTTATTTTCTTGAGATTAGCAGATTTATTACTAGGTTTGTCCTTTTTCTGTCTCTCTGCAAATTATCTCCTGCTTGGCCATGTTCTCCTGTGGTGAGGTTGAGGTTCTGATGACACCTTGATATCATGATAGCCACCATCATCATCATCATTACCATCATTGTCATCATGGCTGTCATTGTCATCACCATCACCACCATCACTATCATCACCATCACCATCACCATGGCTGTCATTGTCATCATCATCATCATCATGACTGTCATTGTCATCACCATCATCATCATCATGACTGTCATTGTCATCACCATCACCATCATCATGGCTGTCATTGTCATCATCATCATCATGATGACTGTCATTGTCATCATCATCATGGCTGTCATTGTCATCACCATCACCACCATCACTATCATCACCATCACCATGGCTGTCATTACCATCATCATCACCATCATGACTGTCATTACCATCACCATCACCATCACCATGACTGTCATTGTCATCATCATCATGACTGTCATTGTCATCATCACCATGACTGTCATCATCATTGTCATCACCGTCACCATCACCATGGCTGTCATTGTCATCATCATCACCATCATCATGGCTGTCATTGTCATCACCCTCACCATCACCATCATCACCATCATCATCTTGTTATCACTGTCATCATAGTCAGCACCATCAGCACCATTGCAGTCACGCCACCATCATCCCCTCCATCACCACCATCATCTTCAATGTCATAATCACCACTGCATTCATAATTGCATTATATATAAACAATAGCATCCTTGAGATTACCTGGAAACATAGACTGAAAGATTCAGGAGAAGATTGAAAATAAGTGTGTGTGTGATTAGACTCACGGCTAAAACCAGTGACGTGCACAAAGAAAAAGCCCAGTGAAGATGTCCTTGTAGGAGGCAGGGGGAGCATACAGTGCGAGCTGTGACTGTGGAATACCAGGGACCAGCAATTGGTGCAAGTGTAGCTCTCCCTGGAGTGGTGGGCAGGACTCAGGGCAGGGTGCCCTGGGAGCTAGCCCTCTGCCGCCCTGATGCTCAGGCCTTTGCTAGACGCCTGCTGGGTTTTTAATGAAATGGCAGGAGAAGGCGCCTCCTGGAGCGTCTTCTCGGAGAACCAGAATTTTGTTTGCACTATTAATAGAATTTAGCAGTCATTTTAATCAATTGTGCAGTGTTAAAGTAGTCTTATGAAAGAAGTTGTCATTGGGGAGTTGCAGAGTGCTTCCTTTTAAATAGTACTGCTTTAGGAAGTTGTGGAAGAGCTTCTGTTAGTGATGTAAGATTGCAGAGGAGAAAGCCCATTTTAGGAACTGTTAGGGTGAACTTGCAATGTCCCCCAATGCCGTCTGCATATGATTGTAAAGCAAATAAGTGACTGTGATAGAAGATTCTGGAATCGAAACACCTGAATGCTAAAGTGCCTCTGAAGACAGCAAACAGGCATACACTGACGGAGTATACAGGTCATGAGTCTGTGCATTTCCCTCTTTGAACACTTTGATAAGCACGATTAAGTGAAAGAAATAAGAGAAAAATGATGTATTTTGATGGCAACTAGAGACTTGACAAGTTGTGCTTGTGGGGAGTTGGTTGTTAGTGCAAATGGGCAGACCTCAGTCTGGCCTCCTTGCTGCTCTGTCACAAGGTGTCTTGTGGGTGCTCACAAGCATGGATGCACCACAGCCAGCGCACCTTTCCGGAGGAGGGGTCCTTGGTGCTGAGCCCTGAGAGGAGCAGCTCCGGGCAAGGAGGAGCTCAGAGGGAGGAAGGGTAGAGCTGGGAGTGGGGGTGCAGCCGGTGCCCCTCACCAAAGGGGCCTCTTCTGGCTCAGGGCTGGCCCTGAAAAGGCTAACTCAGATGCCTGGGTCCCGGTTGCCGCAGGCCTCCTTCCCTTTGGGAGGAGGCACTTGCTTTTAATGTCTTTGGATCCCATTGGTGATGGTGGGTTTGCATTTCTGGTTTCCTGTCAGTTTCAGCAGGATGGTAGCAATTTTGATGGTGAGCTAACTGTGTGAGCATTTCTGTGACAGTGAGCGGACGGGTGCCCTTTAACCACCCATGGACACTGCCTTGTCCCTTCTCGTGGCCACATGGGGGCCTCCGTGTTTCTTTGTGTGTGGCCGTTTGTGACACAAGCGGCGAATGGTGCCTCTGCCTGTGGGCACTGCCTTCCCATCTGTAATGGGCCCTGCTTCTCTTCCCTTCCCCTCCAGAGTGTCTCCCCACTCTCCTGCAGGTGTTAAGCACTGGAGGGGCGGCAGCCGTTTGCCTCTACCTGTAATTGATTTAGCTCTTTGTGCAATAGATTTTATTAAGTTAAAAAAAAGTTTATTGGTTCTGACAAGCCCACGTGCTTCCGGCATCTCGTGCCATGAACCTGTCGAAGCCGAGAACAGTCCCTGCCATCTGCCCGGAGCTACTGTGACTGCTTTGTGGTGTTTGACAGTTGGAGACCCACCCATGCTTCAGAAGCACCTCTGTTTGCACGTGGGGGCTTCTCCGGGTTTGGCAGGGGTAGAATCCCGGACAGACCTGTCGGCTCTCCCGTGCCCTGACTAACATGCAGGACTGGAGGTGTTCCAGACGCAGAGGCCATGCACCTGTTGTGTGGGCTCGGGAGGCAACCACGTTTCCCATGTGTCTCGGCGCCAGACCTGTGACATGGCCTGTCCCTGCTCTTAGTTCTGAGCCGGGGTTTGCTCTCCAAAGCACTTTGCTAATATTTCCTGTGATTCCTTCCAAAATCTCATGTTTCCTGTATTTCTTAACCACTTAATCTTGGATTAGAATCTATATATTTTTTTCTTTTAAGATTTGGGATAGTGCTATTGCCCATGACAAGACTGCACCTCCAGGCTTTTGGAGGTCGCACGTGGCAGCTGCCCTAACGCTGTGGACATACACGCAGGGAGCAGCACAGCTCCAGCTCTGCTTCAGCCTGCCTTTGGGACGCCAGACTGTCAGGCTGGGCAGGGCTTGCCTCGGGTCTCTGCAGCTCCATGAAGTAGAGACCGTGTTACTGCCTGATATTGGGAAAGCATCTTCCTCGCTGCGCGTGCTGTGTAAATCCCCATTGCCTTACCAACAGTGCCATCAGAACGCTGCAGTCTTGTGGGGTTTTGGTTGGAGCGGGGTTGGTGGAAAGGCGTCCTCTTCTGTTCCATGAGGGACTATGCTCTGTGCTGGCCTGGAGCGGGCACCTGTGTGATGGGCGGGCTGCTGGATGCGACGCTCAGAGCTGTGGGTAAGCGGGGGCCCTGCCCACAGGAAGCAGCGAGGGGACTGCCGTGCGTTCTGTGCTGGCCCTTCTCTGCTGCAGGGCCCAAGTCCCGCAGCATGAGGTGGGTGCCTCAGGCTCACTGGAACATTCTGGAATGCTGGAAGCGGTGAATGAAGGAGAGGGCGTGGATTCTGGAGCTTGCTGACGGTGGCCGATGGCCAGTGGTTGGTATGACAGTGTGTTCCGTGACCAGCTGGCCTTATAGGCTTGGGTGTTAGAAGGCTTTTGGGGACATTTCTGAGTGAAGGTCTGACTGTAGATTGATTGGCCTAAGTGTGCCTTGGGGTTGTGGCCATGCTGGCCATGTGGGCCCCAGGCAGGACAGACGACTGGGTTAGGACGCGGTGTGTGTGCGTACAGCTTGCCAAACGCCCTTCATCATGCCACTCTGCTGCCCGTTTCCTGCGCTGGGTGGAGCAGCTGGTCTCCCTGATCTTGTGACGGGGATGGCTAGATTATTGTCAGATGACTGCTTCTCTGAGCTGTCCCCCTGGAAAATTTAAATGGGAAAAAATTTCTCTGTGAGTGGTTGAAAACCTCTGCCTGCTCATTAGACCTATGCAGCAAGAATTGGGCAAGTTGCTGCCTTAATGTCATGAATAAGCATGGCTTTGTCTTAAATCTGTGTGATTGTTAATGAATGGAGTTTAATACTAGAGCCTGGAGCGCTCTCCCGTCGGAATCTGCCTGGCTGGAGCCTGGAACCGTTGCCCATCGGAGTTGGCCTGGCTGGAGCCTGGAGCCGTTGCCCATCGGAGTCGGCCTGACTGGAGCCTGGAGCCGTCTCCCGTCAGAGTCAGCCTGGCTTTCTCCCATGTAGAGTGCGATGTGTGACCCAGCTCGCTGCTCAGACCACTCAGTGCGGGCTGGGGCTTCAGCAGCATCCAGTGGTGAACGTGGCTGCCATGCCGCAGTCAGCCTTTCCAGATGGACCTCCCTGTGGCCATTGTGGATGACTGGCCATGGTGCTGGCTGATCCCATCTATCTGTAAGGCAACCTGGGCGTTGGCCATCCAAAGTGTAGAAGGTTCTCGGTGCTGCCTGGGCTGTGTGTGACCATCCCACGTGCACACAGTTGAAGGCATGGTCCTCAGGATGTCACTGAAGGGCTTCTGGAAGTCTATTCCTCTATGGCTGGCTCGTCCAAGGACCAGATGCACCATCTACAATGCTGGGATCAGGTTGGGGGCTGGGGCAACTGGCGACTCCTCCACCATCGCTCTCAAGTGTCTGCTTTGGTTGTTGCTAGAGCAAAGCCACAGGTCACAGCCCATCAGCATTGGCCACACCAATGGTTTGCCCACCAGCTTGGTTGAGATTGCTTCTCTGAGTGACTCATGGCTGAGAGAAAGTTGGCTGTCCTAGGGAACATGACACCTTGGTTATCAGCCACAGGACAGGAATGGGCCACCCTGAGCCCACTGACTGCCCAAGCGGCATGAGTGTTACCAGGACAGGCAGGCCACACAAACCGCCTGCTTTGCTTGATGGGTGTGCTCTCCGGGCCTGTGACAAGGATGCTAGAAAAGGGACCGATGCCACTTTGGGGATGGGGAAGGTGAGCAGGACCCTGGGTAGGGGGCAGTGGTTTCCCCATTGAGGAGGAGAGGCAGAGGGCATCCTGGCAGGCCTCCCATGTTCTGGTCCAGCCTGTGTGGAATGTGTCCTTGAACAGCGATCTGCCTGACTTGGGAACGTGGGTGACGTGTTGTAGGAGCCCCACGTCTGGGCGACCGTGCCGAGTGCTGAAACAGGTCGATCGGCTGCTTCCAGGGTTCTGTGAGGTCATGGGTCTGGTAGCCTTTTTGAATTTCTGGATCTGCAGTGTATTTCAGCTAACAGTCACATCACATACTGGTGGCAGCTCTAGTGGCAGGTCACATGTCGACAGACTACTTCCTGGTTCTGCTGTGTCATCACAGCCTCTGGACTCGGTCTCCTGGGTGGGTGATGTGTACTGCACCATGCCCTAGGGTCAGGGCCCACACGTGCTTCCTTGTGTCTCCTTTACCTGCACACAGCGCACAGGGCTGACCTGTTTAGGCCCGTTTTCAGCAGGATTGGTGTGTTAGGGTCCTCACAGTGTGGTTTTCTCCCTGTGTCCTCATGCTCTGACCAGGAGTGCAGTGGATACCAGGTGAGCTGTCTATGGGCGCGGCAGAGTGTGCAGTGCCAAGCTGGAGCCCACAGCCGCTGCCCTTGGCCAACACGCGCTAGGCCTGGTACAGCCATCCAGCTGAGCAGCTGAAGCATGGCCGACATTCAGTTCTGGTGTAACAGTTAAATTCATGGTTCTCTGTGTGCGTCTCCTGGGCCATTCTGCCATAAAAAGCATCATTCCATGGAATTCTACAAGGCCTATGTCACAGCCTCTGCGCACAAAGAGCCCAGAAAGAAGGAAGACACGCATGTCCGACTGGTGAGCTCAGTCCTCCGTTGCCATGGACTGAGTTGCCACGGTGCTTTTCAGAGCAGCAGCATTATCGTTTTTGTTTTTTTCAGAGGAGAAGGAAGATAAGTCTGTGCAGTAAGTTAGCGGTGTGCTTCCGTGCGGTTAGTAGGTCTCTAAGTGCCTGTGGGGTGAGCTGGAGCCTGCCTGCTCCCAGCATGTGCAAGTCGCTGGCACCGCGTGCATGGCCAAGGTTCAGTGGCCCTGGGCTTTTGGAGATGGGCTTGACACAGGCCTGCTCGGCATTCCTGTGGGCGGCTTTCTCGAAGGGCAGGGTTGTCGAGTCTGATGGGGAGTGTTCTAATGGCAGACCAGCGTGGGCACCAAATGTGAGTCTGGGTACGCGGGCCTCTTTTAGTGCTCTTGTGCCAAAGTAACACTGGAGCACTGCCGAATCACCCGCTGCTTCACCCCGCTGAGTTAACTTTGCTGTCTGAAGTGGTGCCGTTTATGTCTGCTTCAGCAACCAGCAGGTGCACGTGAGCAAGTGCTCACTAGGGGGACAAAAACACCTACATCTCTAGCTCCTGGACATCCTTGTGTCCGAGTGAGATAGAGTGGCGCCACAAAGCCGGCCTAGTGTCCTAGCTCACACACAGCTCCTCTTCTACCTGGATCTTGATGTGGTGGGCACTTCTGTCAGACCCCTGTGCTGTGTGGTCGGACCCTTGAACCATGCAGGACGGACCCCTTTTCATCATGAAGCAAGACCACCAGGAAGGGCCCTCCCCTGCTGGAATGGGCTCCAGGCCTGCTTCCTTTGCTGCGGGGAAGGAGAACAGAAATGACCCCACCAAGCAGGTGCATGGAGGCTGGCTGTGGCGCTGAGGATGGAGAGTGTGCTCGGCTCTGTGCTGTGGCGAGGTATCCTCGGTGACCACCTCTGCGCTGTGCTCCTGCCTGCCCAGCACCTCCTCCACGGCCCTGCTTGCTTCTCTCCCAGCTGCCCCACTCCTCAGCCTTCCTGCACCCTGCCCTGCGTGTGTCTTAGTGACATGACAGAGGCACAGTCGTTCTAAGATGCGATAAAGAGCTGGCTAAGTCTCCACGTGGGATGCCAGCAAGTTGTAACAGGATGCTTGGCTCGAGTTGTGGTTACGTGACACTTCTGTTCCAGTTCCCTGTTGGTGACCCAAGAGACCCTGCCACTCTCACGGGTGACCAAACTGAGTTTCTGGCCCCTTGCTCTGCCTGGCCTGGTCCCAGCTGTTGGGGGCATCTGGAGGTGAACTGGCAGAGAGGAGGTCCCCTCTCCCTCCAACCTTTTAAATAAATAAATCAATACTTCGATCTTCTACTTTTTTTCAAAGGAGCTGACAGTACAAGCCTGTTCTGTAGTCTCACACGTGCAGAAGCGGGCTCAGCTGCCCAAGTGCGTGTGCTCTCAGAGCGGCTTTTTGGCAAGTAGAGCTGGAGTGATGTTTGTGTTCTATGTGACATCACGTTGAGGTCTTAACAGCGTGGGCTGCTCAGGCAGGTCCAACTTCCCGGGTCTGTCTAGCTCACTGGGATGTGCTCATGGCGGAAGGCCCCCGAATAGCTTCCTACAGCTGGAGTAATGCCCAGAGCCCATCCTGGGAGGCCTGAGTGCTGCTGAGAGGCAAGGCAGCAGCCGCTCCTGTGCAAGGGCAGGGTTGCAGGTGCTCAGGGTCCCAGGACCTGAGCTTGGCTGCATTGTTGGTTAGATATTCATTGTCTGTCTTCGCCTGGAATCTTTCCTCGTAGTCACAACGGAGCGCTCTGTGGCTGCGAGCCCTCAGCAACAGCAGTGGGAACACCTGTGCGCCTGTGTGTTTGCCACGGGAGGGCTGTGGATCCGCTGCCGGTGGTGGATGCGATGTTTCCCAATGAGTGAGCATCAGGCACCATGCGCTTTCCCCTGTCCACTCTGGCCATGGGCTCCTGTAAGCCAGCGGAGCCTTAGCCCTTTGGGTCAGATTTCCTTCTGAAGGAGCTAGTCTGCACAGGGTGATCGCTCCCAGTTGTTGTGTATGACTCACCACAGCCCAGGCCTGGAGAACTGATGGGCATCTGAACACTTACCTAGGGATTCATTTACATGAGAGAGGGACAATTCTCTTCCACTGGTTTAGTCCGCACAGCAGCTGGGGTTGGTCTGGGTCAGAGCCAGGAGCTGGGAACTTAGTCCAGGTTGCCGTGGCGAGTGGCAGAAATGCAAGCTCTGCAGTCACCAATAGCTGTCTCCCAGAGTGTGCAGGAAGCGGGCTCAGAGTGTGCACCTGCAGGAAGCGGGCTCAGGAGCAGAGCCTGGCTCCCACCCAGGCCACCAGTGTGGGCTGTGAGCATCAGTGTGCAGGAAGTGGGCTCAGTGTGTGCACTGCAGGAAGTGGGCTCAGTGTATGCACTGCAGGAAGTGGGCTCAGTGTGCATTGCAGGAAGCGGGCTCAGGAGCGGAGCCTGGCTCCCACCCAGGCCCCCAGTGTGGGCTGTGAGCTTTTGATCACCAGACCGAATGTCCAACTCAGAATTTGTGTCTTTAAAAGCCCATGGCAAGAGCATTGGCGTGGGCTGGACCCTAGGTGAAGAGCCCTTTTGTGCCACCACTAACCCAGCCGTGATTTCAGACTGGTAAGTGTCCTCTCTCATTCTCCAATAGACAGTAGACCCCCGAGTGACAAGGAGAAGCATCCCAGGGGACCAGCGTGCCTGGGTGCTGCCCATGCTCGGCACCAGAGTAGCAAGCACAAAGCACGAAGCAGAGACTCCCGCCCAAGAGAGCTGCGCATAGCAGCTTTGGGAAGTTGCTGGGAGTGCATACTGTGAGGCACGCATGGGTTTCAGGGTTTTTTTTTTCAACAGCAGAGTAAACAAATCGTTTCATTTCCCTTCACGGGAGCGCTTTGAATTCTCTGTGTGTACTTCATGCACGTCTGCTTCTCCAGCCCAGGCAGAAGTGAGCATGCTTTTATAGTTGCTAAGGAGAGACGCTACTGAGCCTAATATTTTCTTAACTAATAGAACATAGAGATGATAATCTTTCTGGATTTGTGGCCAAATGCAAATGTGATACTGGTTTTGAAGTTATAGTTCTGAGTTTTGAAAACATATCTGTCATTAGATATTTGGTATTTGACTGCAAAGTTCTGGGTGGACAATAAGAAAGATGGAAACTTTCTGAGAAAAGGGAAAATGGATTTAGAGATGAGTATAAGGGATATGCGAGAATCAAGGCTGGCAGCAGGTGGTGAGGCAGGATCTGGAATGGGAACCGAGAAATGGGTCAGTGAGAGATGTGCAAGCTGGCTGATCTCACCCCCTTGGGTCTTCCAGTCTTCCTGCTTCTGTCCATCAGCTCTCATTGTGCAGGGGTGAGGCTCTCTGTGCAGGGGTGAGGCTTTCGGGTGTGCAGGGGTGAGGCTCTCAGTGTGCAGGGGTGAGGCTCTCAGTGTGCAGGGGTGAGGTTTTCAGAGTGCAGGGGTGAGGTTCTCAGGTGTGCAGGGGTGAGGCTCTCAGTGCAGGGGTGAGGCTCTCGGAGTGCAGGGGTGAGGTTCTTGGGCATGGGGGGTGAGGCTCTCTGTGCAGGGGTGAGGTTCTTGGGCATGGGGTTGAGGCTCTCGGAGTGCAGGGGTGAGGCTCTTGGGTGCACAGGGGTAGTGGGTTCCCACAGGCATGATCCAGAACAGAGTGGACAGGCTAAAACGTGAGGTGACTGAGCGCCTACACTCGCCCCCTTAACTGACAGGGACACGTGCCGAGTTCCCCACTGGCTGCCAATCCCACACCTGTGTGCACACACCTTTGGCAAAGCTCAGTGTCTAACGGAGACCTGGAGGACGCTGACGGCCATGAGCTAGGCCGTATATGACAATGCTGTGCAGTTGGCTGCTGGCGCCCTACTCATGAGCTTCAGGGCTGTGTCAGGCTGCTTGAGCACAGGCCCTGAGCCTCTGTGGCTGCGGATGGGAAAGTTGAGATGGCTCCTAAGGACTAGCAGCAGCTCACGCGGTGCGGGTGTGCTGGGGTTTTCCTGACTGAGGTTGTGTGTGAGTACCTGGAACCTTGGGCAGGGACACTGGCTACGTGGGTAGTGCTGCTGCGTTTCTTCATTGGCCACCGCTTACAACCAAACTTGGTTTAAATCCTCAAAGGCCCAAAGGGCATTAGGCCACATGGGGGGGGTCCTTTCCGAAATCTGACCTCATACTTGCACCCCGTCCAGCGAGGCCCACAGAGGAGTGCAGCTGGAGTGTCGCCTGTGTGATCTGCGAATTGCTTCCACAAAGCACAGCGTGTCCCTCCTGTGGGGGATGGTAGACCCCCTGCAAGGACCCACGCGTCCGCTTCCTGTCACCAGAAATGCCTGGTGGGCTCAGCTGAGTATAGAAATAAAAAGCTGGGAATCTGTTGCAGACAGGAAAGTTTATTTGCGAAGGGACCAGGTGGGCAGGGAAGGGAGAGGAAGCTGGGGGGCCTCTCGAATGGGGAGGGAGGGGCACCAAAGGTTCCAGGAAGGACCTCGGGATTTTACACATTCCCTGACCCCTGCTTGGTGGGCGGGAGCCTACAGGTAAGATGTTCCCCACTGGTGGTCTCTTAATCAGCCAGGAAATGGGCGGGCAATGCTCATGCCGCCCACCTAGGTGTGGCCAAGACCTCAGCGGGAGCTTCATTTTCAGGAGAGTCACCTTGGGTTGCTAAATGGCTGAGCTTTTTCTATGTTGAAGTGTCAAAAGCAAGCTGCGGGGGCGAGGTGCTCCACCCAGCATCTCGGCTGCTGGGACTGCGGGATTTGGCAGGTTCCAAGAGGGATGCACACACTGGTCAGGCTGGCCCGATGTTCCCTCAGGGTGGAGTTCAAAGTGAAGGTGGTGGTGTGATAGGTCAGGCTCCTGAAGCTTCCCGAAAATTTCCATCATTTCAAACCCCACTGAGGCCATTAAATGCAGGCCGAGTTGGACAGAGCTATTTCTCTTGCACAAAACACATCAATGGGATCAGATGGGGAAGGTGGCCCAAGCAAGTGGGGACTATTAATTTTATTGAAAAGACTGTCTTCCATTGATGTTCTGCCTTAAAAGGCTGGCCCCGTTTCCAAAGGGTTAACTGGTGTCAGCTAATGGAAACCCCATCACAGGCGGAAGACGGTGTTTAGTGCACACTGCTTGGAATCCAGAGCTCACGTGCAGTGGAGACTAAAGGCCAAATGATGGCCGCACTTTGCACGTTTCTAGGGAGAGCATTTTACTGCCGGATATGCAAATGCTGAGCTAATCAGAGACTCCTGAAGGCTTGGACCCTAACCCTGGTCTGCTCCGGAGAGGCAGGAGACGCCAGCCCTCTGGCAGCAAGGAAGGTAGCGTTTGCATGGAAAGTAACTTCTAATTAATAACCCCTGCTTTTTCATCTCAAATCTGTGACGGTAATGAACGGGAGAGGGGGTCTCCTCCACAGGCAGTGTTATCCGCCTCGGGAGCCGGGCCTGGCTCCTGTACTGCAGTGTTATCCACTCCCCGGGAGCCGGGCCTGGCTCCTCCATAGGCTGTGTTATCCACTCCCTGGGAGCCGGGCCTGGCTCCTCCACAGGCTGTGTTATCCACTCCCTGGGAGCCGGGCCTGGCTCCTGCACTGCAGTGTTATCCACTCCCCGGGAGCCGGGCCTGGCTCCTGCACTGCAGTGTTACCCACTCCCCAGGAGCCGGGCCTGGCTCCTGCACTGCAGTGTTACCCACTCCCCAGGAGCCGGGCCTGGCTCCTGCACTGCAGTGTTATCCACTCCCCGGGAGCCGGGCCTGGCTCCTGCACTGCAGTGTTATCCACTCCCCGGGAGCCGGGCCTGGCTCCTCCACAGGCTGTGTTATCCACTCCCCGGGAGCCGGGCCTGGCTCCTGCACTGCAGTGTTATCCACTCCCCGGGAGCCGGGCCTGGCTCCTGCACTGCAGTGTTATCCACTCCCCGGGAGCCGGGCCTGGAGCTGCCTTCCATTCAGAAAGAGGCACACGTGTGGAGACTTCACCACAGACACTGGTTTCCTGCTCATTCTTGAGCTTCCCTATGAAATCTAAATGAACAAGAACAAATGCCACCCCGTGCTAGCTGAGTGTCCCCTGGGGGACAAGGAGGCGTTCTGCCAGCAGCTCCTTCTCGCTGGAGAGCTGTGACCTTCAGCGAGTCAGACCGCATCTCTACAAGGGCAGGTGGACTCTCTGCTGCGTCTCTGGCCACCCGCACTGGCCAGGCCAGGGATGCCCCTGAAACCCACACAGCATCAAACACCTCACCTCCTGTAACATGGAAGCTTCTCTTCACAATTGGTGTTTTCATCTTCTTTCTAGGAGCTTTTGTTTTCTTTCTCTGAAGCCTGGAGCCAGAGGCCCGGTCTGGGTCTCCCGTGTAGCTGGCCAGGGACGCACTGAGCAGAGCCATCATGCCCGCCTCCCCGTGTGCCTTAGCAGGAGGCTGGGACGGGTGATGGAGCTGGCAGTGACCCCAGGGTGTGACTTCCACAAGGCACCTTAAGCACCGCCTAGCACACCCCGGGAGGGCTCCTATCTCAGATTGAAATCAGGCGACTACTGCGTGGGATTTTATTTCATGATTATCCTACTTAAAAAATATTTATCTATTTTACTTGAAGGAGAGAGACAGAGACTCCTCTGGGTTGGCAGAAGCAGGCCGTGCGTGCTGCCTGGCACGTCAGCTCGAAGTCCTTACGAGCCCTTCGCTTGGGAAGGACTTGGTCTGAGCGATGAGCGGCAGGTGGCGGCCTCGTGAGCCCAGAGCTTCAACCTGCTGCTGCTCTGTGAGACCGTGGAGTCCAGCGGAACACCTGACTGCGCCCGGCCATGCGTGATCTACCTCCCACGGGCGATGCAGGCCCTCAGTCTGCTCTGGCGGTCCCCGGGCCATTTGCAGGTGGCGGCAGCCTGGGCACGCTGACGCGGGTTGAGCTCATGAATGGAGTTGCTGAGGCTCGGTCCTGTGTCACTTCCCAGGATCATGCTAAGAAAACGGTTGTCCTGTGATTAACCCCGGTCGTCCGCAGCAAGTTAATCTTTGTGTTTTATTTGTTCTATTTTAGTAACTTACTTGAATTTCAGAGTGGCACTTCTTATTGTAGAATATTCTAAACTCACATGTTGAGACAGTTAACAATTTCAAGCTGAGATTCTCTGTTTTTACAAAGAAGTTCAACCCACGTTGACATCTACCTGGGGTAAGCTTTCTGTGGAGTCTGCGTGTTACGGCCTCAGGTCTGTCACCTGGCGCATTCAGGGGTCTTCGTTTTGGAATAATGCACACCAACTTTAGAAAGACTTGACTTCACAGTCAATCTACAAACTCTGTCCTATTGCCTCAGGACAAGTAATCTGGGGCTTTCCACCTGGACCTAGGAGGGCAGGACAGAAGCAGCAGAATTGCAGCAAACTCACAGTGACATCAAACGCAGTCAGAAAGGAGCCCTTGCCCTGGGAAAGGAGCCCTGCTGTTGTGAGCTGAGATTTCTGGAATAGCCACAGGCGGCTGGAGGCTGAGTCAGATGGTAGAGCCAGCGGGCGTTAGGGTACGGGGGTAGAAGTAGGGAGGAGCCCTGCTTTCCAGGTGGTGGAGGGAGGTCCTGTTTGCACTTACGTGGGGTGGCAGACTTGTGACCGCCACGAGCAGAGACAACGTCTGAACGCGTCAAGGTCTCGAGACTTGTTCAGTCTAGGAAAAGAGTTATATTCTACGTGCAAAAGATGAAGGCCTCGAAAACCAGGCCGAGAATAGTCACGTGTTCACAGAAACATCTGAAGAGCACATCACATGGTTAGGGAGAAAGATAACAAAGGGGCACGGGATCTGTACATGGAAGACGACAAGCTGCTGACATCAAAGAGACCTAAACACACGGAGACACTCCACGTTCATCGGTTATAACCAACACTTTTCACAAAGGTGGCTTGTCATTGCTCTGATGGAGGGGCGGGCGCATTTGGCCACCGAATGCAGATGCGATGTAGTGAGACTGTTGCTGGCACTGCAAGAGCTGAAGCAGGCAGTTTTAGATATAAACCCAGGAGAAGATCTTGAGGGCACGGTTGTTGGATTCAGAATCAGATGCCCAGGGCTTTAGAAGGAGTGGCTAGACAAGGGCTTGCCACTGTGTGAAGCCTTTCCACTTGAGAAGATGCCACTGAGGCCACGGGAAGACAAGCTGCAGACTCAGTGAAAGTATTTGCAAAACGCAATCTCATCATTGTATCTGATTAGGAGAGGAGAGAGAGAGATCAGCAATTTAAAATCTGGTAAGAAAAAGATGAATAACTCCATCACGAAATGGACAAAGATGTGAACAGATGTTTCATCAAAGGAGGTAAATATAATCACCAAAAAGTCCATGAGAAGATGTTCCGTGCCCGTGTTCATTAGAGGGACGTGTATACAAATCTCCAGGAGACTGCGGCTGCCGCAGCTGTAACAGAAGAGGCAGATAATGAATATTGATGAGGACATGGGAAGACGGGGACTCGTGAGCATGTGAAACGCAGGGGATGGTTCCACTTTGGAGAGCAGGGTGGTAGTTTCTCAACAATGAGCAGACACAACGCTGCCGTGAGATCCAGCAAGTCCACTTGCCAGTTCTGCGTGAGCAGAGCAGGAACGTGTTAGGAACTGTGTCTGAGAAGGCAGATTTACAGAGCTGGGAAGTGGGCTAGGCATGCCCGAGGCTGGGAGGAAGTGAGTGTAAGCTGCAGGTGGGGGGGAGGGACGCAGAGGATCCGCAGCTGGTCTCCACGCCTGGTGGCACCAGTCCGTAGCTGCCAGTCACCGCACTGCGTGACATGTTTGGCTAAGCCTTGTGACATGCTGAGAAACTCCGACAACGGCGTCGTGCTCAAGAATGACAGCGGACTTGTCTGCAGGAAGAGCCGGGACTTGGGTAGTTGTCCATCTTCCATTCTTGCCTGAAGTGCTGCCCGACCTCCGTCTGCTTTTCTTTGCAATGAAGCAGGTTCTGCCTCTGCTGTCCTTTGGAGGCCGATATGCACATTTCCATTTGAGCGGCTCAGGTTATCTGCAACAATTTATTTTGATGTTACGCATGTTCTGTTAGGGGTTAAAAGGGCATTTCCGATTCCGTTTTCCAGGAATTAAAAGCTTGTGAGGCCAGTTTATCATTAGACTTTACACCTGGGGGTGGGAATTGCCACACTGGGATTAGATTCTCCAGGACCAGTTTGAAAATGAATTGGGGGCTGGTGCTGTGACGTGGTGGGTTAAACACTGCCCAGGTAGACCCAGTTGTTCCATTTCTAATCCGGCTCCCTGCTGACGTGCAAGCAAGACAGTGAGGATGGTCCAAGGCTTTGGGCCCCTGCACCCTGCGGGGGCTAGGCTGGAGTTTCGGGCTCCTGGCCTTGGGCTGGCCGTGGTGGGAGTGGGCTCCTGCATCGACCATCTCTTGTGCTTTTAGGGGTATTGTCACCCTGCCCCATTTTCTCTGCCAACAGTGAATCTCGTCAGCACGGCCCTTCGCTGCACACCGCAGGTCTTTGTGCTTCAGCGGTGCTCACGATATTTCCTGGTATTTTTCCTTCTGAGGGTCTCGAGGGGACGTTTGTATTTTTTCCCCAGATTGGACAATTCTGAACATTTTGTGTTAACTTTTTCTGCTTTTGTCTTTTGCAGTTCCAGGCACGAGTTTGTTTGTCGTTATTGTTTGTCCTGAGGCCTCCGAGCCGCTGCTCTCCCCCTTCTGCGCCTCCGTCTTCTCGCTGGACAATTGGACCAGCCCCTGTTCCAGTCCACCTGCTGTCCTCTGTGGCTTAGCCGTGGCAGTCAGTGCTGCTGTGACTCCGGAGCTTGGCTTCTGGAATTTCCAGTTCTTGTGTCGGTCTCCATTAGCTGTTGTGCCTCATAGTCTGACTGTGTTTTCCTTTGAGTTTTTTTTATCTTACTTGAGGTCATTTTCAGCTAATTCCAGTGTTTAGGCATCTGAGAGCCCTTTCTGATGGGCTGCTCTCTTTTTCGGGGTCACTCTCTGCTACTTTTGATCATGTACTTGAAAGTATGGACAGAACGTTGTAGAAACTTTTTTCCTTCATTCCTTTAATGAATATCATATCAATCAATGCAGCCTGATATCTTCCTCCGACCCCTGTGTCTCTGTGCTGGGCACCGGCAGAAGGCCCTGCCTGAGCTCTCTGCAGGTTTTTCCGACACGTGTGTCAGGCTTCACAACTGGATTAGAAGCTTTCATTTGCACGGCTTGTTTGCACGGTTTCTGCCTTCACTGCCCACCAGCCTGCTGGTCCCGCAGTGGCACCCTGAGTCCCCAGGGCCATGGTCCTTGGCTTTCTGTCTGTGGCTCTGGGGCCCCTCGGTTGGTTGTGTGCACCCCAGGAAAAGCCATGCAGCCCACCCTTCCCCATGCGGTCTCCCCTCTCGGAGCTGGCTCCCCCTAGCGTCGGCTTTCTTCAGCTACATCTCTAATTGCGTGCTTTTGGTGTTGTTTCCGGAGTTTATACTTTTATCTCTCAGAGGTTATTTGCATGCAAGCTACTGATTCATTGTTAAAAGTCAAACTCATGCTCTGACTTTTATTCTTTTATTATTGGCATGATTGAATGTATTTTTGTAAGTTCTGTGCCATTTGACCTTCTCATTTGTGGAAGTCTTAGTCCCATCAACTTGGGGTCCCTTGTATTTCGTGGATATTTTTGGTCTAACTGAAAATGTTGTTGTTCTGTGTTATCATCATTTAAGATGTCTGTTCTGAATATAAGTACAGAGAGGGAGAAAATCAACAGAGCTTGCTCAGGAACAGAAGAAGCAAACGTGAAGTTGAACCTGACAGCAACTTGGATTCAAGTGTTTTGGAAGAGATCAGCAGAAGACGGCCCAAGTTCTCGGGCCCCTGCACCTGCGGGGAAGACCCGGCTGGAGCTCCTGGCCTCTGACTTCGGTCTGCGCCAGCCCTGGCTATCGCAGCCGTTTAGGGAGTCAGCCAGCAGTTGGAAGGTTCTTTCTCTCTCCCGCTCCCTGTAATTCTTTCAAATAAATAACAAATGCGTCTTATAAAAGCTCAATTATTCACTTTGATCAATGGCATAAAATAAAAGAAACACATGCACATTTAATTCTAAGTGAGGTGGTTAAATAGAAGAATACATGCTAATGTCAATTTGATCTTCAAAGACTGTGAGCCACGCTGTTCTCGGCACGGGGCCTGCAAAGCACAGCTTCCCATCAGTCAGAGGATGTTGTGTACCCAAGTTAGGCAAAGTGAAAAATCAAATGAATTGTGAGAGCTTGGGTGGGTTCTCGGCCTCCTGGCGCAGTGGGACCCCAGCAGCCAGCTTTGTAGAGTGATGTTGAGGACAGAAGCTGGCCAGCAGCGTGGAGAGCAGGCGGGTGCTGGGAGTGCTGGCTGTGCTGGTGCCCGCGAGCGAGCGAGCGAGCGAGCTCTTCTGGTGTCTCGGTTCCAGGCTACAGAGGTTGCTCTGTAAGTAACCTCACAGGTGAGGTGGGCTGTGTGCCTGGCTGTGCTGCTGGAAAACCAAGTCTACCCTTCATTTATGCAGCGCCCGGTTCCTGAGTCAGGAAGTCTTCCTCCAGCACGGGATGACGGACTAGTGGCACGCACGCTCCTCCGTGACGAGTGGCTGAGATGATTTCTGGCTTCTGACATGGTCGGCAGAGTCATAGAGTCTCCCATCTTGCAAAAAGTCTTGGTGGAAATAGAAGTCGCTGCAGGAAGCTTGTGGGAGTGCAAGTCCTGGCAAGGACTGAAGACCTGCTCCAAGGGCCGCTCTCCAACTGCTTCTCCAAGCACCTGCAGGCAAGGTTCCCACTCCCGCGTGTCCAGGGCAGGGTGGGACTACTGGGAAAGGGGAGAGGGACGCACAGTGAGCAGCCCACACTCTGCTCACGGTGGCTTCCAGCCCCGTCTTCCCAGGAAGGGGCGGCCTAGCGAGGCTATCTGCTCTGTCCCTGTGGCTGTGCCTCTGCTTTCCTTAGATTCCCCAGGACATGGCCTCAAGCTGGGCTGTTTGCTTTGGTGGCCCTGGTCCTCCCTCTAGGGAGCTGTGGGGTGGTGAGCCTGGCTGCCCAGGGCTGCCTGAGGACCAGGCATGTCCCCAGTGGGTTGGTGCAGCTGTCATGGGCACAGGCAGTGCTCTAGGCTCGTGCCCTCGTCACAGGGCCGCTTCCCCCCGGGGTCCGTGCAGTGACCGCCTTGCCTCCTTTGCTCTCTGAGTGCGCTCTCCCGGAGGTACCTGCCGTAGTCGCAGCTGCTCTCTGTGGAGCCCTCTGAGGGTGGGCGGTCCAGGGTGGCCCGTACAGGCAGCAGGCAGGCGCGTAGCCAGGGCGTTTGCTAGTCATTGGGCTCACGCTGCTCATCTTCTACTGGGTCTTTCTGGTCTGAGTTGCTTTCTCTCCAAACTGTGGGGAACAGGAAGTGGGTCAGGAGGGAGGATGTGGTGGTACCCCTAACGCAGGAGTACACCATTCACCCCACTGCACTTAGCGGAAGGCAACGGGCTGTCTCCAGAGAGGCCGTGTTTGAGAGCATGTCTCCTGGTCTCGCCCCGCCCCTGCAGCTCTGGGTCAGCTGCCTGGTGACTGCGTGTGCAGAGGCTGGGCCTGCTGTAGAAACTTCAGACATGGGCAGTCTTATTTATTTAATTTTGTAAAGACCTGTTTTGTTTGAAAACCGGGGTTATAGTGATAAACAGCGTTTCTATCTGCTAGTTCACTGCCCAGATGGCTGTCACCACCAGGCCTGGGGTGCAAAGGCCCAAACACTTGGTCCCTCTTCCTCTGCTTTTCCAAATGCGTCAGCAGGGAACTGTATTGAAAGTGGAGCAGCTGGGACATGAACCAGTGCCATATGAACTGTCAGCACTGCCAGCAGAGGTCTAACTTGTATGTCAGGGTGCCAGCCCCGATTAATTTTTAAATTCGTTTGTGTATGATGAGCCGTCCCTGAAACTTGCAGCTTTTATAGAAGCCAGTGCACAGCGGAAGATGAGCCCTGACGCTGCCCCTTCGGGGACTTCCCACTGCTAGTCCCATCTTGTGATTAGATTTTGCCAAGTTTATGTTTTCAGAAATGTGCCCCTCTCCTTTAGGTTCCCCGATTTGTTGGCATTTGGTTGTTTGTAAGAGTCTCCAAGGAGCCTTGGTGTTTCTGCAGCATCCATTGCAGTTCTGAGCAAGTCCAAGGATGTGCAGGGTGAGGCAGCAGATGGAGGCCTGAAGATGCCTCACCCAGGACGGGAACTGAGGGCAGGGCAGCCCCGCAAAGATGTGAGCACTGGGAGCCACCAGGAAGGTACGAATCTCACTGCATTCATCAGAGTGGCAGAAATAAGGAGGGCGGTGCCTGCGCCGGGGTCTGGTGAGGGCGTGAAGGCAGGGCCACATGTTGTTGGTGTGGCGGGAGGAGGGGCAGCCTCAGATTCCTCAGAAGCCAAACGTGCATTGACTGTGCAGTTGCAGGCACAGTTGCGTTGTCTGCCAAGAAATGAAGCTGCATGTGGGTGTTCCCAGGAGCTGCGTTTATAATAACCCCAAACGGGGACCCCCTGGAGCTTGTTGGAGACTGGAGTGCGGAGCAAGGGGTGCTGCTCTTGTACCAGGCAGGGCCACCCAGATGGAGTTGTGTTCCTTGATGCACACAGCAGCCATCAGGGCTACAAGCTGTTTGGGTTAATTGACACAGCTGCCTCGAAGTGAGAAAGGCATAGAAATGCAGGGTAGATGAGTGCCCTCTGGGGACAGAGGAGAGGCTGGGGGCCTGGGACATGCTGTGGAGGAGGAGAGATGACAGTAAGACCACAAGGTAGTCTGCAGGAGTTAGACTGCAGTGGTAACGCGGACGCAGGAAGAGGACAGCCACCACCAGCTCTCCGGCTCCTTTCCTGTCTCAGCCCAGGCACTGTGGTCTCTGAGCTTTGTGGCTCACTGACTTGGGGCTCCCTGCCACAGGGACACCCTGCACACCTGCCACCCTTACAGTTCTCGGGGTGCCCCTACCAGCCTGGGTAGAAACCCTCGAATCTCTCAGCTGTGGGATTGGCCCATGGCTTCTTTTTCTGCCATGAAAGCCCAGGGTGGAGCTGCAAGGTCTACGTGAGACCCCTGGACAGTGTGTTGTAGGCCCAGGTTCTCCCTCCGGTGGCATTGGGCACACCCTGGGAACCCGAGCTGTTTGGAGGCTCTGTCTGTTAGTGACCAAGACCCAGGCCGTCGCAGACACTTGAGCTTCCTTGTTGTCCCAGTGGGTGGATGGCCGATCAAGTGGCAATGTCTTGTTGCCTTGAGGACTCTGCATGCTTTAGCTGGTAACAGCTGGACGAGTGTTTGTGGAGTCTCTGATAGTCATGTCAGCTCTAAACCCTTTGTTCTCATTCGGTGGCACTCTATCTGTACCTGTGAGCACCTGCTGGGCAGCCATTTGCTTGTTCCACAAACACTGATTGGCTATTGAAGATGGGCCATTCTAGAAGAGCTCATGTTATCCACTGAGATCTTGACATTATGTCTACACTAAAGGTAAGCCTTAATATTTTGAGGGCAACAATCATCCCAATATTGGAAAAGACTAAGCTAAGAATAATTTGAATCACATCCTTCCTTTCCTGGTGTTCTGCACTCGTGGGAGTGACTTCATGGCAAAGGAGATAGCCCGTAGCAGTGTGCCCCACGCGCCTGTAGCAGCGCACCCCACGTGAACACTTTAGCTCGCGTCATGCTTTATTTCACAAACATCCCTCTGGTGGTCCCTACTTGTCAGGCCAATAGTTTTATTTTCAAATGAGAGATCTCAGGACTTCTTGTTGTTTTCCTAAGCGTTATCGTTACTTTTGGTGGCACTTTTTCTGCCGAAGTTGATTGGTTCCGATGTCTTGCAGTTCTGCTAGGATTGACATGCCCATGGCGGAAGGGGACTAACAGACGAGCTGTTTTGTGCCATGCTCCAATCCCTTTCCCTGTTTGTGTGAAGTTGTGTATTGTGCAACAATCTCACTGAGTCTCTTATTAATTTTCTCGTTTTCCGTCAATGTTTAATTTAGCCACCATCCAGGGATTTTCACAGACACATTTTTCTCCTTCTTGGACACAACTTATTGGAGTTGAAGTGCGTTTTTTGTCACCTCCCACAGAAGTTGTCATGTGGAGAGATGCTAATGGGATTTGACTGAGGAAGGATGCACAGGTGTGTCCTCCGGCTGATTGGCAGCTCTCTGAGCCGCACACAGTGCGCACACACACACACTCGCACATAGCCAGGCCTGATCAAAGACTTCCATTTGGTTGAACTTGGCAATGATTTTGAAATGTTGACAACTGTCAAATTAAGATCACCCAAGCCATTTCACAGGCTGGGATTTGGATGCAGGTCTCGGAACAGAAGGAGAGAGCTGCTGGCTACTGCCCAAGCGGCTTCACCATCCATCATTGTGTTAGCTGGGCGTCCAGGGCGGGGGAGGTCGGCCCGCTGCTCCGGGAAGAGGCTCTTCCCGCAGCCACGTCCGGCTGCCAGGGGCTGGAGATGCGCTGTGAGGCGCTGCCTTAGGATGGGCCGCCCTTCCCTCGCTGCTCCCCCTCGTCACTGTCCTGTTCTCTCCCTCCCCTTGGCCTGGGACTCACACTCCTGTCTTTCGATGCAGTGGGGCGAGGCGTGGTTCTGACTCTGTAGCGCTGGCGTGCCATGGCGGTGCTCCCCAGCGCTGTGCTTCGAGGGCACGTCCCCTTGGCACCGTCACACCCACGGTCCTTCCTTTGTATTTCATGCTCTCAGTTCTGGCGGATGTCTCAGCTCCCAGCGGCTTGGGAATACAAGGAATGCAGTGGCTGCAGACGAGGCCTCATGTCGTCAACTGTGCCGTTGTCTGTGTGACGTCCCTCTGGCTATCGTGTTACCGCACCCTTATAGTGAACGAACAGATCGCTCTGTTTCAGAGCGGTGTCCTTGTTTGCAGGCCCCCTGGGCTCCAAGTCCTCTGTAGGTGTTGTGGGTGCACTTTCAAGGGCTGGTGGGGAAGGGCCCACCAGCTGCCCTTTTCCAGGCCCCGTGGTCCAAGGGCTGGTGGGGAAGGGCCCACCAGCTCCCCTTTTCCAGGCCCCCGTGGTCCAAGGGCTGGTGGGGAAGGGCCACCAGCTGCCCTTTTCCAGGCCCCATGGTCCAAGGCAGTAGGTGTGGTTTACTAGTCCACAACCAACCCTGGCACCTAAAGCAGAGCAACCGAGGGCAGAGCTCCAAGATGTGGTCAGACTCTTTGTTTTTGAAGGTTTATTTATTTTTATTGGAAAGTCAGATATACAGATAAGAGGAAAGAGAGGGGAAGATCCTCCATTTGTCGATTCACTCCCCAAGTGGCCGTAAAGGCTGGAGCTGCGCCAATCTGAAGCCAGGAGCCTGAAACTTCTTCTGGGTTTCCCATGTGGGTGCAGGGTCCCAAGACTCTGGCCCATCCTTGACTGCTTTCCCAGGCCACAGGCAGGGAGCTGGATGGGAAGCAGGGCTTCTGGGATTAGAACTGGTGCCCGTTTGGGATCCTGGTGTGTGCAAGGTGAGGACCTTAGCTGCTAGGCTACCCTGCCAGGTCCTGTTTTTTCCCTGATGTTTGATTTATTCATTTGGAAGTCAGAGTTACAGCAAGGGGGAGAAAGAGAACGAGAGGGCACTTCCATCTGCTGATTCACTCTCCAGAGAGAAGCAATCACCAGGGCTAGGCAGGCTGAAGCTGAGAGCCAGGGCTCAGGTGGGCGCAGGGCCCCGTCCACCTGGGCCAGGCCTCTCAGGCGGGTGCAGGGCCCCGTCCACCTGGGCCAGGCCTCTCAGGCGGGTGCAGGGGCCCACGCACCTGGGCCAGGGCTCCCATGTGGGTGAATGAACCCAAGCCCGTGTGAACAGGGAGCTGGATGGGAAGTGGAGCTGTTGGGACATGAACCGGCCATATGGGGTCCTGGCTTGCCTGGCAGCCACTTTACTCGCTGTGCCACAACTCTGGACCTTGAGAATATTGGGAATGTGCTACCAATCTCTCGGGCTTCCACGACCCTGGAGAAACAAAGCCATGGCACAGCTCACCCCTTGCAGGTGGGCAGGAGCTGCTGGAAGAGCCTGCGCGTCCGCCCGTGAGCCTCCTGGGCAGTTAGCGGATCAGAAGTTTTTCAGGTGAAGTGACGGAAAAACACATGATTGGTAGATACAGACCAGCGTTTCTTGCCTAGGGGGTTTCAAACAACCTGGAGAGGTGGTGTGGGATGGCCCTGTACCACGCCCGTCCTGCATGTGGCACACAGTGCCAACCACAGGATGAAGTCCACAGTGGCTGGTGCAGCCCGCAGAGCTGGGCGCCGGGCTTCCCTGGGTGTCCGCCAGCAGGAAGACCTCGAGCCTCCTACACCCCACTGTGGGCTCTCGTGGTCCCTGTGCCAGGCAGGCAGTGGACAAGCCGTGGTCAGGGATGGCAGAAGCTGCTGCTGGGAACCCCTCAGGACCTCACACTAGGAGGTGCCACCTGCCGTGACCTGAGTGTGACCGCTTCCTCACGCCCGTTGAGCAGTACCCAGCCCCAGCTGCTGTGTGGGGGTTGGGGTGGGACGAAGCCCTTTGTTCCGGGTCTCTCTCCTGAGTGGGGCCGTCTCCTGCTCTTCCTCAGCCACGCACGGACAGGACCAGACAGCTGGAAGCTGTGGCAGGGCTGCAGGAAGGGGAGAGGTGGCCCGTCAGCTCTCAACTCACTGCCGATGGAAGGATTTTGGAGGAAAACATGTTCTCTCGCTTCCCATGTACTTGGCTGAAAAAACAAATGGTCGTGGCCCTGTCCCCATTTCCTGCTTTGGCAGATGGTTTTCCAGATGACTTTCAGCACAGCTGGAGAAACGCCTGGCCCGGCAGGCTCGGCAGAATGTGGGTGACCCGTGGACACTCCGGACGTCCACCTGGAGGCCACGCCAACCCGCGGCTGCCTCGGTGAGGCGCGAGGGGCATGGGACACAGCCTGCTGCTCCAACACGATTTCTGCAGTGTAAATTTGGGGTGAATGAAAAGAAGATCAATGTGAAAATTGAAAATAACAGTATTATTTTAACTGAAAATAAGGACTCGTGCTGTAGCATTCACTTGAATGAAATGAGTTCTGCAAAAAGTTCATGGGAATTGAAATTCAAAGGCAAGCTTGTTTTGGGGAGTCACTGGTCACTTTCACATGGTCTGCACTGTCCATGGGTTTCTTGAGGATTGCTCCCCATTTTCCCCTTTCCCACCGAGCATCGACACCCTGCTCAGTCACTGGAGTGAGAACACACAGTGCAGAAGGACAGGCAGGCAGCAGGAGTGGGCATGCAGGCCTGCCAGCCTCGGCCCTCGCCCCGCTCTGCCCGCACAAGGCCCGGCGGCCAGCTCTGGGGGCCTCCGTGGGCTTCGCGTCCCACCCAGGCAGTGCTCTGGGCAGGATGCAGGGCTGACAGTACCGCCTGCTGCTACCGCAGGATGGGATCTGTGTGTGCAGCCAACCGGAGGGTGGGAGCGGAGCTGGCAGACGTGGCGCGCGGGCCTGAGCCAAGCAAGGCAGGCAAAGTCCAGGCTGGGGCTTCGGGGGTCCTGGCAGCAGTTGTCGGAGTCCCAGATGCCTCGTCACTGACAGGGCCGGGTGCTTGGGGACAGCGCCTACAATCGCAGCCCAGGTGTGAGGAGTGGCTGCCACAGGCTCAGCCACAAGATGTCACTAGCAGTGCCTGGTGCCTGCGGTGCCGTGACACTCTGCTGCTCATCTGAGGAGCAGGTGCCTTTGATTTTCTTGGCATGGCTCTGCGGCATCTTTACTCAAGGTGAGGACAGACAGGAGTCCGCTTGTCTAAACTCACACAAATCTGTCCCACGTAGGAATTCCTGGGCATCCTGCAGCTGTGGGCAGGGCAGCTGCCCTGAGCAGTGTTGTGGGGATTCTCAGATGGCGCTGGGCACAGCAGCGGGTGCACATGCCAGGCTGTGGGTCACTGGGGAAGCACTGGCATCCTGTATTTGCAGGCTTGGGTCTGTGCGACTTTGCTTCCAACACTGTGGAGGTGAAGAGTGTGAGGTTGACTTTATGCCAAGTCTCTGTTAGCAACAAAACCACATGACCTTCCTTCACCAAGACTCCGAGTGCTGGGGAGGCCTTCTGTCTGCACGTGTAACTAACATTGATGGATTGATATGGAAGGACAGCAGAGAGCGGGAGGGGCGGGGGTGTGATCTTCATCTGCTGGTTCACTCCCCAATGGCTGCACCTGCGAGGGCTGGCCCATGCTGAAGCCAGGAGCCCGGCACTCCATCTGGGTGTCCCACTGGGTGGCAGAGGCCCAAGCCCATGGGCCACCAGCTGTTGCTTTCCCAGGTGCATGACGAGGCAGGTAGATTGAAAAAGCAGCAGCGTGGACAGCAGCTGGCTCTCCCGTGTTGGACGGTGGTGTGGGTGCTGGTGTGGAGGGTAGCTGGACTCTGTGCCACAGTGCCGGCCCTTCCTGCTGCTGTGGGGGCTCTAGCTCTGTGTGCCTCTGGCTTGCAGATGTCCCCCTAGCCCGTCCCTTGGGACCCCAAGTTCGGGCCAGGCTCAGGTCTGCCAAACCCAGAGGCCTTGCTGTTGTCATGTGAGTACCACTCAGCTGTGCCTGGTCTCTGTGGGACAAATATATCCTCTCCTTGAGTTTCAAGAGTCCCATTTCATGCCAAAGGTAATGGATCTTCCAACTCCATGCTCTATGAATTGGCCTGCTGTGCCTCTGTGAGCCGTGAGATGCTGGCCAGTGCAACGTGCTGTTTGTGACTCTGTGCCTTCCCAGGGCAGGGGACCCTTCACAGAACTGGACGTCTGGGCCCTGGCGGTGGTGCAGTGCTTGAAGCTTCTGGTGCTGACATCCCCTATCTGAGGTTTGGGTCCAGGATGTGCCACATCCAGGCCAGCTCCTTGCAAGTGTACCTGGGAAGGCAGCAGGGACATGTCCTGAAGATGGGAGATGCAGAGAGAATTCCTGGCTTCGGTTCATCCCAGACCTAGTTGGGGTCATCGTTTGGAGAGTTAACCAAGCAGAAGGAGATCTCTCTGCATGTCTCTATGACTTCCAGATCAATCCATCAGTCAATATCAGAGGGAAATTTGGATACAGGGAGGAATGGAGGCTGTGTAAAGATGCAGGAGGTGGGGGCCATGCTGATGGGGACAAGGGACCATGATGGGGACAAGGGATGCTGATGGGGCAAGGGATGCTGCTGGGACAAGGGACGCTGGTGGGACAAGGGACCCTGATGGGGACAAGGGACACTGCTGGGGACAAGGGACGCTGCTGGGACAAGGGACACTGCTGGGGACAAGGGACCCTGATGGGGACAAGGGACACTGCTGGGGACAAGGGACGCTGCTGGGACAAGGGACCCTGATGGGGACAAGGGACCCTGATGGGGACAAGGGACGCTGCTGGGGACAAGGGACGCTGCTGGGACAAGGGACCCTGATGGGGACAAGGGACGCTGCTGGGACAAGGGACTCTGAGGGTCTCGGGCTCAGCAGAGGCTGCTGAACAGGATCTGTCCTGGGGATCGTGTGGGGCATAGCCCCGCTATCAGCTTGATTTTGGACTTTGGGATCTCCAGACTGTGAGAGGCTAAAGTCCTATTTTAAACCTCCTGTCTGGGCACCTTGATACAGCAGCCTTGGGAATTCTGTGCACGCTGCTGCATGTCACAGACACACCGACCAGGCCCTACGGTGCTGCTGCCTTCCAACCCCCTTCCCTGTCCAGGTCCATGTCCAGTTCCTTCAGGGCCTGTCCTGCTCTTGCAGGCAGCAGAAGGCTCACGTGACCTGCCAATCCGCCTTACCGCCGGTGTAGCTTCTGTTCTCCCGTGTCCATTTATTCCCACATCTTACTTGCACATTGAAAGCTTTTTGAAGGAGGGGAGGAGTGTGACTTTTCTATTTTGAATTCCCTGAAGCATAAAACACAGCATCATGGGGAGGGAGGGCCCCTGTTGTGGTAAGGCTGGTAAGGCTGCTGCTGCCTTGCCGATAGCTCATATGGGTGCAGGCCCATGTCCCAGCTGCATCACTTTGATCCGACTCCTGCTTGTGTACCCAGGAAGGCAGCTGAGAACAGCCGAGGCCTTGGGTCTCTGCACCCACGTGGGAGACCTGGATGGAGTTCCAGGACGGCCAGTCCAGTCCTCTACAAAATAATGTAGCATTTGGAGACCAACACACAATTCTGTCCTTGGTTCATTGTATTGCTGCAGTCATGGGGGATGTATTTGTGTCCCAGTGGAACCTGGATTGGTCACATTGATGTAGCTGGCAGAGGAGCCTGACTTTCTCAGCTGAGGCATTGGTCACTTTCCATGATGCCATGGATGGGCACGTGTGGGGTAGGCCCGCTCAGTTCCCCTGGGACACAGCATGACAGGCTGCGTGGCCATGGATGGGCACGTGTGGGGTAGGCCCGCTCAGTCCCCCAGGGGCTGTGCTTCCGAGGTCTCACTTGTCCTTGCGTCTTTGTGATTTCTCACCGTCATGGCTGACAGTCTGCTGGTCCCCAGCAGCTGTGTCTGAAATCATGTGTACCACACAGAGAACATTTGGATTCATTCACAAATGGCCAGTACAGCCAGGGCTGGACAGGGTTGAATCCAGGAGCCAGGAGCTCCATCTGGGACTCCCACGTGGATGCAGGGCAACAGCAAGGTCACACTCCGGTGCCGGCCCAGGTGCATTGACAAGAAGCTGGGTTGGAAGTGGAACGTCTGGGACGGAACCAGTGCTCCGTAGAGGACTCTGGGGTCACAGACTGAGACTCAGCCTGACACACCACAAGCTAGCCCTGTGAATCACTGTGGAAGTAACTGCTTTGCAACTTCTGCTTCACACTTCTTTTTTAAAAAAATTTTACTTCTTTTATTATTATCATTTTATGATGTAGTTCCATAGATTGTGGGATTTCCCTTATCCCCTCCCCAATTCCCTCTCCCCGTTCTGAGTTCCCCTATATCCTTACTATAGTACAGTTCTTCATACACAGTCATATGTCCATCATTGCGGCATGGACAATGGCAGAGTCCAGCATCCTGTTGTCAAGATATAGTTAACAGTTTCATTGGGAGTCCATCTTTGTCTGGAAGTAGAGATGCATACTGCATTGTATCTTCACATCTGGATATGACAGTCTCCATTACACAGTTACTATACATCCCATTAAATGAAAAGCCGTAATGCAAAATCAACAACAGGAAGAAAAAATTATAATGCCATGAAGTTAAATAACATGCTACTAGGGATGATGGTCTCCATTACACAGTTACTGAACAATCCCTTAAATGAAAAGCCACAAAACAAAATCAACAACAGGAAGAAGAAAAAGAAGAAATTAACAGCACCATGAAGTTAAATAAGATGCTACTGAATGACTAATGTGTCGCTGAAGAAATGAAAAAGAAAATCAAGAACCTTCTTGAAGAAAACGATATTACTGTATGATCTATGAGTCAGTGAAGAATTTAATCAGAAGGAAGTGTTTTGAAGAGATGAAACTAACAAAAACATCAAAATCCATGAGATACACTTTCTGCTGATCTTTGTTGGTGAAATGTGTCTCCTGTAGGCAACAAACAGATGGGTTTTGTTTTTTAATCCGTTCTACTAATCTATGATGTTTGATTGATGAGCTTAAGCTGTTTACACTCAGGGTTAATACAGAGAGGTAGTAATTTGATCCTCTCATTTTAGCAATGGATTGTTCATTGATTTAGTCTTCTGTTGTTATCTGGAATGTTCTTCACATTTGCCTTTGGTTTTGTTTGGTGCTATTCCTTTTCTCTGTCAAGAGAACATCTTTAAGTATCATTTGCAGGGCAGGTTTGGAAGAGGCATATTCTTTTAACTTTTCTTTACTGTGGAAAATTTTATTTCATTTTCAAAGACAAAGGAAAGTTTTGCTGGGTGCGTTATCCTGGGCTGTCAATGTTTTGCTTTTAGAATCTGGAATATGTCACTCCATTCTCTTCTGGCTTGTAGAGTTTCCTGTGAGTTTAATTGGCATTCCTTTATATGTCAGTTGATTTTTTTCACATGCACATTTAAGGATCTTTTCCTTATGTTCAGTTGAAGAGAGCTTGATGATCATGTGTCTTGGTGAAGATCGCTTTTGATCAAGCCTGCTGGGAGTTCTGTGTCCCTCCTGGATGTTGTTTTCCAATTTTTTCTCTAGATTGGGGAAAATTTCCCTTATTATTTCATTAAATACATTTGTAAACCCAGCTTCTCTTTCTGCACCTTCTGGGACTCCCATAACTCTTATATTTGGCCTGTTAATAGCGTCTTTCAATTCTTGAATACTTTTTTTTCCTGATCCAGCTCTGCTTCCAGCTTTTTGTTTGTTTCCTCCTGGTGACAAGAAATATCTTCCAATTCTGAGATTCTTCTGCCTCCTTCACTCTATTTTGGAGACTCTCCACTGTACTTTTATTTTGCTCCACTGTATTCTTCATTTCTGATATATTTGCTTTCATTTGACTGATTCCTTGTGTGACAAATTTCTTGAATTCCTTGAATGCCTGCTTTATGTGCTTTTCATTGTTGATAAGAAGCTTTATAACAAGTATTTTAAATTCCATATCCCCCATTTTCTCCATGTCTTCCTCAGTGAACTCTGAGGCTGGCATAGGCTTTTGCTCCTTTCCAGGGAAGTCTTCAGTAATATCCATTTTGTCTCTGTCTCTTCTTTTGCTCTTGGTCATTGCACTTCTGGTTATCAGATTCTTCTCTTTGGGGCAGGTTTCTAAGTTGTGTCACCCACAGGTCAACAGTTCGATTTTACTCATTGCAGTTGGTACCCAGTTCTTTGCAGTCACTTGTGCCACTCCCTCCAACGAGTTCCAGGTTTGGGTTCTTGTGTCAGATTTCCACCACGGTCTCTGTAGCCCCATGGCTCACCACTCTTTACCTCTTGTGATACCGTGCTGAGGCTACACTTTTGTCTGTACAACCTTTCTCCCACTTCCGGCTGCAACAGGTCCCAGGATTAGGGAGACACCAGGTGTCCTATATAGCTAGTTTGTTGGTGGTGCTGATCTTGCCGGAACCTGTTGGCCATTAGGTCTGAGGGCCACACGGACCTATTTTGACCCATACGCTGTAGTTGGTATTATTTTCCTGTGGGACCAGTGCAATGCAATGAGCTCAGTGAATTCGCTCCCAGCTCAATGCATGTACAGCTCCCTGTTGCCCCTGCAGTCTTAAATTCATTGCCACACCGTACGAAACGGTGCCTGATGTGCCACTACTAGAGTTCTTGATCTGCTGGCCGTCAGATCTGAGGGCTACCTGGACCTATCTTGGGTGGAACCTGAGGATGCCACGTTGTGCTGTTCACTGAGCCAGAAATGAGTTCACTACCAGCTCAATGCATGCTCAGTCCTGCCCCGTAGCCCTTGCCTCCTTAAACAAATGGCGCCCAATACAGCTCTAGGAGGTGGACTTGGCCAAGAAATTCACCCTGTTCCCCCACTGCCCGCTGGGATCTGCTGCTGTGTCTCTGCTCCTGGTCAAATCAAACCTGCCAGCAGGACGGGCGGTTCTTTGGGTTTACCTCCCAAGCTCCCAGTAAACGTCCCTTCCCACCTGGTTGCTGGTGGAGTTCTGGCTGCTGGTAGATCGCCGTTTGCTGAATGCCGCTGGGGTGTCAGTCACTGCAACACCACACCATCGTGTCAGCTGCTTTCTTCTGTCTGTCACTCTCCAGGTGTCCCTCTGTTGTTCTGCTGTCCTCTTCTATTTTCTGGAATGTGCCTCTCTACTTCACTCTGGCTAATATTTCTCCGTCTGTTTAAACGTGTCCTTACCTTATTCTGCCATCTTAATTCTCCTGCTGCACACGTCTAAGCCGCCAGCACGTGACCTCTGCAGCCATGGGAGCCCAACAATGCTCAGAACAGAAGGGAGTGCAGGCCTTGCCCCAGCACATGGAAGCCCTGGGCCTTCTCCTTCTTGCTCTGGGAAGTAAGGCAGAGATTGTTCTGTCGGGAGCAGAGGGTTTGTGGCTGCTGGGTCCCCAGTCTTGGTTTACTGTGTGCCCGAGAGTCCGGTAGGACCATGTACCACCCTCTGCAGGTCGCCCCGTCCCCACCCGCACACAGTATCTTCGTGGGATTGCAGCCTGCCCTCGGGTCCACAGAGCAGGTTTTCTGATTTGTTTGAGGGCACAGGGGCCCGCGTTGGTTTCATTGTTGTTTGTTTGGATATCCCTTGGAAATGGATATTCTGGAAGATGCCGCTCATGTGGTCTAACTTCCTACACTCCTGGGGCTCTGTGGAACCCTGTTGGGATGGATCCTACCCCACTGGCAGAGCTGGGTGTGTCAGCTTCTAGATCCTGGGGTGGGTTTCTGCTCCCCGGTATGTATGGCTTAGGAGGGGTCGCCTGTAGGGAGCGGGCAGCTCAAATAGATGGAGTCTTGGGACTGCAGGGTCAGACCCTGGGATCCTCACCCTGTCCCTTGCCCTGTGTCTTACCTCCTCTGCCACCCAGGGTTTCCAGGACCGGCTGCAGCAGGTGGAGCTGTGGGGGTGGGGGACAGTGGCATGCCTGTTCCTTTCTGTGATGCCACCCGCGGGTGGAGCTGGGGGCCTGGGACATCCAAGAGCAGCTGGGTGAGCTCCCCATGCCGCTCCTTGCCTCTGGCAGGTTTGTCGCCAAGGCAGTGATCCCGATGCTCTGGCGAGGTCCCCAGAGCGTGTGAGCACCCTGCTTCTCCAACGTGAGCAGAATCTCACACTGTGGTCAGTGGGCTCAGCCTTACACACCATGCAGGCATGCCTCGCTTCTGGGCTGCATGGACACACTGCCAGCCCTTCATGCCCACTGCCCAGTTCTCTGGTTTGCGTGGAAAATGCTCATTTAAAAAGAAATCCAAAGAACCAAGGTGTTGGGCAAGCAAGGGGCAGATTTGCCTCTGTGCACTGGGACTCCCTGCCAAACAGTACCGCGGCACAATGAGACAAACGAGGGGCTGGCCTCGGCTGGGGCCTGATGAGCAGTGTGGCATCAGACCACAGGCACCAGCACCAGGGAATGGGCGCCATGGCTCCCGGCCCTCGTGTCTGCTCCGACAGAAAGCCTGCGCCTCGCTTTGACCCTGGAGTGTGTGGGGTCTGTGCTGAGGACGGGGGGCCGGGGGCCAGAAGCTTGGGCTCTGGGGCCTCTTCTGACCTGTGAGCAGGCCTGCTGGTGAAGTCAGGCACGGATGGTAAGTGACTTGTTAGCCGCCTGTGAAACTAATTGGGATACGGATACAGTCATTTTGCCGTGTCTCAGAGCCGGTGGTGATGGTAGCAGCTGTTGGATCTAGGAAAAAAGAAAAGGAGGGAAGAGAAGGAGTGCCTAGGTTTGAAGTCACAATCATGTCTGTCTTCTGCACAAAAGCTCCGCACGTCTCGTGTTCGCTAGACAATGGCTCACAGCAGGCGGGGCGGCCTGCACAGGGGCAGAGCGGGAGGCAGAGGGGGAAACGGGCCCTTCTGCTAGTCGGGCTGGGGGCAGGGCATGTTCAGAACAGGGAAGGGTTTCAGGTTAGAAGTCACGGAACGTAGCGTTGTGTGCCCAGGCAGAGGTCCGCAGTGCGTGGGCTGACACCAAGCCCTGCAGGGTAAGCCATCCAGGAGGGACCGGCCCCCTCACCTGCCGGCCACTCCCCCTCCCCTGCGTGCCTCCGCTTTGTCCCATCTCTGGCTTCAAAGCGTGCAGCATTGCTGGAGTGTGCAGAGAGGTGGCTGGAAGCAGTGACAAGGACCGCACTCCAGGCAGGTGACAGAGGCCAGATGGCCAGTCTCTGCCCTGCCTCCACCCCGCCTCAGCTGGGGACGGGGGTCCCCGGCAACAGCACTTTCTAACATGTCCACTCCAGTTCCAAGTCTGCAGCCAGCACAGTCCTGGGTCCGTGGTGGCGGGCAGCAGGCGTCCACTCACCTGTGCGTGCTTCCGGGAGGGTCCCCAGAGCCAGTAGTGTCCCGCAGGCCGTGCTTGTCATCCCCTGCCCTACCGGGAATGGCTGCTGCGGTTACACTGCTCTGCAGGTGGGTCGGGAGCAGATGCTTGCTGGGTACCATGAGGGGCTTGGCTCCAGGCTCTGGGCGGGGCACGCCCCAGGGTTGACAGGCCCTGCTGGCGCCCCAGGGTCAGCAGACAGGACGTGGCAGCACACAGGACGTGGTTGTGGCTTCTTGGGAGCTGCTGGAGCCTTTTGGGCCAATCGTTACTCACTTTAAAAAAACTTCTTTTTATTTGAAAGAGATTTACATAGAGAAGGAGAGAGAGGCCTTCCACCTGCTGGTTCACGCCTCACGTGGCCATGATGGTCAGTGCTGAGCCAATCCGAAGCCAGGAGCCAAGATCTTTATCCGGGTCTCCCAAGCACTTGCTGTCCTCCACTGCTTTGCCAAGCCACAAGCAAGGAGCTGATGGAAGGTGGAGCAGCCAGGACATGAACTGGTGCCCACACGGGATGTTATTGTCTGCGTGTGCAGGATTAGCCTGTGGCAGCACTGTGCTGGTTTCCGCCCACCTTTTTCAAGGAGTGCAAAAATAGGTTTTTATGCTGCAGGCTGTAAGGGCCCTAGCGGGCCAGGTGAGCTCTGTGGATCTGCAGTGCTGTGTGTGCTGTGCACCTGAATGCCACTGCGGAGGGCTGCTGGGACTGGCAGCACTCGGGCAAGCAATCACTGCCACCAGGGAGGTGCCTGTGTGTTAGCATCCAGTGGCCTAATGCGTGTTTTATGTTTTATCTTGAACTGGCTGCATCTTGATAAATACAGGCCATTCCTTGCATCAGTGTAGACTGCTTTCCCTAAAAGGAAGTTATGTTTGAACCAAACTGTTTTTTAAAAATCTCGATTGTGCAGTTTTGTGGAGGGTGGATGCAGCTTTTTAATTTGCTTGTGCTGCTCTGGGTACTCTCGTATTCCGTGTGTTTGTGATGTCTGTGTCCTGGAGTGTCAAAGCAGAAGTTCTGCAAGGCTGCCACCGTGACGACGCACTGCCTGGCTCTTCCAGCAGGTGGAGGCATGCGGCAAGGAGCTGCGGTGCTGTGGCAAAGGGGAGACGCTGGCCCCAGCCTGGCTACCAGGAAGGGGAGACGCTGGGTCCAGCCTGGCCACCAGAGAGGGGAGACGCTGGCCCCGGCCTGGCCACCAGAGAGGGGAGACGCTGGCCCCAGCCTGGCCGCCAGAGAGGGGAGACGCTGGGTCCAGCCTGTAGCAGACTCGGTAGCGTGATGCTGCAGCACCCTACACGGAATCCTGTGCCAAGCTACTTTGCACAACTTTTTCCTATAAGCGTTCTTAACTCTTGACTCTTACCAGAAGAAATGCCTGGTGAATTATTCAATAATAAAATTCAGTAAGACAAGCAAGGTTGGCAATATGCTCTCAGGTTGTCTCCTGTGCGGCCGTCTGCTGCTGGGGGCTGTGAGGCTCGTGCAGTAGGGTCACACAGATGCGTGTCTGTACACACAGCATACACACAGAGGTATACACACATGCACAGAGGCACACATGCCAACACACACGATGGAAAACTCCAGGCGTTTTTGGTCTCAGTGCGTGAACACAGCCTATGCACTCTCCCATTTGGCCAGAATCAGCGATACGTTGAGTTCTCTCGTGAATAAAAGTTTGTATGTTTCTGCCAATGCATTAAAAACAAAAAGGCAACAAAACAAAAACCCTAAGAAATTCTAGCACAGACTAATCATGAAATGTCTGCCTGGAGATCGGGCTTCTGTGCGCTCCGTGTGTGCCTGTGGGATGGCGGGGCAGAGGGGAGGTCCGTGTGTGCCTGTGGGATGGCGGGGCAGGCTGGCACGCCGGGTCACTGGTCTTGCCTTGGCAGGGCATGGGTGCTTTCCGAGCCACAGTGGGAGGCTGCGATGCGGGAAGTGCGGGGCTCCTGTGCCGGTGAGGTTCAGAGCGGTGTGCCCGGCACTGCTGGGTGCTCCCTCCGCCCCGGTGCCGCTGCCCGCGCTATCTGCCATCTGCACTGCTGACTGGCTTATCAGGTGGCGGGGATCACCATCAGTCTATCGGGAACTGTCATCCTGGGAGATTAACCGCCGCCTCCTCCCTGTGACGCTCAGTGTTCACTAAGTTTTCCATCACATTTTAGCCCGGTGCATTTAGCTCAGGAACTCTAGGTACTTATCTCGCAGAGCGGGGATTTAGCGCTGCCGTACCTCAGACAGCTCCGACAGCTCTGCAGACCTGCCTGGCGAGGGTGCAGGCACCCCCAGAGCTGCTCTCATCACCCCCGTTGGCCCAGAAGCTGTGTGCACCATGGACTGGGCGGCCTCCAGGGAAGTCACTCCAGCCCAAGTCCTGGCTACAGCTGCTCTGTTGAGAATCTCACATAGGCCCCGGCCGCCATGCCACCCTGCCCCCTGTCCTGCATTCTGTGACTGGCACCTTGTCCCATGTCCTGCACTCTGCAGCTGGTATCTTGCTCCCTGCTCCCCAATGCCCCATGCTCTGTGGATGGTACCATAACGTCCCCTGCCCTGCACTCTGCAGCTGGCATCCTGTCCCCTGCTGCCCCCTGCCGCCGGTTCCATCGCTGCCCCTTCCAGGGCGCTTGTCAGCAGGAAGCTGGGGGCACAAGGTGGAGATGGGACTGGAGCCCAGGCATTCCACTGCCAGGCCCTGGTGCCTGCAGCAGCTTCCCCACTGCTGGGCTCAAGAACCACCCCCATGGCCAATGTCCAGAAGGAGAAACCATTTGGCTTTACAAAAATGTCATTAATCATGTCAGGGGTGCGCTCAGCGTGATCGGAGCTGAGCAAGGGGCTGCACAGGAGATCTACACTGTGTGGCTGAGTCCCAGCTTGTCCCCTCTCTAGGGCAGTGTTGTCCTGTAGGAGAAATGCACCCTGCATGCCGGGAGCCTTGACAGAATGTCTTCTGTTTAGCGCTGCAGAGGCCCCCCCATAAGCATGTTTGCAAATTAGACAGGGACCCCCAAGCACCTTCCAAGTTGTGTAAAAGCTGTGTCGGCACTGGAAGGAGGGTGTGTGTGTCTGTGTGTCGTTCAGCGGTGTAAGCCAGACCTGGAGGTTCCCACTGGCTGCGTGGACATGAAGATGTGTGTATGCATGGATGGGGAGGGAGGGAGGGAGAGTGGCTAGACTGAGAGATGATGCAAATGATGGACAGATCTTAAATGATAGACAGCGGCTGGGTGATAGATGATAAATGATCAATCAATGATAGAGACATGGATGGATAAAGGACCAATAAATAGATGATAGGTTGGTGAATGACAGGTGATTTATTGGTAGATGGAGATGGGTGATGGGGGCTTGGGAGCCCATTCGGAAGTCAGGGGATGTGGTGTTTTGCCTGCCGGAGTTTGTTACCTTCGCAAGCTCAGACAGTGGTTGTGGCTGCTTGTGCAGCCTTCCCAGGCCACACTGTGGAGAGGGTGAGCAGCTGGATGGCCAGAGACCGGCACGTCCAATGTGCATTGTGATGGGCTGATGTGTCTGCGGGGACGGGTGCACAAAGGGTTCCTGGTCGAAACAGCAGCATTTGGCTAAGATTGGGTGGGGGAAGGGGGTATTCGGGGAGAATGAAGAGAAAGTAGAAGTAGCTTGGCATTTTACCCAGAAGAACACCGAGTTGTTTATAGTTCCTCCCTCCCCTGGTACTTAATATTCTTTGCATTTTCAGGGGTGAAAATCACTCCTGTCTTCAGCAAACTGAGCAGTTCCCCCACAACGCCACTAGGGGGCACTGCGGCTTGAGGATTTTCCGCTCTGTCCTGTTCAGTGGCAAGGCTCTCTCTCTCTCTCTCTCTCTCTCTCTCTCTCTCACTCACTCACACACACCAGCCAGCTGGAGCCCCTAAACATTCACTTAACACATGAATGATTAGGCCAGCATTTCTTGGAATCTTGAATGACACTGATAAAAATACAGGACAATAAGAAATTTAGCAAGAATCAGAAATAGAGTGAGAGCCATGGAGAGTGGTTTTCTCTCAGCGTGCTTGCCGAGGCCATGAATTGGGAACCATCCCATGGGTCTTGTCCTCCATCAGTTACACCTTCACGGTGTGACACCTCTGAGGCGTGCCTGGGGGATGTAAGCCTGCGTGGGGTGATGGCACACCGGCTGTTCTATCGGGGAAGTGTGTCACTACGTCTCGGGGCTGAAGAATGGCAGCATTGGTGTGACTCACTCAATTTGATTTACTTGAAAAGTTATCAGCTGCGAAATAGAGGGGTCACAGAGTCAACCTGTGATCAGCTTGTAAATGTGCAGCTGCTACGTTCGGCCTTAATTGTTGGGAGCAGCCTCTGGGGAACGGGTATTTGGACAAGAGCAACAGCCTTGGCTAGGGGATGTTGGTAATGTGGCTAATTCCCTGCGGTTGACAGGGAAGCGATGCATGAAAACGCAGAGCAAGCTGTGGAGGGGTGCAGTGGTGTCAGGTAGAGATGGAGCAGTGCTAATGTGCAGAAATTGTGGCTGATTACATGATGAGAGAGAGGCTGAAGACAGCCATGTTGTTATGTGACTCTACTGGGCTCTGGCTTCAGTACACTATCTCTGAGCAGAGGCCACTGTGACCAATTACAGGACAGAGAGGACACTTGTCCCCCTGCAGTGCTGTGTGCAGTGACCCTGTCCTCACGCAGTGCTGTGTGCAGTGACCCTGTCCTGCAGTGCTGTGTGCAGTGACCCTGTCCTGCAGGGCTGTGTGCAGTGACCCTGTCCCCCTGCAGTGCTGTGTGCAGTCCCCCTGCCCTGCAGTGCTGTGTGTAGCCACCCTGTCCTGCAGTGTTGTGTGTAGCCACCCTGTCCTGCAGTGCTGTGTGCAGTGACCCTGTCCCCCTGCAGTGCTGTGTGCAGTGACCCTGTCCTGCAGTGCTGTGTGCAGTGACCCTGTCCTGCAGTGCTGTGTGCAGTGACCCTGTCCCCCTGCAGTGCTGTGTGCAGTCCCCCTGCCCTGCAGTGCTGTGTGCAGTGACCCTGTCCTGCAGTGCTGTGTGCAGTGACCCTGTCCCCCTGCAGTGTTGTGTGCAGTCACCCTGTTCTCATGCAGTTCTGTGTGCAGTGACCCTGTTCCCCTGCAGTGCTGTGTGCAGTGACCCTGTCCTGCAGTGCTGTGTGCAGTGACCCTGTCCTGCAGTGCTGTGTGCAGTGACCCTGTCCCCATGCAGTGCTGTGTGCAGTGACCCTGTCCCCATGCAGTGCTGTGTGCAGTGACCCTGTCCCCCTGCAGTGCTGTGTGCAGTCACCCTGTTCTCATGCAGTGCTGTGTGCAGTGACCCTGTCCTGCAGTGCTGTGTGCAGTGACCCTGTCCCCCTGCAGTGCTGTGTGCAGTCACCCTGTTCTCATGCAGTGCTGTGAGCAGTGACCCTGGTCCCCTGCAGTGCTGTGTGTAGTGACCCTGCCCTGCAGTGCTGTGTGTAGTGACCCTGCCCTGCAGTGCTGTGTGCAGTCCCCCTGTCCTGCAGTGCTGTGTGCAGTGACCCTGTCCCCATGCAGTGCTGTGTGTAGCCACCCTGTCCTGCAGTGCTGTATGTAGCCACCCTGTCCTGCAGTGCTGTGTGTAGCCACCCTGTCCTGCAGTGCTGTGTGTAGCCACCCTGTCCTGCAGTGCTGTGTGCAGTGACCCTGTCCCCATGCAGTGCTGTGTGCAGTGACCCTGTCCCCCTGCAGTGCTGTGTGTAGCCACCCTGTCCTGCAGTGCTGTGTGCAGCGACCCTGTCCTCACGCAGTGCTGTGTGCAGTGACCTGGTCCTCCTCCTACAGTGCCCTCAGTGTCCCCTGTGCTCCCGCAGTGCCATGCTGCCCCTCTGCTTGTCCCCTGGTTTGACAGGAAGGCGCAGGGACTTGGGGCGAGGCTGTCCTGCCTGGCAGACAGGTGTACGCTCTCCAGGAGCCCGTGCAGTTAGGTGGAGGGTGTGGATTTCATGACTGAGGCTTTATTTGGTGTGAATTTTCTTGAGTGCTAACGTGTTCAGCACCTTGCTATTGTCTGGGAGGCTGCATTTGCTGAACAAACATGAGCATTAATTCCAGCCTTGGTGTTAATTTGGCCTCAATAAAACATTCCAGTCAAACTAACATTCCAACAGGACAGAAGCAGCAGCCACGTGCATGCAAGGGAAGCAGAAACCCTAAGTGCTTTGCGATGCCCCGCCACACACACGACTCCAGCTTTTCACGGTGCCTGTTGCACTTTGTCATGTAATCTGGAACTGAATGGCGGTAAGAGGAATGCCAAGCCTTCACTTCCTGTTGAAGAGACAAGAACCTTCTAGAACTGTCCAAACATTCTGCCTTCCCTGCAACAGGCTACAGGGTGCTGGGGCTCAGTGCTGCCTTGGTGCCCCCGGGCAGTGCCCTGTCTGGGTCTTGGTGCTTTGCAGCTTGGGACAGACTGAGCTGTGGGTGTAGATGGCCTTGGCACACTTCCATGCTCCTTGTCAGCAATAAGGGACGTTTCCAACACCAGAAACCCACCGCCAACATGCAGGTGGATGTGTAAGTAGTTACCAACCTGGCGAGGGGCAGCATGGCCCAAGTTATTGTAGCACAGTGTGTGTGAGTGTACAAGTGTTTGTTGTGACTGTGTGTGAGATTATGAGGTGTGCGACAGAGTATGCGACTGTGTGAGTGTGTGTGTGTGTACAAGTGTTTGAGAGTGTGTGTGAGATTATGAGAAGGTATGTGACAGTGTGAGTGTGTATGTGTGTGTGTGTGAGTGTGTGTGAGTGTTCTCCCAGGCCACAAGCAGGGAGTTGGATGGGAAGTAGGGCTGCCGGGATTAGAACCGGTGCCCATGTGGTTTCCGGGCACATGCCAGGTAAGGATCTTAGCCGCTAGGCCACGCCTCTGGGCCCTATTTTGTTCATTTTTAAGAAGTACTGATTTCCCTAATTTTTAAGTTTTGATTTGTGCATCAGCACATGGGCAGGACCTGGAGTGCCCGGGAGGGGAGCGGTGTCCGTCAGGGGTGGGAGCGCCCTGCCCTCACTCTGCCCTTCTCCTCTTGGAAAACACGAACATTAAAACTTCAGGAGTTGTTCAGACCTCTCCAATGTTTCCTGCTTTCTTTTTCAATTCCTTTTTTTCCTCCTGAAATTTGGACTAAGTAAGAATTGTCATTTGGAACTTGATAGGTGTTGGTCAGAGTTACCAGTGTTCAGGGCTGGCGCTGTGATGTAGCGAGTTAGACCTCTGTCTGTAGCCCTGGCATCCCAGATGGATGGGTGTTGGAGTCCTGGATGCTCCACTTCCCTGGGCAGGTGGCTGAGGGTTGCCCTGAACCACACGGGAGGCCTGGAAGAAGATCCTGGCTCTTTGGACCCAATCCCAGCCACTGCAGCCATTTGGGGAGTGATTCGGAGAACCAAAGATCTCCCTTCTGCTACGGCTCTCTTTTGCTCTGTACTTTCAGGTAAATAACTAGCTAGATCTTTCAAACTACAATGACTTGCTCCATTTCTGGCTCATCCACCAGCTCTGGCAGTGCCTGTCAGGGAATCTGGTTAAACCACCATGCATAATGCAGCAATTGGGAGCCCTTTGGGTGAGCAAGGTGAGGCACCTGGGGTTCATTGAGGAAGGGAACCCCCCGCTGCTGGGGTTTGGCCCCCCTGTAGGAGTGTTCAGGGGTTCCGGAGGGGCGCAGGCAGCCCCTGCCCCCACTACTGTCCTTGGACCACGGCTTGTCCTTTGGTACCTCATTCACACATTGAGCTGGATTCCCCAGTGGACCTCGCACACATTGGGCAGGACCCTATGGCCGTGGGGAGATGCCCCTTCTCCTGCAGACCAGGTGGAGGCCAGGCTACTGTGTAGCTGACCCTGGGGTGGGGCCTGGCAACACGGGCAGCTGGGCCAGGTGTGCCCGAATGCGGGCCACCCTGTGAGCAGCCGCAGCTGTGCTGTGCACGAGGGCTCAGGAGGTTCCTCTGGACGCTGCAGCCTGCTGCCACGTGGCCATTTAGTGCAGTGCGGAAGGAAGCTTTCTTTGTCAAACTCTCCACGTGCATCTGCTACTGTCTCCTCCAGGAGCTGTTGTCGGCCCTTTGGTCTCTTCTGAAACATTGACATGTTGCCAGCAGCAGCACAAGCCTCTGGATGGGGTTTCCATCTGGAGACACTGGGGTGACGGGGAGTAGAAAGCTCACAGTTAAACCTGAGCACTGCGCACGCAAAACCACAAAGGAACAGAATGACAAGCTGATCATGTGCAAATCCCAAAATACGATACCAAAGCATGAACTTTGTCCACAGACAGGACCTGCCACCTGTCTGGGAATCACAGGCCAGGTGTCCTGATGCCCTGACGTGCTCACAGTGATGAGGAACTAGACAGGCAAGCGGACATCTCTGGGCCAAGCAATGAACGCATGGACAGATGTTGATGGTTGAGTGAACATAAACCCAAACAAGGTTCCACCACCATCCATTTAAGTAGCTTACTGAACAGGAATTTTGCATCCTGCCCTGGGCTGGTCGCTCTGCCCCCATGCCAGAAGGCAGACCTAGAGTAGCTGGCCCAGGGCTCAATCCCCCGAGGTCAGCATCGGAAGGAAAGAACCTGGTCATGCCTGGCCACTGAGATGAACACGGGCAGCAGGCAGAGCAAGCTGTCCTGCCACCTCTCCATCCTGCTGCGGGCTGCCGGCCTCCCGTCGGGGTTGCTGCGGGCTGCTGGCCTCGGCCTCTCGTCGGGGCTGCTACGGGCTGCCAGCCTCCTGTTGGGGCTGCTGTGGGTTACTGGTCTCGGCCTCCCGTCGGGGCTGCTGTGGGCTGCTGATCAGGAAACTTGAATCCCTGCAGAGACCAGCCACTGGCCCAGGCAGGAGGCAGGGAATGGCAGAGGAGAAAGAGCCAGGCACCTGGAGAGCTTTCCAGGGCCAGGCTGCAATGTTCCTGAAGCTCTGGGAAGAAAGGCAAGGTCTCTAAGGTGATCAAGTTAAGACACGAACCCAGTGGAATTGGGCCCCGCTGCTGGTGCCCTTGTGGGACGGAGACTGAGGCCCAGGCCCAGGACTCGCTGGGAGAAGGCCCTGTTATGAAGGAGGGGAGGGTGCAGGCAGGCACCTGCCAGCAAGGGTGCTTCAGGGCACAGCAAGGGGCGAGGCAGGGCCGGCTGTGGAGTCTCCTGGACGCACCACTGAGAGCAGCTGCCACTGATGCTCTCGCTGGTGGAGGGCAGGCTTAAGTGGGAGGTGGGATCCGCTAGAGACTTGGCAGGGTGAGTGTGGTGGCAAGCAGGCTGAGGTGGGCACGGAGGGCACAGTTCCTGAGGTCACTGGGCAGAGGCATTCAGGTACAGGGCAGTGTGGCTGGGGCAGGGCGTGCTGCCGGGGAGTTGGGATTTCCGTCTGTCCGTCTGCTTTGCACTGCTCCTGCGTGCACTGTTCTCATCTCATTTGCAGTTTGTCCTTTTATCACAGGCTCTTTTGCAGACTGTTCTAAACTTTGCTCAAGTTCAAATTACCGAAATGTTTTCCCCATGGATGCCATGTAACTGGCTGTGGAACCGTAACCTTGAACATGTTTCTTCTGAATGTGGTGTGGGTTTACACTTCAGCTCAAGTGTTCTGGTTTGAGTAGCAGATACCTGCTCAGATTGAAGTTCACGTTGTTTTTGTGCACATGTGCTTCCCCTGTGCGTCCTGCTGAAACGATGGGCTGCATCCGCACCGTGGCTCTTGTGCACGATCAGAAACGAGTCAGCCACGCGCAGAGGGCGCTCTGGGCCCTGTGTGGTGTTTCACGGATCTGTGTCTGCCCCGGCTCCATGCCGATTAGGGTAGCGACAGTGTGACCTTGAGGTCATCCAGTGTGATTCCTTGCAGTTGCTTTTTTGTGTCATTGTGTTAGCTCTTCCAGGGCCTTGTCTTCCCTTACAAACTTTAAAATAATATTTTACATTTTTGTAAAATATCTTGCTGGCTTTTTAAAATTAGGATCTATTGATTTGCAAGGAAGAGGGACATAGAGTGAGGGAATGACAAAAAGAAAGAGATCTTCTGCCCACTGGTTCACTCCTTCAATGGCCACAACAAGCAGAGCCGGGCCAGGCTGAAGCCAGCAGCTCCCACGGACAGCGCAAGCTGGCCAGGCTGAAGCCAGCAGCTCCCACGGACAGCGCAAGCTGGCCAGGCTGAAGCCAGCAGCTCCCACGGACAGCGCAAGCTGGCCAGGCTGAAGCCAGCAGCTCCCACGGACAGCGCAAGCTAGGCATCCCACAGGCAGCAGAAAGTAGCCAGGGCTGGGAGGGCCGAGGTCACTGCATGCTTCAGAGTTTACTTTCTGTCCTCCAGGCAGCATGTCTTCCTGCGACCAGCCAAGGTGGACGGTGGAAGGGAGCTCTCTGGGGCCTCTGCCCTCCTACCCAAGGAACTGGCCAAAGGCATTTGCGGCAAAGGCCATCGGCTTGGGGGTCAGGGTGTGGGGAGGAGCCTGGAGGGGTGGAGCAGTCTGTAGCAACTCCATTGAATACTTTTCAAATACCGAGGCACTCTTGCGTCACAGGAGTAAACGCACACAACAAACCTTACGTCTGCTTGTCTGGGTCTCCCGCCGTGTAGGACACGCATAGGTTCCAACGAAGGCTTTGGCTTCCCTGATTTCTGCTAATGTTTTGTTCAAGGTCTTGTTACCCCCGTGCGGGCTTGGCCTACCCTCGTCTGTCCTGACTTCCCGCGCAGAGCTGGGAGGAAGACGTTGTGACGCGATGGTGTTGGCCTGCCTCTGCGTGTGGGAGGGCAGCCCGGCGAGCCCTCCCGGGTAGCCACCCGGGCTGGAGGGTCCCGAGGTTCTCTGCGAGCCTGGGGCTGCTCCGCATTCCTTTCACCCTGATGGGCTGTGTCGGTTGGCTTCTCTTCGTCCGGGCCGTCAGGTGCATGTGATAGCGTGGTGTGATATTCCCTTGTTATTCTTTCAATGTCTGGAGGAAGGTGAGCCGCAGTAGCCACTCTTCTGTTTCTGAGATTAATACTTTAATCTGAATAATATCTTGTAGACATCATTTATGTTAGAAGTTATGTTATTCTTTTTATTGATATTGTCACTGATTTTTGCTATTGCTTTTCTTGTGTAATTTCACTCATTTTTGCCCTTCTCTTTTTCTCCCCCCTTTTCGGATTAGGTTTTTTTACTGTTTGGTTTTCTAGCTGCTTGACATAGCACTTAAATGATCGAATTGATGACTTTCCTTTTTTAACATAAACATTTAGTGATATATATTTTTCTTATCTCATTGCTTTAGCTGCATACACCAATTTTAATATGCTTTCATTTTTATTCAGTTTAATGTATTTTTGAATTTCTTTGAAAAGTCCCGTTTGACCTGTGGATGTTTTAGGTCTTTACAATTAGTCTTCAGGTGCTTGATGACTTTCTTGTTACTGTTTTGTTGATAGCTTTCTAGTTGGAGAGGTCAGACACCTGACAACTCCCTTTTGCTTCACAGCTCAGGCTCTGCGCCGTTTGGCCCACAGTTCTTGGGGTAGCAAGTGTCGATTAGATGCCATTGGTTCAGATAATCCGTATCCTTATTGATTGTCTGCCTTGTTTTTTCATTTAGCTCTTGTAAGTGGAATGATTAAATCCCCAACTATTCAACTGTTCAAATGCATATTCCTGCTCTCAGTTCTTGCTGTATTTTTTTCCCCAGCTCTGTTGCTTGGTGCATATGTGCATGGGATTGCTGCTTTCCTGGGTGCTAGCCACACAGCAGGCAGTGTGAGCAAGGAAAGCTCAGACTCGGTCACAGCGAGTGGTGCGCTGGCCGACTCCCACTCTTCACTTCTGTTTGTCTTCTCTGCCTTCACTTCTTCCACCTTTTCATGGAATAGTGGGGACATTCATGGAATAGTGGGGACATTCATGGAATAGTGGGGACATTCATGGAATAGTGGGGACATTCGTGGAATAGTGGGGATATTTCGGAAGTCTGTGTTTGGGCACCGGTAGTATTTTCTGAGTGTGTTTCTTCACATTGCTTTCTTCCTGGGTGCTCCAGGACCACTTTATGTGTGTGATTTCATGGCGTTACTCTGCCAGTTGGGTGATGTGTAGACATGGGACTTCTCAGTTGATCCTTTGCCTTTTATAGTCATCTTGACTATTTCCTCTGAAGCATGTAAACCACATTCTGCAGTTACTACTTTGTTGTAATAGTGAAACTCAAGGAAGACTGTTGTGTTCATTCATTTTTTTGCTCTTAAGTTAATTTTCCTTCTTGTGCCAGGGTCCACTCCTTTAAGCCTTTTCTTTGTGCTTGGAGAACTTTGTTCTATCATTTCGTAGGAGAGTCTGCTGGCATCAAATTCTCCTCGCTTCGTGAACCTCCAGTTGTCTGAAGATAGCCAGGAACTGCCTGGCTGCAGCTCGGCATCCCCTGGGATCCTGCCGCTGAGGACCCACTACGGCCTCTGAGAGCAGACACCTGCAGCCTCTGTGGACACGTGGCGTGGTCCTCTGGCCAACATCATGTGCTGCCTTCAGAGTCTTCTTAGAACCTGAGACCAGAGTCCAGCATCATAGGCAACACTGGCCCCCAGAATATCTTTTCTTTTTTAAGATTTTATTTATTTCTATTGGAAAGATGGGTTTACAGAGAAGAGGAGACACAGAAAGAGAAAAGTCCTCCATCTGCTGCCTTACTCCCCGTGTAATCATAATGAACTTACCCAGGAGTGCAGGGTCCCGAGGCTGTGGGCCATTCCCCTCTGCCTTCCCAGGTCATAAACAAGGAGCTGTATGGGAAGTGGAGCAGCTGGGCCACGAGTCAGTGCCCAGATGAGATGCCAGTGCTTGCAGGTGGAAGATTAGCAAGTTGAGCCATCATGCCTGTTCCACACCCCCATCTTCAATGAATTTCAATGAGATTTGATTCATAACGAATCAAGATTTCAAATTCTGTCTTAAAGAAAAAAAGTAGGTTTCAACTTATTTCTGCAGCATTTTTTTTTCAATAACATTACTAATTTTGATTTTACAAGAACAACGAAATCTAGCTTTTGGCTTTATCTTCAGGAGATGGTCAGGCTATCGACATTTTGCATATGCTAACAGTGCTTGTTGGAGACTACTAGTGATGTTTTCCATGTCTTTCATGTTGCAGACTACTCCATGAACCAAGTGCACACTTGACAGTGCTCGGATGCTTGTCCTTCCGGAGCATGGCCATGGTCTTTGGACAGTGTGAGTTTTTGACTTGATTGCCACAAAGCTCTGAGCCTAATTGACAGCCCCATCATGGAAAGTATCCAATTTCTGGTTCACTTTCGTTTCTCAGTTATGTGGCTTTTCATTTCTATATATAAAAACATGTATATAATATATATCATATATACCAAATGCATATCATATATATATATAAAGATCTATTTATTTTCACTGGAAAGGCAGATTTACAGAGAGAAGCAGATACAGAGAGAAAGGCCCTTTGTCTGCTGGTTCACTCCCCAAGTGGTTCCCACAGCTGGAACTGAGCTGATCTGAAGCCAGGAGCCTCTTCTGGGTCTGCCATGGGTGCAGGGTCCCAAGGCCTTGGCCATACTCTGCTGCTCTCCCAGGACACAAGCAGGGAGCTGAATGGGAAGCGGAGCAGCTGGGACACTAGCTGGCGTTCACGTGGGTTCCTGGCACAGGCAAGGCGAGGACTTAGCCACCAGGTCATGGCGTTGGTCACAACACGTTGTTTAAGTTTTTACTTCTTTGTGTTTGAAGAGGAGGACATACAAGATGCCTTCCACCTGCTGGTTTCACTCGCCAGTGCCCCCAGCAGCCGGCGTGGGTCAGAGCGAGGGTCCCTGAGCTCTGGGGAGGTCTCCCACAGGGGCAGGGGCCCAAACCCTTGGTCTGTGCTGCCCAACAGGGTGTGTTTGTGTGGGGAGCTGGGTCCTGCGCAGAAGGAGGATCCATTGCAGCTCTTTGATGAAGGAGCCAGGCTGTCCACGTGGTCGCTTAGCCTCACTCCTCGCCAACACTTGTGTGTAAAACATGTTCACGTGTGGACATAGTTGTCAAATGTAAGGTCCCCCAGAATGTTTTTGGGAGGAGGCTACAGGTCTACGCAACAGCTGTAGTTATTTCCCAATTATCTGTGGATTTTGTTGTGTGATCTCATATGGAAGCTCAGAAAGTTCCAGAAGCTACATGCTGTTGACTCCTGGGGTTCAGCTAGCATTGATTCAGGAAGCGGCCCGGTCTGTCCCTCTCCTGGGTGAGGGCCCTGCTGTGACCTGGAAGTGTGCGGTGAACAGTGCTGAAGGCCGCAGCAAGGCTGTCCTACGCTGAACCGGGAGTGTGTCCTGGTTGCCTTTGGAGCTGCAGTTCTGCCTTGGTGCCTTTACCCTGAAGGCCCTTGGCAGTGTAGACTTGGGAGCCCCAGCTGCACAGAGTGCAGCAGGCACATGCTGAGATGGCAGCTGGCTCTGATGCGCTTCTGTCACATGGTTCTCCATTCATGTCAGCAACTGCCTATGTTCTGGAGAGTTCGGGAACATTCTGTCCAGGAGCTCACATGCCATCACCTTATGTCCTGAAACCCAGGATGTAAATGAGGACCCAGCTGCCAGTGTCCCCCTTTGTCCAGCTGCCCGCAGCTCCTTTGCTGCCAGGTTGTGTGGGAGCGCCCAGCGGAACCGGTGTCCCCAGCGAGGGAGAGGCGGGGTGGGTGCCTTGGGAAGGCCTGTGTTTTCTGTGTTGGTTGCACATTTGTCTCAGCACAGGGAGCAGGCACAGCCACTCCTCATGGTGCTCTCCTGGGGCTCCCAACAGCTCTGCCAGCTGTGCGGACAGCATTGTCCCACTCTGTGGGCGACTGAGGCCAGGCAGCCAGCACTGAGATGAAGCGCCCTCGTGAGAACAAACACAAGCAGGTGACTAGGGCTGCCCTGGGCTGTTTTCATGGAGCCAGCGATGGGCGATATTGATGTGCGGTGGTCTGAAAGCACTCGTGTTCATGTTTATGTATCCCTCATACGTAATCATAAATTAAGTGGATAGGCACCTGGCCCTCAGCCTTTTTGTAATGTATTTGATTAATAAAGAACTTCATGAATGGAGTTCTGCCCGAGTGTTGGGGTGAGAGCTACACTTGTAAAAATCTTTTACCTTTTTTACCACATGACTTTCTTTTTCATAAAGTGCTAGTGGACATAGTTCTTTTCTCAAAAGTATTTTCTGAGCGGATAAGAAGGGCACCTCCCAGGCACCTCCTGTCACTCCTCTCCCCAGATGTTCACAGCAAAGTGGGAGAGTGGGGGCTTAATTTGGGTCTTTGGCAAGGGCCAAGATGAGCACTTCAGTGCCCACTGCTGGCCTCGCAAGAAGCGAGCAGGGACTCTGGGCCAGGTCCCCAGTCAGAGGACTGGTCCCCTAAGAGCTGGACCGCACACCTGTCCAGCCGTGGCCATGGCCCTGTCGCCTGCTCCCTGCACTTTGTCTACCCAGGACTTAAAACTGTTTTAAAGAAGTCTGCACCTCTCCAGTTGTGGCTTTAGCACTCACTGCCAGCGCGGTGTGTGCCCTGGCAGGCTATGGAGCTGTGCTCACGCGCACACAGCCCCCAGGCTCAGACGGGGTGCTCATTGCACTCACACTCCTTATTCTGGGGTTCAGGCCTGCAACGGGGCAGTCCGTGGAGTGTTATCATCTGGTTCCCCCCCAAATTCCCCATTGAGAGGCTGTCTAGCTCTGGGGTACATGGCCCCAGCCCCTCTCTCGCCAGGACTGACTCAGGCCCAGCCCCCCGACTTGGGGCTCGCATACAAGTCCGATCTGCTATTTTTCTTTGGGCAATGATTTATTTCCCCCTTAAATTGGCTGGACCAGTTAGTTTTTTATTTTTATTAAGTCACACTATTCTTAAATGAAACTATTGATTTAAAGTCAGCTTAGTGAGGATTTAATTTGTTTTCGGGGAATTAGGGCAGGTAGCATGGGATAATTTTACAATACAGTTGAGCAGGGCTTTCCTTCACAGTGCCTCACCTGCTTTTTTTTTCCCCCTCTGGCTTAACCAACGTTACACATTTTCAAGTAAATTGTGGAAATACATTCATAAATCAGTCCTAATTCCTCTGGCTGATTAAGGGTGATTCACAGGAGTGTGTGCCACGACCTTGTCCCATTGTCCTCACGTCGGCGGTGCACCTGACGCATGCAGAGCACCTGTGTGCACATGTGCTCACGCACACACAGAGCACCCGTGTGCACATGTGCTCACGCACACACACAGAGCACCCGTGTGTACATGTGCTCACACACAGAGCACCCGTGTGCAGATGTGCTCACTCACACACAGAGCACCCGTGTGCACATGTGCTCACACACACAGAGCACCCGTGTGCACATGTGCTCACTCACACACAGAGCACCCGTGTACACATGTGCTCACGCACACACACAGAGCACCCGTGTGTACATGTGCTCACACACAGAGCACCCGTGTGCACATGTGCTCACTCACACACAGAGCACCCGTGTGCACATGTGCTCACACACACACAGAGCACCCGTGTGCACATGTGCTCACTCACACACAGAGCACCCGTGTGCACATGTGCTCACACACACACACAGAGCACCCGTGTGCAATGTGCTCACACACACAGAGCACCCGTGTGCAGATGTGCTCACTCACACACAGAGCACCCGTGTACACATGTGCTCACGCACACACACAGAGCACCCGTGTGTACATGTGCTCACACACAGAGCACCCGTGTGCACATGTGCTCACTCACACACACAGAGCACCCGTGTGCACATGTGCTCACGCACACAGAGCACCCGTGTGCACATGTGCACACACACACACAGAGCACCCGTGTGCATATGTGCTCACACACACAGAGCACCCGTGTGCACATGTGCTCACTCACACACACAGAGCACCCGTGTGCACATGTGCTCACACACACAGAGCACCCGTGTGCACATGTGCTCAAACACACACACAGAGCACCCGTGTGCACATGTGCTCACACACACACAGAGCACCCGTGTACACATGTGCTCACACACACACACAGAGCACCCGTGTGCAATGTGCTCACACACACAGAGCACCCGTGTGCACATGTGCTCACACACACAGAGCACCCGTGTGCACATGTGCTCACTCACAAACACAGAGCACCCGTGTGCACATGTGCTCACACACACAGAGCACACGTGTGCACATGTGCTCACACACACACAGAGCACACGTGTGCACATGTGCTCACTCACACACAGAGCACCCGTGTGCACATGTGCTCACACACACAGAGCACGCGTGTGCACATGTGCTCACACACACACAGAGCACCCGTGTGCACATGTGCTCACACACACAGAGCACCCGTGTGCACATGTGCTCACACACACAGAGCACCCGTGTGCACATGTGCTCACTCACACACAGAGCACCCGTGTGCACATGTGCTCACACACACACACAGAGCATCCGTGTACACATGTGCTCACACACACAGAGCACCCGTGTGCACATGTGCTCACTCACACAGAGCACCCGTGTGCACATGTGCTCACACACACAGAGCACCCGTGTGCACATGTGCTCACTCACACACAGAGCACCCGTGTGCACATGTGCTCACTCACACACACAGAGCACCCGTGTGCACATGTGCTCACTCACACAGAGCACCCGTGTGCACATGTGCTCACACACACAGAGCACACGTGTGCTCATGTGCTCACTCACACACAGAGCACCCGTGTGCACATGTGCTCACTCACACACAGAGCACCCGTGTGCACATGTGCTCACTCACACACAGAGCACCCGTGTGCACATGTGCTCACACACACAGAGCACCTGTGTGCACATGTGCTCACACACACACAGAGCACCCGTGTACACATGTGCTCACACACACAGAGCACCCGTGTGCACATGTGCTCACACACACAGAGCACCTGTGTGCACATGTGCTCACACACAGAGCACCCGTGTGCACATGTGCTCACACACACACACAGAGCACCCGTGTGCACATGTGCTCACACACACAGAGCACCCGTGTGCACATGTGCTCACTCACACACAGAGCACCCGTGTGCACATGTGCTCACACACACAGAGCACCCGTGTGCACATGTGCTCACACACACAGAGCACCCGTGTGCACATGTGCTCACACACACACAGAGCACCCGTGTGCACATGTGCTCACACACACAGAGCACCCGTGTGCACATGTGCTCACACACACACGCAGAGCACCCGTGTGCACATGTGCTCACTCACACAGAGCACCCGTGTGCAGATGTGCTCACTCACACAGAGCACCCGTGTGCAGATGTGCTCACTCACACACACAGAGCACCCGTGTGCACATGTGCTCACTCACACACAGAGCACCCGTGTGCACATGTGCTCACACACACACAGAGCACCCGTGTGCACATGTGCACACACACACAGAGCACCCGTGTGCACATGTGCTCACACACACAGAGCACCCGTGTGCACATGTGCTCACACACACACACAGAGCACCCGTGTGCACATGTGCTCACACACACAGAGCACCCGTGTGCACATGTGCTCACTCACACAGAGCACCCGTGTGCACATGTGCTCACACACACAGAGCACCCGTGTGCACATGTGCTCACTCACACACAGAGCACCCGTGTGCACATGTGCTCACTCACACACACAGAGCACCCGTGTGCACATGTGCTCACACACACAGAGCACCCGTGTGCACATGTGCTCACTCACACACAGAGCACCCGTGTGCACATGTGCTCACACACACAGAGCACACGTGTGCACATGTGCTCACTCACACACAGAGCACCCGTGTGCACATGTGCTCACACACACACAGAGCACCCGTGTGCACATGTGCTCACACACACAGAGCACCCGTGTGCACATGTGCTCACTCACACACAGAGCACCCGTGTGCACATGTGCTCACACACACAGAGCACCCGTGTGCACATGTGCTCACACACACAGAGCACCCGTGTGCACATGTGCTCACACACACAGAGCACCGTGTGCACATGCTCACACACACAGAGCACCCGTGTGCACATGTGCTCACACACACACACAGAGCACCCGTGTGCACATGTGCTCACACACACAGAGCACCCGTGTGCACATTTGCTCACTCACACACAGAGCACCCGTGTGCACATGTGCTCACACACACAGAGCACCCGTGTGCACATGTGCTCACACACACAGAGCACCCGTGTGCACATGTGCTCACACACACACGCACACACAGAGCACCCGTGTGCACATGTGCTCACTCACACAGAGCACCCGTGTGCAGATATGCTCACTCACACAGAGCACCCGTGTGCAGATGTGCTCACTCACACACAGAGCACCCGTGTGCACATGTGCTCACACACACAGAGCACCCGTGTGCACATGTGCTCACACACACACACAGAGCATCCGTGTACACATGTGCTCACACACACAGAGCACCCGTGTGCACATGTGCTCACACACACACGCAGAGCACCCGTGTGCACATGTGCTCACTCACACAGAGCACCCGTGTGCAGATGTGCTCACTCACACAGAGCACCCGTGTGCAGATGTGCTCACTCACACACACAGAGCACCCGTGTGCACATGTGCTCACTCACACACAGAGCACCCGTGTGCACATGTGCTCACACACACACAGAGCACCCGTGTGCACATGTGCACACACACACAGAGCACCCGTGTGCACATGTGCTCACACACACAGAGCACCCGTGTGCACATGTGCTCACACACACACACAGAGCACCCGTGTGCACATGTGCTCACACACACAGAGCACCCGTGTGCACATGTGCTCACTCACACAGAGCACCCGTGTGCACATGTGCTCACACACACAGAGCACCCGTGTGCACATGTGCTCACTCACACACAGAGCACCTGTGTGCACATGTGCTCACTCACACACACAGAGCACCCGTGTGCACATGTGCTCACACACACAGAGCACCCGTGTGCACATGTGCTCACACACACAGAGCACCCGTGTGCTCATGTGCTCACACACACAGAGCACACGTGTGCACATGTGCTCACTCACACACAGAGCACCCGTGTGCACATGTGCTCACACACACACACAGAGCACCCGTGTGCACATGTGCTCACACACACACAGAGCACCCGTGTGCACATGTGCTCACTCACACACAGAGCACCCGTGTGCACATGTGCTCACACACACACAGAGCACCCGTGTGCACATGTGCTCACACACACAGAGCACACGTGTGCACATGTGCTCACACACACAGAGCACCCGTGTGCACATGTGCTCACTCACACACAGAGCACCCGTGTGCACATGTGCTCACACACACAGAGCACACGTGTGCACATGTGCTCACTCACACAGAGCACCCGTGTGCACATGTGCTCAAACACACACACACAGAGCACCCGTGTGCACATGTGCTCACACACACACAGAGCACCCGTGTGCACATGTGCTCAAACATGCAGAGCACCCGTGTGCACATGTGCTCACACACACAGAGCACCTATGTGCACATGTGCTCACACACACGAGTACATGCTTTCCCCGTGAGGGTCACTGCATTGCTTCCTCCTGAACACCACATGCTCCCCTTCTTCCTGCTGGGGGCTCTTTTGATCCACTGACAGAAGGGATGGGCCTGGTGGGGCTGCTGCTGCTGCGCCCACGCAGGTGCCACCAGCTGTGTACCTCCAGTGCGCCCGGTCCTCCTGGCTGGCCTCTGTGGGTCCCCAGGTAGGAGGCAGAGAGGCCCCTGAAGGACGGGGCCTAGGAGGCCTCTGGGCCAGCAGGGCAGGCTCCTCGCTGGCTGCTTCAGGAAATGGCATGCACTGTTGCCAGTCTGTTATCTGGATGCTCGCCTGTCGCTATCCATTTCCGAACGAGTCTTCTCTGTATGTTGAAATCAAACAGACTCAGAGCCATTTTCAGATTAATGGTCCTTAGTCTAGAGATTTCCAAATCATTTTGGCCAATCATTCTCAATGTCTCTGATTGTCCTCCAGCCTGTCTCTCCAGGGCTGCTGGGCCCAGCTGACTGAATCCATGGGCCCTCCTCTGCAGGTCCAGCTGGCCCGGCCCCACCTGCCCTGATAGGCGAGCACACAGAGGGAAGGCATCTCCATGTCACTCTGGGTCCTCTATGGCTCATCAGCGAGGGAGGGTACTTCGAGGGCGCAGCACCTCTGGCTGCTATTTTCCCTTGAGCCTTATTCGATGGTAGAAGGCAGCTGAACCCCAGGACTGCAAGAGAAGCAGGCGATCCAGTGCCCCCGCGTCTAGACAGTGCCACTGCAGCCGGGTGGCTGGGCCTGTGAGATGACCAAGGGGCTGCCCGTCTCCAGCAGATGGAGGCTGCGATGTGAAGGTCCGCCTTGGTGTGAATGACTCACCAGAGAAACAATAAGAACCAACCAACTGTGCCAGCACATGTGGGTGGCACAGAGCACTGGGGGCATCGTGGCATTGCAGTACAGAGGGGGAAGGCTGTGACGCTGTGTGACCACTGGAGGAGCAGCAGCTAGAATGGGGACAGAAGGCCTGCGGGTGGCAGGCTGAGAGCCGCCTCAGCCAGCACAGTTCTAGAGCGACGGCCGAGGGAGGCAGACGAGGCGAGCCCGGGCAAGGCGATTCTAACAGGCCAGCTGGCACCTCCCCACCTGCCACTGGGAGGGCAGACGACAGGATGGGCAGGGAGAGGTGCTTGGGCATCCCCGAGTTACGTGTGCGTTTCTGTTCGTTGACACAGGTGTTTCAATAGCTTCAAGGTCAGTCGCCAAGCATGTTCCTGTGAGAGTCGCCAACTTGCAAACACCTGACTTAGTCAAGAGGCGAGGGGGGCCTTATCACTCTCCTTTCCCTCACGCACCTGTTGGTGGGGCGGAAACAGAGCATTCTGTGAGTGCATCCTCAACCAATTATGCTTATTTATTCGAGGAGCTTGCTGTAATTGGTAAGTAAGTCATTTTAATTAATTTAAGCACTAAGATATCTCTATAAAAGTGAGTTATGACAGAAACACTGATAAATTAGACTTCATGAAAATTAGCGACTTCTGCTTTCCAGACGACTCTGTCAGCAGAAGACCAGCTGCACGCTGGAGGCAAACGCCTCTGTCCTGGGCCTCAGGTGGAGAACACACTGGGGACCAGAGGCCCGGGAGTAAGGCAAGCCTCAGTCCAACCCACGGGCCTTCGCCATGCAGCGTGGACAGCTGCCCAGTCTGCACAGGAGACAACCTCCTCTCCGACAACGCATGCCCCAAACCAACCAGAGCAGCCATCGGGACACCTGCTGACACCAACCAGGTAAAGTGAAAACGGAGTAACAGCTTGCAGCATCTCGGGAGGGGAACGCCAGGACTCAGGGGTGCAAAGTGGAGGGATAGCTTCACCTTTCCTCCAAAGCTGAGGCTGCACTCCCCTCCTGCCCTCACCCGTCTTGCTGCCTGGCCTCATCCTGCAGTCCCCACGTGTCCCTGCTGTGTCTACCTATGGGAACCAGACTGCCTGTCTGAACGAACCCGTTCCTGCTGAGCTGTGTGGGACAGAGGCTCCCTAGGAGCTGCTGTCGGTGATGGGGGCATGGCTGCCACCCACGTGAGGTTCCCTTCACACAAACTAGGAAACGGCCGAATACCCATGACTGCCTCTCATAGGATGGCAAGAGAAGCTGAAATCAAATAACCCCCACCCTCGGACCCCCTTACTAGCAAGACACACACTGATGTGCGGTTACTAGGGGTGAAGGGTGGCCGAGGAGGCACAGCCTGCAGGATGCGGACGGCAAAGGGGCAGAGTCCTGTGCTCTGTCTCCAGAGCCTCGAGGCCTTTGTCAAAATCGATAGTTGTCACACGAGACCGCCGTAAATCTGACTACAAATCTGCAACCGGGGAAATAACAGCCCTCTGAATTTACCTTAGGAATGCTTGTTCGCTCCTTCTGCTCGTGCTTAGGAAGCAGGTTGGTGGTGTGGTCCCCTGTGCAGCTCCTCCCCAGATCCATCTCCTGTTCCCAGCAGGCAGCCACTGCGGCTCACCTTCCTTAAATCTCCAGGGGAATCTTCACCATTACTTTGCAAATTAAAAGGATGAAGTGGGTGTAACAGCTTGGGCAAGACACAGTCTTAAATAACTGGGAATTTGATAAAATCAAAACAAGAGGCCTGAAGCCCTCCAGCTTTCGGGTTTCCTTGCTGCGAGTTTTAATCACTAAGGTTTTCAGCACTAACACAACTTCGTTCTGGTGCTACTTTGCGAAACTGCTTCTGTCTGCATCGACCCTGTAAACACTGTTCACGGAGAAGTGAACGTGGGGCTTCGCCCCGGCCGGGCTTCGCTTTATCCGTTGGCTTTCCTTTCATCCCATCTAGAATCTTCTGACTGCAGAAGAGAGTAGAAGTGTACATTTCCAAGGCTCTGTCCCAAAAGGCTTACAGAAATGTGAAATTAAAAGATAAATTAATTTTGGTTTGAAACATGTTAGAAAGCCTGAACAGACTTTTTCTAATAAACATTTTCACAAAGTTTTTGAAGACTAAGGCATTTTGCAGCTAGTAAGAGGCAGGGAGAATGGCTGAATCAGGTCTTTGGCATGCGTGCCAGACACCTGTTCCTTATTCTCTCTGTCGAAGAGCTTTTTTCTTTTTTCTAAAAAAGTTATCCTAGACTGTTATTGCTTGAGATCTGCAGGATGAAAAGAAGTGACGTTCACCCCAAAGTATTTTGCTTGGAAATTGTGAGCTGGAGCTAGGTGCCCTCTTGGGTTTGGTAGCCATGCTGAGAGGGGTGGAATGCAGGGAGGCCATGGCAGGTCTGAGCCCAGCAACCGCCTCTGGGACTCCCATTGTGCCCACACTGCCGCTACCCGCCCCGGGCCCGACCCGCCTCGTTCTGGGGAAGTGTGGTAGCGCGGTGTGGGAAGTGTGGGCAGCGAGGTGGCTGTAGCAGCCCTGCTGCCTCTGTGTCACACCGGAAGCTGCGTTTGCCCCTGTGGGGGCAGTTCCAAGGCATCGGGCACCAGCCTCTGTGATGTCAGACCCAGGGACTGGCCTGGGAGGCACACGGGGCCCTCTGCCATCCCCGCGTCACCACTGTGAGGGCCACCATGACTGTCCCAGAGAAGGAAGAGAGGAGCTCAGCAAGCCGGCTCAGGGATCGGTCCCCAGCAGGAGAGTGGGAGTGTTTGTCTGACGGCCGCCCCTGGTCCCGTCTCTCCGAAGGCCGAGCAACGGAAGGTGTTCCGAACGCCGAAGCAGGAGGAGGAGGGGATTGCTCTGCTGATGCACCTGTGTAACTGTAGGTTTTAATTTTGCTTTACATTAATCAAACAACAATAAAAGCCATAAAACCCACTAAGATGCATTTTTAACTTAAGATCCAATGCTAAGCACCCAGGGAGTTTGCCTATTGTCTTCTCCAATGCCCTGTAAAAGGAATTAGATAGCGGGAGAAAGCAAGAAAAATGGAGCCACTGCCTTTTCTGCAAAGGAGGGGAGAAAACATACAATAAATTCAGGGTGGTGGGAGTGAGAGCGAGGCCAGAGGTAAATGACGTTTAATTGTGTGAGCCGCTCTGCCCCTTATGGTCTCTGCCAGCTGCTGCTGCTATTGCGCCTTCCTGTTTCAAGATGAAAGCAATGATGGTAGACACGTGCACACACACCAAAGAACCTATTTGGACTGGCGTGTCAGCTCATCTTTATCAAATGTTGCACTGGTATATTCTGTTGCCATGCTTCATTACCCCAGAATGGCATGCCTGAAATGTCGGTCTGTTCTATAAACCCAACAGCTTTTCCACACAGGCGCCGTCTGACAGGGCGATAGACGGGGTTTCCTCCACAAGCGAGTGTTTGTAAAGGCTGGGCAATTAGGGAGAGAGAGGGAGAGAGAGAGGGAGAGAATGAGAGAGAGAGAGGGTGAGATGGAGAGAAGAGAGAGAGAGAGGGAGGGAGAGAGAGGGAGGGAGAGAAGGAGAGAGAGAGATGGAGAGAGAGAGAGGGAGAGAGAGAGGGGGAGAGAGAGAAAGAGGGAGAGAGAGAGGGGAAGGGAGAGAGGGAGGGAAGGGCAGAGAGAGAGGGACAGAGAGATGGGGGCGGGGGTAGAAAGGGAGGTGGAGGAGAAGAAGGGGAAAGGAGAAAGAGAAGGAGAAGCAAGGAAGGAGAGAACAGTACAAGTCATGCATGTGTTGTGTATGCATTTTCAGCCTTTGAAAGTAAAGCAAGCATAAAGACTGCACAAGGCATGTGGGTTGTTTTTACAAAGGGCCATTGTCCCTGGGCTGGGGAAGCCTACTCAGACAGCAGAGGGGTGGTTAAAACGAGGAGCTTTGGAAGGATTTCTGGTGAAGCAGAAGAGGCGGCAGGGAAGGCACTGAGGTGGCCGGATGGCTGCAGCCTGGGGTCTGCCTGCATGTCACCCCCTTGCCTCAGTCTCCGTCTTACCTCCTGGTGGCCTGTGCAAAATCAATATTTTAATCCTGTGTGATATAGATTAAGTTCTCGGGAATTAGAACGGGGTGAGGCCAGTATTCTGTATTTCCCCTTAGAGCGTCTATGATGATGACTCTTGCAGGTCGGCGGGGGGCGGGGGGAGCCTGAAGACTTGGCCAAGCCTCCACCCTTGGATCCGTGTGCTTCCCTGTGGGGACCACGGGACATCGTCAGGAGCTCCTAGGTGACCAGAGGCAGCTCTGGTTTCCTCTGAGCGCCACTATCCCTGCCGTCTGGTGGCCCTTGGAAGGAGGGGACAGCAGTGGCTGATGGGCAGCCCTAGCATGGGGTCCCAGGGACCAGCAGCCCTATGCGGTCGCTCACACTGTCACTGTGCGGGTGCACAGCACATCCACGGATGTCTAGTCTGGGCTGGGCTGGACAGAACCTGGGCTGCTCAGGAGTGAGCGTGTCCCCGGGGCCTGGCCTGGGCCGCTGAGGCTGGGGGTGTTAGAACTCAGAAGCCTTAGGATTTGGGATGAGGACCTGTGGGCACGTACCGTGGCTGCCAGATCGCGCTTTTGGCCACGAGTAGGGCCACCAACACATGCTTGGTAGAAGTCTGCCACGGGAACCATCACTCCACGTTGGAGAAGCAGCAGCAACAAAGATGATTCACTCAGAAGAGGTGGAGTTTTGCTACAGAGCAGGCCATGCGAGTGTGCTTGGGTTCCAGATCTTTCTGGGTTTTCTAGGTGCAGAAGAGAAATTGCATTGCTGTGTGCCCCTCCCCCATCTCACCTCATGTGCGTGTATGGGGATAAGATGGGAGGAGGGGGCTGCTCCGTGGAGGCTGCCTGATCCCCCCACCTGCCTGTGGAATTGTTCTGTGGTCTCTGACTGGTCTGGGAGTCCCCAAGGCGCTGGGACTAGCCCGCAGTCAGGCCTCCTGCTTCTTCCCAGAGGTAACCTGGGACTTGCTGGGCACCTTGGCAGTGGGCTTTGGGTGTTGTCACTCACTCCCGCCCCACTATTCTTCCAGAAAGGCCTCTTGCTACGCCTGGCCTTGGCTTTGGGATGCACAAGTCCCCTTGACCCTTAGGGTCCTGAGCTGCTCTGCCAATCTGAGGCAAAGGCTGTTGTTTGCCTTTCTCAACTGTTTCAGAGGAGCTGGTGTGTGTGTATGTGTGTGTGTGTGTATGTGCATTCTAAACCCCTCTGTACACAGCAGACAAGTCACACAGTGCTGGGCAGTGTCCAGCAGTCACCTGGCCTACGTTCCCGTTCAACACCTGCATGCCCGGAGCCCGAGCTTCCCAGCTGCCAAGGCTGCGTCTCCATGGGACTTTGGACAACATGACGAAGCACGCTTCCAAATGAGCAACCAGGAAACCCTTTGGCAGCCCAGTGGCCCTGTGCAGGGCTGTCTGGGCAGGGTGGCTTACAAGCTGGGAGCTGGAGGCAGACCTAGTCACAGCAGGAGTGGTCCACGTGCAGTGGAGAGGAGATTTCAAATCTTAAAAATCGGAGATTTGGGGTGACTTTAATGTCATGTCTGTGATACGAGAAGCTGCAGAGAGAGCCCAGCTCTGGTCTCGGACTCTGGGAGATGTCCCTGTGGAGGACAAGGAGACACTGCTGTTCCCTGGGAGCGTCCCGTCCTGTGCTGTTCCCTCCTCGTCTGCGTGGCAATGGGCTTGACCTGATTGATCCAGCTGGGGCGGGAAGCGCCCTGGGACACGCCTTCTGTTGGTGATGGCGCCCTCCCGACCACTCCACCCCAGGCCTGCCTTGTCTCACCACCTCTCCTTTGCTCTCCAGGCAGCTCTTGGGGGAGGAAGGGAGAAAGCGCCCTCTCGGGGGAGCGATGGATATTGTTCTAAGGGAGGTGTTGTTCAGTGTCTGTGAGGTGTGAGTTAACGAGGCGCCACTGCCTGTGACGGCTGACTGTCAGCGCTTTGATGGATGGCTGGGTCATCCTGGTCTGCAGGATGTCCTTAATCTGCTGTCCCTGTCTCTGATCTGCTGACCTGACAGTGACTCAGCTGAGGTAGAGCTGAAATTAACATGTCATTTTCTCTCCTTATTAAAGAGGGGGGGTGGGGGCACCAATGGGGAGACAGGGGCTGCTGCAAGCAGAGTGTAGGAAAACGGCTTTCCGCAGCAAAAAGCAGGTGCCTGCAGGAAGTCCATGCAGGGTAGTGGCTTCTGCTTTATCCTGGGGAGCAGGTGCGGAGGCCACTTGGGCCAGGCCAACAGGGAGGGATGCAGGGAGGAGAGGGGCCTGCAGCCTCTCCTGGGCTCCAACCACTCCATGCCCGCCACAGCTGTGGGACAAGCCCATTTTTTGGCAGTCACTATTCTGCCTTCACCAACACTGGCTTGGAAAAATACTTTTAGGGTGCATATTAATTCAGAAATGCAGCAAATTGCAGTCTGTTGCACTGTAAGTTCCAAATCATTTCATTTTGTGTCTGGGTTTGTCACTTACCACCCTGAGAAAGTGTGATAGGGTGCTGGACTGACACAGATTGGTGACAAAGCAGGGCTGTGTGATAACTTGTCTGGGTGTTTCCTCTCCTCTTCCGGTCAGCTGTGCTTTCTGCCTAACTTCTATGCAGCAGGGTGCAGGTCCTACTCCTGTGACAGGGAGCTGGTCAGCGGAGCTGAGCACGCTGGGAGAGGCACTGGCTGCGTGGGGTTTCTGAGTGCAGGCCGGTGCCAGGCATCTCTGCCATGGAACCCTCTCCGTGCTTGGGCACCCCGGCTGACCCGCGGCCACCAGGGGATGGGCACGTGCTGTCCCAGTGTGGCTCAGCTCTGGGTGTGACGGACCCTTGATGTCTTGCCTTAGCATTATTTTGGATTTTCCCAGACAACTTGTGACTTCAAGTAATTAAAAACTTTTCCAGTGAAGAAATTTGCAGAGTATAATGAAACGGTGAATATTCACACGTCAGTGCAGCCCTCGTGAAGTTCCTCCCTTGGCTGTGTGATTTCCAGGCGTGCCAGTGGCCTCAGCTGTGCGGTACACCAAGGGGTGATACGGTCAGCATTGCGCTCAAGGCTGAGCATCAGTGGTGCGTGGGCCGGGGCCATTGCTGGGGACATTAGAGGGGCTCTGGGGTGCCCCTGTCTCACCTCAGGCATCTGGGAGCAAACACTGAGGACCCGCTGTGTCTGCAGCACTGAGCGCCTACCTCCACCAGTGGCTTTGTGGAAACCGTGACCAGTGAGAGCTAAGCCGAGGCGCTGCACCTGCCCTTTGCCGCTGAAGGACCCTGTGACATGCGCGTGCGCCGCCCTCTCCTGGGAGCATGGGGAGCTCTGCCACCCCAACAGTCCTGTGGCCGCGTGGTGCGCATCTCTGCAGGACACAGGGGGCTGTAATGAATGAACAGCCGGGGGACACCTGCCCCTCCCTTGTTAGAAATGCAATCCAACGTGCGACAATTCGAATCCAGAGAGGATGAGGCCGGCTGGCCGTGGTTGGAGCCCAGCGTCTATTTGCGTTTGGGGCTAGAGCTGACTTTTTTTCATCCCGGGGACAAGCCACTTTATCACTGGTGCGGTGGGAGTGCTGACTGGCAAGGAGAGGATGTGTGCGGGAACAATGGGTGCGGGCTATCTGTCCTGGCGGTGTGGCCTTGCTTGTTCCGGCCGATCCTTGATGCGGAGGCTCAGAGGAGAAGCCTCCAGATAGGAGAGAATGAATCTGTCACATCCATTTTTCTTCTTTTTCTTGAGGGTGAATTTATTTTTCATGTTTTGAAAGGAGTGTGTGACCATGTCACCACAAGTCCTTTCTCCCCTGGAATCATATTTCCATTTTCCTTCCGAACAAAGCACATATTTAGGTCTCAATATCTCATTGGTTCATCTTTCTCTGTCCCAGCAATCCCTTTGCATCCCAGACTTTATGCCAAAGAGAGAAGTGTTGTGAATGCAGCTCGTAATGATGATGGATTACAGCGCGACGCCGTGTGGTCGGCAAGTTGGCTGCAGCGCCCGAGCCTGCTGCCCTGCCCGCTCGGCTCTGAGGTACAGAGAACATGGATTTTGGAATCCTTTCTGTGGCGAGGACAATGGATACGGCTTGTTGGAGGACTGGAAACCCTGGCAGGAGGAGGACCCTGTGGGATCAGAAGCATACCTGAGTGGGGGCCTGGCCAGGCTCTGGCCAGCACCCAGCGCCCAGAAGGCAGTCAGGAAATGGGCCTCCATCCCAGCATGGGCCCCTCGGGCAGACCTGTGCCCACACAGCCACCTGCACTGCTGTGCCTGGACCTCCTGACTCAGCATGGGCCCCTCGGGCAGGCCTGTGCCCACACAGCCACCTGCACTGCTGTGCCTGGGCCCCTGACATTAGCTGGGGAGAATGGCTCAACCCACTAGGGGCATAGCCGGAGTCTCTGCTCACCTGGCAGCTTTGTTAGTCATTGCCCCCTTCACTTTAAACCCTATTGGGACTTGTAGCTTCCCCTAGATAAGCTTGCCTGGCGAGTGACTGACCACAGACAAAGTGTGGGCACCAGTAGTGTGGCCGCCTTCAGCAACCTGCTGCTGCCCCGCCCTGTCCACAGGAGGTCTTCCATGCCCTGTGGTGCTCCAGTCCCCTCTAGCTTCTCCAGGGGACGTGTGAAAAGCAGCTTCTGGCACGTGCTGCAATTGTGTCCTTGTCCTTGCCCCGCCTAGCCCTCCCTGGCCATCCAAAGGCCCTCCTCTCTTCCCCTTGGTTAACCCTTTGCAACCCTGTTCCTGTCTTCTCCTCTCCAGCTGACCATTGCCTACCCCTGACCCCAGTGGCCAAGGACAGCTGGGGCCTCTCAGCACCTGGGGTCCTCCCTAGCACACAGCTTCTCCGTGCTTGCTCTGCTCGGCCCTTGGCAATCAGTCTGTTGCTTGGCCCCAGGAGGCTTTCCCCCTCCTGGGGACTTCTCTGGATTCCAAGGACCGGACTCTGCCGAGGGAGCCAGAGCTGATGACAGCTTCCCTGGGAGGAAACGGACGCGGGCCAGACATTGGAGGTGCCAGGGCTGAGCGAGAGAGGGCTGCTGTGAGCACTCGCCTTGTCGCTACCCCGAGAACTTCCATGTCTCCTCCGTGCTGATGGGGAGGACACAACCTAGTCCAAGCTCGGCAACAGAGCTCTGGCTGCGTTTGGATGGCGGATCACCAGGGGTGGCTCTGAAGACCAGGGCAGCCCCAGGAGAACTTGGAAGCCATCCACCTGACAGGTGGCGGGGGTCCTGGCGAGGGGATGGAGGCTGGACAGACCGGGGTGGACTTGGCACAGCGTGGAAGGGTGAAACAGAACTGGGGGCGAGTGGAGAGGGCCTAGGGGGCCAGGAAGACGTGGGAACTGCTCCTTCAGTGCGGGCCTGCTGACTTTGTGGATACGCAAACGGTGGACAGCACAGGGGTTCCGAGGCTGTCCTACGACCCGGCCACTGTGCCACAGTGGGCGGCACTTGACGTCACTTCCTCCGTCCTCAGATCTCGTTGCTTCATCTCTCATGCGTGCATTAATGAAGCTGTAATGTTACGTCTTCCTATTACTTGGAAATCTTCTCTTTGCCAACCTCGGTGCCACCTTCTTCAGTTTTCGTCCATGCTTTCCCTCTTGAAATAGCCTTGTCAACAACTTAAATGATTTCTTTGTAATAGTGGTAGGTAGGTGGCTGTAAGCAACAATGCAGAGAGGCCTTCTTTTTCTTCCACGTTGTTCCCTCAGTGGTAGGATCTTGCAAAACTGTAGGCCAATATCCTAGCCTGAATCAGCTGTGCCCATCTTACTTGCAGTCATTTGTGTGTGTGTGTGACATTATGCAATTTATCACACACAGGTGACTGCATCATTAGCGGTTCTGTCACCATTGCTTGTTTGTTACCAAATCCATGCCACTGCCACCCAGCCTGAGCCCTGACCCTCAGCAACCACTAACCTCTCCATTTCGACACCTTAAGAATGCTATGTAAACACAACCATGCGTCTTTTCGATTGACATTTTCCGATCAACAAAAGCTTCCAGAAGATCCATGTAAGGCATCCGTTGTTTCTTCGACAGAGTGGTACTTCAAGGAGTCCCCTGCTTCACTCAGGGGAGAGCTTCTCACGGCTGTGCCTCAGCTGTGCACGGAGCTGCTGGGGAGACCGGCAGAGGCGCCTGTGGGCAGCTTCCCAGGAGCCCAGTGCTGGGTCACAGGGCCGATCTCCACATTTCAGTGGAAAGCAGCGAGTGTTTCTGGCATCTCCTAATTTCTGTTCTCACCAGCAGCGGGCAGGGCAGGGCAGGGCAGGGCAGGGCCGGGCAGGGCAGGGCAGGGCAGGGCAGGGCAGGGCAGGAGGGATGGAGTTTCCTTGCAGCCTAGTTCCATTTGAATTCTAACGTTTCTGATTCGGAAGGGAGGCTGCGTTTCCTCCACGCATGAGGTGGGGCCTGTGTCTGTGTCTGTCCCCTGGGAGGCACGTCTGCTCGTGACCGCCATGTCCTTCTTGGGCTGTTTATTGCATTACAAACCCTGCGGTTGAATTTTGGAACTACACAGGCTAGACACTAGAAGGTGACAGGCAAATGTTGGCCTTTTCTGCCTCCTAATAGGCTCCTTCACAGAGAAAACTTCACAGAATTTTGAAGTCTCATTTGTCAAGGGTTCCTTTAATGGAATGTGTATCTGGTAAATTCAAGAACCCATTTTCTATAAATTCTGGAAATTCCCCCCTCCCTTTTTTTTTTTTTTTAAGAATTGGCATTTTAGGTGTTCCTTTGAAGTGCGTGGTTTGCTTTTCATGCAGTTCCCCTCTGCTGCCAGGTCTGGGTTGAACTTCATTCTCTGACCGAGGACGTCCAAGTGTTTGACACAATCCATCGAGAAGCCTGTCTTCTCTCTGCTGAGTGGTGGGTTCGTGTATAACTAGTTGTAGGTTCTGTTTTATTTCACTGATCCATGTATCTGTTTGCAAATAGCACAGCCTGATTAACTGTAGCTGTATTGCAAGTCTCGTTTCAAAATGGTTTCTGCTGCTGTAACTCTTGTGCTTTTCAATCTGAATTTTAAAATTAACTTGTCTAGACTTACACAAAACTTTGCTAGGGTTTTGATGATAACTTTCTCTAAACTATAGCTTAGTGTTGGGTAGGTAGACATTTTCTATGTTAAATCTTCTATCGAGTAAGCCCAGATTTTCTTTGAGTTCTTTTTGTGTGTTATTTAATTTTCAAAGCATAGATGCTGTGTGTGTTTAAGTTTTTTTCTTAGATATTTCATTTTGGGTGGGGGTGGTTACAAATGATGTGCTTTTTAACTCTGAGTTTCAAATGTTCATTGTTGACATTCCCAATGGTGACTGTGTGTCTGCGTTGTTCTTGAGTTCTACAAACTTTCTGAACTCACAGTTTAACTTCAGGACTTTTCTTATCTGTTCTTCAGGAATGAATATGAGGAAAATAATTTAATTGTTAAATAGGGACAGTTGTGTTTGATTCCTTCCAACTGATGTTTCTTAGTGTGTGTGTTTTTTTCTTACTGTGTTGAAGTTCAGGAGCATGGCAAGGACATAGCTTTGCTTTATTCTTGACTCAGATTGTCCTTGAACCTTTCTTTCTTTTGGAATAACTAATTTATTTATTTCAAATTCAAAGTTACACACACACACACACAGAGAAAGAGAGCACGAGAGAAGTTCGTCCTGTTGGTTCACTCCCCAAGTGGTCACAGTGGTCAGGTTTCAGCTAGGCCACAGCTAAGAGCCAGGAGTCAGGTGCCAGGAGCCAGGGGCCAGCAGCCAGGGGCTTTGTCTAGTTCTCCCACATGGTGTCAGGGCCCACTCTGCGTTAGGATGGCCAGGTCTCACCCAGGCCACATCCAGGAGCCAGGAGCCAGGAGCCAGGAACCAGGAACCAGGAGCCAGGAGCCAGGAGCCAGGAACCAGGAACCAGGAGCCAAGAGCCAGGAACCAGGAACCAGGAGCCAAGAGCCAGGAGCCAGGAACCAGGAGCCAAGAGCCAGGAGCCAGGAACCAGGAGCCAAGAGCCAGGAGCCAGGAACCAGGAGCCAAGAGCCAGGAACCAGGAACCAGGAGCCAAGAGCCAGGAGCCAGGAACCAGGAGCCAGGGGCCAGGGGCCAGGGGCCAGCAGCCAGGGGCTTTGTCTAGTTCTCCCACATGGTGTCAGGGCCCACTCTGTGTTACAATGGCCATTTCTCAGCTAGGCCACATCCAGGAGCCAGGAGCCAAGAGCCAGGAACCAGGAGCCAGGAGCCAAGAGCCAGGAACCAGGAGCCAGGAGCCAAGAGCCAGGAACCAGGAACCAGGAGCCAGGAGCCAGGAGCTTTGTCTAGTTCTCTTACACGGTGTCAGGGCCCACACTGTGCCACAATGCTGGTCCTCTCACTGATTCCTTTTTGTCATCAACTATGATACACAGAAATTTTTTGAAATATTCTTTAGTAAGATGAGGGGGTTCCTTGTATTTCTAGGCTTCTGAGACTTTTTTTAAAGCCATAAATGACTTCCCTAGTTCTGAGATATACTCTGATTTTAGTTAAGACATCATGATGTGGAAGGTGGATTGGAGGTGAAGCAGGTGAGTAAGATTCAAGAGACAAGGCAAGAAAAGTAGTGAACTGTCAGTGTTCCCTTAAGCAGGACAGCCGGCACTGAAAGCATTGTTAGGCCAGGTGTCAGAAAACAAATGGGCAATCCAGGACTGGGCGCCCAGACTTGACCTCACTTTGTTGAAGTTAGGAAGTGTAAGGAGAGACCCCTGCTTTGGGTGCACCTAGGTCCCAAGGGAGCCGAGGGAACAAGGCATAGTGAGACAGAAGTTGATGGCTCCAGCCTGTGAACGCTGTGTCCCTCCAGGGACGTGGAACACAGAGCCCCAGCTGCGTAGCCACCACGTGTGGCACCGCTCACAGCCGGAGTGTGTCTACTGCGCTTGCTGAGAGAGGGATGTGGGTAAAGGTAGCACAGACTTATTCAAGGCGCTGTGATGTGCTGAAGGGTAAGGCGAACTCTGCTGCAACTTCTCGGGCAGTGCACCTTTCCCGGGACGGCCAGGGGCATGTGTTGCTCTGTGCGCATGCTCTCATACAGCAGCTCGCCCGGTGCAGGGCAGCAAGCAACCCAGGAAGCTGCACAGGCCTCTGCTGGGCACAGCTTTCCCAGACTCGGCCTGGGCGGCACTGTGTGAGGCGTAGTCAAGAGAGTGATTCTGCTGCCGCTGCCAATCAGCAGGTCCCTGGGAAGGAATTATCCGGGTAGATAGTTTGTATTATACTAAATCACATGGATTCAGATCTTAAGATAGCACAATGATTTTCTCCAAAAATAGGCACACACAGTGCCTCTAAACACGACGGCCCAGGGGCTCAACGGTAAATGAAGATTGCTACTGGCAACGGTGAAATGCAATGGGGAAATTGCAGACAGGTGTAATATTTCTGAAGGGAAGTACACGAATAGATAACAGCCTTAAATATCTTCATATATATCATCCTCATAACACTTCCAAGAGTTTATTTTAAGGCAAGTTTCAGAGATTGTCTTTGAAAAATTACTGGCAATTTATTTGATAAACTGGAAACTCCGTTCATAATTTTTTGTGGGAAGGATCTTGAGTTTAATAGAGAGGTCCATTCCTTATTTTTATATCTGAGTTTCTCGCATGATCTGATTGAATGTGGGAGGACATAAGAGCAAGTCATCAGAGGACACAATGGGCAGAGACACTGTCCATGGGAGGATTAGGGAGGTGTCCCCCCTCTCAGGGGAGGGCACCCAGTCTCTTATCTCTCCTTCTTCCTTGTTTTTCTTCTCTACCTCTTCTTCCTTCTTTCATCTTTTAAGCTTAAATTTATTTTTCCATAAACTGTTTCAACCCAAAACAGCATAAACATTTAACAGTGCTTCCTGGCTTTGAGTAGGATACAGGTCTGAACTGGTCACGGGGTAATCGGGTTATGTTGGAACAGCTGTCAGGACAAGCTGGACTCTTCTCTACACTTCTGGGCTGGGGTCAAGGCACCTTGGAACCCTGGGAAAGTTCCTTGGAACCCTGGGAAAGTTCCTGTCAAGCCTGCCAGGGAATTCTGGTTCTGCAGAGATGCACTGCCAAAGAAATGGGCAAATGAGTACACTTGGCACTGGGTTAGCAACGTGTTGCCTTCTTGCCAGGTGATTTGCTGAAGACCCGATGGTCGCCTAGGCTGAGCTCTCCAGAAAACGTTCTCAGAGCTTTCATAGGACAGTGTCATGGCTGTCCACAGAAGCAGCAGTGCACTGACTCCATCTGGAGTGGGTGGGTCGATAATGATTTTGGGTTGCATCAAATATAGATTTTAAGATTCCTTCTCTCCCTCATCTCATGCTCTTTCCTGAAAGCAGGTTTTAGACTTCTTTCAGTCATATCAAATTATATTGTATTTAGGAAGCTGCAGCATCTAAAAACAGCTCAGAAGAGCTGGGAAGCTCTGGGTGAGGGCAGGAAGTCCCACTTGAGCAACGTGGCGTGGTTCTAGGAAGGCCTGAGTGCCCCTGGCAGGGTGTGGACCACAGGTCCTGTTGGGTTTGGGATTTAGGGCTCTGACCTCAGCTACCTTAGGAATCTGTAAGGTGAGCCCTGGGAGGCAAGCTGGTGGGAGGCTATGCTGGCTGCACAGGGGCACAGGTCAAGCTCCGTGTGCCACTGCAGAATCTGCTCTGGTTTTAATTCTGGAGACTCAGAAGAGATTTGGATTTGATCCATACAGTCACACTGTTCAGATCCATGTTTAGGAACGTGGCTGAGCTGTTCTCCTTGTACCTGGGCACTGGGATTGAAGCTGAATGTTGTATAGGTCTACAGGGCTGTTAGTAAGTCTGTGTCGTAGCACCTGCAGTGCTGTGTCTTCTGAAAGTAATACTGTCCCCCCAGCAATGTTATCAATAATAATGCAACCACTGTAGAAATGTCAAACCACACAGGAACAAGTTCTGGGAAGGAAGGTCTGCACCGAGGTGGCAGCTCACAAACAAGGGCCGTGTGCAGATCCAGAGCCACTCATCCCACTGTAGATTCAGATACAGTCCTGGCAGAATCTGCTCTTGCTGCCATCCATCAAGGAATCCGGGTTTTCCCAATAATCCGCCCGTGCCTTGGGGTTATTGGTCTGCTGCCCCAGGCCTGCTTGTTGCCTGGCTGTGGACTCTGAATGGGCCCACAGATAAACTCCATACTTGTTTAGGCCTGTATTCAGTGCAGTCCTGTGTAGCCTGTGACTCTGCAGGACCCACTCATGCCACCTGCTCATGCCTCTGGAGGAAGGCCAGCCAATGTTGGTCTGCCCGAAGCTTTTGAGATGCCCCTGTAATTCAGTTCCTGGTCTTCTCAGCCTCAGTTTTGAAGCAGCTATGCATGCTCAGGTGCTCCGACCAGCATAGCCAGTAACGTGGACAGAGAGAGGGTCTGGGGATGAAGCACCGACAGGAGACCAGTGATGGTAGAAGTCTGCCGAGTCTCTCTCTGTTGCTCCTTCACCTCTCCTTATGTATTCTTCCCCTCACATCCTCATTTAGCAGGATATTGGATACAAATGAGTCCAATTAGTCTAGGTGTTTTTAGCCACAAGCCCAGTTCCTGTTCCTGCCCAGGCTAATGAGCACTAATCAACTCCTTAGCCCACAACACTCGGGCAACACCAGAGGGCTTGTTCGTCTCTGCTGGTGCCCACTTTGGCTTGACTTCAGAATCTTAAGTTACTGCCTGGCCTGTTTCCAGCCCCCATAGTTGCAGTCTGGGCTGGTGCTACCCACCTGCAGCCTACCCATTGGCCCAGAGGAGCCACAGCCATCATTCCAGCTGATTGTATATTGGCTGTATGTGAGCCCAACACTGGGTGCTGAAATACAAAGCAAAATACATCCCCCTGAAACAGGCCTGCCAACCACAGGCTCGGCAGGAACTCAGCAACTGCACAGTCAGGCTCCAAGCCCTCTTGCTTACATCAGGAAGGTGATCCCACACGCCCAGGTACCAATAGGAGCTTCCTTTCCTTTGCAAAACCAGACTAAGGACTGGGAAATTGTTTGCTGCTTCATGTGTACAGGCAAAGGAGAGAGATGACATGGATCAGGAATAATCAGGTCAGCACGACACCTGCGAACTCAACTAACCAACCTGAAATAACCGCAGGCCTCTGAACTTCTTGACAAATAATTCAAAACAAAACTTGGGTGATGCCAGGCACCACTGTTGGATCACTACTGCACACATCTGCATCCCATACTGGAATACTTGAGTATACATCCTACCCCGGAACCCCCTTCCTGCCAGCACACGGGCTGGGGCAGCAGGTGCCCACTGTGGTGGGTAGCTCTCTCCCCTCATGTGGAAGACTCACATGGAGTTCCAGGCTTCTGGCTTCAGCCTGACCCAACTCCCTCTGTTCGCAGGTATTTGGGGGGAATAGACCACTTCCTTGGGTGTTGAATAAATAAAAAATATTCAGTTATAATAGCTACTTAATAGAAGTGCTACAAAATTCAATAAGACACAGAGAACCAAGTGAAATTTGGAGAATAGTACATAGATAAAAAATTAGAAATTTGATAGAAGAAATAGCAACCATAATAATCAATATAAATCCTAGAGCTGAAGAATACAAGGATAGAAACAAACAATGCAACAGGGAGCCCCAGCAGGTGACTTGTCATACAGAAGGGAAATATCCATGAAGCTGAGGACAGATCACGACCAATTAATGAGTCTGAAGAAGAAAAATAATGAATGCAAAAGTGACAAGGAGGAATTGGGAGAGAAAGAGGGCAGAAAAACTTTCCGAAGTTCACAGCTAGAATCTTCCTAATCTTGTTAGGCATTTGGATCTGGACTCACGTGTATTGAAAGGACCCTGAGCAGGGTCAACTTAAAGACTAATCCCACAGACGTTGTAATCAAATTGTCCAAAATCAGAAACGAGGAAAGTGTTGGAAGCAACAACAGAAGAATGCCTTGTAATATACAATGGTGGATTTTCCCATGGACACATTCTAGATGAGAGGCTGGTGTTCTGCTTCCATGAGCAAAGCTGCTGCCTTAAAGCATCAGGTATGAACAGTGGCTCCATTCCCAATCTAGTTTGCTTGATAATGCATCTGGACACTTGATCTTAGCCAAAAGGCGGAGAAGTGCTTGGTGATGCTCCTGTGAATGCAGTGGAGGATGGGATGCTCTTGCTCCGCGGGAGTTTCTGGATGGAGCTCTTGGCTGCTGGTTACACCTCACCCAGCAGCCGTTACTGTGACCAGCTGGGGACTAAAGCAGCAAATGCAAGATCCTTCTGTTTTCTCTCCCACTTTCTCCATTACTCTGCCTTTCAAATAAGTAAAAATAACTTAAAAAATGTTCATGGAAAAAGGGAATTAAATAATCTTATCAAATTCGGAATACTCTAAAACTGTGTTTATCTCTGTTATGAAAAGGCAAAATATTTAAAAAAAATCATAAAAATTACTTGTTCATGGATACTCAAAAAGACGCAAAGGATGCTGTTAACAGCATAACACATTGTAAGGAATTAAAATGTAATTTTAGTGTGTGATTAAAGGTTGTTAACAGCTTAAAATAGACTGCCATAACTCTGCTATGTTTTACATAAGCCTTATAGTATCCACACAGAAAAAGCTTCTAGTAGAAACATAAAGAGAATGAAACCAAATCCAACCATCATCAAAAAAACACTTCTGTATGTGACAAAGGCAGTCAGAGAGGAGAGAAGGGACACAGGGAACACAAAATAGTAAAGACAGATGAACAAAATGGCAGTGCTAAGTCCTTTCCCATCAATAGCTGCCTCCACCGGACAGGCAAGAAACCCCATCAGAAGGGAAAAGTCACAGTTTGCTGCTTGAAGGAGATGAAAGCGTAGGGGACGCACCCAAGGCGTTCGAAGAGGAAGGTTGACCAGCACAAGTAGTTCCAGTGAGAGAAGAAACCGATTTCAGATACACACTTCACATCTCAAGTTTCTAGAAGAACAAACGAAGTTCATGTCTAGCAGAATGAAGGAAATGCTAATTAGAACAAACACACAATAAAACTGTTAGCAATGCTCAGAGCTATGTTTTCGAGAGACAAATAACTGGATTAACAGGGGAAGAAGAGACTCAGGGCTTAGCGGAACCCCCAGGGAACAAGGCAAATGGCAGCGGCACGTCACAGAAACACGATCATGACACGACGCTGAGCGGCTGCACTGCTCACACCTGACGATCTGCAGGAAATGAATGAGCTGCTAGGCACACACAGCCTTCCAGCCCGGCTCATGAACAGACAGAAAATCTGAATGAGCAATCCAGCCTAAACACCCACCTGTTTGGACTCGTGCTTATATGTGGACACGTGTCCACATGTATGTAGAGTATACGTGTGCATGCGATGCCCCTGCCAGCCCCAGCTGCTGAGAACAGGCAGCCTGTGGGCTGGCACATGCTGCCTGGGTGGCATGCAGCAGTCTGGCTATGTCGGATGGGGACAGACAGCCCTGTGGAAACCTGCCAGCTCTCACAGGGAAGCGGCTGAGAGGTAGAGCTCCGTTCCCATGCACTTGCCGGACTCTGAGCATGGGGAGAAGCCAGGGAAGGAGCTGCTACAGGGCAGGCTCCTGGTCTCTCTGGCCGGCCCAGGCCCCAGCTCTGCTCTTCAGAAGAGAGGGGTTTAAACACCTTGCCCAGTGCTTCAGCTTACCATGTCCCCAGGCGGAGTGTGGGACAGAATAACTGAGTTCATTGTGGAACCGTTAGGCAGTGCCCTGCCTTGCTATGCCACTGCGGCCTGCAGGGGTCACATGCCCGCATCGTGAAGGACGTTCCTGGGAACAGTGAGGAGAGCAGGAATGGAGGGTGAGAGGCTGCCAGCCGGAGGACCTGGCTGTTTGCAGCTCTGTTGCACTCATGCCCTCAGTGTGCTGCTGAGTTCATGCCTGCAGGTGCAGTTCTCCAGGGCGAATGTAGCCTGGAGCCCGGGGCTTCAGGACATGCCAGTTTCCTGTCAGCAGCTTCACAGACACTGTGGCCAATTGATTCAGCATTTCCGCTTCCAGCTCTCCGCCTGCAGGCCCGGACCAGAGGGGCTGTTACTTGTTTCCCACCATCTCTCTTTTCCTCCCCTCCCCCTGCTCCCAGTAATCTGATAAGTTGATGTGTGGGATAAAATCATGCCCCCTGCGTCTGCATTTCTCATTGTCACCCTGCTGATTTGTGCCAGGGTGTCCTGTGGCATGATTGACTTCAGCCACCACGGACACCGTCCTTCCATCCATTTGTCCTCCAAGGGACACCCCAGAAGACCAGGTGTACATTCACGAACATTCCTCTCGCTGAGCATGGACCACAGGGGAAGCACATGCAGAATCCTGTGCCTAGTCCTTGGGCCTGCCTGTGGGGATGGTGTGTCCACTCTGCATGTGTGTACAGCAGCAGGGGGGCTGGGCTCAGGAAGGAGGGCAGGGTTGCTGCACTGCAGCATCGGCAGGAGTCACTTCTGCCCCACGAGTGTGGGGCGAGCTGCCTCCCAGCCATGCTCCATGGTTTGCGACCACCAGAATGATTGCTTGGCTCCAGCTGTTCATGATCTTGTGTCCTTCCCATGTCCAAGGCCATCGTGCATCTTCTCAGTTTTACGAAGCATAAAACTGATGCTCAGAACATTTAGATCGCCTTCTCCAAGTCAAAAGAAGAGTAGCGGGCCAGTGCTGTGGCATAACGAGTAAAGCAGTCACCTACCATGCTGGCATCCATGCCCTGGCTGCTCCACTAACGGCCCAGGATCGGCAGTGGAGGGTGGTCCAGCTGCCTGGGCGCCTGTCTCCCAGGGATCCCTGGATGAAGCTCCTGGCTTTGGTTTGCCCAGTGCTGGCCCCTGGCTATTGTAGTCGCCTAGGGAGTAACCAGCAGATGGAAGATCTCTCCATCTCTCTGCAACTGGTTTTCGAATGAGTAAATAAATCTTTTAAAATAAAATAAGTAGGTGACATTGAGATTGATGACCCATTCACTCACAACCAAGTCAGTAATCGCATTTATTTATTTATTATTTACACACACAGACATGTTTGTTTGAAAGGAAGAGAGATAGAGAGATGCACAGAGAACTTCCACTTGCCAGCTCACTCCCAAAAGCCGAAGAGCCAGAACTAGGCCAGGCAAGCCAAGAAAAGCCTGAGGATTCAGCCTGGGTGTTCTGCCTGGGCCTCAGGGAGGCCGTTTCCTACGCCGTCCCCTTCTGTCTGCCCTGTGCAGGCAGGCAGGAGCCTGTAGTCTGTGGTCCAGCCAGGCACTTGGACCTGAGAAGGGAGGCATCCCAGTTGGCGCCTTGATCACCGTGCTGGACACACAAAGCAACAGCCCAAGTCTGGGTTTGCATCTTAATCCTTCTTCTCAGTCTGTTGAATGTGACAGGTGCTTGGAAGAAATGATGGCCAACCTACTTCCTCAAAAGAAATCCGGGGACATGCACAGTGACATCCAAAACACCCACTGCACTTCAAGTGGGTGATGGGGTTGCTTGTAGCTGCAGAAAGTAACCAACTTTAGACAACGGAGGCCAGATCACGGAGATTGTGTCACAACTGTGAATGGCACTAAACTTTCCTACTTACCAAGAGATCTAAGGTTGCCGAACTCAGTACTGTGTAATTGCGGCCCTGAGCTGCTAACAGCCGCCGGCCGAATGAAAGCATCCACGATCCCTTCTCAGCTGAACCAGTCCTGGCTTTGTTCCTTCCCCAGACATGGAACAGGCTCCCGCCTGTTAATGTAATCTATGCCCTGGGCAGATGCTCCTGGGTGTAGCTGTGCTCCAGGCTTGTGAGGGAGGGAGTCTCTGAATAACTGTCCAAACTCCCCAGAGAGCAGCTGCCGAGGCGTCCAGGTGGTGTGGATGGGGGCAGGAGCAACCATTTTCCCAACCCCGCATGGCCACCATTCTCCACTCCTTTCAGAGGGAGCTGGGACCTGGTGAACATCTTAGAGCTGCTCTGCGAGGCTGTGAATGCAGGACCCGCCCTGGACATGCCTGGTCTGGGAGCAGGGAGGAGGGCCAGGGCCAACGCTGCCTTCCCGTCAGGGCATGGCAGGGGCCGAAGATGAGGCTGAGCCGTTGCCGGAAACAGGCCCAGAACAGAGGTAGACGCAGTGGCTGAGAGCTTTTGGAGTGCTGAAACACAGTTTTGTGGGAAAGGCCTGCTTCATGGAGTCAGATGCAAGAAGAGGCATAAAATCAGTTCTTTGGCAAATCTGCTTTTGTAGGTCCTAGGTTGCCTTCCTTTGAAAACCCCATGAACCCCCACGTGGAACACTCATTGGGAAAGCAGGCATGCCACAATGGGATTTCAAATCTCAAACCATCCCCAAATCCCCCAAACCCACCAAAACAGGAAAACAGTCCTGTTAGTGACATTCCTGCAAATAAAGTTTATCTGCAGAAATTTAAATCGAGAGACTTTGTGTCCCCCTGTCATTGTGGTTAAACGGTAAAGCATCAGTGTTACTGAACAGGTAGCACAGGTTTTAAGCAAGAGCTTTGCATGAAAACAAGTGTACTCGTCTTCCTAACTCCTGAATGCAACTGTTTTAAACATCTCATCTTCTCACTGGGCATGAGGCTCCAGCTTGGAGGCAGGACGGTGGCCTGCCAGCAAAGGGACTGGTTGGATGCTCACACAGCACAGTGGAGTATTTGGGTCTGGCCCTTGACCCTGACCCCTGGCCACAGGGATGGCTCAGCCAGTGGGTTCTTGCCACTCCCATGAGAGACTGTTCCTCCCAGTTCCTCCCAGTTCCTCCCAGCTTTAGCCCAGCCCAGCCTGGCTCTTACAGAGTTTGGGCAGTCTTTGTCCTTCTCATTGCCCCTTCATCTGTGCAGAGGGACCTGCGCTTCTCCCAGCTTGGGCAGCTTGGTGCGTCTCCAGCTTCTCCTCCTAGGAGCTGGCTATAGCAGCCATGCCCTACGCGTGTGGAGACCCAGCTCTGCCTCCCGCACCGGGCACTGGGGAGGGGTCCTTCCGATCCACCACGGCTGGCCATCGTCCAAATTGCGTTCTTCAATTGTTAGATCCATTACATCCAACTTACGTGGTGGGGGCCCTCGCTGTGAGAGACTTGACGGTATCTCAGAATGTGAGGCTGGCATTTAAATATGCTCAATATTTTAAACTTCATTCTGGAAATCTGACTACTAACTTTTGACTATTGTCTTTCGATGTAGCAGTCCACGTAGAAACACCAGCCGCCCTTCCACAGCCACGGAAAGGCCCACTGGCAGCAGGGGTGTAAAGTTTAAGTCACCTTGGCCTATGCCTGTCAGAAGTCAAAGCTGCATAGTCAGGACCCACTCACCAAGCTGGTTGGGTGATATTTCTGGAATTTTCATTGTGTGGACATTCCTTTTGGAAAAGGGACCGGAATAACCTGTAGTTCACGCATCAGCGTGGTTTGCCGCTCTAAGTAGCAAAGGCCTCTCCTCTGCTCTCTCTTGACTCATCCCAGCTCAAGTTTCTCTCTCGGTCCTGGGGCTCCCTGTCCCCTTCTGTGCCTAAGAAGCCCTGAGTGCTGGTCTGCAGATGGGGACGCTGGCCCCAACGAAGGGTGCTGGCAGCTCTTCCAAGGACATGCATGCACTCTGGCTGACCGAGACCACAGTGACATCCACAGAAAGGGGAAGGTGCTCCTGCGAACAGCCCATGCCCATGCCACAGCCCACATGGGTACAGGGTCCAAGGGCTTGGGCCGTCTTCTGCTGATTGCCTAGTGTGTCAGCACAAAGCTGGGTTGCATATGGAGACGTTGGCACTTAGCCAGTCCTGAGGGACAGGACGCCAATGTCGCAGGCAGTGACTTAATACCTAGCACCCTGATGCCAGGCCCGAGACTCACTTTAAAGGAAAAGCACCCATGAGCTTGCTGGCGACTCACAGAGCGCTCGGCAAGCCCCTTCCAGGTGTGTCTGATGCATCTTGGACCCTGAGTAAGCACATTTCAGTCTCTATGTTATGTCCTGAAGAGTCGGGCAAGATGATGGGCAAGGCAGAAGGCAGAGTCACTCCAGGAGGAGCAGGAGGTTTGGTGGTGGGTTGCTCTGAGCAAATCGTGAACTCCACCTAGGCCGTGAATTAGCATCCCTGCCCAAGGCCTGCCGTGGGAAGACGCATTTCCTCACCTGGCTCCTGATGTTGAAGACGCTTGCCTGGGACAGAGTCCAGCTGGCGCTGAGTCACTGTGGGGCCCCTCGCGGCTCTTATTCTGACAGTGAGTTTTGGTTTGTTGTCATGGGTGTTCTAACCAGTTGTTGAAAGAAAACAACACCGCTCTGTGTTCAGAGAAGGACCCTCCCAAAAGTTCATGGACAAACACATGTTTTGAAAGTATGCATGGATTTTAAAGTCCTCCAGCTGCCCAGCATCGTAGCCTGAAAGCCGCTGTTGGCTGTCCGATTGGCCACAAGTAGGAGACACACACAGAAAGCACGGGTATGCCCGTGGGGTGGGGTGGGGCAGCAGCGTGTGTTATGACCCTCGCATGCGCACATCTGGGAGTGGATGTGAATGCTGAGCTGTCAGGGAGGTGTTGGTGGGTGCAATCCGTGGCGGGTCATAGCAGGGTAGCAGTGGTCCCTGGACCACCACTCAGACACTTGTGGCCGAGCCCCATTCTCAAGCCAAAGCACTGTGCAGCACAGAGAAATGCTTTACATTTGATCAAGTCACAGACATCAGTCAGAATCCAGCTGCTGTGACGTGACCTCGCAGGCCGCTCACAGGGAGTGGACACTCTCAGAGAGCTGGAGGCACAAGGCTAAATCCTATGGCACAGCAGGTCCCTGCAACCAATTGCATTCCCGACTTACGGCCACTGCTGTACAGCCTTGGGCAAACTGTGCGGGGGGACACTTTGAAATGGCTCTAGTTTCTTCTAACATTTACACCAAGTCTGTAGGCCCCTACTCTTTCAGCTAAACAAAGCAAGAGATGATTTATTAGCTTTTTAAAATATTTGCAGATTGCCTTGGCGCTCAGTTAATATTGCTTCCTGTCCCTGTGTGCTGGCTGGTGAAGGGAGCTACAGATATTATGCCTTCAAGGAGGTTGGTAGCAGGGCCACCTCCAAAGGCATAATTATTTATCTTTATTTTCCTTGAAGAAAAATTCAATCTCTCTTCTCTCCTTGAAACCCCCAGTAGCAACTCCTAATGTGCTTTGGATATAAAGAAATCTTTGTAATCAAAGCACATGTGAGCTTGAGAAGGACTCTGAGCCGGGCCATGCCAAGCCATGCCAGGCCGGCCTGGAACTCACTGCAACTCACTTTTTCTCCCTATAAAGTTGAATCGCCAGAGAAGATGATGGGGATTTTCACACAAAGAACCATGTATCAGGAATATCACATGAATATGCAATTACAATCTGAGTTTTGCTGGCAACTGGATGTGGTTTTTAACTTATGTATGTCAGGTTTGATTTTTTTGTGCGGTAGCAAGGCAATAGAAAATAGGACAGAATGTCTGGCTTTGGTTAAGCTGATCCATAAGGCTTTCAACTAGTTTCTGTGCTGAATAGTTAGTAAGGGTTAGATAAAGGTTGGGAATTTAACAAGACCTCTTGCTCCTCCAATAAATTAAGCAATAAATTAAGCAATCAGTGAATGAACGAACAAATAAATCAATCAAGCCCAGAAGTTAGTAGGTAGGTACCACGCAAACTGTTGTCTAAGGATTAACTGATGCCAAGGGGCTGTGTGAAGGTGGAGACGCTCAGGCAGGCGACGGCCTGCTGTGGGAGAAAGCCAGCGAGCAGTGGTGAGTGGCACAGTGAGTGGTGCTGTGAGTGGCACAGGTGAGTGGCGCTGTGAGTGGTGCTGGTGAGTGGCATTGGTTGAGTGGTGCTGGTGAGTGGCGCTGGTGAGTGGCATTGGTTGAGTGGCACAGGTGAGTGGCATTGATTGAGTGGCATTGGTTGAGTGGCACAGGTGAGTGGCGCTGGTGAGTGGCGCTGGTGAGTGGCATTGATTGAGTGGCGCTGGTGAGTGGCACAGGTGAGTGGCATTGATTGAGTGGTGCTGGTGAGTGGCATTGATTGAGTGGCGCTGGTGAGTGGCATTGGTTGAATGGTGCTGGTGAGTGGCGCTGGTGAGTGGCATTGGTTGAGTGGCACAGGTGAGTGGCGCTGGTGAGTGGCATTGGTTGAGTGGCACAGGTGAGTGGCGCTGGTTGAGTGGCGCTGGTGAGTGGCACAGGTGAGTGGCACAGGTGAGTGGCGCTGGTGAGTGGCATTGGTTGAGTGGCACAGGTGAGTGGCACAGGTGAGTGGCGCTGGTGAGTGGCATTGGTTGAGTGGCACAGGTGAGTGGCACAGGTGAGTGGCGCTGGTGAGTGGCATTGGTTGAGTGGCACAGGTGAGTGGCGCTGGTGAGTGGCATTGGTTGAGTGGCACAGGTGAGTGGCACAGGTGAGTGGCGCTGGTGAGTGGCATTGCTCTTGGTTGGGGAGGAATGGTGTTCCAGATGGCGAGCACCATCTTCCTCCCTGCAGGTGAACGGGACGGCAGACTTGGCCTCTGGCCCGTCCAGTCGTGGTCTGTTCCGCTGGTGAGCCTGGTATTCCCTGGGCAGACGCAGGCATGGCAGTGTGCTCGCTCACAGCCCTGCCAGTTGCCCGGGCAGTGTCCACCTCCACCTGAAGATGTCCTCTGGCTGTGTTTCTCTGCTCTGATGCTCAGGAAGGCACCGCTTGTGGACCGCAGGGATCTTCCTCTGCAGCCCCAGCCCCACATGAAGTCCCATTCAGAGGTTCCCGGACGAAGCACACCGGGATGTGAAGTGGGAGGCAGGCTGCAAAGGCAGCCCAGCATTGGCCTGAGCAGCAAGACCACAGCCAGGCTAGCTGGAGAGGGAAAGGGAACTGAATGGGAGATCTTAGCTCACTTGGCAGGTGTCTGCCCCCACCTGCTTGTGCTGGGGCCTCTCCTATATGCCTGGGGCTGGGGGCAGGTGACAAGGTGTGGCGAAGCAGCCCTTGCCATCTGTGGGGCTGCTGTGGCCTGAGCTGCTAGAGGGCGAGGGGTGAGGCCCTCCTGTGTCCCTGGCAGGTGTCATAGATGTCCCTGTGAGGCGGTCACTGTCGCACACACTATGATGAAAGTCAGCATGTGAGTCTGGCTGGGGATACCCCTGGAAAAAGGAAGGGCAGGTGCTGAGGTGGGTATCCCTCGGGTCGCAGGGCCTCGGCATGGCTGGAGGCTGGGCAGAGGGGAGGCAGAGCCCATGGGCAGCAGGGCCTTCATCGCCGGGGCAGGCTTTGGGAAGGGGCAGCATGGGGACACAGAGGGATGCTGGGTGCAGGGCAGGGAGGAGTGCAGGGAAGCAGCAGGGATGCCAGCTGGGAGGGGTGGCAGAGCAGTGTGGCAGGGCAGCAGGGCTGCCAGAGGTGGGACATTAGTTGGGCTGATAGAATGCCTCAGGAAGCCAAGGGGAGGCTCCAGCAGAGGTCACTGCAACACCCAAACAAGTGAGCGTCGTCCACGGGAGAGAGGGCAGATCCGTGGGCCGCTCGGACACTGGAGAGCGGCAGCAGGCTGAACTCCCTCAGGGGCTGGAGTGGTGGCCAACTGGCTGGAACAGGGGGTCAGGGTGTGTGTCCCAGGTGGGGGATGGAGGGCAGGGCGGAGTGAGATGGCAGGGATTCCAGGAGGATCCAGGCAGGGATAGTGTGGCTCCCCTGGGCACAGTCCAGTGAGGGGGCAGCACGTGCAGCAGGTACCACCTGGCAGCCCAGTGGGGTGCAGCATCCTTCGCTGGCTAAGGGCAGGTGGGCTGGGCAGCAGGATGAGCTTGGCTGAGTCTTGAAGGGCAGAGGGGAGGTAGTGGACAGGAGGAAGGAGTGGGCCTGCACACAGACCACAGAAGGGCTGCTCAGAGGCAGGCATGGGAGCACCGAGGTGGGAGCAGGAAGAGCAGGGAGGACGTTGCCCTCTGTTCCCTGACTCTGCTTTCTGCCTTCCCTCGGAGGGGTTCCAGCACAGGACTCCACGCTGGCAATTTGGTCATCAGCTCGGAGAACTTTCTAGAGGACAGAACACGCCATGTAGGGTGAAATTACTGAGGGCGTAAGTCTATGCTGGGACGGGCTTTGATCCGGCTGCCACAGGCCTGAACTCAGTTCACAGAAAGTGGAGAATTTGTCCATGGCTTCCAGAACCTTCTGCCACCCCCTTCACAGGATACCTGAGTTTTTGGTGGTGACAATTAGGGGAGCAAAAGGGGGAAGCTTCCCTGTTGGTCCCAGTCCCAGAGATGACGCCCCTGGAGGTTCTCCTAGACGTTAAGGAGGGAGTCCCCCCAGGGAGGGGGTGCCCTGTGACCTGGCAGCTGCGCCACAGGGGCCTTCGACTGTGGCTGCCTGCAAAACAGCACTGTGTGGGGCCTCCCTGGGGCTGCCCCTGCAGGCACCCCCTCCGAGGTCCATTCCCACAGTGAGGGCACGCTGCCCGCCGGCTCTCCAATCCCCCATGAAAAGAGCTATTTTTGTTGGGTGGGGGACGGTTGGCCAGTCCTTGAAGTCAGACCTAGCATTGTCTCCCTCCTTTGACCCACGCTTGCCGGGAGACGCTACCAGGGACGTGGTTGGGACGGGGCAGAGTCCCGGTGCGAGCCCTCGGGGCCTGGAAGAAAGCGCCCTGCTGAGGACGGCCAATTAACGAGTTCTGTGGGCTGTGTTCCTGTGTTCACCTAATGCAGGCTTCAAGGGGTGTGCGCAGGGCCCAAAGCGAGCGGCAGGAGCCTGCTCCCCCGCTGCCCGCCCAGGGCTGGCGGAGCTTGAAAGGCTACCCTGGGTAAGCTGGCCCATTGTCTCGCCTTCTCTTTGCGGCTTCTTGTGGGAGATGCAGAAAAATGGGTCAACTGCTCTGGCTTCTGCCGTTCGGCAGGGAGGAGCGTTCCAGACGGGGTGTTTTTATGAAGGCGATGCTGGGCAGCCTGGCTTTGGGCTCCAGCCGGCGCGCATGCCTGCAGTCCGAGGCCGCGGTGGACAGCGGTGCGTGGGACCCTAGGGCTCCTTGCCCTCATGCCCCAAAGGTCATCCTGTGGCCTGGGCCTGTTCTGTGCTCAGCAGTCACAGCATCTGCCTTGTCTTCGTCCTGTCCTGTGGTTGGGCAGATCCTTGTGCCCAGTTTGACCATGGGCTGCCTTTTCTTTCTCCGGATGCTGTGTCGGCACACCTGCCAATGGCCTTCCTCCTCTAGGCCCACCTGTCCACCTGTGAGGGTCTCCGGGTCTCCACTGCCTTCGTCCTTGGGCCTTTGCTCACTGCCTGATGCCCTCTCTGCAGGACGCTGACGCTCACTTGTCCGGCCGCAGCTGCTCATGTCTCAGTCCTGGCCCTCTGTCCTCTACTGACTGGCCTGTAAGGAAAGGAGTAGGATGGGTCTTAAGGGGGCAGAGCTGCGTGGGTCCCCCTTGACCAAACCATTAGCTGTCTGTCCTAACCCAGGCACTGCATGTCCAGAACGCTTTCATCCAGGGTTCGAGATGTCCACAAGGCTTGCTCAGAGCGGTAAGGTGCTCTGAGGTTCTCAGCGGCCTCACCAGCGCTGGCGTTTCCATGCACCCAGTCCGGCCGCACTGCACACACTCCCAGGCCCTGCCTTTTCTCTGCTTCCTGAGTCTGCAGATTCAAGCTCATAGATGGAACAAAACCTGGTGGACGGTGTGAGGGTCTAACTGTGGCTGCGTTCATTCCCCGGGGAGGACCCAGAGCGGGTGTGGATCTGTTGCCAACAAAAATTTGGGCTTCTCCAAGGCCTCCGTGGGCAGTGTTCTGTGACTGACCTTCCCTGCCCTCCTTGGCGGGGCCGACGTTGGTCACGAGGGAGGGGACACTGGCATCTTCCCTGCGCTGGAGGCAGTGGCAGTGTACTTCCTGCTCTGTCTCGGGGTGAGTGAGGTAAGTTGCCTCCAGAGCTTCCGCCCAAAGACTCCGTCTCTTGGTGTCTGCCCAGAGTCTTAGCAACAGGAAGTGTTGGCATTGCCTGCAACAGCTGCAGCAGGAGCATGGTCAGAAAGCCATGCAGATACACAGGCTGGGTCCACAAACACGGCGTCTCAGGTACCCCATCCCACGTGCCTGGGAAAGCACGGAGCACGGCTCAGATCCTCGGGCCCCTGCCATCCACACGGGGGGCTCAAAAGAAGTTTCTGTCTTTGGTGTGGCTCGGCCCCGGCCATTGCGATCATTTGGAGAATAATTCAGTGAATGGAGACTCTCTCTGCAACTCTGGCTTTCAAATGATGAAAACAAAGGGAAAAAAAGAGAAGTTAAACTCACTTAAAATTTGGCTTGCAGTTTCCTAAAGCATCTGGACATGTGTGAACTTCAGCCCCACGCTGCTTTCTTCCTGTACCTGGGGTGTGCTGTATTCTCTGAACACCCTGCAGGCTTGACACAGGGCATCCCACCAGAACTGCCCACACCTCAGAGGGCTGGGCCCTCAGGCTCCGACTTTGCCTCCGACTGCCTGGCAGGCTCATTGCAGTGGTCCCAGCGACGGGGATTTGCTTGGAAGCTGAGGGTGCTCTGTGCAGAGGGGATGCTGGCTCTGCACGACTCTGCATGTCCCCAAGTTAGGTCAGTTCTGGGGTCCATGTCCGGTAAAGACGAGGCACTACCTTGTGGCGCGGAGAAGGCTGCATGTGGGGTGTATGTGTGTGGGGTGTGTGTGTGTGTGTGTGTGTGCCTGTGTGTGTGCCTGGTGTGATTGTTGAGCTCAGAAACCAAGGACGGATGGGAGTGCTCAGGATGCAGAAGCTCAAGGAGCCCCTCGAAGAGTGGCTTCTTGCTGGGGGCTCACAGGTTGGAGGTGGTGGGCCTGGACAATGAGCCATCAGCAGACTGGACAGCAGATCCTACTGGCAGGGTCCTTGGGGGACTAGCATTAGAATAGGCATGGGTGCTGTCCAGTGGGAACCAGCCTGAGTCCAGGGCACTCAGAGTCACCTGCAGGTTCCCTCTGAGACTGCCAGTGCTCAAACCTCCAGGGGCTACTGCCTGCTGGACGCGCCTTGGAGCCCTGTGCTGGCAGTGTGCACAGGGACTGTCTTGCTGGGTCAGGCCCTTCGTGGGGCATGTCCTTTCTTCTGCTGCTTGGCCTAGCGGGGCTCTGGTGGCGCCTCAGGCCACCCCCATGCCAGGCGTCCCTTTGTCTCAACCAGGGCCATGCTCCCGGGGGCTGCTGTTTCTCCGGGTGATAAGACCAGATTCCCTGACTAGGACACTGCGCCCAAAGGTGAGGATGAGGAAGGCTAACCCCGACACGGGGGAGGGCGCAGCTGCTAGGACGCTGCCAGTGGCCGCTCACCCTGGGGCTCCTGAGGAGACACGTGGTATGGGAAGTTCTCGCATCTGCGCATGTGCTGACTGCCCCAGAGACGCCTCCAGAGTGACGTGTGCAAATGCTTTCTGTGTGAAAGGCCAGCTGTCTCTCCCGCAAAGGAGGAGGGGTGGGTGATGCGGCACCTTCGAGGGGTTCTGGCGGTGGCCGTGGATGACAGGGCGTTGGCCAAGGGTGGTCATGGGGGCTGGGCTGTTCCCAGAGTGCTGTGTGCATATTGCAAGGTGCTAGTGTGGGAGACGTCACTGCAGATCACGCAACGTACATCCTGTCAACTTCCCTGAGACGGTCCGTGTGTGAGCACACACAGAACACTGCACATAGTACCTCTGTGTGTGCAGGAGACCAGCCCATGTGTGTGCAGGAGACCAGCCCATGTGTGTGCACATCCAATACACACAGCCTCTGTGTGTGTGCACACATAGTACACAGCCTCTGTGTGAGCAGGAGACCCAGCCCATGTGTGTGCACATCCGATACACACAGCCTCTGTGTGTGTGCATACACAATACACACAGCCTCTGTGTGTGAGCAGCAGACCCAGCCTCTGTGTGTGCAGGAGACCAGCCCATGTGTGTGCACATCCGATACACACAGCCTCTGTGTGTGTGCGCACATAGTACACAGCCTCTGTGTGAGCAGGAGACCCAGCCCATGCGTGTGTGCACATGTGGCACACACAGCCCCTGTGTGCACAAGAACCCTTTTAGGCAGCCTGCTTCCATGTTGCACACACTGCGTGCATGTGCACCCAGGTGCAGAGTTAAGGGATTGTGTGTGGTGGGTGTGAAGCTGCCCTTTTGTGGCCCTTGAAGGGAGGCTCTGGATGGAAGCCCTGAGGCAAGGATGGCTTGCCTGGGTGTGCAAGTGTGCACTACTGGAAGCAGAGCGCCCTCCTGTGGCTGCTGCTGCACACTCACTAACTGTGGCCTGTGCGTGAATCTCATTAGGATGTTTCCGTGCTGCCAAACCCAGCCCCTCATGACAGGTGTTGCATCTGCGCAGGACCATCAATCACCCCCGAGGCCACACTCCACAGGCAGCAGGTGCGGGGGCCCGGCTTGCTAAGTGACCCTTTGCAGGGGAGAGGATGGCCGTGACAGCCAGCTCCAACGTGCACTGGGCAGATGCCCTGGGACAGGGACACGCTTTCTCCCAGGGCCTCTCTGTGGTCAGCACTTGAGCCAGTGAAGTCCCCCTTCCTGTGGGGGGTGTCCTCCCAACCCCTCCCTAAGTCCTCCTGTACTTCCACCGTGTCTCCTAAGCTCCCCACCCCCCGCCAGCACAGTCAGGGTGTCGGGGAAAACCCTAAGGCCTGTCCTGACTTGGCTGAGCAAACTTCATAAGGGCCGCACTGAAAAATCTTCCTCAACCCTCCCACTCCTTCTCAGAGAAGGAAAAAATCCATCAAATTAACACATCAATGAGCTGATTGTAATCTCAAGGGCTCAGGGTAGCACTCCCCAGCCTCCCGGACAGGAGGCCTGCGTGATTTATCAATGCAAACCTAATAGCATCAATATGAATCTAACTAAAAATCAATATTTCATTACCAAATTGTTAGTGAGAATGAAGAAAAATGGCCCGAGTCAGAGCATTCTCCAGGGCAGGAGCATCCGGAGTTCAATGTGACAAGATGAGGGATGTGTGACTCGGGGCCTGAGAAGGACACGAAGGACGAGGACGGCCACCACCGTGCAGGCCGCTCCTTCCTGGAAGAAGCAGCCAGAGTGAGACGGGAAACCTGGGGGGACAGGCGAGCCTGCGGCTGGTTGCACAGCAGAGAGGGCGGGACTGGGGGACCGGACCTCCACCTTCCAGGCACCTGGCAAGCTGGGGAGACCCCTCCCCGCCAAACCCAGGGCTCCTCTTTCGCAGACCCCTCCCTGGGTGTGCTGTGCATGGAGGTCAGTGCATACAGAGGGAGAGGGAGGTGTCTGTCCAGCTCCGGGTGACCCCTGCCGGGGGCAGCCTGGCCACCGACCAGGGACCGTTTCTGGGGATGTGTCTCTGGTGGAGGGAGTCCCTGTGGCAAGCTGGACTTTGCCCTAGAGTAAGGCCGTAGTGAGAGCTCTGGGACTAAAGTCCCTGTCCCCACCCACGCAGGAGACCAGGCTGCAGCTCCCAGCTCCCGACTCAGCCCTGGCTTCCTGGGAGCTCAGGGAGTAGGGGGTGACCCAGTGGGCGGGACCCTGGTTTCTGTCTCTGTCTGCCTTTCCTCACCCCACAGCTCCCCAACACCCCGGGGTCAGAAGTCGAGGGTACAGCAAAGAAGAGCAGGACGTCAAATGAGTGAAGAGGTGGTAGCGTGGGGTTGGTCCATGGGTCAGTGCGCTGTGGCTGGACAGTTTTTCAGAGCCTGAGCCCTCGCTGTGCCTCTGGCTCTGCTTGAGAAGAGTGGGCGGGGGGCAATCGGGGGAGCCTTCCCTGCAGTGGGTGGATGGAGTGGGTCGGTCATGGGCTCCTCCTCTTGCCTGCCTGCAGCTCAGGTCTGGTGCTTTTCCCCTAGGATGACCTTGGTTCCCCGTTGGCCCTGGTGTGCCACTGACGCGTGTCTTGGAGGGGGCGTGGAAAGATACGAACGATCTGGAGTCTGTGCTTGGGCTTCTCATGGTCTGAGACGCTATGTCCATCACTGTGTCTGGCCACTGTGTTCACCTGCCACCACAGCTGACCCGCAGAGCCCAGGGACTCCACAGCTTCATGCATGAACTTGCAAAGGCACAGGTGGCAGCCAAATGTGGACGACCACTGGCTGTGGATGACTGTCCACCACAAATAGCCATCAGTGGTGGACAAATACCTATGATGGATGATCACCAGCATCACACACAGCCACTGACCATGGACAGCCACTGACCGTGGACAGCTGCTGCCCATGGTCAGCCACTGATCATGGACAGCCATCGGCCGTGGACAGCCACCGACCATGGACAGCCACCGACTGTGGACAGCCACTGACCGTGGACAGCCACTGACTATGGACAGCCACCGACCGTGGACAGCCACCGACCGTGGACAGCCACCGACCATGGACAGCCACTGACTATGGACAGCCACCGACCGTGGACAGCCACCGACCGTGGACAGCCACTGACCGTGGACAGCCACTGACTATGGACAGCCACCGACCGTGGACAGCCACTGACCGTGGACAGCCACTGACCATGGACAGCCACTCAGCCACTGACTGCTGGCTGGTACCCGTGAGGACTTTGATTCCTGGGCCCACTCCTTTGGATCTTCACTACCTTTCTATGTCTCTCACACCTGTGATGCCTAAAGCTACATAATTGTCTCTAGCCATCAAGGAGACAGGAGCGTGGTGGCAGGAGCATGGAGAGGCAGCTCTCCTCGGCTATGTCCACCCCAGGGAGTATCACAACCAGGCTTTTCCAGGTGTTTGCATTGTGTGGTCTTGTCAGTGTGCTTTTGTTTTTCATATGTAATTTTAACTGAAAAGTCTTGTCTAGCATGCCCATAACCACAAACTCAGAGTGTTGGGAAGCAACATCGTGTAGCAGTCATGAGACGCCTGGCACGTAGGCAGCCATGGGGCCGGAGGGTCTCCACCTACTCTGAAAAAATTGTTGACCTTCAAGTCCCGAGACCTGGGGTCTGGTGCCGCTCGAGTCAATCACCATAAGCAATTCTTTTCCGTCTCTTTTACACAATGGGGATGTGATGCGTCTCCTGAAGGAGCAGGGGAGCATGTCTGCATTGTATTTCAGCCCAAGTGAGGCCTGCTCGGGAGGGCCCCTGTTTAGGCCGCCCCGTGTTTTACAGTTGCATCTCACGGCATAAGCTGTCTCACGGGAAGTCTGGATAAAGAGACTTCATTTGTGGAAAGCACCAGCAGTTCTTTACATTATCATTTTGTGCTTTGGGACTTTGTTTAATAGAATTTGGAGGGGTTATTTTCGTTATACTATTTCGTTTTGGAAGGTTTTTCTTTCTCAATAAGTTTAGTACAGAAAGTGCTTAACCAGGAAATTGGGTCACAACATTACCATGACATTGTCGAGATTACCAGATCTTGGTTTGGGAGGGGTATCACAGCAAGGCGGCTGCTGGCTGTCTGTAGCCTCTCCATGGCAGCAACCACCCGCCATGCTAGGTTTCTACTTGTTCGTTGTCACTGCCCTGGAGTTGCTTGCAGACATGAGAATAACAATCCAAAAAGCCATTCAAGGTGCACTTATAGGGAGGTTTGGCATAAAGGGTATGATCAGGCATCCAAGACTAACTGGGCTTTTGTGACGTGCGCTGGTGAACCAGCTGTGTGCCGAGCCTTGCAACCCACCTCTGGGGAGCCCACCCCAGTCCCTGCCATGACTGCTGCTCAAGCAGGCGAGGACCTGCAGCTCCCACATGCTGTCCTCTGGAGTTGCCAGTCTTAGCAAAGACAAGATAAAACACGACAGTTCCTTCGTGGTCACGTGCAGATCTGTGCTCTGAGAGCAAAGCCATCCCGAGGATGGTGACCAGTGTTTTGTCTGTATGAAAAGAAAATTCAGCAATGTTTCAAGCGCCAATCACAATCGCCCACCTGCTTCTGGGATTTGCTACTGTTGTTCCCGTCACCGAGCATTCTGGAAGTGATGTGTCTAACCGAGGAACACTGATTTCCAAAAGAAACCATGCACCTTCCATGTCCACTTCTCCATCAGATTCCAGATTGCAAAGGAAGATAACAAACATCTCCTGGCTGCTCTTAGTCAGATTGCCAAGTTCACCACACACCTGCTTTAGTACCCCACGTGCTCACCCCAGCCTAAATTAGGAGCCAAGGAGTTGGTACAGGAGCCTCCACTGGGCTTGGCTATGCTCTTGCCTGCTTTGAGTGTGAACTCTAAGATCTCCACATGGATGTGTGGTAGAGGAGTAAAGAATTAGCTAAAGCCACACAGGTAATTCATCTTTGTGTGAGAGGATCTTTACCTGTCTGTTGCCGTTTGTCATGCAGAAGGGCTTGAAGCCCCTTCCCTGCAGAGGAAGCAGGAGGGTGCTGCTTGAAGCTGCTGGAAACAGCCCGTGCTGCTTCTGCTTCCTGCTTCCCCGCCCTGAGCCTCTGTGAACCTGCTCCTGTTACACACGCCCCCACCTCATGTCTGCTCACCTCTGTGAGAGATCCACTGTCCAAGCCGCACCCAGGCATGCAGGCTCAGCCCATCCACTGGCCAAGTCCCAGCCCAAGCACGTGGGCTCAGCCCGTCCACTGGCCAAGTCCCAGCCCATCCACTGTCCAAGCCGCACCCAGGCATGCAGGTTCAGCCCGTCCACTGGCCAAGTCCCAGCCCAGGCACGTGGGCTCAGCCCGTCCACTGCCCAAGTCCCAGCCCAGGCACGTGGGCTCAGCCCGTGAGCCATGCCCTGGGGGGAAGGCGCCACAGCCTGGTCCCCCAGCAGATGGCTCTGTCAGTGGTTTTGTTGAAGGCTGCTTTATCCCAGAAGAGGTTGTGTGGGTGAGGCCACACACAGTGTGCCCCTGTTTCCCTGTAATGTCCCATACTTTAGTTTGTCTGTCCCCTCTTGTGTTCCAATGAGTCCTTCATGTCTCGTGAGGGCTTGGCATAATTAGACACGGACATGATTGGAGCAATGCCGTCTAACTCCTTACTGCGACAAATGCTGGAACATACTGTTGGCGGCATTTGATCAGCGGCAGTCAATTGATCATGCTCACGGGTTTTGTGAGTGGTTATGAATCACTAAAATCACAGGTATTGTAGACGCAGTGTGGAGGCTCCGCCATTAACAAATGCGCCGTGCACTGAAGGATGGCTTGGTAATTGAGTGGGGCTAATAAAGAGACATCATTTAGCTGTGTGTGACAAACGGGGCCTCCCAACACAAGCAGGCACAATCCACGTTTTGCTTAATAAATAAATTACACAGCCGATGTATTACACATAATTTGTGTCCTCGTGGAGTTGAGTGATATATAATGCATGGTCCAAGTCATTTATTTATGACGACTAACTATATATCGTGGAAGGGGACTCAAACTCCAGACTAGGGGCCGCCTCGCTAAGTGCCGGGGCTGCTGAGTTGGGGCAGGAATTGGGCTGTCCCTGGGGATTTGGAGCCTGGGGGAGCCTCCATCATGAGCAGCATCGGTGCTGTCAGCCTGCAGAAGAGAGAGGGGATGGCCAGCTGGGACCCTTGCAGCATACCAGCACAATAGAAAAAACTTCTGGAATATTTGAGACCAAATATCTTAAATTTCTGATATCCAACCAATTCTGTGAGTGCTAAACTGTGAAAGGTTTGGCTACTTGCCTTCAGGAAGATGGATGGGATGAGGGAACCGTGAGGTGTTGTACCATGTGGCATAGCCAGGTGGAGACTAACATGGCTAAGAAGAGCTGAGACACGGCCCCTTGCCTGGTGGAGGAGCCAGAGTTCGACTGTAGTCGTGGGGCCCAGTCCTCGCCAGGAGAGGCAGGTACAGAACCGTGAGTTAGAATGACTTGAGGTTTGGCCAGAGGGACTGTGCTTGTGTCCTCAATGGGCTTTGACTTGGTTTACTGTTTATGAGCTTAGTCACAAATGCATCAGTGCTAAAGAAAGGGCTGTGAATACGATCCCAAGTTTAGTTCCTTTTCAACAAGAAACTGCAATGCTTAAAATAATTGAGTGAATCTATCAAGAAACATGAAAGTACAATCTGCTGGAAGCCCCCAAGAGGATTGCGGCCAGCGTGGGTCCTCGGAGGCTCACACTGGGGAAGCTGTGCTGCCAGAGCCCTCATTACTCTCTTCACGTCACTCATCCTACCCTGCATCTGCAGCCCCTTCGGTCCAGGGGGCCTGGAGGCCTTCGTCCTGCTGCACGTCAAAGTCGTGTCCCCAGGCCTTCTTTACTTTTCCCATCAGCCTGTCCATAGTGGCCCGGTGGCAGAGCAGTGTCCAGCAGCCATGCTGCCCTTAGGAGAAGCCTCACACGTGGGGTGCACACTCCTTGGGAAAGTACGCGGCCTGCCTCTGTCCCTGCAGCCCAGGCTCCACCTTGACCATCATGCAGCAGGATGGTTCTCACGCTGATAAACACCCCTCATTTTCTGGACCCCCAGACAGAGCAAGGTCTCAGGGCTCAGGTGTGGGGCCTCCACGCAGACCCACTGGTCTCGCAGGTCAGCGCGCTGGGCAGACGACGCCCTGCATTGCACCGTGTTGATCCTGAGCAGGACTCTAAAGCCTGTTTGGCTCCACAGCCACAGTCTGATTTGTCCTTTGAATTTAATATGTTTGATATGTTGACAGCTGAGCCCTTGTTCCTCCTGCAGAACACTGCTTTCTTGCACTTTGCGCGTCTCGGCAAATACCAACCCTGTTTTCCCAGCTCCTCAGGACCCAGACCTTGAGATTATCCTCAAGCCCTTTCTTTCTCACAGTCTGCACATCTAGAGGAAATCCCGTCTTTCACTCCTTCTCTGGAAATGCGGCTCAGTGAGACAGGCGACAGGCCTGCCACCTGTTAGGCACTTGGCTCACAACGAAAGCTCAGTCAGTCTGTATTGAACGAGTGAACAGATTAGAACAATTGAAGAGCTATACGGGTCTGTAATTTTATAAGGAACACTAGATACAGAGACATGTAGTCATTGTGTGGTGTGGAGATGGTGAAATCCCCCTTCACTGTGCTCGAAACATTCAGATCACTGATTCAACTTGATATTCTTGAGCCAGAACAGGCCACGACGCCTGGTGTGTACAGACCAGCTGCTGGTCTAGTCCTGCCCTCAGCGCTTTGAGAAACACCATTCTCTGCGTTTCCAGGTTTCCAGCTGTTGGGTTAGGTACCAGGCACACAACACTTAGATTCCTACCACCTTGGAACACATGGCCCAAAGAGGGGTAGAGATCCCAAGCAAACCATTGTAAAGCTGAACGTGCCCTAATTCTGCCCCAAAGAGTAAAGCACCAGAGGGCTGATAAAGCGAGGCATGGGGGAAGAGGAAGAAGCCCAGGGGCTCGAGCTGTCTCATGGGCCCCGCCTGGTAGTCTAGTGGCTAATGTCCTCACCTTGTGTGCCGGGATCTCCGTGGGCGCTGGTTCTAATCCCGGCAGCCCCGCTTCCCACCAGCTCCCTGCTTGTGGCCTGGGAAAGCAGTTGAGGATGGCCCAAAGCCTTGGGACCCTGCACCTGCATAGGAGACCCGGAAGGGGCTCTGGGCTCCTGGCTTTGGAATGGATCAGCTCTAGCCATTGTGGCCACATAGGGAGTGAATCAACGGATGGAAGATTATTCTCTCTGTCTCTGCTCCTCTTTGTATATCTGACTTTTCAATAAAAATAAAATAAATATAAAATAAGTATTTATTTTTTGAAGAAAACAGAAAAGTGTATTGTAGGAAAGTCCCTGACGGGCTCACACAGCACATTGTGGGAGCCTGTGTGTGCTCCCCGGGTGCCCCACACCCACTGCCCACTGCACGTGCCCACCGCCCACTCAAACCTGGCTGATCTGCAGGTGGGCTCCTGGTGAGGGCCGTGCCTGGAGAGGTGCAGAGGAAGGACGCTGGTGCACAGACCCCAGGCGTTGGCAGCGCTGGCTGTGCAGGGGCGGCAGGGGCACCCTGCTCTCCGTTGCTACTCTCCAGGCTTCCACTGCCTGCAGCTGTGGCAGTGTCCTCCAGTCACTGCTTCTCTCTCCCTGCGACCTTCCTGCCCTGCGCTCAGCAGCCTTGGGTGGTGACAGGAAGGAGAGGCTGGGGCAGTTGGGGGCAGGGAGGCGGCAGAGCCACGTCTCCCTCTGTGCCAGGCCCTGGGAAGCGAGGACAGCCGTCAGGGGACGGTGGGGACTGAGGCCTGTCCCTTCACAGCCAGGGATAGAGTGGATTTCTGGAACCGCACCCGCGGCAGGGAGCAGGGAACCCAGCGCTTTCCTCTGCTTTCCCGGGACTACTGCTCAGGGGGCGGCTGGAATTTGTTCCCATCCCACTTCCATGGCACTGTAGCTGAGGGCAGTAGGTCTTCCATCGCAAGGCTGGGCAAAGGCCCGGGGAACTGCAGTATGGGGAGGCTGTCCCTTCTCCTCTTGCGTGGACAAGCGCTGTGGCCGCCACTGTGAGTCAGTGTAGCCGGAACAAGCGACAGTGGGGGGTGTGAGCTTGGAGGACGCCAGGCCACCGTGCTGCGACCGCCCCCGCCCTGGGTCCACACGCGCATTTCAGATCTTGCTGGATTCTTGTTTCCTGCTGTCATCCCTGATCCTTGTGCTAAGCTCACACTAACGAGACTGAAGGATAAAGAGCAAATGCGACGACGTTTTGGCCCCTGTGGTCACTGAGATAAATTTAATAATTTAAATTGACCTAGGGGCCTGCGAAGGGAATAATCCTCCACGCACATGACCCGTTTATGAGCTGGCATCTGGCGGGCGGCAGGCACCGGTCCCCTATCACGCCACGCCATGCTCAGACCCAATAACCTGAGACAATGATTACATTAGGCCGAAGATGTTTTTACCTGAAGTGATAAGGCATCCGGCTTTACTTAGTATTTCCTCATCTTCTTGTTTTTAAACTGGCACTTCCTTTTTCAGCCCTAGGAATAACCTTCATTTTTATATTAAAAAATTGTCTTTCCTTCACTTTTAGTTGCTGTTGATTTTTAAAAATTATTCTAATCGCATGGACAGTGGGAACTGAGGCCCGAGAGCAGCACGCCAGCGGACAGGTGCAGGGAAGAGCTTGAGACAGCTCCACCGCCCACTGGCTTCGCAGCTGGCTTTGCTGCAAACCTGTGTGAGCCTGGAGGAAGCCACAGTGCCAAACCTGTGCAGGAAGCATGGAGTGGGGCTCCCTACCTGGGGACGCAGCCATGAGCCATGCCCCTCCCCTTCCACAGTGACCAAAGTGGCATCCAGTTCTTCAGAGCCCTCCAAGCCCTGCCCTGCTGGCCCTGAGAAGGGCTCATTGCCTGGCTGGCTTGTCAGGAGCCCTCCTGAAGGCGCTGAGGGTCAGCAGAGGGCTCGTCTCTCTGGAAGCTGAGGCCGAGGGCTGGAGGAGTTTCCAAGTGCTCTAGCAGGAGGCACTGCAGGCTCGTAAATGGGTCACCTCCGAAAGATGGTTACAGGGTAGCGTGCACAGGTGCAAGGGTGAGGGTGCCATCGCTTCTGGGGGAACACAGTTTCATGGGACAAATTTAAGGGATGGGACAGTCGGACAGAAGAAGGTGACCCCTAAAAGTGAGCAGGCATCAGCATTTGGTCTGCCTCCCATGTGGCAGCACTACCATGTGCGTTTGGCTCCAGCTCCTGCCTTCAGTTTCAGCTGAACCACACACCAGGAGCCAGCAAGGCTGACACAGTGGCCGGGCTCCTGCCGCCCAAGTCAGAGGTGCAGTGGCACTTGCAGCTGGTTCCAGCTCTCGACCACCGCAGTCACCAGGTAGGGCATCAGAGGATAGAAACAAAAGCCCTGAGGCCTTGCACCCTGGTGGGCACCCCAGATGAAATTCCCTGCTCCTGGCTTTGGCCTGGGCCATTTGGGAAGTAAATCCACAGACAGAGCCTCAATCTCACTCTCCCTGCAAATCTGCCTTTCAAACAATTTAATACATCTTAAATAAAAATCTAAAATAAATAAAATATCCCACTTGCAAAGACCCCTGTCCAGATGGCCATGTTTTCTTTCCAGAACCATTTTACCAAACATGTAAGAAAGATGGAATTCAAAGAGTCACCAAACCAAGGCAAACCCAGCGCCTAGGGAGAAGACCAACACAGTGACTCTGCTCAAGACATTATAGGTCACTTTGACCAACGTCACAGTCACTTTGGTATTTCCAAGATGTCTGCAGACCCCACATTTGGGCATGCGTTAAGCCACCACCTGAGACACTGGCATGCAATATGGGCGCCAGTTTGTGGCCTGGCTGCTCCATTTCTGAGCCAGCTCCCTGCTAATGTCTCTAGGAAAGCCAGGGAAGATAGCCTAAGTATTTATGTCCCTGCAACCCACATGGGAGACCCCAACAAGGCACCTGGGTCCTGGTTTTGGTCCCTTCCTTGCAGCTGTGCCTAGAAAAGCAGGGGGAGATGAATGAAGTGCTTGGGTCACTGGATGTGTTCCAGTCTCTTGGCTTTAGCCTGAACCAGCCCTGGCTGTTGTAGCCATTGGGGAGTGAGCCAATGGGTGCAATCTCTTTCTGTCTCTCCTTTCAATAAATAAGTAAATAGATCTCTCTTTCTTTAAAGGAAACCTAATTTACATGACTAATCATCAGAATGTGTATCTAACACTTCTAAGGACTGTTGTTCTTTATGTTCCGATGCAAGCACTGTGCCAGCCTTGGTCAGTTGTGTGGCTCAGGCAGGAAAGAAAGGGCCCCATGCCCTCCAGCTCTGGGTCCTGCGTCTGTCCCTCCTGGCCTTGCTCTGAGGGAGCCCCAGTTTTCATCACGTCTTGTGGCTCAGAAGTCTTGTTTCAGCATATTTTCACTGTTCTGAAGAGTATTCATCTAAGGTTTGAGCCTTGCTCTCATTTAAAAGTTAATATGGAGACTAAAGATGAAAAACCTTGGTTTATTTGAACACTTGATAATGTCTAAAACGTTGCAGCTTTTCATTTACAGAAAGTAGCATCTTCATTCAGCTTCAAACATGTCATTTTTGCTTCAAAACCACATTTTTGACACCCAGATGCATTATTTGCCAAACACATGTTTATCAAATTAGCATTTAAGAATCTGGGGTTGACATGTACAGACGAACATTGTAAGACCAGCAGAGAGAACGGCTGTCTGGCACATGGACTCAGTCCACACGCTAGAGCACGGTGTCCAACGGCAGCCGGATGTCTGCACTTGTCCTGTTTGGAACCTTCACGAAAGATCATACCCTGGGCTGTAGGCAAGACCTCAAATTTTAAAAAGTTGGAATTTTACAGAGAATGGTTTCTAACCATCTTATAATTAGGCATCAATGACAAATATGTCTACAAATATTCAAAAAATATTTGTAGGTAATCCAAAAAACATATCTATGGTTAATGTGAATGATAGTAAAACATGTCAAAATTTGAGGGATGCAGTGCTTACAGAGTAATTAACAGTTTTAAATCCTTGAATTAGAGAGGTTTAGAACCAATTATCTAAATTTTCAGCTTCAAATTAGCATGCTAAATTCAAAACTTATAGAAGAGAACACAGCAAGAAACCAGAAATCAATACGATACAAAGCTATCCAGGAGGTGAGCCACATTTCATGAAAAGACTAATAAGCTTTGCTTCTAACACACTGTGAGATGGGGAGAATGAGAAAACACAGATTACCTGTATCGTGAGTAAAACATGGGACATCACAACAGGTCCTACAGAAGCCAGCACTGCAGTAAGAAAGCATGTAGGCATCTTTATGCCAACAGAAAAGACAATGTGGCTGAGACGGCACAAGTCCTAATTGAATCAGTTATCACACAAATGCTCAATATCCAGGTTTTTTCCAGGTGTGAGCTGTGTGGAGCGTTCAGGGAAAAAGTAATGCGGATAATAGTCTTTCAGAAATCGGAGAAGTGTCTGTCAAGCAGTTTAATGGGGAAGGACAACGGTTAAAACAAAGTGACAAGGATATTAGGAGAGGAGGGGAACACCTCATTGCACTGCTCCTGTCACACCACAAGTACAGATATTTAAGGAGGCGTTAACCTGTCGGTCTCAAGATATGAACAAGTTGACTGCAGCATGATATGTTGACCAAATGGAATTCATCTTGGAAGTTAAGATTGATTTAACATTTAGAAACTAGTATCAATTTATGATGAAAACTTGCAGCAAACTTGGAGTACAAAGAACTTGCTCAGTTTTGGCAAGGTGTCGGCACTACACCCAGGACTAACAGCACACTGATGGTTATCTGTAGAACCTTCCCAGCCCCTCCTCCAGGGGGAGGATGCGTGTCTTCACTTCCCACATCCATCCTGTATGCATGGCCCTGGCCAGTGCAGAAGGACTAGCAAAAGACAAAGGCATGAAAGCTGGAAGAGAGTCCAAATGCTAAGGAGTAAGCGAAAACTGCCATGAATAATCGGTGAAGAAAGCCACATCACAGGGTGAAAACAATACAAAATTCAACTGCTTTTCTAAGCCTCTTTAACAATTAGAGAGGTAATTTGAAAAACACAATGAAATTGTATCACACAACATCCATAGGCATCACACATAAACAATTAAAAATGTTGGAAGATTTGCAAGTCTTCCACATGGAAAATTACCAGATATTGCTCTGGAAAAATTAAAGAAGATTTAAACACATTGATTACTATGTCTTAGCCAAGGGCTGGAGAAGTCAGTATTGGCATCAGTTATTCCAAGCGAATCCCTCAATTCAATACAATATCAATCAATGTTTCAGTTCTAGTAATCTGGCTTTAAATTTTTACCAAAATACCAAAACTTATTATGTGAAAATAGTCTTTAAAATAAGATTAAGTTCAGGATTTCTGTGTGTGCTACTCAACATCAAGGTTTTCTATCAAGCTGTAGTCATGATAGTGACGTTATTGCGAACAAAGGAATTTGTTTCCCCAACTCGGCATTACTGAGTTCTGGGCTGGACAGTTGTGGTGGACTGGCTTACCATCTGTGCGGTATTTGGTAGTAGTCCTCGCTTCTGTTACGTGAGTGGGGCACCCTTATCCCAACCGCCCCAGCTGGGACAACCAATGGCAGCAGTTCTCTGTGTTTCTTGCTGAAGAGCCACTGGCGACAGAAACAAAGCCAAAAGAAAGGTACCAGGCGTTGGCATAGTACCAGGTGTTGGCACAGCGCCAGGCGCTGGCACACATGACTCGTGCTTGATTGATTTTAAGCACGGGTGTGTTTTGGAGGAAATCGAAATCTACCAATGAAGCCGGAATGACTGGGTCCCATGTGACTGTCTAGACGCCTGACTTCCGGTGCGCCTGGTACACAGACACACAGGGCGGTTATGAGCCTTTCAGTGGAAAAGCCAAGACTCCACATCTTCAGAGGAAGGGAATATCTTTTTTCCCCACAGCGAGGTAGGTATTTCTTAGGTGAAACACACAAGATAATATACAAAACAGAATCATTGAAAATAGGGATTGCAACAAAATTAAAACAGGCTTATTGGGATACATTATGGGAAAATAATGCAGCCAAGACATTTCTTGGGAGAGAATATTTGAGGTACCTGCCTGAAAGCAACTTTTATGAAGAACAGGGAAAACACCTCTGAAGACCAGTAATAAAAGACAATAACTTCCAAATAAAAATGGGACAGTTTCACAGTATCATTAGCCACCCGAGCTATGGAAACCAAAAACTACAATTGGACAAGCTTTGTCAGCCAGTGAAAACAGACAATACCAAACGTTGGTGAAGATGCAGAATGACGTGGAGGCTTGCCTGGAGCTGTGGGAGCGTGGAAATTTACAATGGATTTACACAATTATCTGGCAGTTTAGTGCAAAATTCAAGAAAGGCAGTCACAGAAGCTTGGCTTGTGTGCGTCAGGAGGAGGCAAAACCGAGGTCTGTGAGCAGGGGAGTGACCCAGATGCCCGTCGCTCCCCCATGGCAAGTGGCTGAACCCCTGGAGGAACACGTGCAAGCATGCAGAGCTCTGAGTGCGCTCACAGGCATGCCAAGTGGACGACGTGAAACACCAAGGACCAGCTGGGGCTCCAGCCACGTGACTGTTGTGGCAGGTGGCTGCAGGAGAGTGCTGTGTCTGTCTCAGAGGGGTAGGGGCTTCTACGAAGGGCCACCAGGAAGATTTTGGAGTCAAGAAATTGAGGGACTCACCTGGAGTGAAGTGGCTGAGGGCATTTAACCATAGGTGAAGGTCTGTGTGTTTACTGTGTACAAATAACCTCAAAACCACGATAAAACCATTGAGCAATATTCATTCCTTGCTGCTGGGTTTTCCTTTCCTGATTGTGTGGCAATGCTTTATCTTCTAAGATGGCACAAATGGGAGTAGATGCATTGACAGCCGTGTTAGCCATGCTTTCCAATGTTAGAGCAAGCAGGGACCCATGCAGACTGGGAAACTGGGCGGTAGGCTTGGGGCTGCGGGTGACAGTACAGTCTCACTGTTCTTGCAGGTCTGTCCCTCCCTTGTCTCTGTTCTCTCTCTCTCTCTCTCTCTCCCTTTCTCAACTGAAGGGGCCTGGAAGCAATGAGACCCACATGATCCCAGCAGTAATGTCTGAGAAAAGTCTACTCCAGATTGGGGCAGAGAAAAACAAGTGAGTCTGGAATACCTTGCTGTGCCGGGAAGAGGCAGCTCTTGGGAATGATTTAAATGCCATCTTACCGATAACAGCCACAGGGAGAACAGCTGCTGCCACGTCTGCAGCAATGCGTCCCAACTAGTGCACTTCTTCAGGTCTGTGCTGACCATCTTCACTGCGTAGCCAGGTTTTCCGCCACACACTCCTATAACCAGACCTCACAGGGGCCCAGGGGCAACGCCCTCCTTGCAGTGGGCTGCCACGTAACGAATGCGCAGGGACTTGGGGCTGGAAAGCCTTCAGCACATGCTCTCACAGGTCGCATGCTAGAATGCTGAGAACGAGCAGAGGCTTGGAGCAGCACGCTATCGACCCACACATGCACATTACTAAGGGGGCTGCGCCATCGTGCTGAGCGCTGGCCGCTGCCTCTGACCCAACTGGCACTGCTCGTGTGGAGGCCAAGCGAGGCCGGGCGTCCTGAGCTGAGGGCCAGGGGCCACACCCCAGCTCTTCCCAACAAAATTGTGTTGCCTGAATCTCACTGTGAGGCACGAAGTTTAGAAAGACATAAGCAAATAAAACTACACGGAAACAGTTGCCGGGTTTGTCTAACAGATGTGCAGAAGTTCCTTGGGTTATTCCTGAAATTCCTTTGTGGATTTTTTTTTTCAAATAAAGATTCAAACCTGAGTGAACTATTTCACTCCCTTTGGGTTCTTCCCAAATTAAAGACGCTGCTTCCTGAGGTCTCTCCCACCCTGCCGCCAATTTGGCAGGTAGCTGTCTTGTGCACACCCCCGCCCGGGCCCCAGACACATCTGTTCTTTGGTGTTTGTGTCTTGACAGCACAAATGAGGTTGAATTTGAGTTTCTTGTTTCAAAAAATCGAACTGGGGTTATTCAAAGCCGCGAGGATAGGATCAAATGACTGCTTTAATCATAACGTGCTTGCCATAAACCCTTTTGGTAAGAGTTTCATTTTCCAGCCCCTTTATTGTATTATGAACTGTGTTATTGTTTAACTGCCTGGCTGCACATTGTCTGTCATATCTTTTAAAAGATCTTTTCAAGATATTTCATTCAGTCCAAGTCCCACTAAGGCCGACCTTCCTTTAATTTTCCTGCAGGATATTGGGAAAGGCTGAGGGTGTGAGAAGACCAGCCTTTCAGCGCCGTCCGTTTGAAATATGAAGGTTACATTTATCTTGATTCCTTTGGAAGAATTTGGCCAATATGTAGAACGCAGCTGTTCTTACACAAGGAACTCTTGCTTCCTCCAACTTGAGATTATCTTATCTTTGCAGACTCAACGTGGCATTCCCCTTTGTCTGAGGCAAGGCTTAGTCCTGAAATCCGTGAATGGCTTTAATTCGGGCACGTGGGAGGAAGGAGCTTGGATCGGCCTCGCTCCAGAGCAGTGGCGTGGTAGAGGCCCTGTCTGCATTTGTCCCAGTGTTGCCTCAGACACAACCCCACCCTGCCAGCCCTTGCACAGCAAGGCTGTGGTTGTCCACGTTATCGAGCAAAAGACGCTCATTTGTGGAGGGCAGAGGACTAAGCCAAGAGCTCAGTGGCAGTGAGCCCCAGGGCCTCCGGGAGGTGTGGAACCAGGATAGGCATGGTGCAACCCAGTGGCTGCGGGCTGAAGGAGCCAGAGGCGCATCCACTAACTCGAGGAGAGGAAGGCAGGGAACCTTCCGCAGTGTCTGCTCTGCTCCATCTCAACAAAGCAGAAGCTTCTGTGTACTCCCCCCACCCGCCTTGAATAAAACCAAGCAGCAGGTGTGGGACAGGAGGGGAGGGTGGTCCGAGGACAGGGTCCTAAGGATACGACCACCACCCAGCCATCCTGTGTCCTCCCTGCAGCCCCCAGGGAGGCTCAGCTGCTGGAGCACTGCAGCAGGGTGCAGAGGGGCTGGGCTCCCAGTTCTACACAGAAGAGCAAACACTCTACCTTCTTGTCGGGAGAAGCCGTTTGGGGGCTGGGCCTCCAATCCCAACCAGCAGCATGAGGGGATACTCCCCTCTCTACTGAACAGGTGTCCCCCCGTTCAGAGTAGTGTCCTGATAACCAGCCCTTTCTGCAGTATGCCAGGACCAGGTTACCATAGAAACCCAGCTACCATGCTGAGAACCAAGGCAGTCTGCATGAGGTGGGTGCTGCAGGGACAGGCTGGAGGCGTCCAAGGAGGAAGGCCATCTCCGTCACGAAGCTGCTTTGCCGAGCGCTCACTCGCACAGCTGAGACAGGCAAAGGAATGGCAAGGTGTGCCAGAGAAGCGTACCTGGAACTTGGGATTTGACATGGGGATAATCTTATATATGAAAAGAACCCCAACGTTATTGAAGTGAAAGACGCAGCCCACGGGCTCATCAGCAGAATGGAGGGGCAGGGGAAGGAATGGGGGCTGTGCGTTTAAGGTAACACTTAGGCCGACAGCACAGCTACATGAGGAGGCACATTCCAGACACTGCAAACAGATAAAAAAGGGAATTCGAAAGAATTGTAATTACTCACAAGAGAGCAGGAGAAACAAACTAACTAACCCCTCTCAAAAATAAAGTAAAATAAAATAAAATAAATCAGAAAAAAATGGGAGGCAAGGTGCCAATATGCCAGTAGTTGCATTAAGTGTGAATACCCACGACTTAAAAGCCGGAGTTGGCAGACTGGTTAGAAAGGAATTAGCGACCAGAGGCTTTTCAGGAGGGACAGAAACCTCGCTGAAGGCTGCCGAGTGACTCTCCTGTTTATGCAACTTCTAGGAAAAATCTGCAAGTAGGTGACAAATCAGTGGTTTTCAGGGTTGGGTTAGCACAGTAGAGACTTCCGTGGTGAGTCAGTGTCCTGACTATGGCGTGGTTAGAGGAACGCACGTGCAAACAAAATGACCCACTGCGCATCAAACGTGTGTCAAGCAGCGTGTCGCAAGGAGAAACTTCTGGAGAGAGGAAGCTGGTGCCGGATCTGCGGGATCTTTGTTGATCTTTTCAGCTTCTATTATGCTGTGAGAGCCACTGTTCTTGCCACTGTAATACCAGCACATGCAGCGTGTAAGCCCTCGGTGGCCCCAACAGCAAAGCTCCTGGTTCCTTCATTCACCCTTTTCACAAATGCCTCTGCATCAGTGGTCCCCAAAGCTGAGTCTCACAGAGAATTCAAACGTCTAGACTGGCAGCCGAACACTGGTGCACTGGCCTCTTCTCCAAAGAGCATGCAACAGGGCAGGCACAAGCCCTGATGGTTCAACAAAAAATTAAAATGTATTTGAAAGGCAGGAATAGAGGAGAAGGAGGAGGAGAAAGAGAGGGAGAGAGAGGTGTTGTACCTGCTGGTCCACTCGCCCGAAGGCTTGGCAACCCAGGCCTTTCCATGAGCTGGGGCCTTGGTCCTGGTCTCCTGGGCGGAGGGCAAGACTCCTGCCTCTCTGGGCACCGTAGCAGCAGAGGTGGGAACTGGGAGTGGGGCTGGACCGGGAACCCAGGCACTCTGTTCCGGGCCCTGGGCGTCCCAAGTGGCCCATTACCCATTGTGCCAAGCACTTGCAAAGCTTGCTGGTGGGTCCCTGTGCAGCTGAGGCGCTTGAGCCGAGCACGGCATTGAGGAAGATGTGTGCCGGAAGCCAAGCAAGCTCCGAGGGTCTGTGTGCTGCCCTGCCTCGTGGGATGCCAAATGTTAAAGTACTTTCTTGTTCTAGAATTTTTCTCTTTGGTTTTCTGCGTTCCATCCATAACGTTTGTGAGTGGATTTCTTCTTACTTGATTAGTAGGGGCGGTTAAATCTGTGGATGGATGTTTGGTATCAGGTCTTGATATTTTCTACTCTTTATTGCCTCAGATGTGGCCTCTCCCTGGGCCTGTGGGTAACAGGTAGGCCTCTGGCAGCTCTCAGAGGGGTTGAAGGTGTGAGGGAACCGGCTCACCTCTGCATAGTTTAAGTGAATTACACAAAATCTGGAGAACCCAAAAGGACAGAAGCTGGACACGCATGGTATTCGCTCCAGGGCGATGCGAGGCCAGTCCTCGTGTGCTGTCTGCCGAGTGGGACTCCTCCAAAGGGATTCACATCAGCTTGGGTGGGCGCTCCGAGCTCCAGGACTCCGCACTAACCACGTGGCTGCTGAGTGACACGTGTGCGCCATGGTCTGTTCCAGAGGCCAAGACGTGGTGCCAGGCCTTGACGACCTGGCTTTCCTGCTAACTCCCAGCCACGCTTCAGCAGCACCCACTTACACAGGGCAGCAAACTTGTGACCTCCGAGGATGGAGGATTCCAGCCGGACATTGAAGCTCAGCTGTAGTGGGGCTGTGTGTGTCTTCCTTTTGCTTTCTTTAAAGACAGCCTATTATACACTTTGCTTTGTGTGGGAGCAATTTCATCGAGTCAGCAGTCTTGCCTCCCATTCTTTCCTTAAGAAAGTAGCTAACTAGTGCTTCTATTCCTAGAATAAAGAGGAGATTAAAAAGGAGTCGCTGCAAATAAGGCAGGTAGCCGGGCGAGGGGAGACGCAGGAAACACAAGAAGGAGGCCAACTTTGTGTTAGCTATCATGCCTCACGCCGCTGGGTGCAATTACTAGCTGCAAAATAGCACAGCTTGAACATTATTATTGCACATTAAAGTACACTTCACTTATAATTACGGAACAACTCACCTTTCTCAGCCTTTGCTCTGCGTACATAGGAAAATATTTTAAAAACCTCTTCATTAAAAATCTGCAAATCTGTGACTTTCTTTTTCCATCACACAGATCTCACCTCCTTTTTCCCCTTGACACTTGGAATCTTAAACTTTTCTTTTAATTAAGGAGCAGCAGACAACTTAAGGGGGAGGAGGTGGGGAAAGGAGGTGGGCTTCGGGCTTGCCAGCCAAAATAAACACTTGACAAGCAAGGCCGACTCAGGCACGAAGCACACTTGTGAGTGGCAGTGGAAATGGCAATTTTAAAAACATGATTGCAAGTCATAACTTTTGAGACAGAAAATGCAGAGGAAAGCCACTGTGTCAACACAGGGGTCGCAGCGTCTGCCAGGCGCCGTTCTGGGTGCACGGGCGCTGAGCGCAGCTTCGTGAAGTTCATTCTGCATTCTTGGAAGGCCTGTGTGAGCAGATCCCGTCTAGAACTCTGGATGTGCCAGCGGGTAGCCTGCTGCTGCGGAAGCCGTGGCGTGGGCGCAGCCGCCCCGGGCTCTCACAGCCTGCTTGGTGCTGCCGGTGCAGTGGGGCGGCCAGGCTGCCAGGGGCGGGAACTGCAGGAAGGTGCGCGGGGAGCAGGCGGAGGAGGCGCAGGCGGAGGAGGCGCAGGCCAGCTTCAGGAGGCCTTCACAGGCGCGCGGTCGAATGCGCCCCACTCAGCAGCTGCATTCTGAGGGGCACTTGCACATGCTCGTCAAACCCTTGCATTCAACGGAAAGCCTTGCTGTGCCCTGACTGGCACCACTGGTGAAGCACAGGCCCAGCTGGTCCTCAGGCTGGAGACTGCTGGACAGTGCCGCCGGAGCTGCTGGATCCCTGGCAGTGGTGGGTTGGCAAGTGCCAGGGAGTGGCCTCTGCTTGCTCGCGGGGAAGCTGACCCCAGAGTCTCCTGGCTTTCCTTCAGCCGTTCTCTGCTGCTTTCTGGAGGCTGGGAGGGCTGGAAGGGGTGGGCAGCCAGGCAGGTTTGGAAAAGTGGTCTGTGGCTGCTGTTGCCAGCCCCGAGTGAATATGGCCCCAGGAGAGTTTTTCTTTTGAAATTAAATTCTGCTTCACAGATCAATAGCTGCTTCTTCAGTTAATCTTCCCTACCACACTGGCAAGTTGGGGAGAGAAAGCAGGAGGCACTTTAAGGTGCCTGCCTGGGCTCTCCCACCTGCACACCTGAATTGGATGAATTCCTCATTCTGAAAGCTCTGATTTCTTTCCATCACTATGCCTTGCCACAAGGGGCAGGTGCGCCAGCCTCCAAGGCCAGTCGGATGGAGGGCGCTGGTGCTGGCTCCTAGGCTCTGCATCCCGCTGCACCGAGTGGAAAGCCGCCAGGCTCCTGTCCCTGTGGGCTGCCGCTCAGCGGTGACTGGGAGTAGTTTCTCTACATTGCCCATCATTGTTTTATCTGCTGCAGGCAGCCCAGTGCACAGCTCCAGGCTTGCACCCTTCCTGGTACCAGAGGCTGAGGCTGGCAACAAGGTGCTGGGCAGCTGGGTGGCTTGGGCACCTGCTGGGGCAAGCAGGGACACCACTTCCCACCCTCAGCAGCCCTGGAGCTGTGCAACCATCAACACAGGCATCGGGAACTCAGGGACGAGTCTGGAGCTGCCTGAAAAGCTTTGAGTGTGCTCTCAGAGACTGAAGCCAGCACACGGCCATGAGCACTGACGCCCTCTTAAGCAAAAGAGACCCATTGTTTAGGAAGCAGGCACGAACAGGCTTCCTGACACCATGCGTCCTTGCCTCGGGTTCTTCCCCCATGACCCCAGTTCGCCGGCTCCTGCTGGGGGCAGGCCACAGGTCTACAGACCGGCTCTGTGACACTGCAGTTGATGGAATGGGAACCATGAGCATGGAATGGAGACAGGAAGAGTTACCCCCTGACCCCACAAGGGTTCTGTGCAGCTCACCCTGCCCATGCCCTTCAAATGCCAGGCTGTGCAAGTGGATCATCGCAGTTCTGTGATCACGGGGCTCAGGGTACTTGAAGACCTGGTGTGGAGGTGTGGTGAGATGTCAGACCCGCTGACCAACGAGCTGGCTCATTGCAGGGTTTGTCTAGCAAGTGACATGGCTGTTGTCCATGAACACGTCAGGCTCAGATCTCAGCGGCTTGGACTAAGGCAGTTGGACACTGAGTCCTTGTGCCCAGCGATGGACGGGCGCTTCATGGGGAGAGTGGGCAGGGTTGCGGGGCATGGCTGGAGGGAAAGAGGAGCGGGGAGAGCAGGAAAGGAATTCTTGTTTGACGTCCACTTAGTTCACGTGGTTCTGTCATTCTGTCTGGGTCACTGTTGTGTATTTGAGAATGAGAGCCATCTGTTTGGAGACGTATGGCTCCCGTCTCTGACATGAGGTCCCAGGCTGGAGCTGGGCTTTCAGTACGAAGGAGCCCCCACACCCACCTGCCCAAGCTGGCATGACCTGGGAGTTTCCCTTGAACCCTGGGGGCAGCTACGTCCCACCCATGCTTGTCCCTGGTTTTGACAGGTGAGGGCTGCGTCTTGCCCAGCTTTCTACTGTCCCTCCCATCAGCACCTCAGCCTTCACAACAGATCAGCTCGTGTGGACTGAGTGGACAAAGGGATGGGTCCACCGCCAGGGCCTTGGTTTACGTACATCTGAAAAACTTTATTATTTGATGATACCTTTCCAAAGGCTCTGGGATTTCCCCCCATCTCCCCAACACCCCTCCCCTGCATTTCCCCTATATTATTACAATAGTATAGTCCTTCATAATCTGTCATAAGTCCTTCATTCTGCTATTTAAATGTATCCTGACATTGTAGATATGGACAATGGCAAAGAGTCCAGCATCCTGTTTTCATGATATATTTAATAGTTTCATTGGGAGTCCACCTTTGATCTGGAAGTAGAGATGCATACTGCATTGTATCCTCACATCTGGATATGATGGTCTCCATTACACTGTTACTATACATCTCCTTAAATGAAAACAAAATCAACAACAGGAAGAAAAATGGAAAATTTATAACAGCACAAAGTTAAATAACATGATACTGAATGACCAATGTGTTGCTGAAGAAAGTCAAAAACCTTCTCGAAGCAGATGATGCTACTGTATGACCTATGAGTTCATGAAGAAATTGATAAGAAAAAAACGATTTTGAAGAAATGAAAATAAAAGCAAAAATGTCAAAATGCATGAGATGTAGCAGGAACAGCCTTGCAAGGGCTGCTGATTCTGCATCTGCCTGCAGGTTGCCTTTACCGCAGAGAACACATGGTGTGCGTCCTTCTGGCTTTATGCACATCTTCTAAACATGCAAACACAGTGTCTGCCTCTTTGAAGATGCTCAGTATTTTCCAAACAATCCTGGGCAATGTGGAGCAGGAGGCCATGCATGGACATCAGCGCTTCCTACTAAAATCATGGGACTTTGTTTTCATCCTTCCAAAAGAACTGTGTGCTTTTATTTCTGAAGTTCAAGTGTGCACATGCAGGCAGCTTTCTTGCAGGCAGCGTTTTTTCACATACACAGGGCCTTCTTTCCCAAGTCCCGGGAGAATCACTTAGCCCTCTGCCAGGAGCCCCTCCCACTGCTCCCGCCCGAGAGAACCAGCAGGTGCATTTCCTGCCAGTTCCAGGACACAGTGTGGACCCAAGGCCACTGCAAAACTCTACCTTTCAGGCTGCAGTCCTGATGGAAAAAATGGGCTTCTAGAATATTCATTGAAGCTTCCTTGAACTGGGGGTCCTGGTTCTGTTGGCAAGACATGGAGTTCAGCTTTATGACTGGGAATGCATCCCACTCGGCCTCCCGCAGAGTTCACCCCAGGGATGCCCCCTCGGCCCCCCTCGGGGTTCATGCCAGGGACGAACACCCCTTGACCCACCGCGACGTTCACCCTAGGGATGCCCTCTTGGCTCCCCTCGGGGTTCACGCCAGGGACAAACACCCCTTGACCCACCGCAATGTTCACCCTAGGGATGCCCTCTTGGCTTCCCTCGGGGTTCACGCCAGGGATGCCCTCTCGGCTCCCCTTGGGGTTCACGCCAGGGATGCCCTCTCGGCTCCCCTTGGGGTTCACGCCAGGGATGCCCTCTCGGCTCCCGCAGGGTTTACTCTCAGTCACCAAGGACATTACTTAGTCATTTGCTCTTTTCTTCTTTGTCACATTTATGTGTCTTAAAAAGACCTACTTACTCATTTGAAAGGCAAAGTTCAAGAGAGAGAGGGAGAGTCAAAGAGAGATTGTCCACTCACCGAGTCACTCACCAGATGAAGCCAGGAGCCAAAAACTCTGTGTGGGTCTCCGCATATCGCACTGCCTCCCAGGCACACTGAAATGGGGCTGGCTTGGGTCTCCTCACATCCCACTGCCTCCCAGGCACACTGAAATGGGGCTGGCCTGGGTCTCCCCACATCCCACTGCCTTCCCAGGCACACTGAAATGGGGCTGGCCTGGGTCTCCGCACATCCCACTGCCTCCCAGGCACACTGAAATGGGGCTGGCCTGGGTCTCCCCACATCCCACTGCCTCCCAGGCACACTGAAATGGGGCTGGCCAACCAGCAGAGCAGCCATGACTGGAACCACGCTGCTGTGAGAGGTCAGTGCTCTGTGACATCAGCCCCCAGCAGTGAAATACTGTTGTCTCACGAAAGCAGGGCCTGAAGGACGTTAACCCCAACTCCTGCTCCAAATAAACCTGTGGGCAGTCAACAGGTGGGCGCGTCTCTCCATGTGGTGCTGCCTCCGCTGATCTCAGGACAATGCACCTGCAATTCCCCTGCCATGTCCAAAGCCGAGGGCAGAAAGGAAGCCAGCATGGGTTCGAGGGTTCTCCGCTCCTCTGCTCCTCATGAGGCAGGAAGTTAGCTTCAAACAGTTCCAGGGGGCGTTCAGTGGTATCAAGTGTCAACAGCATTTTTACCCTTCCTGACCATTCATCCACTGACTGATTCTGAATCAGATTTTCTTCAAGGTCACTTCAACTCATGTGGTTTCCCCAGAGCCCGGCCTGCAGAATAGACTCATGGGATGCAGGGTGGGAGCCCCTGGGAAGTTCCAGTCCCCCGCACAGGTGGCTCCTTGCTCCTTCCCTGCTCCAACAATCTGTCTTGTGGGGTCCTTCCCCAAATGATTCCCTCCTACTTTAAACCTCAGAGCCTGAACGTTTTCTTCCAAAGCCCTTCTTTCCTGTGCTTGATGACAGGAAGCTGCTGGCAGGTGCCGCCGTGGCCTGCTCGCTCTGGGTCACCATAGTCAGGAACGCTGGCTTCTTGCTGCCAGTCCTGCTCGCAGTGTGCCCCTCTGAGGTCCTGGCGTGCACTGGGCTGCCCTGTTTTATTGCTGTTCGGGTTCCAGACTTTCCTGTCTCTTCCACCCAGCAGATGGGAACTTCCACGCATAGCAGCGGTGACCATCCATTCGCTGCAACCCCATACTTGCACACGCCTCTGAACTGTACTGACAAGTGCCCCCCTTCCCAAGCACTGCTGTTGCCATTACTGTTCACGCCGTTCCTCCTGTGGTGACCTCCACGGTGGGCCCCCTGTGTAACTTCCACGGTGTACCTGCACAAGGTTGGGGGTTCTTCTGTCTTCAAGGGAGCTATGCTCATCATAACAGCGATGGGCTCATGACTTAATCACAGGTTTTGAACAACACAACTGTACAATTGTACATCCCAACATAAGCAATGACCTCTTGCCAACATCAGTTACAGCTTCACATCTTGCACAACTGAAAAAAATACAAAACATTTATTATGTTTCAAAACACTGTGGATTTTCTGTGGGGTCCTTCTGCTGGGCTGAGCTGAGGTGGTTCCTGCTCCTCTCCTGACTTGGAGTAGGAGCGACCCGATGCTTCTGTAAGTGATGGGAATAGAAGTAGCTCTGAACTATGTTCTGAAAATGCTACTTCTCCCTCTTATGTTTTCCCAGTGCCTCACAGAAGATCCAGCCTGAATTCAGGAGGCAAAGAGGAAAGCTTCCTCTCTGGATTAGAGCAGTGACAACTTGACCTGGCAAGGGGCATGACTAAACCACTCTGCCCTTGTCAGTATGGAAGCTTGCAAATTGATAGTGAGTTTGCACATCTACTGTCTGTCCTCCAGTTCATGAAGTCTGTTTGCAGTGCGCTGGTAAGTCCACCCAGTGAGCGTAGGCTTCCCATTCGCAGACCTGGATGTCATGGGAAGCCTAGCCCTCCTGGGTGGACTTAACAGCGTACTGCAATCAGACTTCATGAGGACAGACAGGAGGAGATGTGCAAACTCAAAGGCAACTAGCAAAAAAATGAAAACCAAAAAAGCCAAGAAGAGATATGAGAAGATTTAGGGAGAGAGAGAGAGAGAAAATTGGAAACAGCTGGAATGAGAGCTTTTCAGAACTGATGAACAACACCACTCTACAGATCTAGGGAGCTCAAAGAAACTCGGGGATGAGGAGTATAAAGAATGCCAGCCCCTTCAGACACAGCATGCTGGAAACCAAAATGAGAGAGAAGAGACTAAGAATAGTCACACTCAAAGGACACGAGACTATCGTAGTGAGAAAAAAACTGAACTTTCAACAGAAACTATGAAAGCCAGAAGACAATAGAATGACAATTTGAAAGTGCGAAAAGAAAAAAAAAATCACATAAAATTCTGTAGTCAGAGAAATCTTCCTGCAACAATGAAAGCAAAACAAAGAATTCAATAGAACAAAACCTGAGAGAATGTGTTACCTGCACAAAGGAGAGGCTGCAGATGGCAAGATTCCCCCTGGAGGAAGAAACGAGGCTCTAGAAGACATGACTGTGTCGACTTGCTGGCTTTCTAAGACAACGAGGGCCACGGTGGTCTCCGGTAGACACTTCTACGACGTATATGGCATGTATTTTAAAAGCCACATGAGGGGCCACAGAAAAGTAGGGACCTGGAGCCCCTTACTGTCAGGGTGAGCATGGCCAGGTCCTGGTGCGAGATGTGGCATGCAGGGGAAGTGGCAGCTGAGCCACTGTCAGGGGTGGCCATGTCCGGGTCCTGGTGCGTGCAGGGCACTTGGCAACCCACGGTGTCTCTTGTGGCCAAGTGACCACTCCAAACAGAGGTGGGGATTTTCATGACTCACACATTAGGCTAGGTTACAAGGAGAAGATAGGAAAAGAATGACGAGGGTAAGTACGGAAGGAAAGCACAGGAAAGGGGGAGGGCAACGTGGAACACCTCGGTGCAGTGGGTGGCAAGATGCAAGAACCAGCAGGTGGGAGTTGGGCTGTGACTGCGACTGGGTGCGGAAAGACTGGGAGTCATGGTGCAGGCAGTGATGGGAAGGAGTGCTTTTCCCTTGGATGAAGAGAATAACAGCTGCTGGGACTGGTCGTCTTCTCCGGCTATACTCTGTGATTTGGAATTTCCTTCCAGCAAAATAGATAGGAGTGAAGACCAGCAAATAGCCAGAACAGGTGTTTGGTGCAGCAACTTAGAAATGAAGTGGGGCACCTGCATCCCATATCAGCCCACCTGCTCTCATATCAGTTCTGCTTCCATGTCCAGGAGGTGGACGGGCCACTGTGGAGAGGAGCATCTCCCCACTCCAGACAGGAAGAGCAGCCAGGCCAGGAAGAGCATATAGCACAACATGAGTGATTAGAGACACTTCAATGGGATCCACTCAAGGCTACTCATGCAGAGACATCCTTCACTGGGCCGCAGTCAGGGTGTGGATTCAGGGCAAGCTCCCTGGCTGAGCCGCAGTTAGGGTGTGGATTCAGGGCCAGTTCCCTATCTGAGCCGCAGTTAGGGTATGGATTCAGGGCCAGCTCCCTAGCTGAGCCGCAGTAAAGGTATGGATTCAGAGCGAGCTCCCTGGCTGAGCTGCAGTCAGGGTATGGATTCAGGGCCAGCTCCCTAGCTGAGCTGCAGTCAGGGCCAGTTCCCTATCTGAGCTGCAGTCAGGGTGTGGATTCAGGGCCAGCTCCCTGGCTGAGCTGTAGTCAGGCCCAGTTCCCTATCTGAGCTGCAGTGAGGGTGTGGATTCAGGGCCACCTCCCTGGCTGAGCCACAGTCAAGGTGTGGATTTAGGGCCAGCTCGCAGGCTGAGCCGCAGTCAGGGTATGGAGTTCAACAGCAGACCTAATGGCCTCATCCTTGGTGTGAGGCAGGTTTGGGGACAGTTGCAGATGGCTGTTTTTCTCTAATGTTGGTCTGCTGATTAAATGCAGGTCAAGCTGCCTGGGCTCCATGTTGGACTCCCTTGGCCCCCTCCCTGGCTCTACATCCTGACCAGCTTGCTGTTAATAAGACTCTGGAAGGCAGTGCGGATGGCTTAGCAATGGAGTGGCTGTCCCACATGTGGCAGACCTGAACTGCCCTATTAATCCCCGGCTGCTCCACTTCTGATCCAGCTGCCTGCCAATGTGCTTGGGAAGCTTTAGCAGAGAATGGCCCAAAGGATTGGGCCCTGCCACTCACAGGGGACCCAGTGGAGTTCCTGGCTCCTGGCTTCTGTCTGGCCATGGCTAGTGCATCTATTTTGGAAGCGACCCAGTAGATGGAAGCTCTCTTTTTGTATCTCTACACACACTCTGTCACTCTCCCTTTGAAATAAATAAAATAAATTGAAATAGAACAGAAAATGGCATCCATAGACATCAATGTGGAGAGACCAGAGTTACATGCTTTAGGGGTGAGGTGAAATGGAAATCCTCATGAAGCTTTTGGTACTGCCGGCATCTTCCACAAATTAAACATAAAGTGTGTTTTAGACAGCATCCTTCCGCTCTTGGCAGACACCCTGGAGAACCGAAAATAAGGACCCCAAGATGCAACACCCAGGTCCATAGCAGGACTGTCCACAATGACCAAACATCCTCCAGTAGACGAGGAGGGAGCATACCAGGGTACAGTCGCCCAGGGGGTGTTGTAGAGCCACAGAAAGAAACACTGTCATGACACAGGCCACAACGTACATGAACCCTGAAGAACCTGCAGGTGAAAGGAGCTGCGACACAAAGCACCAGCTATCACGTGATCATCTGTCTGGGAGCTATGGAATAAAACACCAGAGCCAAGTCAGGGAGCAAGTGAGTGGTTCCGGGGGAACAGGGTGGGGAATGTGGAAGTGCTGGCATAGTATTGGGAATGAGCCCAATGCCAATTGATAAAGACCCACTTCATAATATGTAAGTTGAAAAATCATCAACCAGCTGAATGAAATTCAACAGGAAATTCAAGAGTTATTAAATATGCCTTACATAAATCCCAAACTGCCTGCCCAGGGATGCCTGAGCAATTGAGCACACCTGGGACTTAGGCCTCCGTGGCCTCTGGCCTATGCTAACAGGCCGTGCGTATGCAGTAGGAGCCTTTTCCATGCCCTCGGTGACAGAGTGAGCCTGACACGTGTTGGCTTGTGTTCCGTTTACGTCACAGTTCTAAAAGACTAGCAAGAGTGCTGTCTGGGACTAACATGGGGGCGTGCACACTCATCGCCTACAGTGATGGGAATATGGGCTCAAATTCATATCATAGATAGTCCACATCCCTGGCCAGCCCCTTGCTTACGAGCTGGGAAAGCAGTAGAGGATGGCTCTGCTTCAGATTGGCTCAGCTCTGTCCATTGGGACCATTTGAGAAGTGAACAAGGAGATGGAAGTGTCCTTTCTCTTCTTTCTCCTTCTCTTCTTTTCTCTGTAAATCTGGCCTTTCCAATAAAAACAAATAAATCTTTAAAAATGGAGTATCATCCAGTCTTCATGACTCCCTTCTCAGAGAGATGTCTCCACTGACTGTTTCACAGAGAAAAACATCAGGGCACAAACAGGGTGTCTCTGAAGTCCTTGCCACACTGCTATCTGACACCTCAGAGCTGGGGCTCTCCGTGGTCCTGGATGCCCCCACCCCAGTCACACCCAGCCTCTCTACATCCTCCTCTCAGGGCTTACTTTGTGCTGACATGAGGATGGGACAGCCCTCTGCCTGACCTTAATCCGGCGTGGGCTTCCAAGCAACAGACAGGAGGATGGAGTGTGGGAGGACTGAGCCGGCTCTAGCGGCCTCAGTCAAGAGGTGCTGCGGAGGCCCTGCACCTGTTGGCTTCCCGCAGCGCAGGCTCCCAGCCCACTGGCCACTGCAGTCCAATCAGGGAGGATTTTGTTTTCTCTCAGGGTGTGATTTAGTGTCCCGGTTGTGATTTAATGCCAACGCCACTAACGTCAGATGCGGCCATCCTGGAAACGAATGAGGAGTTCAGCAAGCAGCTCTGCGATTTCCCTGGGCGGCTCAGAGATGAGTGCATTGGCTGCTAGCAGAGGGCCCTGCTCAGTGTTATTTGGGGAACAATATCTTCCGACACTGCCCACAGACTCCTGAAAGTCCAGGCACTCTCAAAAGTATTGTGAAATATCTCAGTGAGTGCCGTTGGTCCTGGCCGTGAGATTGGAGGGAAAAGAAGTGTTATTGATGTGCCATTATCACGGCCATCCTTGGTCTCTGCAGAGCGGACTTGCAGGGCAGAAATTAAACATCAGCTAACAGCCGCTCCAGGAGAACGGGCTGCAGTTGGATTTGTTTGGTTTTTAATGGAAATACTGCATGGCTGGCCTGGCCCCTCTTTAGTATCCGGGTTCTGGGAAGGGAGGGCTTGCTGCATGCTATTTGCATGCACTGTGATTTGCTTGGCTAAAGACAGGCTGAGGGGGTGTTTGCTGGGTTCCAAGCTGGAGGTTGACTTGAATTGGGAAAATATTTTATTTGCATGCTTGTGTTTGGAGCGAGCCGTTCCGAGTGATGGTGGCACAGGCAGGCTGCTCTGTGCAAGCCTGCTATAATGGCCTCTGCATCGTGCTGTTGGGAATGAATCAGGCCCTGGAGCAGTGACAGCACGCTGGGATGCAGGATCCTGTGTCTGCAGTCACTATCTCATTTTTAATAGAACTTGTCCAGGAAAGTATTCCAAACAGGTTCCAATGGGCTGGCCACCTCCTCGCAGCTGCGAGGATTCATATTCCAAACAGGTCCATAATTTCAGGTCCCCAGGGCAATTTTCCTCCCCTCTGCACCTCCCTCTCCTCACTCCACCACACTCCGTCATCATCTCCTTCTCCTCTCTCGTCTTTTTTCCCCTGAGTCCTCCCACCCATGTACCCTTAAACGACTCCCACAGGCTAAGTGGACTGTGATGAAGAATTTCCCAGAGTTTGTGGCTGCCTCCCATCCCAGCTCCTGTCTGCCTTTAGCCATCACCTAAGCAGCCCAGACAGGTGTGTGCATCTCTCCCAAAGCAGCATAGACCCTTAGGATGCTTTTGTGTTGTCTTTGGATGGCTCTCTGCGTTAGCTCCTGGCGGGGGGCAGCGCATGTCCGGGGACAGTGGGAACTCGCCATTCATGGGTGGGCTCGGCCCGGTGTTCATGGCAGCCTTTTCAGGCTGGACAATGCATAGAGGATGAACATAGAATGGAGAACTTCAATGCAGCGGGTAGTGGAACAGGGCTTGGGCAATTTCCTGATAAGAAGGACCCATCTACAAAGCGCAGTTGGGGCTTTTAGGAGCCGTGAACTTGTCCAGTGTTATTAAGCAGCAAGCAGTGGGTGACAGATGGGATGGCTTCAGGAAACAGTGGCCCAATTCTGTCATGACCTGCAGAGCTGCTCCCGCACAGCCCAGTGCCTGTCCCTCTGTTGCCCAGTCCGTATGCTTCACTCTGCGACTTGAGGGACTCATCAGAAGGCTGACCGTCCAGGGCTACCATGTGGCACCATTCCAAGCTTGCTTTGTGCACAAAGGGCTCCCCCTGGAGACGCCCTGAGGCTGTCCCTGGTGCTTGCTCTGCCTGCCCTGTCTGCTGCCACTGCTGCTTGCATCGAGGCAGAGCCAGTTGTGAGCGGCCTGGTGTCTGCGTGTTCCTGTACATTTTGGTTTCACTGCTATTCTCATTGTGCAAGCAAAATGTCATTGGAGGGAACTCTCTCATCTGCCCCTCAGTTCGTCCAAAGTTACTCCTCTCTTTGCCACTTGCTCTAGTCCACTCCCTGCTTTTCTTTAGAATATTTATTTACTTATTTGGAAAGCAGAGTCACAAAAAGAGAGAGAGGATGATGGACAGATAAAGTGAAAGCAAGATTTCTCATCCTTTGGTTCACTCCCCAAATGGCTTCCTCAAATGGCTATGATGGCTAGGGCTGGTCTAGGTCAAAACTAGGAATCTCAAACTCCACCACATCTCCCGTGCAGGTGCAGGGGCCCCTAAGCACGTGGGTCATCCTCCACTGCTTTTCTAGACACATTAGCAGGTCCTGGATGGGAAGCAAAGTAGTAGGAACTTGAACTGGCGCCTGACGTTGGGTATCAGTGTTGCAAGTGGCAGCAGCAGCTTCATGTGCTACACCACAACTCTGGCCCGGGCCCTACTCTGACCTGACGGCTCAGAGGTCCCTGTCCTGCCCGTCATTCTGTCTGTGACATCCAGCGACAACCACTAGCAGCTCAGTTACTGAGCCCAGCTGCTGGCCAGGGTATCTGAATGACATCACAGTGACTCAGCTGTATAACACCAACCTTCAGTTGCAGGAATTATGACTTATGTGTTCATCTCTGGAGACAACATTTTCATTCAACTTGGGCCTTCAAAGATTTAGAGTGGTTTTTCAACTTGGGTCAGGTCAAGCTGGGATTTTCCAGGGCCCCAGAGTTGATCTGGCTCAAGAACATGGACTCACGCAAACACGTCTCACTGGAGACTGACATCAGCCGCCTGAGTGCCAGTTCATTAATTCACAGTGAGTAATATAAGTGTCAAGCCGACCAGATGTTGGCTGCATCCTGACCAACATGTTCTCTCCCTGTAGGCCAGAGATGTGGGAAGTCAGAGCATCAGAAGGATGCCCGGGGACCAGCATTCAGAGCTTGTATAGGACAACACGCCTGCTAGGCAGAGAGGAGACACTTGGTCCAGGTGACCGGGGACTCACAGCTCACACCTGGGTCAGTACTGACATGAGTGATAGCAGCCTCCCTCCATCCCAGTCTTTCCCTGAACTCCCATTTCAGATCGAGTTCTCCTCGTGCCAATGTCCTCCCCGTGGGATGCAGGACTGATGTGCATTCCTGCTGGGTGCTGAACGGCCCTCCCTCAGGAGCAGTTGCTCTAGGATCTGAGTTCAGTTCTCAGAGGGAACCTGATCCCCAAGTCCCTAGAGAGTGGTGCCATGGGGTCTGACAGCCACTGGCTGCCCCTGCCTGGGTGTTGGTCCAGGCCATCCCTGTCCCTTCCCTGTGCTGGTGACTCCTCCAATGTCGGTCCTGAGCTGACACTCCCTCCTCTGCCTCTGTGGGCTGGCCCTGCTGTGGAAGGGATCCCATGGCAAGGGAGGCAGGTGGCATGGAGCCCCTGCCGCGAGGGGGTTCTTGCACCTTGGGTCTGGGCACAGGTTTTCTCCCCCTCCTTTCAAAATGGGTAGATCACTCAGGATAACCTCACCCTGCAAGCCCGTTTCCACGGAGTTCCTCTTAGGTCTTCGCCAAGTGAGATCTCTGGGTGCTTTTGATTTGAGTGGAGATGCCTGTAAGCTGTGGCATGAATGGCAGGTGTGGCATGGATGGCATGCTGGTCATTCTAACCCAGGTATTCAAACGCTTAGTAATCGAGACTCCCTAAAAAACAGGAGATGTCATATAGTCAAGGGCTGCGACTATTACACAAATACCTTTAGCCATCAAAATTGCCTTATAAACTGTTGAATAAGGCAGATCGTTTAACTTGTGTAAGGTATTTTGACTTTGATTGGCAACTAGAGAAAGAGCTCCTGTGGGTGGTTGGGTGGGTTGTGATGCCTCTTTTGTCCATTTCTCTCAATTTTTAAAACACTTATCTATTTGCATTGGAAACACAGATTTACAGAGAGAAGTAAAGAAAAAGAGAGAAAGAGCTTCCATCAGTTGGCTCCATCTCTAAATGAACACAATGGCTGGAGTTGAACCGGTTGAAACCAGGAACCAGGAGCTTCTGAGTCTCTCATGTGGGTTTAGGGTCCCAAGACTTTGGACCACTCTCTGCTGTTTTTCCAGACTGTAAGCAAGGAGCTGGATGGGAAGTGGAGCAGCTGGGACACTAACTGAGCACTTGGAGTTGAAAGATTAGCCAGTTGAGCTATCACGCTGGCTGCTGCCCACTTGTTTTAGCCATCCAAACACTGATGGCAAAGACTCTTTTCGGGTACTGGAAAGGGTGTGCCAGCCACCTCTGGGCCCCTGGAGAACGTGCGTAGTGTGCTCTGCTCCAGCGACTGTGGAGTGGGTCACCCATGCTAGTGTGCCTGCCAAAGGCCAACCTTCTCTCATGCCTGGTCTCACAGGAGCTTCCCTTTCATTCTGGAAGATTCTGCCTGAACGTCAGCCCTACTGTGTGCTCGTGCAGCCTCCCCTGGGAGCCTTGTGTTCCCTCTAGTGTGTCGTAGGAGTCTACCCACTGACCACCTACCCGCACAGCCGTGCCTGTGAGGAGGTAAACCAGTACACAGAGCACCAGCCATGGTATCAGCGACCAAAGGCATGAACTGGTGGCACTGACCCCCGCTCTCAGTACAGGCACAGGCCAGTGGGTCTGACTCCCCCTCCACAAATACAGGCATGGGCCAGTGGGACTGACCCCCACCCTTAGTACAGGCACAGACCGGTGGATCTGCCTCCCCCCTCATCCCTGCCTGTACAAACCGGGCATGAACTGTTTTCCATAATTAGCACATTTCAAGAATGGTGCCTGGTGACCTTGCATCCCATCTCGAGATGGAGAGACAGCCGGGCCCGAGGTAGGAGAGCACAATGTGCCATGCCATGCTTTGACAGCATTGCTGTGCCAGTGACAGCTCAGTGGCTAACAGATAGCTGTCACCCTCCTAGGAATAAAGCGCCACTCACTGACTCCCAGTCGCTTGCCCGCGTGGAGCAGCAGAGGCTTTCTGCTGCACCCCCATGCCATACACGTGGACGACGTCCCTTTTGGAGTCGCCTGGGAGAGCATGCATCCTGAGTGGGCAGTGGGGAAGGGGGAGCACCCCTCCCAGGACCAGTGTGACCCAACTTGCACATGGTGCCCCAGGAAGGTTGGGGACATGTGACACCCTGTTCTCAGCTGGGTCCAGCCCGTGCCCCAGGAATGGCTGCATCTCCTTCCCCACCAGAAACACAACCCCGTCTCCTCTGAGGTCCGTGACACGAAGCAGTGGAGATGGCGCTGGGAGGTGCAGTCTGGTTCCTAACGACCTTGTGTGGGAGGGGAACCACAGTCCATCACAGCGAGTTAGGGTGTTTTCTGAAGACGAAGTCAGAGCAATGCGCGGAATTTGGCTGAGACTCATCCAAACTTGAAGTGTGTGTGAGATCACACTTGATCTCTTTGTTTCCATTTTGCTGCTAAGTGGAATTCTAAGTTTGAAACACTGTAGGAAAGAATGCTTTCTAAATCATAAAATAGCATTTTTTTAAATCCAAAACAGCCTTACAATCTTGGGATAACTGCATAGCAGGAAATAAACAAGACAAGGCTCTATATTTGAGGTTGCGGTACAAACAGAGCTGAGGAGACAGAAAGAAAAAAAGCCACGCAGGCATAGCGGGGTGGGGGGGTGGGGGGTGGACAGGGAAAACAAAACAAAACAAAAACCCAAAAAACCAACTTAGAAGCAGCCTTCCACAATTCAGAGTCCAATCAGCCCTGTCTTCCGCAGAGTCTTGTGTGTTTTCGGGGAGAATGTTCCCAGCACTGTCTCCCTCTCAGCATCTGAAACACAAAGCCAGGAGCTGCACTTCCAAACCAAGGCCCGGGTGTCCTTGAGATGCCCACACTGAGGCGTCAGCGGGCGCCAGGCGCTGGAATCTGGGCGCTGTGGGACTGACGCACTCTGGGACCTGCAGGGCGCCAGGCGCTGGAATCTGGGCGCTGTGGGACTGACGCACTCTGGGACCTGCAGGGTGCCAGGTGCTGGAATCTGGGCACTGTGGGATTAGTGCCCTCTGGGAACTGACGCCCTCTGGGACCTGCAGGGTGCCAGGCGCTGGAATCTGGGCACTGTGGGATTAGTGCCCTCTGGGAACTGACGCCCTCTGGGACCTGCAGGGTGCCAGGCGCTGGAATCTGGGCACTGTGGGACTGACGCCCTCTGGGAACTGACGCCCTCTGGGACCTGCAGTGGATGCACAACAGCAACCTTTCCCTTCAGTCATTTTGGAGAAGGTGCAGGGGAATCTGCTCAAGCAATTCTTTTTTCACACTCAGCTCTGGGTTCCTCCTCCAGTGAGCGCAAGCGTGTGGGCAGACCAAGTGTCTATTTAGTCTTGTAGCTCAAGTGCACAGTGTGCGTGTAAGCGGGCCAGTGGCTGTTGGCCCGGAAGAGGGAGCACTTCGAGGGTCCTGTGTGCTCCCTCCCGCGTGTTGCTGCTCTCCTGTTGAAACTACAGTGCCCAGAAACAACGCTCATTGCGGCTCAACCGCCTTGCTCCTGGTGCCCTGCTCAGAGCTGGTTTGGCTGAACCTTGTTCTCCGAACTCAGTTTTGTTGTCAATCAGCTTTGAGGGTGTGTCCTCAGTACTCTTGAAACAAGAGGGGTGAATTCGGCAAGAAAACCTGCTACTTTCCTAGGCCTTCCAGAAAGAAGTGTGCTCTGTGCCATGCACCCCGCTGGAGACAGAAAGCTGAGGGTGAACTGAACACTGGAGCACGCACATGGCTTCCCCTGGCTGGCCTGAGTGGACGCAGGTTACCTCTGCCACACCACTGTGGGAGCCACTGCACACGTGGGTGCTTGACATGAGTGATGGGAGTGCCAGCACACAGACCCTGAGCCCACGTGTGCAGGTCAAGCCTCCAGCCAGCCACCCTGCTGTGTCAGGCTGGCAGAACAAAGGCATTCGCCAGTGTCAGGGGTACACAGAGAGGCAGGGCTCCTCTGCCTGGACACTCAGCTTCAGGCGCTGCCTAGGGAACAGGGCTGGCTAACAGGGCCTCTGTTACTCCACAGGGACCTGCTTGCTCCTGCAGGAAAGACACAGCGCAGGCCACTGGCAGCCAGCAAGGCCCCAGGCCAGGTCAGGCTGCGACTCTGTCCTGGCTTGCTCGGAGCCAGGAGAGCCCACCCTGCACGCCACCTGCTTTCCTGTTCTGTAGACCTCCTGGTCTCTCAGCTGACCCGCTTGCCACAGAGTGGGCCTTGATCTTCTGATGAGCGCAAAAATGGCCACACGTGGAACGCAGATTGGGAAAGGCTGTGAGTGGGTCAGAGAAAAACTGGCAATGTTTATCTGGAATCTGCATGGAATTTGTGTGGGAAGTGAGAAGGCTGACGGCTCACAGGAAGAGAGCACCCCGACAGCTCGTCGCCCCATCTTTTTTGGTGACAGTCACCATCTGGGTCTCTGAAGATTCTGTGACTTCTTGTTGGTTTCAAGGACAAGTGAGTCCCCAACATTCTCATCCTGGTATCGGTCGCTTCCAGCGGTGCCCGACAGGATAGTGTTACAGCCACAGTGGCTGCACACCGGGCCTCCATCATTCATGAACTGCTGGGAGTGCTGGTTCCCTTACAAGCTCTCTTCTGGGTCAAGGAGACCACACAGGGGGTAGGGGGCTGGGCCTCTCCTCAGAGTGACCCCCCGGTGGACAGGAGAGCTGCGTCTGTCCTTGGGCTGACCCCCCGGTGGACAGGAGAGCTGCGTCTGTCCTTGGGTTGACCCCCCGGTGGACAGGAGGCTCCTCATGGGGCTTGTGTTCTAGTAGGACAGGTGACAGAGTGAGTTGTGCTGCTGTTCAGGTCACGGGTGCCCCTTCATATGAGTTGCCTCTGCTATCCCAGGGTGCCCCTGGCCACACAGCTGTCTCTTACTGCATACCCGGGCCTCCAACACCCACTTCTCTGAGTGAGTACTCATTTTCCCCTTGGTTTCCTGTGACCAGATTTCCACTTCCTGTGCTGGTCTCCCACCCTGCGCCATGCAAGTGTCAGAAGCAGGTGCTGCCTGCTGTTGACTTCCTTTCTTCCGCTGGAAACGTTCCCTGAAGCCAACATGGCAGTGGCCATGGCAGCACCAGACAGAGCATGCTGGGTCCTCCTGCAGCAGTCACAAGCTTGGCTGGGACAGAAGCGAGGCAGGCACATTCCCAAGGAAGCAGCCTCAAGACTGCTCAGTCAGGGAAACTGCATGGAGGTGCCCCATTATCACGTTGATTTCGGCTCCCTAATTTGTCTGGGCACTACTGGAGCCTGTTTAGCCCTGAGTGCCTAGGACAGCCATGCATTCAGTAAGTACCTGGAAAAAACAAAACCTTAGCAATCACTTAATCTGTATTGGCAGTTCGGAGTGTTTTTCTCTGTGTTTTCATCCTGTTTTTGGCAGTCTGAGAAATCGCCCTGGGTTTCTCTGGCTTCTCTTTGCATTCATGGTGTGTATATATATATTTATTTTGAAAGAGTAACAGAGAGGGGGAGAGACGGAAGGGACGAGGCCAAGAGAGAGGCAGCTACTGTCCACCAGGTCACTCTCCAGATGGCTGCAGTGGTTGGGCCTGGACCTGGGCAAAGCCGGGAGCCTTTTTCAAGTCGGGGCCCAGATCCTCGAGCCCTCTTCTGCTACTTTCTCAGGCTGTTAGCAAGGAGCTGGGGTGAAGCGAGCGGGGCAGCCAGGCCTGGAGCCAGCTCCCACGTGGACACCTGTGCTGCAGTGGAGCCAGCTCCCACGTGGGACACCTGTGCTGCAGTGGAGCCAGCTCCCACGTGGGACAGCTGTGCTGCAGTAGAGCCAGCTCCCATGTGGGACACCTGTGCTGCAAGTGGAGCCAGCTCCCACGTGGGACACCTGTGCTGCAAGTGGCGCTTTTAGCTGGTGCATGACAATGCAGGCCTCATGAATACTATTTCTAGGAGTACACGTGCCTTTTCAGGATTTTTTAACACTTGCCCAGAGTTCAAAAGCAAACTCCTTTGGGATAATGACCAGCTAAAGGTGATCTTTGCTCTTTATAAATTTAGCCAGGGTCCCAAGGGTGCTTGGAGATGAAGCCAGATCTTGGTGGCCGAGAGTGTGGGGGACACTGACATGATGTTGAGATCAGCCCGTGACTCCCGTATGGAGACTCCATTCTGGACTCCACGCATACTTTCCCAAGGATCCTACCTGGCTGCTGGGAGTGTGTGCAATGCAGCTTTATTATCCAGCATTGCTAGAGTAATCTGAATACGGAAGGCAAGAAAAGAACTACACAGCTGTGCCCAGGAAGGAGCCGGGAGATTGTTCAGGGCCTGAACTGCTGATGCTTCAGGGAAATGCTGATTTCCAAACCCTGCCGTGGGCTCCACTCTTCCAGGGACAGAGGTGGGCCACAGGCATTTCCAGCCGAGTGCCGAGTCATTCCTGAGGGCCTGCCACTGAGACAGGTGCCTCCTAGCAGACTCAGAAGAGTCACCAAGTGGGTGTTGGGAAACAGATCTGATCCTGAGCTGGGAAGGTGTGATAAGTCAGAGAAGGACGCAGGCAAGCAGTTCCTGTCCCGGGTGCGGTGAAGGCAGCTTCATGCAGGGCACCAGGGGCACAGCATGGGAAGGTGGCAGTGTGGCATCGACCTGTCCTGACGCACAGGCTGCTTGTCAGTGCTGTTTACCTGTGCGGGGCAGCAGCTGAACTCCAGCAGGATGTGGCTTTCAGAGGTTAGACCATCACTGCTCGGCCTGATACCCACTCCTTCGGGCCTGGCTCAGGGTGAGCACAGCAAGGTGAGGGACTGCAGATGCTGAAGCCCCTGGCTTCCTTCCAGGGCAGGCAGCACCCTGCAGATCCAGGTGGGGGCTGCCCAGGCTGGCCGAGAGAGGGTTTTCCTCTCTACCCAGAAGGAGATTGCGAAACACGTGTTTTCCTTCCAGAATCTTCCAGGTTCAGGAGCACGCAGCATACCTCTGTGCCGCCCGTGGCTTGCTTTGCGTTCCGGGCTCCGTGGCGAGCTGTACAGGAGGAGCTCCACGGGCTGATGAGCTGCGTGTCGGCCTGCCTGCCTAGTGTTAGATTCGACACGCGTGCTGCCTGTGAGACCGAGCGTGGGCCTGTGTCGTGCGGCGCGCGTCTTTCCATGCTTATACATCTGCCTCATTGGTGGATGGCGTGAGTGCTGCGCTGCAAGGTGCTGCCCCCTATTTGTAACCGGAGAGATTTTAAAGTGGAATTCTCCCAGGAAGCAGTTTTGAGAAGCGTAGTTCACCTTCTGGAATCGTGGGACAAACAGCCCACCGTGGGAGTCTTCGTGGCTGGAAGCATTAGATCCTGTGAGTCAGACTCTCGCTTTGCCAGGGGACACACCGGGCAGGTCTCCTCTGCAGGTGATGCTGCGTGCCCTGTGTCTCCCTCCGCGTGGGGTGCTCCGTGTCCGTGCAGTTCCCAGGACCCCGCCGTTTTCCTATGTTTGTAGCCTTCAGCCTTCGGCATTCCCACTCTCAGTTAACCTGTCGAGCAGAAAAGGACAGGCTACTCACCTCTGTGTGGCTGGCGTGGGGGACACCCGGCGGGGGCGCGGCTGCAGCCCTGCTCAGTCCTGTGTGGTGGAATTCCCACTCCTTCCCTTCGTGGCTCTGTGGTTGCTTCACATTTCTTCATGATATTTGTTGGTGTCATTGAAATGGCCAGCCTAATGCCCAAGTGGTTTATTAAAGGTACGGCAAGACTATGTGCACACATAAAAATGGAGAATGAGTCTTCAATGGCAGGCTCCTTGTCGATCCAAACCCTCAGCTTGTGTCTTTGAAAATCTGAACATTGTTTAGCTTTCCTTAAAAATGCCATGTTTTAACAAAACCTTTCAAAAATCAACCTGAAATGATAGAAACCAAGTGAAATAGAATAGATGTCTCTCCAGTGGCTATAAACCGTTATCTTCAACAGCGTCATCAGAAAAACACATTTAAGCATTTCTCAGTTTATAACTTCAGATCATGACGCTCTGACTTCACACCTCTCTGTTAAAATTAAGGCTGCCAAGACTGTCCCATGAAGAGACCAGGCCAGACCTACACACCTGACTGTGGAGGGCAGGGAAGCCGTGTCCAGCTGTGGCACACGTTCACATCTGCAAGACATTTATCTTGATCTGGGAGTGTGAGATTACACAGCGCACTGTATTGATAAATAGGACTGCCTCCTCAGTCAATACCAGGCCATTTGTGTATCGCAAGGTTCCCATTACAGCCCATTTAATCTTCCGTTATTGTATGTGGGAGTTGCAGACCATGCAACTCATGCCACGTGCAAGGGAAGGGCCGGGGGAGTCGGGCCTAGGGGCTTCTGCACTATTGCCGGTCATAAGGACAGTAATAATAATGTTACCAACAGTTTTCAATGGCTTTCAGAAAGATAGCTATGCTATGAGGTGTTTGGCAGGCATTGCCCTAACTGTTTTAACCCTGAAATGAGATGGGAAATAGCATTGCCTACACCCTTTCTGTGCGTGCTTTGTGCATGGATCCTTGGGGCCAGGCAGGTGCTGGGCACTTGGGATTCAAATAGTTCCTGAGGGCTGCAGGAGCGTGCACGCGCCCTCATCACGTTGCACAGGGATTTACATGTTTAGCTCTGTGGTTCCTTGTCTTTGGGGCTAAGTTTTCATGCATTGTCCCTTGATACGGTCTTTTCCAGTGCAGCATGTTGTATGCCCTGGTGGCAGACACCAGAGGCATGGGACTGGTGCATTCTGGTGTTGCAATTTCATCTGAATGCTATTCCTTGTAAATAATATGTGACTAATTTGTCCTGCAAACCCCATTGTCTCCAAAAAATGGATCTGAAGCCCCCAGATGTGGAAGCACTGTCTCCCCACGTTTTTGTTGACCCAGGGAGTTGAGAGTGATGCTGGGTCAGGTGGGAGCTTTGTGCCAACCACTCTGTGTTCTACAAATGGAAACCCTGCACTTTGCAGTCCTTGTCTTGGACTGTTTCTGTTGTTGTCACAGACTACCTGGGGCTGGTCATGGGTTAAGGAAGGAGGCTTCTCCGGCTAATGGTTTTGAAGCTTGGACATCTAAGATTGGCGGCTGCAAGTGAGTGCCTCTGCTGTGAGCTGATAGGGGATGGAGAGGAGGAAGGACAGACAGGCACAGGTGGGAAGCAACACAGCAACCCAAGTGAGTGTCAACAGCAGAGATGGGGAGGAGGGCTTGCATGACGCTTTACAGGACAGGAGACAGACTCAGCTGTGTCACAGGCCACAGTTGCCCAGAGTGTGAGCCGGGGAGCAGAGCTTGCCCTGGAGTGTGAGCCGGGGAGCAGAGCTTGCCCTCGAGTGTGAGCCAGGCCAAGTCTGTTAGAACTCTGGACACTCAGGAGTTGTTAGTGTTTTCTAGCTTTTGCAGCCACAGTGAGGATCAGGGTAGCAAGGTCATCTTGATGGTGTTTGAGTTTGGCTGAAGGTGTGCCTTGATTTCCAACCAGATTCTCGCCCTTAGTGTCCCTTCTGTCTCCTAGTCCCATTTTTGTCCACTCCAGCACAGAGTAGTATCTGTCCCTCCCAACCCAAATAGCCATGGTTCAGTTAATATCAGCACTTCACAAGAAAATTCCAGTTCTTACGTTTGTTGTTTACGATGCCCCTACCAGCTGCCAAGGGGAAGCTGCATTCTAGGTCTGCCAAGCAAGTTTCTGAGTGCATTTGAGATAGCCTTCTGTGGTAGCCACTTTTTAGAGTCAGTCCAAGAAAGACAATGATGACGAGGGCTTTTGCTTCACAGAATGACGTGACTTTTGGCTGTGGAAAGAGGTTAGGAAGAGAAGCTGGTGGCTCAAATTGAGGATTCCCAGCCTTGGGAAGCTGGAAGCTGGCATGTTTGTCACCATTCTGAAGGAATACTTACAATGTAAAGCATAACCTCAGTAGAAGTGTTCCATATTTTTATGCACTCATTTAAATATTTATACTAATTCCAGTGCTTGTATACCACCACCAAATTATAACATTTCCAGGTAAAAGGTGTCTCAAATCACTTTTTGAAGAAGTACATTCATTTAAACTTAAATGTGCAGTTACGATTCAGCATGTTTGGGAGCAAAAATTGGAAGTGTAATAAAATGATACATTTTAATTACAACGCCAGAAAGCGTAGTGATAGCAATGCCTGGTAATTACCCGCTTCTCTTAGAGATCTGTGAGTCAAGCCAGGCAACATATTCAGCGCATCCTTCCTACTGTGTATAAGACGGCAAGTCGTTGGCTGTGCAAACACTATCAACCGCAGTGTATTCAGAATAATTAGGCTACAGAAGTGAATATGGAACAAAATATCTTGATTTATGCTTGAAAAAGGCAAGACGAACACAAAATCAGATGAACACCAGATTTCTTTGCATTCTCCTTGAAACAGATGTCAATATTTATCAAAGTACAAACTGGGCTGCAGAGAGAAGGGAGTTTTCCACCGGAGTATTGGAAGGAAGTCTTGGAGTCTGGGGCTAAGTCCCAGCAAAGGGAGGGCAGAGTTCCCATTTTGATCTCCAAAGGAGTGTGTGGAAGCTTGATGTACCTGAACCACTCCAGCTCTTGATTTTTTAAAGAAACCTTACAGATGTTGATCACAACTCTAAAATCAGGGAAATGTTTGAATTCATGACATTGGCTTATTTTTTCCATCGTTTCTGTGAAGTCTTTGGTATTGCCATTTGGTGGTTGGTTTCTTTTTCCCCTCCTACTTTGCAAAGAGAGAGGCAGTTGGTACCTGAAGCATGACCATTCAACTCTGCTGCTGGGGCTAACAGAGCGGCTGTCACCAGCATTGAGCAGACAAGCCTTGCACCAGCCGGAGGTCTTCTCATCTCTTCCAGGCTGGACGCCAGCTGGTGTGCGTGACTGTGGAGTCTTGGCGGCACCCACGGCCAAGAACAAACAACGGAGACAGGGAAGCAAGTGTCTCCCCTGTGAGCCGGGACCCCATGGGGCCGACCACGAGTCTGAGAACATAACTCACCCAGATTCCTGAGGGAATGGGGTGATTATAGTTTATGTTACCTGTGCGGGGCTCTGGAGTTGGCCCAGCCGTCCAGTGACATGTGTGATTTAGTGGGTGTTTGGAATCTGATTTCTACAGGGTTTTTAACTCAAGCCTACCAAGTCTGTTTTGTTCATTAGATAAGCTCCAGAACCTGTTTGTTAAATTCATTTTTATGTAATCATGACCAGACTTAAACTTGGGATTAATGTGAAATAAATGTTGTTTTTGACAGTAGGGGTATTTTTCACTCTGTATTATCAAATTTTTCCCTTGCAGGGTAGCATTTTATGTGTCTCTCGAGTGTCCTACAAGCTCCCACTCTTAGTGGTGTGTTCATGGTGAAGTTAATGTGTCACTGCGTTGGTACTCCGCGTGTTTTTGTGGGGTTTTAGTGTTGCAAGCCACTTTTAAGCAGGCATGTGTGTGAGAAAGGAGAGCGAGCATGCCTAAGTCTCCAAGCAAGGGCCCACCTCACTAGGGTAATATAGTGCTGCTAATTATATTGACCTAATTAATCTAATGAAATTGCAGCTAGATACAATTTTGAACATGTCATTTGTCTGAATTAACATTATGTAAACCCTTTCTGCCTGTCCATGCATTTTATGTGCAGTATTTTCTTTAGCACCTCAAGGACTTAGGCAATAGCACAGAGTAGAACTCATTTCAACAGCTTCTTAAGACATGACACTGGCTGGCCAGAGGGACTGGGAGATGAGCAGCTTCAGCAATTTGAAAGCACAGGCTCAGGAAAAGCTCAGCTTCTCGCCTCCCCCTTCCGGTTTTCCTGCTTGTCTCCACCTAACTCTTGGCACCCATTAGGATCCTCTCCTGCTTGTTCATGTATAGAAGATCCACACAGTCCTCCCTTGGTAGTGAAGAAGGTTGACTCAAGGACCCCTCAGTGTGAGTGCCCTCCATAAAACGGCGGAGGGCTTGCTTATAACCAACGCACAGTCCATTGTGTGTGTGTAGGACTCCCTCCAATGCAATGTAAACGCGGTGCAAATAGTTGTTCAACATTATTGTTTAGTGAATAACGACAAGAGACGCATCTGTCATGCTCAGAGAAGATACCATGAGTTTTCAATGGTTTTTCATCAGTGGCTGCTTGGCTCCACAGATGCAGAGCCTGCAGCCAGGGGAAGCCATGTCCTGCATGAGTGTGCTTTATATGATCTGGGGCAATCTAGAGTATTTAAATCTCTTAAGCCAAAGTTGAAAAAATCAGATGCTTTATTATGGAAAACTGAGAGATAGGGGAGAAGTGTCAAAACTGGTAAGATATCACCACCACAAAAACCATTGCTAACAGTAATTGAGGAATTATATTAGACACTGTTTTCGGAGTGGATATTAACCTATCTAATGTCTGTCTATCTATCTATCATCTATCATCTATGCCTCTGCCATCTATAATTGAGGATCTTTAAATATTTCATGGAAATGCTTATTATGGAAAACACATCTCTGATTTTCTGGTTGTTTTGCACCCAAGCCCTTGAATTCCATTTCTGCATGAGCTTTCTGATGTCTCCTCTTGTCTCCCCACGTGTTCATGCGTTTGCCTGTCAGAGCTTCCTACTGACTAGACCTGTGGGCACGGACACCCTGGGGGCAACGAGCCACTCTGGTACCAGGGCTGCAGCCACTGTTGCTCACCGGAAAGAGTCAAGACTCATTGAAGAGCTCCTTCAGCATCCAGAGCAGAGGAAGTACAACGCGACCCCTGGGGCGGCGGAAGGGGTCTGTGTCGGAAGGCAACACGGTACTCACAGACTAGCAGGGGCATCAAAAACATAACAGGCCATCCTGGCCTGACTCCCGTGGGGGGAAAAAAAGAGAAAATTTGAGCAAGACAAAGAGTAATTTGAAAACACTTTCTGCATAAATCTTCATGTACACACACTGGGGGAGGAGGTGTGGGCAGGAAGCGCGCTCAGTCCTGCCCTTGTCAGGGACTCTGCGATCACTTGGAAATGCAGTTGAAATGCTTCTGCAAGCAAGAGCAGAGGCAGGTGGTAGTGACAGGTTACCCAGTCCTACAGATGATTTCCCAATTGTTGGCTGAAAAATGTAGCCTAGTGGGCTTCGTAAGGTCTGGCTGAAGTCTGTCTTAGCATTACTGTTACAGGCGACTGGGGAGTGAACCAGTGGCTGAAATGCTTATCTCCCTGTCTCTTTGTCTCACGATCACTCTTCCTTTTAAATAAATAGATAAATCTTATGAAATACAATAAAGCATTAGAGTCTATTACCTATGAAACAAATTAAAGTATAATCATTAACATGTTAAAAAGGGAGAATCAGACAGCCCGCAAGATGTTTAGTGAAATGTATTAACTTTGAAAATCAATGTGTAAAACCATGGAGCTCTCCTGACAAAAGGAAAATGGTATTTATTTTCAATAAAGAGAAGCATTGTATGTAATACACAGCGTCTTTGACTAAACACCAGAGACTGCAAGAACGTGCTGGAAAACAAGTGCCATCATTGTCGCTATTTACTATTCTCCAGTTGGATCTAGTCATTGTCATAAAGCTTCCCCAGAAAGGGAAGGAAGGCGTCGTCACCTTTGGATAACGCAGTTGTCCTTCTGCAATATCCCAGAGACTCGAGTTCATCTTACGTTTTATAAGAGCAAGTTTTCTGAATATATACTTTCATAAAGCAGAAACAAGTGTTCAACCTTATTATACTTAATGGAATCCTCAAAGTACAAGAGCAGCACAGAAAGAACCAGAACATAAACCGTAGGAGGACGGGGGACTCCCCTACCTCACGGCCCTGCCATCAGCCATGAGGACACACATCATGGGAAGATGGGGGACTCCGGTACCACCTGACCTGGCATTAGCGATGAGCACAGGGGGTGACATTTACTGTGCAGGGTTTGGCATCATCTTTGATTTCAGCCAGGTTTTGAGGCTGGGCCCCAGGATGAAAGGGGCTGGCCTATGGATTTGTTCTTTCTTGTGCTGTTTAGTTTTGTTATCACATCCACGGGTATCTAATATGTTTCCTCTTCCGTATTTTCTGTCTGTGACTTGTTTTGACATATTTATTGTGGATGTGTCACATGTATATCCAGATCATTTATTTATTGAGTTTTTGTTACTAACGCTGCCTTTTATTCCCCGAGTTGCCCTTCCCTTTGGCCGAAAGGTGGTTGGGCCAGTTTGTATTACTCCATTTACGTACTTTGTGGTCTATTATGGTCTAAACTAAAAAATTGAGAAGGGGCCCCGTCCCGCCTCCTTCCTCTCTGGCCCACATTTGGGTAAGGCCAAAATGATTTCCAAATGCCCTGCTGTTTGGTACTGGTACAAGGTCCAGCCTTGCAAACCACTCCACTCTCCGGGTCCCTCCCTGAGGACATGGTGTTAACTTTCCTTTTCCTGCGTTGCCCGGGCCATCTGTTCCGAAGAGGGAACTGGCCCTGCTGAGTGTGAGACAGCCATACCTCCAGGCACAGCAGTGTGGGTGTCTCCTGCAGGTTAAACTGTGGCTCTGAAAGGCAGATGTGGACCTGCTGCTGGTGAACACGCAGTATGGGTCTCTATCCCTGGGGTTGGAGGGGCCTATCCTGCTCTCACGGGAGGGGGCCCTATCCTGCTCTCACCGGGGGGGGGGGTAGGTGAGTGGGGGTGGGATGGGGTGGAGGGGCCCTTCTCTCCATGGGGGACGAGGAGCCAAGTTGCACTAGGAGATGTGACCTGTGACCTAATTTTGGTTAGGACAAAATTTGATCTAAGTATATTTTAGTAATAATCTCTTGCGAAAATTACTCAGGTACAACGATGATGAGGCTACACACACACACAAAGTTAAAATTGCCAAAGTGTCCTAGAGTGACGGAGAAGGGGAATTGAACTTGGGCATGATGGATTCTAGGGCAGGACAACCTCCTTGAGCATGCAGGAGTCTGTGTGGATTTGCAGGCACTTCACCGAGACTAAATGCTTGGGATTATCCTGCAGATCAGAGCCCCCTAGGCCTGCCTGATGCCGGCTCCCCCAGCCCCAGGTGGCTGTGGTTGATCTGTGATATGTGTGTGGCCGTGGGGGGCCTGTGGGGATCACACAGCAGCCATTGTCCCAGTGTGCGTCTGTCTGCTGCACAGTGGCTACAAAGGCCCCAGGCAGGAGCGGGCACGGGGCGAGTTTCACAGGCCTGCGGAGCGGAGTGGTGGCTCCCGCCCCGTGCTGAGCGTGCAGCAGGTAATTGGGTCTGTGAGGGTCAGCAATTAACTGGGAGCTCTCCACAGCTTCTGACAGGGCCGCCTCTCTAGAAAGCAACTCTTCATGGAACAGTACCGTCTGGCAGCCCGGAGCCAGCCCGCGCCCCAAAGCAGGTCACGCGTGTCAGGGTCAATGGCACCTTCTGGCCTGGGGCCTTCTTGTGTCGTCCCAGAAGACACACCCAGCCAGCTCCCTGGCCCCGTTAGGGCAAGGGGTGGCAACTTCTTAGTCTGCAAGATGAACTTGTTTTTCAATTAAGATACATGTCGTGGGAGTTCCGGAGTCAGTTTCCTGTTGGCTTCCGAAATGACCTGCCAGTGGATCAGTTTGAATGAGGGAAGAAGGAAGGCTGGTCTGGGCAGTCGTTTCACTCCCGGGTGGGTGTCTGCAAGGGAACTGACCCAGAACACTGGGCCCCTCTATGGCTCCTGCAGCCTGCACCTCAGGCTGGGGACAGAGTCCACTGTGGTCCCTTGGGTGGCTCTGGCGTCTCCCTGACACACTGCTTTTCTGCCGACTCTCCCTCCTGCCGTTGGTGCCTGAGTTATAGCTAGAGCCTCAGTTCACTTGCTCACTGGCGATAGCCTTGGAGCTCAGGGTCCTTCAAACATGACCCTGGAGGACACCTGCTGTCGCCTCTGCCCAGGCACTCCTGCCAGCCTGCCCATCCTGTTTCAGAGGCCCAGGACATTCAGCAGTGGGTTGCCTGTGAGCATAGCCCCAGTGTGCCAGCACTCCTGATGTGCGTACACAGATGTTTGGCATCCATGGTTCAGGGTCATTGCTTTGTACGTGCATTGGTACATCTCAGTAATATGCTTCTTTTAAAATAAGTTTTGTTTTATCTCAGATGATGTTTACATAGTTGATCAAAGTGGGAAGGATCCAGGGTTACGGAAAAGTGGGTGTGATCACTGTTTCCAAACTTCCTGTTTGTTCTTCCCAATTCTAGGTGCAGGGGGAGATAAGGGAAGAAGCCATACCCAGCCTCCTAATCACCCCAGTACCCGGAGAAGGGCACCTAGTATCAACATGCTGGACACTCTGAGACAAATCTGGAATGCTGTCGATCTCGCTGATCCGAAGATGAGGAATCCCTTCCGATGTCCACTGGCGGGCACAGTTGACCTTACAGCCTCCGTTCACCCAGGCATTTGCTGTCATTCTTTGCCTGGAGTAGTTATCCATTTGTTCTGTTCTCCATTCTCTGCTATGGTAGCAGGTGTTCTGTGCAGGCCTCAGTGGGCTGCCATATCCTCCATGTGTACCATGGCTTGCCATCCAGCACTTCATCCCTTACACGGAGAAGGACCAGTTCTCACAAGCGGGGACATGGACCCCAGGCCAGGTGACCAGGGCCTCACCAGACCCCCACCTCTGGGGCTCATGGACCACAGAACCCACTGCACAGAGAGAGTGAAGGTCCTAGGCCAGATGATCTGGGACCTGCTGATCACCCCACCTCTGGCTCACAGACCCTACATCTACTGTGCTGGTGGGCCCAATGACCTGGGCCAGGTGACCCAAACTGCACTGGACTTCCCCACCTCTGGGGCTCATTGATCTAGCACCCACTGCCTCCAGGTAGGCATGGTGCGTCTCACCTTTCCATCCACCAGGGGGTGCTTCAGCCTGGGTCAGTCCATCCTGCTCTCAGTTCCAGCTCCAGTTGCTTGGTGTTGCAGCCTAGCCTTGCCCAGTCAGCTCTCCATCCTGGCCCTGTTGTGAACTGGCTGGTTTTGCACCTGACCTGGTCCCCTCTGCACTCCATCCAGGTTCTTGGATTATGCCAGTGGCTGTATGAATTGGCCCAGGCTGGCCCACCCCAGGCCTGACTCACATGTACACTGGAGGGCACCTGCCCTGGTTTTGGCTGCTCCTTGCTGTGGTTCTTTCACTTACGTTCAAGGACTGCATCCTGATAAAGGAGTTCCCCAAGCTCCTCTATCAGGTCTCCTCCCAGTGGCAGATCTTGCACACACTGCTGAGTCCTTGGTCCAGGTCGATTTTGTCCATTTCTTGTTTTGGCAGGAATGGTGTCCTTCCCCAATTGGCCTATGCTCTTTCCGGTTCTTACTGTTGGGTGCTACAGCCCACAGCCATACCTGGTCCATGCCCAGACAGCTCTCACGCGGTTCAGTGGGAGCTGAGACCTAGCCAAGCCCATGCTACACTCAGTCTGGCTCTCATAAGCACCAGTGGGTACTGAAGTCTAGTCCAATCTGGCATTCCCAGACCCAGTCCACACCCATGCTGAAGGAGACTGCAGCCGTGTCCAGCCCAGCCCAAGGCCCCCATTCTGGCTCTCATGCTCGCCAGTGGGAATTCTAACCCAACTGGGACATCTGCTTAGCTCCTCAACCAGGCTCATTCCCATCCACAGATCCTGCGTGTATCAATGGAGATTGCTGTTCCACGTGGGTGAGCCCACATACTGCCCCGCAGATTCTATCCCTAGGCCTGATTCGTTCACATGCTGGTTAGTGTCATGGCCCAGACTCACATTACCCGTCCCCTGTTCAGACACTCGCTGGTGGATTCCATGAGCTAGCCCTGCACGTACAGTGCCCTTGTCCATAGAACTCCTTCAAAAGTCCTTACCTGGACATGATCCCTCAGATCCCGCTTGTCCCCACCCGTGCCATCCTCCAGATTCCCTATAACCCCACACCCAGAGCGCCCTGCCTGGCTGATGGAGGGCTTTGCATGGCAGCTCTAGGCAGAGCTAAAATCCCATGCCTCCAACCCAGAACAGTTCAAGATCTGCCCACCCCATGGTGGTGGTGGACAGAGCTAAAATCCTGAGCCTCAGGTCCAGCCCAGCCTGAGATCCCCCCGCCACAGCCACGCAGCCGGGCAGTGATTTGGGTCTTTTTGCTTGTTTTACATCTTTTTCTGGTGTTCCCCTCATCCTTCATTGGAAAAACATGGGAGGCCACTCTTCCCTCTTCCTCAACCCCCCACCACACTCGCATCCCGAGCCGTAGGGGAAGGCTTGCTCTGAGACCTGGGCTCTGCAGGCAGGTCCGGCTGGGGTTCTCCTCCAAGCTGACCTGTGCATCTGCCACAGGCTGTGACAGGTCCCCAGGGGCCTGTTTCCAGGGACAAGCACTGAGCAGAGATAATGGGCGACTTTATGCTCCACAGAGAAATCTCCCTTATGTCTGGACTGCTGACTATTTCCCAAGAAGCTGGTATTTCCTGTCCTGCGGAAATTTCCAGTGCTTTTCTTCCTCCTTTCAGTGAGTTCCTTTCAGCCAAGTGAGCTGACAGGTGAGATGTGCTTTCTCTTGCTTGGCCCAGCTTGGCAGGGGGAGGGTGGAGGAGGGGGGATGAAGTGCTTTACAAAGACTGTGACCAGCCTGCTACGCTTGGGTGTCATGTGTCAGGAACCCAGAGAGGGCAGGTGCCCATGGCTGTCATGCTGCTTCTCCCACACCTGCAAAGACGCACCTGTAACTCTTCCAGCTGATATGCCAAGGCGGCTGGAGGGGACGAGACTCCCGGAGACAGTTGGGGCCATGGAGAGTTGCTGCTGCAGCCTGCCTCCAAGCGGGAGATGCAGCCGGGCGCTGACAGGTGAACTGATTTCCTTGTTTACTGAACTTTTCAGACTCCGCTGCAGACACCTTATGAGCCGGGCGTCATCGTGTCATTTCTGAAGGGTGTGGATGTGAAGGGAAGGGACAGTGGGGAGAGGGGGGGCTGGGAGAGAAAAGCCCTGCATGGGCAAAGCCAGAACTCAGGCTGGATCCACACACACCAGGACTGACAGATACTGCTTGCCGTGAGTTCGCCATTAGAGACTGAATGGCTGTTTATTTCCTTGTAGTTCCTTTCTTTCTCAGGGAAAGTCTTCAGTGAATATGAGCTACCCAAAGTAATTAGGGTACTTTGAGTTCTAAATTTAATGCAACCAAGTCCTTAAAAGCACAGAATTTTGATGGATAGAAAAGCTTGAAGTTCTGGATAGAAAGCTGCCATGTCTGACAGAAGAGGTGCTTGCAGGGGGAGAGCCAGGGGCCTGACCCTGGGCCGGAGCAGCAGGAGGGCAGCCTGAGGTTCTGTGGGGGTCCCCGTGCAGTCCACGGCTCCACCTGGCTTCTGGGACTGCCAGAAGCAAGGAAGCCACTTCTGTCCATCGATGGACGCGGTGACCCAAAGGAGCTCCCGTGGTTATTCTCTTGCCTCCTGGTCTCAGCGTGCCCTAGGTACCTTGGCATGAAAGGCAGAGTCCAGCACCAGATACTGAGCCAGGGCCCAAAGCCCTTGAAACTGGGCAGCCACTCTTAGTGCCAGGGAGGGTGTCCCGAGCCTGAGACACTTACCTGTGTACTTATCCTTGGCAACAGCAGCAATCCTTAGCCTGTCAAGCAGGGAAACTTTTGTATCCACGTGTGCATATAAACATTGACTTAGTTCTCATCTGAAGTTGAACATTTCGAGACTTGTCAACATGCTGTATTTTAAATGACAGTGTAAGAAAAGATGACACTTTTAATCACTATTAACCACCATTTCCCTTCCCTTCCCTTCCCTTCCCTTGCTCTCCCCTCCTCTCTCTCTTCTTCCCTTCTTTTCCCCTCTTCCCCCTCCTTCCTCTCCCTCTCCTCTCTTCTTCTCTTCTCTTCTACCCTCTGGTTCACGTCCCAAATGGCTGCACTGGCCAGAGCTGAGCCAATCCAAAGCCAGGAGCCAAGAGCTTCTTCTGGATCTTCCATGTGGGTGCAGGGACCCAAGAACTTGGCCCAAGGGAACTGGATTGGAAGTGAAGCACCTGGGACATGAACTGGCGCGCGCATCTAATGCGTCGTTGGCAGGCAGAGGATTAGCCTGTCGAGTCACAGTGCAGGCCCTACAACCATGATTTTTTTCCCCTGGTTCCAGTTTTTCTTCCCCAGAACCTTTGATTTGCAGGAACTTTCATATTCTCAGTTGGCACTTGGCATTGTGTTTCCATTTCTGTTCTACCTTTGCTCCTGGTTTGTGGTGTCATGACAGGTGCCCCCAGAGCCTCACTGACGAGTGTCTGCCTCCTTCAGTGTTCCCTGCTGGAGTCTCAGGCTGGCACCATGGCTGCGTCAGTTACCCTCTGCTCCCCTCCCGGTTCCTGACATTCACTGTGTCCAAGGCTCTGCCCTGCTAGAATCACAGGTTATCTCCTGGGGGAGGCCAGACTCCTGCTCTCTGTCTGCTCAACATATCAGGGCCTGGGCGCCTGCGGCCTTGCCTTGGCCCCACTCATCTGTGGGCCTGCCCACTGCGAGGCTTAGGGCCATGGACATCTGGCAGAGCAACTGCCCTGCCTTGTCCAAGCTCTTGCTTTCCCAGCTGCTTCTTACTAGCTTAATCCTAATCCTCCATTATTATTTCCTAGGTAATTGGGAACTTTGATTGGAATTGGTTTGATTGCGGGAGAAACGCCAACATTTTAAAATAGTGTTATGGCATACAGAAATATGATCCATATATTTTCATTTATTCAAGACTTTTATTTTAGAGATTTCCAATGTTAATTTTTTAAAAAACTTCATATTTTATTCTTTGGCTGTATAAATATTTGTATATATTTATACATGTATTAATGCATTTATTTGAAAGGCAGAGCAGCAGAGGGGAGGTGGGTGACTTCCCCAAATGACTGCAGGCACCAGGGCTGGGCCGGCCTGAAGCCGGAAGCCTGGACCCAAGTGTGTGCCATGTCTGCTGCTTCCTCATGCTCATCGTTAAGGAACTGGATCAGAAGTGGAGTGTCTGCGACTGGAGCTGATGTCTGGCAATTAAGGCGCTGGCACTGCAGGCAGCAGATTAATCCGACGTGCCAGAGCCCTGTCCTGGGTCACTGTGACAGGAATTTGTACTCCATTACATTGTCTTGGATATTTATATTGTAATAGAAAGATTTAGTGTTTTATGCATTCGTTTGATTTACCACCTTACTGTAGCCTTCAACTTCTTTTATTGTTGTTGTTGATGATGCCTTGGATTTTATTTATTGGTTAAATGTTTGCTAGGTAACTCGATAACCATGTTATGTTAGTTTTGCTTGATCAAATCACTGCTCAGATCTCATTTATGTCTTCAATGATGAGCAGTCACGGTTCTCGCAATGCAATGAAGCAGCTCCTGACCGGGCCACTCCGGCTGCTTGCCCTGGGCAGCGGACTCCTGCTGTCGGGTCTTCTGTTCCCATTTCTGTCTGGGTACTGAATGCCTGCTGGGAGGCCATGGTGGAATCAGCCACCTGCTCGTCTTCTGTGTCCGGCTCCTGGCTCACGCCACAGCAGGGAGGCAATGCAAGTCTACACCCACTACCCAGGCTGTGCAACATTTCGGAAGGTGAGCGTCTCCAGGCGGGAAGACAGCATGGAAGGGGGAAACGGCTTGGGAATCAATTTCAGCTCTGTTGTAGCACTTGAAGATTGTTGTGTTTTCAAGTAGACTCTGACAGTGTTCTTTCAGAAAATAACTCAGTTTCTAAAAAAATTTCACATCTGTTCAGGTAAAACTAAAACCGCGCTCCAATAATTCAAAACACGCAGCGGTGTGGGAAATGGCAGGGCCAGTGGGCTGCAGAGGGCCCTGCCAAGGCATGCGCAGGCGGGACTCGGAATCCAACACGTGCGCAGCGTGCTGCCTTCCCAGCAGATCATTCGTACTGCCCAGAATAACCTCACACATGTCTAAAAGCACCTTGGCAGAAACAAGATTCCCCGCTCCTGAAAGACACTCTTCTTAATATTAATTTTTGATTACCATGGAGATTAATTAGACATTAATTAGTTAATTAAGAGCAATTAATCTTGATCATACCTGTCAAAAATGTGTGCATGTACTTGTTTTTTTTTGAAAAATTAACTTTCCATGCTAACTTGTTTTTTCTTGCCTTCGGATCTTTTGATGCTGTAAGTATTTTCTTCTCTTGGCTTGCTCACTCTTCCTCAGCGTCCTCGCGAGTCAGTGATCCTCCTGAGTCAGTGATCCTCGTGAGTCAGCGATCCTCGTGAGTCAGTGATCCTCGTGAGTCAGTGATCCTCGTGAGTCAGTGATCCTCGTGAGTCAGTGATCCTCCTGAGTCAGTGATCCTCGTGAGTCAGTGATCCTCGTGAGTCAGTGATCCTCGTGAGTCAGCGATCCTCGTGAGTCAGTGATCCTCGTGAGTCAGTGATCCTCCTGAGTCAGTGATCCTCGTGAGTCAGTGATCCTCGTGAGTCAGTGATCCTCGTGAGTCAGCGGTCCTCCTGAGTCAGTGATCCTCGTGAGTCAGCGATCCTCGTGAGTCAGTGATCCTCGTGAGTCAGCGATCCTCGTGAGTCAGTGATCCTCGTGAGTCAGTGATCCTCCTGAGTCAGTGATCCTCGTGAGTCAGCGATCCTCGTGAGTCAGAGGTCCTCGTGAGTCAGTGATCCTCGTGAGTCAGTGATCCTCGTGAGTCAGTGATCCTCGTGAGTCAGCGATCCTCGTGAGTCAGTGATCCTCGTGAGTCAGTGATCCTCGTGAGTCAGTGATCCTCGTGAGTCAGAGGTCCTCGTGAGTCAGCGATCCTCGTGAGTCAGTGATCCTCGTGAGTCAGCGATCCTCGTGAGTCAGTGATCCTCGTGAGTCAGCGATCCTCGTGAGTCAGAGGTCCTCGTGAGTCAGTGATCCTCGTGAGTCAGTGATCCTCCTGAGTCAGTGATCCTCGTGAGTCAGCGATCCTCGTGAGTCAGCGATCCTCGTGAGTCAGCGATCCTCGTGAGTCAGCGATCCTCGTGAGTCAGCGATCCTCGTGAGTCAGAGGTCCTCGTGAGTCAGTGATCCTCGCGAGTCAGTGATCCTCGTGAGTCAGTGATCCTCGTGAGTCAGAGGTCCTCGCGAGTCAGTGATCCTCCTGAGTCAGTGATCCTCGCGAGTCAGTGATCCTCGTGAGTTTAACACTTACGTGGTTTGTGGCCGCCTTTTCTTGTTAAAGTCAGTGTTCAGCATTGGTACATTCCCTTTGACTGTGTCTCCGACAACCTGGCATGATTATTTTACATTGTTAGTGTCAAACACCTTGCAATTATTCAACTTCTTCCTAACCCAAGTTAATTGTTCACGGATCACAATGGTGGATTTTGTGCTATTTATTTCTGATTTTTTTTTCTCACAGCCAGAGAATGCAATGTAACGGAACTTCCCCAAATCTTTTAAAATGCACTTTAGAACTGACCTATAGGTCTTTGTGAAAGATGCATAGTGGTACCTTCTCTATTTCTCTCCCATTTAATAAAACAAAACCCTTGGAACTCGAAAAGTTGAAGTAAATAGTACAGGCCATTAGGAGCTAATTGCCCAAAACTCCGTGACATCTGGGTCTTCTTGTCCCATATGTCTTAGCCCTGCAACTGAAGATGGCAGAAACCCCAAAGGGTCACTGGACAGATTCAAATGATAAATAAGTCCTAACTAAAGCATGCTCTCTTTCTTCCTTTTCCCACACGACCTGGAAAGGAGTAGACCAGGAAAGCAGAAAACTTTTTCAATAACACCCGCTCGTATCTAATCGAATACTACAGAACCAACTCCCTCAGCCCTCAACAGTAGCAGCCAAGGCCAACTGAGCACCTAGACCCCTGCCCCTGCAGGTGCAAGGAGCATGGCCAGAACAGTGCCAGAGCCAGTTGGCAGAGACCATGTTTAAGTCTGGGCTCCGCCCCTTCTTCCCCTGCAGAGGAGTGAGGCCAGCGGAGGTTAATGAAGAGTTAGGATATGGACAGATGCCGCAGGCAGTTAGAGCAGACTGCAAGGCAGGAGAGGCAAACCTCTTCTTCCTAGTGGCAGTGGCAGGGTCTGAGCCTGGCAGAGCAAGCCAGGCCAACCCAGTGAAGGCAGAAGTTGACAGAAGCTCCGCTGTCATGGCAATCATGGAAAATGGCACTCTGCACATCGAACCCCAAAAAGTCACCCATCACACCAAGAAGCATGGAAGTCTGAGTCTGAATAAGAAATTAAAAGCAGCACACATCTACCTGGAGCCACAGAAGCACTGGACTGACCGTGAGGATTTTAAGGAGGCAATCAGACAAAGCTCTCCAAAGGGCGACTACAGACCTACCTATGAAAGATGGAGAGACAGAACACAGCAGTGCAGTGACAGCCACACAGGTGCTTGTAAACCAGAACCAGGCTGAAGCCACAGCAACGTGATGCTGAGAAAAGAAGTGACCCAAATTAAAACTCAGTGCATGGACTTGGCAGTGGAGTGAGCGACATGCAGTGGAGAATCTAAGAACTTAATAGAAAATTACATGTCGCCCATTGAAGCAGCAAAGAGCGAATTAAATAGGCAAAAACAAAAACCTTCAAGAATCTAAAGGACCAGTACAAGTAGAGATGAAGATGCAGGTTTGTTAGCCAAGTCTTATAAGGATAGAACAGAGAAGGAAGGGTTTAAAGAGCCGTTCAAAGAAACAATGGCTAAAATAGTTCCTGTTTTGTAAAACTCCAAAACCTACAGGTGAATCTGAGAAGCTGAAAAAAATCCCACATTGTAAACCCAAAAAGGCACATGGTAGCCAAACCCCTGAAATCTAAGGGAAGGGGGAAATGACTTCCTAACCAGGGAGGTAGAAACCACGCAAGTGCTGCTTGTTTGTGTATGCATGTCTGCCCATTTTAATTGAGATAGAGAGCGAGAGAGCAAAAGGGCTTACATCTGCTAACTCACTTCCCCAAATCCTAACTCACAGTCTGGGCCCACGCCAAAGCCAGCAGCAAAGAACTCAATTTGAATCTACAGCATCGATGGCATAAACACAAATATTTGAGCCCTCGCCTTCTCTCTTGCAGTGCAACAGGAGCCAGCAGGGTTGGAAGCCACGGAGCTAGGATTTAAACCACGCAGTCCAACATGATTTGTGAAGATGCCAAGTCGCATGTTGACTGCCATTCTTAATATTCACCTGTGATGGAGTCTTTAGAACAAGGAAGTCAGAAGTGGTATTTATTTTCAGTTTCAGGCAATAACAGTTCATGCAGAATCCTATATTTAAGAAAACTTCTTCACAGACGATGAGGGAAATTAAGACATTCTTAGATGAAGGAAAACGAAGAATTTGTTACCAGCCAAGTTATTTTAATATCCCTAAGGGGGCATTCCTAACCAGAAAGTAAATGATGAAACAAAGACCTTTGAATACACAATGAAAAAAAAAAAATGGCCTGGCAGAAAAAGTGAACATAAGTAACTACAATGCACTTTGCTTCTCTTCCTGATTCTTCTCACTTACACATAGCACGTGAAGCATCACACCTTTAATATGATTGTAAGTGTGTGCAGAGGGAATATTCAACCAATTCTGATATCAATCAGGTGATTAAAAGCATTTTAAAGGAGATAGTATTTTGTGCTTCATTCTTAGTGGTTAATGTAGATATTAGTAGGCTACACTAGGCTCTGTGCATTATAATTTAACATTAGGACAGCCATCTAGAAAAACAAAAACCTTCTAGAAACAAAAAGCCATCTAGAAACAATGTAAATAAATACACTACAAAATTATAGATGAATCAAAATGAAATTCTGAAAGTATTTCAAGTGGCTCGCAATGAATAAGCAAAAAGGAACAAACAACAAATAAAAAACAAAACCCATACTAGGTAAAAAATAAATAGGCATCATATTTTAGCCATAACGTATTAGCTATTACATTAACTGTACATGATCTAAATTCAAAGATTAAAGGAACAGTCTGAATGAAAAGGAAGATTCTCATTTCAAACGCATATGTATAAATAGGTATTAAGTAGGAGGTTGAAAAAAATACACCGTACAAACATAAATCAAAAGAACGAATAGTGCGCAAAATTATGTCTAATAAATCTACTTAGAGCAGAGTAAATTACAAGGTTGAGCGGCATTATGATAGGAAACTCAACTTACAAAGAGCACAAACTAGTTCAACAGTGCACTAAAAACCCGTGAGACACACGACACAAAGCTAGTGAAACTAAACTAGGCACAGTCACAGCATCATCACCCAGCAGTTTCCAACTAAAACGTGCAGAATAGCAAACAAAACGAGAATCAATATTCTTTCCCTGCCATTCCATTGAGGACACAAAAGGCAGACCACTTTTAATACTGTTGTGCCATTAAACAAACCTCAACGATTTCAAAAGTCTTGAAATTGGAGAGGATATTTTTGGTCATACCAGACCTAAAGTAGAAATCAATAGCAAGAATGTGAGTAATAGCAGGAAAATCTCTAAAAACTTGAAACAAACATCACTTCCTTGATTCGTTCATGAGTTCATAGACGAAGAAAAAAGTCTCAGGCTGCTAAAGGATTAGTTTGAACTAAATAAAGATAAACTATGTGCAAAATCTGTAAGATGCAGCTAAAGCATCATTGAAAGGAAAATTTATATCACTAAAAAGAGGCAAAGTTCCAAATCACTCTCTTATGGCGCAAGACTAGAAAGGAGGAAAATGAACACAGCAAATAGGAGGGATGAAATGATGAAGAATAGAGCGAAAATCAAGAAACTCGGAAAGAGAGAGGCAAGGAAGAAAACTAGTGAGCTAAGTGCAATTCTTGAAATAATTAAAAATTGTTAAAACACAGGCAGATGGATGGGCCATATCCCTTATGTACACATCCTAGCAACAACATGGATTAAAATCACAGTTGAAGCATTTTTCAAATAGGATGCAGTGACATGTAAGGATGGAGCTTATCCCGGGGGCACTGGGCTCCTTCAGTATTCGTTTTTTTAAAAAAAAAGATTTATTTTATTTTTATTGGAAAGGCGGATATACAGAGAGGAGAGACAGAGAGGAAGATCTTCTGTCTGATGATTCACTCCCCAAGTGAGCGCAATGGCCGATGCTACGCTGATCCGAAGCCAGGAGCCTCTTCCGGGTCTCCCACGCGGGTGCAGGGTCCCAAAGCTTTGGCCCATCCTCGGCTGCTTTCCCGGGCCACAAGCAGGGAGCTGGATGGGAAGCGGGGCTGCCGGGATTAGAACTGGCGCCCATATGGGATCCCGGGCGTGCCAGGCGAGGACCTTAACCACTTGCGCCATCGTGCTGTCCCCTTCAGTATTCTTAGAGAAGCAGTGGATGTGGTGTGCTCTATTCGTGGGATAAATGAGGAGAATCACACAATAGTGTCAACTGAGGAAATGAACACCATTTGATGAAATCCAACATCCGTTAACAGTAGAAATTCTCAGTAACTTACGAACAGAGGGGAGCATTTTTGCCCTAATAGTGCCTGCCTACACAGTTCTATAGCAAGCGTCAGGCTTATGCTAATTAAAAAGTAAATGGTTTTCCCCTGAAATTGGGAATCAGGCATCAATACCCTTCAGCATGGCACAGGGAATTCTAGACACACACTGTGGGAAGATGGGGAAATGCAAGGGATGAAGTAGGAGTGCCTCGGCTTTATACCTGCGCGATTGTCCAAGACACCTGTGAGACAACGTCACAGGACACTGAGTCACATCGGAAACTGCATTTCCAAATGCCAACAAAGGCACAGAAGCCAACATTGCAAACACAATGCAACTCTTATTTATTTTAAAAAATTTGTTTTTATTTGAAAGGCAGATTTATATATAGAGAGAGAGATCTTCCATCTCTGTTTCACACCCCACATGGCCACAACGGCCACAGCTGAACCAATCTGAAGCCAGGAGCTGGGGGCTTCTTTCAGGCTCTGCACATGGGTGCAGGGCCCCAGGACAGGGGTCAGCCTGCACTACTTTTCCAGGTACCATTATAGGGAGCTGGTCGGAAGCAGCACACCAGGACACAGGCCGGTGTCCATGTGGAATGCCAACACTGCAGGTGCAGCATTAGTCTGTTAGGTTACCACTCTGGCCCTGTGATACAATGCAGTTTATAATAGCTCCAAAATTTTGTATGTTTAAGTGCATATTTAACAAAACATATATGGGACTTACATGCTGAAAGTTACAAAATGCCAGTGTTAAAAAAAAACCAATGATCTAAGTATATGGACAGATAATGTTTGTTGAGGAATTGCAAGGTATGAATTCTCCCCTGATTGATGCATGCGTTTAGCATCTTTCCTGGCGAACTTCAAGCAGAAATCTTTCTACGTGTATATATGGTGTTTTTCTAATATTAGTATGGGAAGGCACAGCCCTAAGAACAGGTGAAATAATTTTGAAAAACATCAAAGTGGTCTGTTTTCAAGACTCGTTGCACCACATTGAAACTGGCCTGGGCAGAGGGGAAACGCCTGTGGACACAGGGAACGTGGCAGTGGGCTAGGAGCGGTCCGTGGAGGACAGCCACTGGGCCTTCACAAGGCGCCAAAAGAATTCGGTGAAAGAGAGATGAGCTTCTCAACAAAACATTACACCTCAGGCTAAGCCTCATTTCATTCAAAAGACAACCCACAACCCAAGCCCATTTGCTGCTGTTTTCATTCTTTCACATTAAAAAGTTCAAAACCATGAGGCTGAAAATAAATTTCTGCTCACCCCAAACCAAGCCTTCCGTGGGAGTGTTCAGATGCCGCTGGTCCATCTTGAGGTCTTCAGCAGTTCCATCCCATACTCTCTTCTTATTTGGTCCCATACGAGGTGAACACGGGTAATTGACACTAATGGTTTTGTTTGTTTTTATTTGCTCTGTTGTTTCACTGTGACCCCATTTTTCTCGTTCTCTTTTCTGTCTTCCTCCCCACATGGGGTCAGTTCCACTGAGCTCTTTCTCTGTTTCACGGAGTTCCAGGGCGCTGGAGCCTGGCACAGCCCAAGATGCTGACGACCTGCGGTGTTTGGAGCTTCTGTAGGTCAGGGATCATTTCCCTGTTGATTTCCTATTCGGGCAGACACATGCTGCTGCGGATCTCAGCAGCCTCCAACTGCCTCCTCCAGTTAAATATTCATGATGGCAGCATTACCACAGGACCCAGCAGTAGCCACCCCTGCGGCCACTGTGCCCGAACGCAGGGAACCCTAAACAGCGTACTACAGCCACTGCGTGTCAGATGGGTTTCCTGGGAAGAGCCCCATCACAACATACTCATACATACTGAGAAAAAACAGACAAAGGAGCTTTGAAATGAGAGCTAAATGGTGCTCTGCGTTTTGGTTGGGCTTCTCTTGAATTAGGCTTGAATACTGAGTTGGAAGTTGCCTTTCTTCCCCTGATTCCCGTTTCTGACACTGACCAGGGAAGATGGTCAACAGCAATTATTTCAGTTGCATCGAATGGGAGCTATTTGTCTGCATGTCAGACATGCAGCATGCTCATGTCCTATTATTTTGTGATCTTTACAGAGAAAAACATGCAACCTTTGAATTCAACCTTTTCTTGCAGTTCAACCTAGATAGAGATGCTGTCTTGCGGGAATTAAATACAACATGTCATGTGCCGGCCCAGGGAATGGAGAATGTAGGATCCGCTTTGTGGCCAACGGATGACAAGTGGCCTGGGGAAATGACAAACAGGTTGTGGAGTCACGCTGCTGTCCCAGGCTTCCCCCTGCTGAGGCCACACAGGCTGCCAACAGCAGTGCGCCATTGTTTTCGCCAGATGTGGAACACAACGGGCAAAAATGGTGTCTTGTGGGCCCAAGGTGGCAGCTGTAACTAATATAATTGCTAATTAATGATATAATTAGTACTATCATTGGAATTAATATGAACTATTTCATCAGGCCAGAAATTCACTAACATGTTAAAGAATTTTTAAAAAGGTCATAGCTTGAAACAGGGTAGAGATCAATATTGACATGAATATTTTATGTAGAAAAAGGTATCTACTTACTTTGAAATGCAGTATGCACATGTACTGGTTATCTTGGATATGTTAATTCATTCCATCAATGCTTGCCATGTTAATAAGCTTTGGCTGACCTGCAAGTGCCCAAAGGGGAGTCCATCTCTTGGGTCCCGGGAGTTCCTAATCCACTGGGCAGTACAGTGTGGTGGACAAGATGTGTCTGCAGCAGGAAGGCTGGAAGGCTCAGAGAAGAGACCAAAACTCTGCAAGTGTGCCACCTCACAGAAACTGGTGACAAGAGGATATTTGAAAAAAAAATGACTTAGTGGAACAAATTTCTGAGGAAAGGCAGATGGCAACATGACAACATCAGGGAAAACGCAGAGTTTATCTGCATGGGGCAATCCGAAAACCCTGTGTCCAAGAGACGTCAACCTCCCCTCGGTGTCCAACTCACTCCCAGTGTAGAACCTGCGTGCTCCCTCATAGTGGGTGGGCTGTGCTGCTTGGCACAAAGGGGCATCCAGTCCCAGGGGCAGGGTCTGCGCAGGGAGGGGCAGGGTCTGCATAGGGAGGGGCAGGGTCTGCATAGGGAGGGGCAGGGTCTGCGTAGGGAGGGACAGCGCAGACCAGTCCCAGGAAGTAAGTGCACATGAGTGAACTGGAACAGAGAACAGCCACACAGCATTTCCCAAGAAGGTGCATGGATGGGTAAACAGAAGAACCCACAAGGATTGCATGGACCACACTCACAAGTGAAGGTTCAGGTGTGTGGTCCACACTCACAAGTGAAGGGTCAGGTGTGTGGACCACACTCAAAGTGAAAGTTCAGGTGTGTGGTCCACACTCACAAGTGAGGGGTCAGGTGTGTGGTCCACACTCGCACTGAGAAGGTTTAGGGCTTGGAGTGATGTGCTTATAGAGACGGGTTGGTTAAGCAGAACTCAGCTGTTCACAGCTTCACAGGTATCATCAAACTTACGTAACTGACCATCACATACAAGAAATCGTCTTTGGCATAATGAGTGGGGACAGACAGCAGACATCTAAGCAGCTTCTGATCTCTTCAGGAGACCCAGACTTGATATCCTTGGGCCACTGTTTGTTCTTTGTAGCCATCTCGAGCTGAGCAGGGCTTTGGGGTGGCGTCAGGGTGGATGTAGTCGTGGCACAAGCTTTGCAGCACAGGCTGTCAACGTTGCTGCTGCGCCCGTGAACCGCGTCACTGCGTTCAATTCCCTGTATTCGCTACACCTCAGCTTGCCTTTTCTGTGACATGAAAACACCTTATGTACCTTTACCAACTGGGATGCCTCCACTGCAAGGAACAGAAATATATTACAAGCAATAGAAAAGGGGACTTTTGAAAGATTGTCATGTAGCTCATGGAAGTGGGAGACCAGAGGAACAGCCTCAGAAAGAACCAGAATCAGGACTTGCTCCAGATCTGAGTAAAAGAACCAACCAGGGTCGTGTCAAGCAACTCCTATCTCAATCAACAAGCTCTTGGGGCTGGAGCAGTGGCTCAACTGGTTAATCCTCCACCTGTAGGCTGCAGCATCCCATGTGGGCACTGGTTTGTGTCCCAGTTGCTGCACTTCCCCTGCAGCTCTCTGCTTATGGTATGGGGAAGCAGCAAAAGATGGCCCGAGTCCTTGGGGCCCTGCACTTGCATGGGAGACCTACAAGAAGCTCCTGGCTCCTGGTTTCAGATCAGGTCAGTTGTGGCTGTTGTGACCATTTGGGGAGTGAACGAGCGGATAAAAGACCTTTTTCTTGGTTTCTCAATTTCTCTGTGAATCTGATTTCCCCATAAAATACCTAAATGTTAAAAAAAAAAAAAAAAAACAAAAACCAGAAAACAATTTAGGTTCTCCAAGGGAATGGCTCCCAGGTTTTCCTAATATGCCCACTGCGCGAGGTCGGTATTGCAGGGCGCTGCTGCTTGTCCAGCAAGGACAACGTGCCCGCTGCCAGTCCGAGGAGAACGTGTTGTAAAGGAAGTCTATTGAGGGCTAGCAGAAAAAGAAGGAAACAAATACAAGTCCACAGCTCTGCCTCCACTGGGCCAAGTGTGACGTGGGGATCCCTGGAGCGGATGCCCTCAGCTTGGGTGTCCCCTTGCAGGCAGTCTGAGTCCTGCTGTGTCTCCTTGCAGGCTGCTTGCAGGGGCCAGAATGTGGGTATCCACCCCTCCGAGGAGTATCTTAGCAGGTTCCCGCCCTTGGGGGCAAGGACAGCGCCAGGAAGCACTTTCGGCTTCGGGTCGCGGACTTGGAGCGTTGCTGCTGGAGAGAAGGCAGCGATCATACTGTGTGGAGGCTGTGGCATCGCAAAGCCAAGTGTCCTCACCGTGGCATGGTGCGGCACGGGCTGCGGTGTCACACTGATGCAACTGGACTTGGCTGACCACGGAAATGTGAAAAAGCAGATGGTAATGATGCAAAATTTCTGCAAGCCTTTTAAAACTCTCATTTTTTGCAGCCTCAGGGCAAACTGTACAGGAAATTGGGCCTGGGATGGAGTTCCTGGGAGCAGGGTTTCTGAGCAGGGCAGCTGGGGGCCCTGGCAATGCTCTCACACTGAAGTAGGGAATCAGCATGACTGGCACACCTGCCACCTGAGAGATTCCACCTCCCATTTCTTACCTCTAGTCCAGCAGACAGAGCAGCCTCCCATCGCATGGAGACCACCCAGGGTCCACCCAGACTGTGTATCCTGCAGCATGAGAGACAGCTGCTGACCTCAGCTCTCCTGGGTTAACAATGAGCTTGCATTTCCCTGATCGTCAGCAAGGGGGCTTTGCACCTGGTAAAGGAGTGGGGCTCTTTCTGGAAGGCACCATTATCTAGACACCAGGAGAACGTGGTTAGAAGCAGACCTAGGATGTGCCTCACAGGGGAGGGTAGCAGAGAGGACCACGTGGGGCTGCCCTCCCGTGACTCCAGCACGCTGCAAGGACTCCTATAACTGAACTTCTGGGAGCTCTCGTGAAACGGGGGAACTGTGTAGCCTGTGAATACATGGCAAAATCCACAGACATTGTGGGTTGTCACAGCAAGGGAGGATCCCCCTGACATCATCAGGTAGAGACTGGGGGTGCCGATACACAGAAGAGCCCTTTGAACCCAGCCAGCCCAGAGCCTCAGAGCACAGACTGGGCAGCAATGAGGAAATGAGCTCCCTCTATCATCCACGCACATGTTCGTGGGTCTATCATGCGCCTTTCATTTAAGGCTCTCCATCTGTCACCCATCTATCAATCATTTGTTGTATAATCTATATATCATCTATCAATCATCTATTAATTATCTATCCATCCAGCCAGCCAACTATCTGTCTCCATTATCTATCTAGCCACTCATCCCTAAGGTTTAGTAGCATGAATCATGATGTTGTTTTCTCTTACTATTTTCATGTAAGCATTTTGAAATATGCTAAGTAGAGACTGGCACAAGCAAGATTGAATCCTTTGGTCTGACTTGCTGCTTCTTGGGCTGAACTTCCTTCTCCAATGTCTGGATCCTAGGGTTCTCTTGAAGGCCGTGGAGAGGCTGCCAGATGCAGAAGACAGAGGTTTGTCATGGTAGCACCACCAGCAGGTGCCTGGTGCTAACACAAGTGCAGGCTATGCCTGGGGAGAGCGCAGGGTCTGAGTCCTGCACAACACCTTCCCTCACGCTCCAGGGCTGCCCAGGCAGGCCATGACAGAGTGGAAAGTGAAGTTGATGAGGTCTGCGCTGGGCATGAGGTGGACAGTCTGTTATGATGGTCTGAGTCCCACAACTATAGACTGTGGCCTGGGCACAGGCATAGCATGTCAGGTTTGCATTCCACAGTTTTGCGGGGGGATTGGGGTGCACCTGTCGCTTGTTGAAGCTGTATAATCATGCTTTTAAACAGATTCACTAATTGTGAGAATCGTCCTGCCCTTGAAACACATCTCCGCCTAGTCAGGGCATGCTTTCCTGCCAAGGACAAGGTAGCCATCCCGTCCAATTATAAATAGAAAATAAGGATGAATTAGAGTTCTTCGCGACTGAATGGTAAGAGCCTTGGACAGATGCTTGAGATGCATGTCTTCTTTGTGAATTGAGATGTAACAGCAGGTCCTTGCTAAAGCATGGCCTATATCAGAGGAAGGTTCAAACATTTGCCAGGCCAAAGCTTGTCTGAACATCAAAAGCATGGCCGAACATCGAAGGATGGGGAGATACATATTTGCAGCCTTGGACTTACTCAGTGTAATATCCACCTGAGTGAAGCACAGCGCCAAGAGGCCTTGGTTTATGAGACACACCGAAGCTGTGCTCTTGGCAACGTCCATGATTTGCAAGAAGGACAACCTCTGCGAGTTGTACCACCTCTGCGAGTCTGCCTTGCAGCAGCAGCATCAGCCTCATCAGTGTTGTCATAGCTCCCATTTGGGGGGTTGTCTGTGCCAAGCTCTGTGCCAAGCTCTGTGCACTCAGGGGTGCCATCTTTTTAGATCATATAACTTCTGAATTGACACTTGGTTCTTAAGTGAATGCAGTGCAACTCAGCGACATGAAGTGACGTATCCAGTGCAATGCAGTGAGGGAGTGGGAACTGGAGACAGAATCGACATGGCCAGGTTCTCAGCTGGGACTCCACCTCGCAGGTGTGTGCGTGTTCACAGCCATCTTCACATTTCGCTTTCATGACACAGCTCGCACCGAATCTGTCCTCTTTATTTGAAATAAATGTGAAGCAGAAACCTATAAACTTCTTTTTTAAGATTGTGTATTTAATTGAAAGTTTAAGTCCCATCTCTGAGAGGCACAGAAAGGCCTTCCATCTGCGGGTTCACCTTCCAAATGACTAGAACGGCCCCACTGGGCCAGAACAAAGTCAGGAGTCAGGAGCTTCGTCCAGGTCTCCCACATGGATGCATAGTCCCAGCACACGGCCATCTTCTGCTGCTTTCCTAGGCACCAGCAGGAGCTGGATCGTAAGTGGAATGGCTGATGCCCATATGGAATCTGGTATGGCAGTCAGGGCCCCAACACACTGTGCAACAAAGCTGATTTGTAACCTGACACACTGCTGTTCAGAGAAGGTTGACCTAACAGGAGTCCTCATTGGGTTTCATTTCCATCCTCTTTATGCTTAGACTTAGAATAACGTTGTCTTTTTCTGGAGTCTTAGAGCTTTTTTGCTTGGGTCAGTGATCCTTGGGCAGGGATCCCGGGTCAGCTGGACTGAGTTGACCCATCCCCTGGTGTCTCAGTTACAGGTACTAGGTCTTGCTGAAGCTCACAGCATTATGTGACTCCTGACTCATTCAAGTATTTGGTAAACTTGAAAAGAGTGCTGCTCACTATGCCTGGAATGCAGCACCGGAAAACGTGTCATATTAAGTAGGGAATGGCATTTGATCGGGATATGAACAGCACGGTCTGCTTTAGAGTTTCTTTGCCATATGAAGAATGGGGGTGGACGCACTGAAGTCATTCCGCTTCACAAATGGCAAGAGAAATAAAAACAGCAGCGAGAGCTTATTTAGTTTGAAAATTGTATTGATTCCTATCTTCACTTATAATATATTAGCTTGGGCACTGAGCTAACTTCTCTTTGTCCAATTACAGGGAAAAGAAAGGGAAAGTGTACACTTAGTCTTCCCACGTTGGAGCTCCAGTATAAGTTTCAAACCTATTACTTCATATTTACCATAGAAATTGCATTCCCATGGACAATTTGAAAGCATTTTACAAGGATTAATTACTTCGAATTGCATTGCATATAAAAATCTACTGCCATCTGTGAGAACTTGAAGGTACTTTTAAGATATTTTCATTTTTCTGTACAGCTTTCTCATTTAAAATATTAAAACCTAGTGCACAGTTTGGAACCAGAAAACTTGCTGACGAAATCATGGTTTTTCAACAGGAACTGTAGGCATTTCTTAATTTTTATTACAAAGACATGTTGTGTTCTCAGGTTTTTAATTCAAATGTTGAAGTAAAACCTCATCCACTTTGAAAAAAAAACAAACAGAAAAAGGTAGCAAATCCACACTTCTTCAAATAGCAAAAGGTTTTTGCAAACTCCCTTCCTTTTGCGGGTCCATGACAAGCTGCCATTGCCTCAGTTTCTGCGGTCCTTTCCCACTTGCTTTCCTTGGCGAGTGTCCAGCAGAGGTCCACAGAGACCGAATGCAATGAGTGACCCAGTGTGGACCAGATGCAGTCTGGTGCCACCCCAGCCTTTTGCAGTCTGCAGCTGGTTCATGGGAATCCAGCTGGTCAACCTAGGGCTGTAGCAGTAAGGAAGCCATCCACCCCCTGAAGTGTAGGCTGCTTGTGGGATGGAAGTTACAGCAGTGACACAGCCCTGCAACGCGAGACACACCAAACATCCTGCTCTGCCCTCTTGCTGCCTTCCTACTTCCTGGCAGCGTGGGCATGCATGGAGAAGATGACTGGTGCTTCCTGCTCACCCGGCCCTCACCAGGGCCACCGGCCAGATCTGCTGTGAGAATTGCCAAATCAAAGAATCCAAGAAGAAACCTGGAGAACTTGGCAGTGCATGCAAGCCTGTGCCTTGCTGGATGGAGGCTGGGCTCTGCGAGAATGAGCATCATGTCTGACTATTTCGTTGTTGCCTTAAGGGAATTTCTCCTGAATCTGGTGCTCGGTGTCACCAGACAGAGCTCTGTCACACCTGTCCTCACTCAAAAAGTCATTTCTTTCCCCAAGGACAGGAGAAGAGGAGTGCCCAGTGTGCAGCGAGGAGAGCTTGTGCCTGTGCTGCTTGTCTATGGCACAGCGTCAGGGAGTGGTGCTGCTGCCGGGATCTTGGCCGGACATCTCTGCTCACTTCTCCTTTCTCCCGGAGGTGGTTCTTGTTCCCAAGAGTATGAGCTCCACGGCCTATGCTGGAGCATAGCAGGTAAAGCCACCATCTGTGATGTCAGCATGCCATACAGGCACCAGTTTGATTCCCAGCTGCTCCACTTGCAATTCCAGAATCCCACCAACGACCTGGGAGAGCAGAAGAGGAGGGCTAAAATCCTCGGAACCCTGCACCCACATAGTAGACCCAGAAGAAGCTCCTGGCTTCTTATCAGTACAGACCTGGCCACTGAGGCCATTTGGGGGAGTGAAAGAGTAGATGGCCGCTTTCTCTCTCTTCCTCCCTCTCTCTCTCCCTCTCTTTGTCTCTCCTTCTCTTTCTTTCTGATGCAGACTTTCAAATTCAAATAAGTCTTTAAAAAAGAAAAAATATAAGCAAAGTATGAGCTTGGTGGAGAGTGCAGATCTTGGTGGAGCGGGCAGAGTTTGGTGGAGACTGCAGAGCTTGGTGGAGTGTGCAGAGCTTGGTGGAGCGGGCAGATCTTGGTGGAGTGTGCAGAGCTTGGTGGAGCAGGCAGAGCTTGGTGGAGCGGGCAGAGCTTGGTGGAGCAAGTAGAGCTTGGTGGAGTGTGCAGAGCTTGGTGAAGAGTACAGAGTTTGGTGGAGAGTGCAGAGTTTGGTGGAGAGTGCAGAGTTTGGTGGAGAGTGCAGAGCTTGGTGGAGCAGGTAGAGCTTGGTGGAGCGGGCAGAGCTTGGTGGAGCGGGCAGAGCTTGGTGGAGTGTGCAGATCTTGGTGGAGCAGGTAGAGCTTGGTGGAGCGGGCAGAGCTTGGTGGAGCGGGCAGATCTTGGTGGAGCGGGCAGAGCTTGGTGGAGCGGGCAGACCTGGAAGGTCACAGTAAGTCCTCCAGCGTCCTGAGATCCTATGTGCTGTTAGGCTCCTTATGCCTGGTTTCCTAGTTGAGTGACCTGCAGGCCTGCAGAGGTGCAGCTCACATCCTGCCCTGAAAAGCACAGAACACCAAGTCTGCTTCTACACACATCTTTATTTTAACTTACTGCTCTGTGAAAAACACATTAAATCACATAACCCTGGTTTATTTCCAGTGGGTAACGCGTGGTGGACTCCCAGGAGACCCAAGCAAAGTGGCCCGTTGTGAGTAATGCTGCCTATGACTCCCCCACCCTGCACACACCCCAGGTTGCACCTGCTTTCTTGTGGGGAGCAGAGAAGTAAGAGGCTGGCGATGGAAAAAGCAAACACTCGGGTGCGTGTCTAAAGCTCTCGGGAACTTGATTGTTAAGGTGATTTTTGGCACTTGCTCTCGGCCTCCGGTACAGACCTCGGAGCAGACACACAGTCGCTGAATTGTTCCAGCTTACCCGAAGAGTAGGGAAGTGGCCTGAACTGCAGCACTGGAGGAAAAGCCATGAGTCCCCAGAGACTATTAGTGCCATTTAAAGGCTAAATGCATCATAAAGCTTGTCTTTAGCAGAATAAAATTGTACAGACCAACACAATTTTCACTAATGCTTTCCACATTTCTTGAAGTAGAAGAAAGAAACAAAGAAAGGAAGGAAGCAAGGGAAAGAAAAAGATGAAGAAGGAAAGAGAGAGAGGGGAGAGAGAGAGAGGAAGACAGAGAGAGAGAGAGAGAGGAAGAGAGACGGATAGAGGGAGAGAGGGGGAGAGAGAGAGGGAGAGAGACGGATAGGGGGAGAGAGGGGGAGAGAGAGAGAGACTGTGAAAGGTCAGCCTACAGGGACACTAAGCCATTAGGAAATTTTAACACTGAAAGCCATCAAATACCTTCATGAAAATTAGGACTTTGCACTAAGATTCTTGCAAGATAGATTTAAATACATGGTTTGATTTTAGATGGCAGATTATGGCTACCATTGCTTTTTTAAACCAAAGCACAGCCCGGGTTGGGACGGGCAAGGCAGATCTGCTTGTTATGTATGTCTGGAGTGGACTTGACCCACATGCGTCTCCACTGCATTTCTGGTTTCAAGGGGAGACTCCCCTGGGCTTTCTGATTGTTCCACTCCACGATGTCCCTGCTGAACGGGTGACCTGCTTCCTTTTGTGTCAGGTAAATAATGGCAGAGCTCTTCCTAAACAGCACTGCTTTTGCTCCATCAAAGAGACAAAGTGAGATTTCTTTGCTCCTCAAAAGTTCAGAGTGAAATGAAATGGGGTAATCAAGAACAGAGGCAAATTGTGACTCGAGCCCCTATTGGAAGAGCAACTCTTTATCCATTCCATCTTTTCACAGATGTTGTATATCAACCATCAAGAAAGCACTTCAAATAACTTTTAGCAATGTAATTGTTATTCTATGGGGTGGTTGCCATGGCAATGCATGATGCAGTCGCCGATTCTCATCCCAGGCTTGTGTCTTTCATATCTAGCCCACCTATGGATCCTTCTTTCTCTCCATTCACCCTCTGTGATCCAAGAGGAAGAACCAAAGAGAACTAACCAGGGAGTGTGTCCTTTCTGACTCGGTCACCCCTGAGTCCAGGTACGATGGCCGGGGGAGGAGCCGCTCTTGACACTGAAGGTTCATTTTCTTATCCCAGCGTCACGGTGACAACGCGTGGCTCATTCGATCACATGAGGATGGAACAATCTGAATTTCTCCATCAAATACTCACAAGCAGATGTGTGGCATGCTCCCAGCAAGATGCAGAGAAGGGGACACATGGCTATGACAGAAGGAAGCTGGCACTGGCAGAGAGAGGTCGCCCAGGCAGACAGTGCCCACCCTCAGGACTGACTGTCTAAGAATGATGCCGGCAGGGTTAGGAGGGCAGAACAGCCCTGGCACTGGGATGGAGATGTACAGTGTTCCTGCCTGCCAGTGACTGGGCCGGGGCACGGATCATGCTCACATCATGTGACTTTCACACGTGGCATCCATGACTGCAGCCTCTCTCGCTGCCCACAAAGCCAGTGGCATCTGCTCCCCTGGTGGCAGGCAGGGAATAGGCTCTCACCATGCCGGGGGACAGCACGCTGTGGTCAGCCCAGGAGCCACTTCTGTGGTGAGGTGGTTTTGATCCTCAGGCTTGCCCTGCTTCAGTGTTAGGAGATAATCTCTCTCTGTCTCTCTCACTCTCAGTTCTGAGCCTGCAGATGGTAACAGCCATGAGCTCCTTGCTTCTGTAGCAGGCACTGTACTAGGGATCAATTGCTACAAACATTTCCATTTGGAAAATACCCCACGTGTGACTGGCTCTTCCAAGCAGAGCCACCTCTTCCCCTACACCAGCTTTGAGCCTCATTTTATTTCCTATGATTTAATAGCTTTCAAATTGTAGGACTTAAAACCTACCCTACCCCTGAATTTGTTGGTCTTTTTTTCTTGCAGTTTTGTGTTGTGTTTGGAAATATGACAATTCTTTTACAGATCCCAAGGATGGCATGTGAGCAGTGAGTAAATATATATTGAATGCAGAGGAATGAAGAGAAGGGAAAAGGAAGAGAGGCAGGCAGGGGGGATGGAAGGAGGAGGGGGAATGAAGAAATGAAGCATTTTACCTTTTCTAAACAATTGCACATTGTCTCCTGTGCATTCCAACATCTAGTGCCTGACGCTGTGTCCCAAGCCGCTGGGAAGCAGTGAGGGCTGTGAGGAAGTGAACAAACAGCTGAGTGAAAAAAAAACCTCAAAGTAATTGCACTTTTTAAAAAAAGATACATTTATTTGTTTATGCTGTTTCACTCCCCAAGTGGCCACAATGGCTGGAGCTGAGCCGCTCCCAAGCCAGGAGCCTCTTTTGGTCTCCCATGTGGGTGCAGGGTCCCAAGTCTTTGGGCTGTCCACTACTCTTCCCAGGCCACAAGCAGGGAGCTGGAAGGGAAGCAGGGAGCTGGAAGAGAAGCGGGGTTATGAACTGACGCCCATATGGGATCCCAGTGCATGCAAGGCAGTGGACTTTAGCCACTAGGTTACCATGACAGGTCCAGCGACTGTACTATTTTTTTTGTGCTTTTTAGTGATTTATTTATTTATTTGTATTTGTTTTTTTCCCCATTTTATTATTATTGCTATCATTTTATGATACAGTTCCATATTCCCTTATCCCCTCCCCAATTCCCTCCCCCCCCCCAGTTCCTTTATATCATTATTAACATATAGTTCTTCATATTCAGTCATATGTTCATCATTGCGGGCATGGACAATGGCAGAGAGTCCAGAATCCTATTGTCAAAATATAATATAAACAGTTTCACTGTAAGTCCATCTTTGTCTGGAAACAGAGATGCCGACCACACTGCATCCTCACATCTGGTTGTTAGTCTCCATTGCATAACTACTGTATATTCCCTTAAATGAAAAGTCCTGATACAAAATCAACAATAGAAAGAAAAATAGAAATTTACAATGCCATGAAGTTAAATGACATGTTACTAGATATGACAGTCTCCATTACACAACTACTATACCTTCCCTTAAATGAAGAGCCACAAAACAAAATCAACTTCCGGGAGAAAAAAGAAATTAACAACACCAAGAAGTTAAACAACATGCTATTAAATGTCTAACGTGTAGCTGAAGAAGTGAAAATCAAGAACCTTGTTGCAGAAAATGATGCCACTGCATGATCTACAAGTCATTGAATGATTTAATCAGAAGAAAGTGTTTTGAAGAGATGAAACCAACAGAAAACGGCAAACCCATGTGATGTAGTTTCCGCTGATCTTTGTTGGAGTGTGTCTCCTCCAGACAATAAACAGATGGGCTTTGTTTTTTAATCCAGTCTACTAATCTATGATGTTTGATTGAGCTTAAGCAATTTACATTCAGAGTTAAATATACATAGGTGGTACTTTGGTCCTGTCATTTTAGGAATGGGTTGTTCATTGATTTAGTCTTCTGTTGTCATTTTACTGGGATGTTCTTCTTGTTTGCCTTTGGTTTTGGTAGGTGCTATTCCTCTTCTCTGTCAAGAGAACATCTTGAAGTATAATTTGTAGGGCAGGTTTGGAAGAGGCAAATTCTTTTAGCTTTTCTTTACTCTGGAAGAATTTTATTTCATTTTCAAAAATGAAAGAAAGCTTTGCTGGATATGTTATCCTAGGCCGACAATTGTTTTCTTTTAGAATCTGGAATATGTCACTCCATTCTCTTCTTGCCTGTAGAGTTTCCTGTGAGAGCTCTCCTGTGAGCTTAATTGGCATTCCTTTATATGTCAATTGATGTTTCTCACGTGCACATTTAAGGATCTTTTCCTTATGTTCAATTGAAGAGAGCTTGATAATCATATGTCTTGGTGAAGATCACTTTTGATCAAGCCTGTTGGGAGTTCTGTGTCCCTCCTGGATGTTGTTTCCCAATTCTTTCTCCAGATTAGGGAAATTTCCCTTTATTATTTCATTAAATACATTTGCAAACTCAACTTCTGTTTCTGCACCTTCCGGGACTCCCATAACTCCTATATTTGGCCTCTTAATAGTGTCTTTCAATTCCTGAATGCTTTTTTTGGCCTGATCCAACTCTGCTTTTGTTTGCTTCCCCCTGCCGAAAGGAGATATCTTCCAATTCTGAGATTTTTTCTTCTGCTTGCTTCATTCTATTTTGGAGACTCTCCACTGTACTTGTAATTTTCTCTACTGTGTTCTTAATTTCTGATATACCAGCCTTGATTTGCTTTACTGCTTCCTTAAATTCTTTGAACTCTTGCATGAGCTTCTCATTTTTGACCAGAATCTTCAAAATGAGTCGTATGAATTCTGTGTCCCCCATTTTCTCCATGTCTTCCTCAGTTAACTCTGAGGTTGGCATAGGGCTTTGCTCCTTTGCAGGGGAGTGGTCAGTATTATTCATTGTGGCTTTGACTCTTCTTTTGCTCTTGTTCATTGTACTTCTGGTTAGCAGAGTCTTCTTCTTGGGGCAGGTTTCTAAGCTGTGTCACCCACAGGTCTACAATGTGATTTTACTTATTGCAGTTGGCACACAACTTTTTGCTTGCAGCCCCTTGTGCCACAACCTCCAGTGAGTTCCAGGTCTGGGTTCTTTTGTCAGATATCCACCGTGGTCTCCACAGCCCCAGCTCTTGGCTCACCACTCTCCACCTCCTGTGATACCGTGCTGAGGCTGCACCGTTGTCTCTGCAACCTTTCTCCCTCTTCCGGTTGGAGTGGGTTCCAGGATTAGAGAGACACCAGGTGTCGTATATAGTTAGGTTGTTGGTGGCGCTGATCTTGTTGGAACCTGTTGCACGTTAGGTCTGGGTGCCACATGGACCTATTTTGACTGGTACAATGTCGCAGTCGGTACTATTTTCCTGCGGGACCTCAGCGAGTTCTCGCGAGCTCAGCACATGTGCAGTTCACTGTTGTCCCCTGCAGTCCCAAAGCTACTGCCACAGTGTGCAAAATGGCGCCCGAAGTGCTACCACAACAGTTCTTGATCTGCTGGCTGACAGATCCGAGGGTTACCCAGACCTGCCCCAGATGGAACCCATAGAATGCCACGTCGTTGCAGTTCACCAAGTCAGAAATGAGCTCACTCCCAGCTCAGAGCATGCTCAGTCCTTTCCCTTGCCCTTTTCTCCTTACTCAAAATGGCGTCCAATTCAGCTCTAGGGGGCTGACTGGGCTATGAAATTCACTCTGTTCTCACACTGCCTGAGATTTACTGCTCTGTCTCTGCTCCTGGTCAAATCAAAGGGACCAGCAGGATGGACAGTTCTTTGTCTTGGTTCACTTCCCAAGCTCCCAGTGAAAGTCCCTTCCCACCTGGTTGCTGGTGGAGTTCTGGCTGCTGTTGGAGTTCAGATCGCTGTGCTGGAGTATCAGTCACTACAACATCACACTGCTGTGCCCGCTGCTTTCCTGTGTCTGTCAGTCTCCAGGTACCCCTCTGCTGTTGTTCTGTCCTTTCCTATTTCCTGAAATATGTCCTCTCTGCTTCATCCTGATTAAATATTTCTCTGTCTGATTAAACGTGTCCTTACTCTATTCCTCCATCTTGATTCCTCCCAGCAACTGCACTATTAAAACATGGAGCCACTAGGACTGTAGCTGCATGCGTGTCTAGCCGAGGGAAGACCCTTCTTTCTTAGGCCTTGAGGACTGGCTGTGCGCAGAATGCGTTTGTCAGCTTCCTCTGCCCGTTCTGTGCTTCTGGGACCACTCCAGTTGCTGTAACTTCTTTCACCAGTAGCACTTGCTAGTGGCTGTCTTTTGAACCACTCTAGTGGAAAAAGCAATTAGGTGTCAGCTGACTTCCAGTAGGGCTGCTGGGTCAGGCCTGAGAGTGCCCTGATACCATTGCCAAGTGTGTACTGCTTCTCTGCTCCCTGCTTTGAGGGACTTCCAGAGCAGGAGGTTGGGCCTGCAGGGCCACTGTGGCTGTGGACAACAAAACTCAGGGAGAATCTGCACCTTGCTGCCAAGCTTGGCCAAGGCAGGGTGGGATGTGGCATAAATGATGACATGGCAGTGCCCACACCTTGCAGTCCCAGTGCGGGATGCCTGACAGTGAAATTGCTATGGTGTTGCTCTCCCTCACAAGCAGTTTCCTGTTCACAACTGGCTGTCTCAAATCAAGCCCTTGAACCTGAGGGGTGAGTTGTCCAGATTCACACTCCCAGATGTTTAGTGCTGTCCCATTTCACAGGCCCTGAGTCCTGGGGTGAAACCCCGAGTTCTCAGACTCCATGAAGTGCCCTTTCCAGCTGGGGGCTTAGGAGACACGCGTTAAAATGCCTCTGTCTGCTTACCGTTGTGTCCCTGTTTGCAGGGCTGTGGCCTGAGCAGAGGCTCTACTGACCTTTCTTCCTGCCAGGCAGTCATGGGGGCTCATGTGCTGTCTCCCCCCACGGCCACTGGGAGGAAGGTGCTGGAAGGTTCTGTGGGTGCTCCTGGCTGCCACAGCAGACTCCAGCTGTCCTGGAAGGTTCTGAACTGTTTGCGTCACCGGCTCTTCAAATCACCCCCTGGCAGGACTCAAAAGTCCCTTATATTTCCTTCCTCGTGGTTTGTATTAAGGAATAGGACTTAGGGCACCAATTGCACTTGCAGCTGTTTTATTTTAGCGGCATTCTAGGAGAGACATGCTTGAGGTGTGAAATGTTGCAGTCTTCTCAGGATGAACATCCCCTTACTGCGACATGGGTGTGAAGTGGATTGTGCTTGTAGCTGCTGTGGATGCCTCAGGACTTCGCACTGTCCTGTACCTGCTAAGGAAGGAGGAGGCAGCAGGGTTTGCAGGTTGCACCCTGCGGAGTCTCTCCTTGATGGGGCTCCAGTCTTCCTTGCCCTGGGCTCCTGTTCACTGGTAAAGTTAATCCTTCCCTCGCAGCCTCAACCAGTGCTGTTTTGAACTTTCAAACACTAAAGTGTATTTCTTAGCCATAAAAGTGCACTTGGATAAAAACATGAGGATAAAGACTTCCCCAGAAGACTTTGTGCATTCCCCTGAGGCTTTTCTCCATCTCATTGTTTTAAATTCTTATAAATAAACTTTGTATTGCTATTATGTCAATAACATTCTTCATTGTATCAACGCCTATTTATGGGCAGTGAAGTTAATTTTAAATTTTATGGCAATAAATGTGAAAAGGAAAATTTGGGATAGAGGAATTTAATTTGCTTTTTTGCCTTCTGTACTTTGCTTGTTCTTGCCTTCTGTACTTTGCTCGCTGAAAAAGACAATGATAGCCGAACAAACATCTCTAACCGGACAAACACCTCATGACTTAGTTTAGATAGAGCCTGGAAACCGGAGAGAAATAAGGGGCGCCTGCAGCTGCATCCGGATTAGGTCATAAAAAAAGTCTTGGGACAGGCATCTCAGGAAGAAGTGCGATAACGAATTGAGAGCAGCAGTGGAAAAGACCCTAATTGCATGGCGAGGCAAAGGTCCTTTATGGCTCCCTTTCCTGGTGGTAGTTTTAGCCTTTAAAAAGAATGCTGAACAAAGGCTCGTGGCTGGTGTGCCTGGCCTCCTGTGTGGGGACTGGCCCTAGCCCCAGGGCACTGGTGATTGAATAAAGCCTTTTGCTTTTGCATCAAGTCTCTTTTCGTTGGTCATTGGGGAGACTCACTCTCAGGGAAAGACGATAAGGTCGTCCCATCTGAGAATGCCTTATAAATGTAACTGCCAAAATTCATCCATTCTTGTTATATCACATATATTCATACTATAAAATTAATTTGTGTTTGTAAAGAAAATATTTATGGGATATCACCCCTGAATCTCTGTCTGCTACCTGGTGGGCGTGACCCACAATCTACCTGCTCATGACCTGAGGCACAGCTTCCAGCTGTGTGTGCAGAATGTAATCTGTGACATGATTGGAGGGTCCAAAGGGATAGACGTGCCTTCTGGCCAATTGTAGTACCATTGTTGGGTTGGAGAGACCACCCTCTGTCTGGTCTAGATAAGTTTGAACTTGCGTTACAACAAACAGACATCCCCCGACGGTTTATCCCTGGCGCTTTTTGTGGCCGAAAAACATGGTAGCCTCAGCCCTCGGTGGCCTTGGGGCCTGCTGGTAGGAATTTTCCCAAGAATTTGTGCCTGACAGGGGCTGAAAATGTCAGGTAAGTTAGGGTGAGGCTCCTTGCCCTGGTTAGAGGGCCCCAATTTTGCCTGGTAGCAGGCTCTGGGTCCTGCCCTGGTAAGTGGTTATCCTCAGACAAATTCCCCCTGGCTAGCTGATCTCACCCCATGGGGCTCCTGGAATCCCATCCCCCCTCTTTCTGCTACTATGTAGAAAGAAATACCACCATTCAGTTGAGCCTCTGCATCAAAGAAAAATATGCCCCTTTTGTGAGGGCTTTTCAAGGGAACACATGCTCCTCTTTGGTTGTAAATAGATGATTTCACTATGGCCATGGGTCACATGGAGTCAAGGGATTTAACGTGCTGGAGATGAAATCTTCCTCTGTATTATGTGGGAGTGACATTAAGCCCTATTCTCTTCCTGGATTCTCCGCCCTGTGTGTGGACAGTTGCCCTTGGACTACTCACTTATCCCTACCTATGGGCGGCTGGGGAAGCTGGGGCATGCATACTGTCCGCAGCTGGCCACTTCTGGCTTCCTGGATCTTACCCTCAGAGTTCTGTTCCTACATCTCCCACTTCAGCCTCTGCACAGCCAACCTCTTCCCCAGCACCTCCATTAAAAAAATCTACTTGCCAAATTTGTTCTGTAATTTGATTTAACTTCTCTGTGTTGTTGGAACTTGCAAATTTTCTGAAGTGGAGGGCCTGTTATGAATGAGAGCTGCAGGTTACCTGTATCTAGCAGGCTGCCATGAGGTACATGTCCATGACAGCCTAACCTGGCAATGTGGAGGTTGAAGAAAATACTCAGCTTTTTGTAGCTATTAAGATATTGCTTGCGATATTCTCTAAAAATGTAACATTTATATATAAAATAATTAGGTATAACATTGAGCTATAATCAACTTAAATTTCGAGGTATGAGATAAATCAATGTGCTACTTATTATTTACAATTATTCTTACATATTTAGGTAATTTTTGTGCTTTCAGCATCTCATTAAGTTCTCATTGCTTTAAATTGACAAAGATTGTATAATTGTATCAAAGGTATTTCAGTCATGACGTTATGCCAATAATGAAATACATTCTATATTGTGTTACGTAAACAAAAAAAATCTTGTGTCTGTCAGATACTTTAAGCCTTCTTGGTATCCATGAAAGGCATCCAAAAATTCAAGAGTTTTAAATTCTGGGGCTTTGATGTTTCCAGTGAGGCCTCCTGGAAATACCAAAGGATTTATCTCTCATTTTTGTAGACAGAACAACTGATCAGGAGATTTGAATTATGTTAAAGATACTGTTGAATGCCAAGGGGGCAAAATTTTGTCACATAAAAATACTACTGCTGCAGTTGTCCACAAAGTTACGGAAGTCTAATTCTAATTTGAGCTTGTAAGAGTTCCAAAGTGAAGTCTGTCAGTAATAGCATGTGAGCCAATAAGTCACAAGTAAATCTATTTAGTTTTACAAATGTTTCCAGTTGTTCACTGCGTATTTTTAGGCTGCTTTGTATTGCTGGGAAAACTCAACCATAGGTTTTCAGTTTAATGGATGCGTTTCACAGTAATAGCAATTTTCCCTCTCAGGGTTTTGATTCAGACTCACTTTCCACTTGCTAATTTCTGGTAGACATTATTATTGTCAATTTTGGCTAATGAAGACTCTTTAGGTCTCTAAGTGGTGTGTAGTGGCTATATGTCTGTCTTTCGATGTTTGTCTTTGGTTAACATTTTTTATTTCATTAGTGTGGTAGCAGAGTCGAGGTGACCATTGCTAGCTGAAGCTCTGTTCTGACAGCCCCCTGAGGTATGTGTGTATTTTACAAAACAAGAGGTGCTGCTTCCACGTAACACCACTTGGCTTCAGGGCTCCTTGAGACTGAATGAAAGGGCTTTGTATGTCAACTTTTTTCCAGCTGGAGTTGCTTTGGGATTTTAAATTGTTACTATGCATTGCTATCTGTGATTTCTGGTCAGGAAATGTTCTGGTTTTGTGGATTAGCTTTTAGAGTTCCTGCAACAAAAGTTACTTAAAAGGTGCAGATCTGCTAATCCTTAGGTTCCCTAAGTCATCTTGGTACATTTGATTGTTTGCTGTCCAGCAGCAATGGACTTGGTATTTAAAACTGATAAATCACATGTGACCCTCTGACTGATCGTCAAAAGCCAAAGTTTATTAACAGCACCAGACAGGGTCATGTAGGCATGGACAGGAGGGTGTGAGGAATTTGTGTATCCACAGCCAGAGGGAGCTGACTCCAGGCTGTGGGCGTTCCGGCACCTCTGCCTTGATCTGTTATCCCAGCCTGAGGATTAGGGAGTTCCTGGCCTGTGCATTTCCATAGCAACCACTCCTGGAGTATTCTGTCAGGACTGTAGCAGGCTCTGACTCCACACTGGCAAGGCTTCCCAACGTCCTCTCTTCAATCCATCGTTTTCCTAGAGATATAACAAATTGTCCTCGTACATTTAATGAATATAGATTGGGGAAAGGTAAAAAAACTATTATTATTGTTTTTCCAACTACCCTGTGGAGTAAACAGGTGCCTCTTGTTGGTTAATCAGCTTTATGGTTCCAGCCACAACAGTTTGAGGTCTGTCTCAGTGTCTTCTCATAGCCTGAAGCACTCCAGAGTCAGGCATTTCCTATTGTGTCTCCCAATGGGACTGAAGCAGTTCTGGGTCCTCCACAGACTCCGGTGACACATCGAGGTCACTGTTTATAAATCTTAACCTAATGTGCCCAAGTCTAATGTTTACTCCGACAGAGGTTTTAAACCCAAGCGCTAAAGACATGCTAGCTTGGGAGAAATTACAACTGTGCTGTTTCTTACCTAGATTTCAACAAAGAAAAGCCTCCAAGCTCCAACCAATACCTCAGACCTGATACTTCCACCTTGTGTCATGGGCCATGATAACAGAACACAGCTACCCCTGAATAATACCTCACTACTGCTGTTGGCCCTTCAATGCCCCGTTTCAGCACGTGGTACCCAGACCGGCCATCGCTCCCTGTCCCTAACAGCAGTTGGGGCTATTCTTCTGGAGAGTTGAAGGGAGCGTGAGGAGTCGGATGGGAGGGCAGCAGGGTCTCTGGTCCCTGATGAAGTTACCATTGTCAGTCTCATGCCTGGTGGAAGAGACCACTTGTGCATTTGGAATCTCACAGCCTTTACCAGTGATGGTGACGATTCCATTCACCACATGTGTTGTTTAACTACACGTGACTTAACATGTCTTTCTAAATCTTTGTGACAAGAACGGTGCCAGTGCTATGTATTTCAGTCCAGCAGCATGACTAGTGGAAGGGATCCTGAGAGCAAGCACACCACACGATCCTTTCTCCCATTCTGCAGTGACCTCATCGTCACCACTGCTGCCTTCCTGGTCGCCACGATGGCTGCCACTGCCACATCTATGCTGACTTCGACTCAGACCATCTGGACTGTAAAAACTGTAGATAACATAGCCATATTACCCACCAATGCCCTTAAGATTCAAAATTAGGTCGATTTACTTGTACACTCACAGAAATTGGACTTATCAAGGACAGTCAGCATTGTTCTGCCTGCAGCATGATGCACTAACAGATCATGTTCCTGTGTTGAATTTTGTCTCCAGTGTCTGTTCCAACATCTTTGGGTCGCAGAACAATACGCTGTTCTTTTAGTGGAAGTCTTGGTGGCAGAGCGGAGATGTAGAAGAAAGTAGACCAGTGCATGGAAGATCTTTCCCTTTTCTCTGTAAATCTGCCTTTCCAATAAAAATAAAATGAATTTTAACCCCAGAAGTCACCGAGGCACCAGCTTTCGCCAAGGCTGTCCTGGGTCATGCGTCAGGGTATCCTGGCAAGCACTGTGCCAAGGTGTCCGTATGCAGGGACGGGCATGCAGCTGGAGACACGCAATCTCCACTGCTTCCATGTGGTCCGACGATGTTTGCAAAGTGAGTGTTCTCAATTCAGAATGTGAGTGATGCTGTCCGCGGGGAGTGGATCCAAGCTGTGCACCTGGCCTTGCGTTTCCCAGCCCTGCAGTCTCTGCGTGTGAAGCAGCTGGGGTCGCCAGCTGGTCTCCCGTAGCTTTCAATCCTGGAGTACCCAGAGTGCTGTGCGCACTAGGGTGGTTTCCAGTGTCTGTGAAAGATGAAGTGATAAGTTTGTTTCGTTACAAAAATTTCTGAACTGTACACACACTTACCTCTTATTTAGTCTTTTTCTTAGCCAATCTCTCATTAAAGGAAGTTCCGAGCTGGTGTAAATTTCTTGCTATGTGCCATTTCTACCCATTCAAGACAAACACTATTGCTAGAGTCATTGCCTTATACGATCTCACCTGCTGCTTAACGTAGCTGAATTACCAAAAAGAATACACAATCTTATGAGAAACAAAATTAAGAAGTTTATGCCATGGCTCTTCCCCCGTTGGTTTTGAAAATCATTATTTAATCCCAGAAGCGTTGTTGCTGCTTTCTGATTTCGCTCTCTTTTCTGTCGCAATAAAACAAAATATCATTGTAGAATTTATTTCTTCTTTTCCGTTATTTTATTCTATTCCAGCGTTTCATCTAATATCGTGTGCTCTGCCCGAGAGCCGCTCTCCTTCCACCAGCACTCCATGTCTTCCCTGGGCAATGTGTTCTCAGCCCGTCTCCCCCACCGCAACTGCGCAGTCACCTAAATCATGTTTTATTTCTGTCCCGGAAGGCCTTGTGGTAATTAAATAATGGTGTTTCTTCTAATATTTCTAGGAACACTTTATTATTTTATACAAGACATATTGGATGCTGTGAATTGAAATGGACTCCAGGCAACTGCTTACTTTCAATATTGGTCTGTCATTAGGTTATGTCTAAAGGACAAAATCAAGCCTGTTCTGACTCTGAGGATGGTAGGAAATGTGACTGGGGTGAAGGCAACATTATGCGTCCGGAGAGGACACGGCACCCTTGCTCTCTGTGGCCGGTGCTGGGGACAGTCCAGGAGAGCCCCCACACCGTGGGGGTGCCGTTGAGGATGCCTCACTGAAGCATAAAGCCGGGGAGACTGTCGCTTCCCTTAAGAGATTATGTTTAATTTGTACTTGGCATAAGGAGAGAGAGGTTAGAAACAAGTACAAATAAGCCAACAATTCTAGCAAGGTACTACTATAATAAAAAGAATTCAGCTAGGGTTGGTTGAACTCTGGAGTTTTCTGTTTCACAGTTTTGATTGTAGTTGACTGCAAGTAGCAGATGGAGGCTGGAGTCACTGTGCATGGAGCGGGTGGCTGTATTGATGATGGGTCTGTCCCCTAGGACACACAGAGAAGACCTGCCATTTGTTGGTTCCCTGTCCAAATGGCTACAATAGTTGGAGCTGGACCAGCCTGAAGCCAGGAGCCAGGAACTCTACCCTGGTCTCCACACACGGGCAGCACCTTCCTTCCCAGGTGCGTCAGCAGGCAGCCAGACAGGAAGCAGAGCAGTTGGGACAGTGCCCGGATATGGATTCTGATGTCCAAAGCCATGGCTTAGCTCATGGTACCGCAATACTGGCTCTGACCCCAAGACTGCACTGGAACTTTCCATCTGGTTGAAGTTGGTTGTGTATTACATGTCGACTGATCCTCCTCCTCTGTTTCAGACACCCAAGTATAACTCCAGGAGACCTTTGATTGGGGCTGGGGCGGAGCAAGGGAAGCAGGGTGACAAGGAGGGGCAGGACCCAGGCAGGCAGAGCTGTGGCCTCAGGGTGGAAGCTGCCCTGTGTCTCCTCGGGGAATCAGAGGGGTCTACCCTTTCAGGCTTTGAGGATATTGTACTCTTTCTCCAGGTGAGTATTCTGGACTGTTCTTGAAACAAAACAAACCAGGAAAAGCAGTGGGCTTAACATGCCTTAAATCTTGGGAGATCCGTCACTGCACTTGAGTGGCTGGGCACGCGATTAATCTTCGTCTCTCTGGCACATGAACACACCTGTGGGGTGCTTCCCGTTGAACACGTGAGGAAAGCTCATGTCAGTCTCAGCTGGTAGCGGTGACTGACGCCGCTGCTGCAGCCCCGCTTTAGGAGAGTAATTTGGGAGTCTATAAAAGCAGGTGACGGATCTCTGCAGAGTTCTTCCCCTCCTTTCGTGCTTATTCTGAGCCGCGTGCCTCTACCTCTATTTTTTTAAATAAAAAAAAAATCACAAAATATGGCTCCAATATTTAATTTATATAACTGGATTGTGCGAGCGTGCGTGCGCGCACAAACACACACGCACACACACACACTTAGACATCTGCATTGTTATTTAAGGCCTGGAAGAGACAAATGCTGAGCGAAGCTCACGTGCAGGATTTACTGCTGCCTCTCCCAGGCAGGGCGTCCTCTGCAGAACTTGTACTTTCGGGACAAGGAGACAGGAGGGAATGGTTTGCTCCTTGGCTGGAAGGACAGCCTAGAAACCAGTTATGAAGTAGGTCAAATGTCTCTTGTCCTGGGTCAGCGGAGTCCTCCCCACCCTGTGGGGGTCAGCCTCTCCTCTCTTTGACCACAACTCTTGGGCCGGGCTGGGTTGTACACCCCTGGACTCCGTGTGGGACTTTTAAAGGTTTGCTTGTGATGTCAATTTAAGACCACTGGTCTATGATAGAATAAATAAAACTCCCAGAAACCCAGTGAAATTAATCTTCATTTCCAATCATTAGGTTTTATTTTCAGAATTGGTTTGCTCTGCTTTTTTGAATTCTATTAACATGATTTTTAAGTAGAAGGGTGGAAGGGGTAGCCCAGCTTTTCAAACCTGTGCATTGGAGTGGTAGAGAGGGCTTGCATCTCCATCTGCTGGTTTATTCCCCTGCCATGACAGCCAGGTTGGGCCGAGGCTGAAGTTGGCAGCTGGGAGCACGCCTCCCCTGGTGTGGCACGGTCCCAGTTAACAGAGCCATCACCCCCATGGTCTGCATTGCCGAGAAGGAACAGCCAGGAGTTGAAGCTGCAAGTTGAGTGCTGGTGTCTGAGCCAGGTAGACCAGAGGCTCGTGTGAGAGGAGGGTCCTAGGCAGGCCTGTCCCCCCCGATGGAGGGATGGCAACTGCGTCACATCCAGAGCCATACCGAGAGAGGTTGATCACATACGAGGGGCCTGACCACCGGGTCACCTCCCATATGCCCCTTGCCAGCCACGTTAGACTCAGCTCTTGCGAGAACATGTCCCAATGCCAATCTATCTCATGTTAAAACCAGAGCCTCTTGAGGCCTTTCCGTGGGCCGCTATGCAGCCAGGATGAAACCCGCTGGGCGCCCTGGCCCATTTCCCTTGACCCTTGACCTCTGCAAACATGTCGTTCAGCGCTTTGACTGACCCGCGGCCAGTGCGTCTCGCGGAAGGCCAGGGAAGGCTCAGAGCCCTTCGCCCATTCAGCCGCAGGGGTTCTTTTTGATTATTATCCTGTCATCAATTTTTCTCGAGTGTTATGTAAACAATCTTCTCTTCCAGCACAATTTAAATTTCAGGGGACCAGGTGCCTGGAGAATTAAGCTTCTGCCGCCCGGAGAGAGCGGTGTGCGGCAGGCTCCCGTCCATGCTGCTCTGGTCTGCATTGCCCTAAACACAGGATGAGGAGCTTAGCATCCCGCTGAGGGTGTGTGCTGCTTCAAGGTGGAAAACTGATTTTCCAAATTTACAAAATAACTAATTCAGTTTTATGTGTTTCTTAATGAAATAATATAAAATGTTTTAGAACACAGTAAAAACTGCAGATTATATATGCACTTTTTATCATTTTTAATGATTTATTATTTGTTGTTGATGTTGTTAGGCAGATTTACAGAGAATGAGAAACAGAGAGATCTTCCATCTGCTGATTCACTCTCCAAATGACAGCAAAGGCTGGAGCTGAGCTGATCTGAATCCAGGAGCCACGCCTCTTCGGGGTCTCCCTCGCTGTTGTGTGGTCCCAAGGCATTGGGCCATCCTCCACTGCTGTCCCAGGTTACAAGCAGGGAGCTGGGTAGAGTAGCTGGGACACGAACCAGTGCTCGTAGGGGGAGAATTTAGACACTGAGCCATTGTGCCTGGCAGTTTATAGACATTTTTAAACTCACACACAAAGAGGTGGGTGCCCTCCGGATTATGTTGCCATTCATGTATATGCTAGCATCTTTGCATGGGAAATCGCGTGCGTATCCGGAAACATGCTTTAGGAGGCCTGTGGTCTCACGATGAAGCAGCATGCTTTCTCATGCTGACGTGGGACCTGCAGGGCAGCGGGTGAGGGTTAGCTCGGTCCTGCCCACCTGGGAGGCTGTGAGACTGCTGTGGGCACTGGGAGAGTGAGCCAGTGGGAGGGAGCTTTCTCTCTCTCTTTCTCTCACTCTTTCTCCCTTTCTTTGTTTCTCAAAAACAGACATTTTAGTTTAGCTTTGTAGAACTGGACCACAAATTTTACTTTCTAGTTTTCTGGTGGATGTTTATTTTACCTGAATCATTCTATAGATGCTGGTACGATAAACCTTTAAATATGTGTGTACATGGCGTATGTATGTAATCTACACACTTAAAAATATATCTTAGCATTCAGAATAGAGATAAACATTTGAAGTTACTTCACTTTTATGTAACATTGCCTGCTTGTCTTTTCATTCCTTTTTAGGCATGCTGAATCTAGGGAATGTATTTCAAACACTTTATAATATTTCATGGTGTCCAGAATAATGACATATTAATTTGGCACAGTTACTAACTTGGGACTGATTCTGTAACTTGAAAAGAACAGTTTGTGGGCCTGGCATGCTAGCCTAGTGGCTAAAGTTCTTTGCTTTGCATGTGCCAGATCCCATATGGGTGCTGGTTCATGTAATGGCTGTTCCACTTTCCATCCAGCTCCCTGCTTGTGGCCTGGGAAAGCAGTTGAGGACAGCCCAAAGCCTTTGGAACCCTGCACCCTCATGGGAGACCCGGAAGAAGCTCCTGGCTCCTGGCTTTGTATTGGCTCAGCTCTGGCCATTGTGGCCACTTGGGGAGTGAATCAGCAGATGAAGATCTTCCTCTCTGTCTCTCCTTCTCTCTGTACATATGACTTTCCAATAAAAACAAATAAATATTTAAAAAATATATTAGTTAAAATTAAAATAGACACGAGACAGCTGAGTAGTAATCTATAGCCATTTTAAGATGTATAGAACCCGGTTGTAAATAAACTAATAATTGAAATGTCAATGTAGAAGTCGCAGGATGTGGTTCAGAACTTGCATTTTTTTTCTCTTTTTTAACATGTTGGTACTATGTCAACTAATTCCATACATTATAAATTGTTACCGATGTAATGTCGGGGCGTTTAATGGATCAGGATGATCTCTGCTGGCTGTACCTTCAGACCAGAGATGGTCTCCCCAAGAAACCGTTGAACTTATCTGGACAATAAGATGCTGGACTTTATACTTGGTAAATGCTTGCAATGAAAGAATCTCAACTGAATTTGAACTGTGGTAATGGAACAAGGAGGAGGAGTCCACCATGGCGGGGGGATTGGGGAGGGATGGGGGGAATCGCAGTGCCTATAAAACTGTGTTACATAATGCAATGTCATCAATAAAAAAAAATAAAAAGCAAATAAATTTAAAAGCTATTTAAAAATGTACTAGTTAGTAGGTATGTAAACTAATTGGATAGTAATTTAACGAAAACTTGGAAGCATCTGAGGATGAGGAAGATGGTGAGATTATGTTGAATCGGAAGACGTGCGCCCATCTGATTGGGAACAGCCGTGAGGTCGCTGAGGCTGAGGAAGCAGGTGCAGTCCCACGGGCTCCTGAATCCCCCGCCACATCAGGGAGCGGTTTCAGAAAGTGGAGACAGCCCCGTCCTGTTACCGGGAAGGAGCAAGTTACCGCTGCCATTCTGAGATCAGATAACATATGCATAAAACGGAAAAAAAATCAATTTCTAATGAAAACGAATAGGAATCTAAATCAACTACTTTATGAGAACCACAAAAAGAAGAAAATGCACAACTGAAATTTGAGGACATTTCTTCCCAGCTAACTTGGCATGCAATGACCATGGGCACAGACACGTCCAGCCGCTAGGGTGGACGGATCAGCACACTCACTTCCAACCTTAAGAAACTGTCGCTAAGGCCTAGGACTTGCTGCTGTGAAATTGTGTTTTCTGGGAAGTCCCTGGACCACTCGGACTTGATGTCTTGTTGCAATGGTGACGTGCTGGGGCATCAGCCAGAGCATCTGATGTGCGGACGCAGACCCTGGGCGAAACTTGGGAACGAGCATTTCAGACACTGTGATGGCCACCGGTGATGACCTCAGTGTGTAAGCTTGAGAAACTGCAGCCAGGGGACAGAAGCCAAGGGCAGGGGTGAAGAGCAATGTGAGACCAGACAAAGCAGCAGAAGGACACACAGCCACCTCTGTGTGGAGTCACCTGGAGGAGTGACAGGACGGGGAGCAGGGGAGGACAGGAGGGGGAGCAGGGGAGGACAGGAGGGGGAGCAGGGGAGGACAGGAGGGGGAGCAGGGGAAGACAGGACGGGGAGCAGGGGAGGACAGGAGGGGGAGCAGGGGAAGACAGGACGGGCAGGGGAGGACAGGACAGGGAGCAGGGGAGGACAGGACAGGCAGGGGAGGACAGGAGGGGGAGCAGGGGAGGACAGGAGGGGGAGCAGGGGAAGACAGGACGGGCAGGGGAGGACAGGACAGGGAGCAGGGGAGGACAGGACAGGCAGGGGAGGACAGGAGGGGGAGCAGGGGAGGACAGGAGGGGGAGCAGGGGAAGACAGGACGGGGAGCAGGGGAGGACAGGAGGGGGAGCAGGGGAGGAGAGGACGGGCAGGGGAGGACAGGAGGGGGAGCAGGGGAGGACAGGACGGGCAGGGGAGGACAGGAGAGGGAGCAGAGGAGGACAGGACGGGGAGCAAGGGAGGACAGGAGGGGGAGCAGGGGAGGACAGGAGGGGGAGCAGGGGAGGACAGGAGAGGGAGCAGGGGAAGACGGGCCCAGACCACCCTGGATGGCAGCAGTAAAGCCTTCGGTGACAGAGCTGCTGACAGGTGTCACTTCACCAAAGTATATATGACTAATAAATGGTCATTTCATAGCCAGTAACAGGCATGAGAGTAAAAATTGGTGCTATACAAGCCGAGATCATCAGGATCCCCACAGCCTTCCAGTAGGATTGCAGATGGAAGTAGTTCTCATTAGAACACAAGGGTTAGCAGGTTGAACTTGGGTTATAATTCGGCACAACTCTTCCACTTGTTTGAATGATGCTATAGAAAACTCCCTACAGAAAGATTTAAGTGGAAGGAGAACAAATTATCACTTTGCATGCATTTTATAAAAATGGTCCATGTGTTTGCAGAGAAGGGGAGGATATGTATTATTACATGGATAGGGTATGGAGGGATTTTTTTGTTCATTTACAATTTGTTAGAAAATCAAATTTAGTTAAATATTGCTATTCTCACTTAATAGAAGAAGAAGCAGGCCAGGAAAGGATGAATGGTGTTCCAAGGGAAAAGGGTGTGTTCCTTGTGCAGGTGTGGGTGGGACCAAGAACACTTCATTTCATCAAAGGATGGGGTTCATAACCACACATTACTGCCATAGATATCTGTATACACTCTTTATGAAAGGGACACGGCTCCAGCAGCTGAAGGGTTAGGCCCTCTGCCACGACAATCAGCAATGTCCTCCACAAAAGTCGGGGTATCTCTTTCAGGGGAGCCTTAACTGCAGACGTGGTTGTAGCAGAGCCAGCCAGCAGGATGAGAAAGGAATCCAGCAAATTGACTAGGGTGCTGGTGGTCACAGTCCTATCAAAATAGCTTTGTAGTTGATTCTAACAATACTGGCCCCTGGATCATGTGATGTTTGCATTGTCCTACCGGGGCAGCAGCAAGAAGGATTCACGGCTGGGGCAGCCAGCTCTCCTGGTCCTGGGCCAGTCTGGTAGGGAGTAGCTCCTGCCAGCTTGCTCCAGTGATGGGTGCTGAGTGTGGATCGCACAGGCTTGGTCTATGCCCGCGGGTGTGTGGTGAGACACAAAATGCAGTGGTTTCTCAAATCTTGAGGTAAGGATCCTTAGGTCTTGATCATTCCCAGGGCTGGCTAGGACCTGCCTAGGGAGGTTTGTCTCTGCACTAGAAGGTGGATTCGTTACCTGGACATTCTGGAACACATGTACTTGCCCATGTGCTAGAAGGCGAAAGCCGACACGGCAGTGAATCTCTGGAAGCGGCAGGACCCTCTGCTCCGTGAGGATGAGCTGAGGCAACCCTCTGGCTTCCGAGACTGACGGTGCTGCGGGCCTGCTGCTCCCAGAGCAGTCTTTTCCACCAGGCTGTAGAGAGACGACAAGGACAAGGAACCGAAAGGTTACACTCCTACAACAATTGCACTTCGCCAAGCCTCAGCCAGCTGCCTGTGGGATGGGCTCCCATGCTGGTCTTTCCACTTTGTTCTTCCCCCTCTAGTCCCTGATTTTGCTGCAAACGCAGCAGCCACGACAGCTGCACTGCCTCGAACTCTCCACCCAGCCAAGCAGTCTTCCATCTTTAGAGCCAGGACAGAGACCCAGTGCAGTGTGACCTTCAAGAATCGGGGGCAAGCGGGAGCAGAACAGAGTTCTGGAGAATTCTCAACAAAGCAAGCTTGTGTTCAGGACCGTGTCCGAGGCAGAGAAATCCTGGGCTAAAGAAGTTTGGCTCGGGGGCAGGTGTTTGGCACAGCAGCAGGGGTGTGCCAGAGGGTTTGGGTTAGAGTCCTGGATCCACTTCCAACCCAGTTCCTTTAGTGTGTGTCACTGTGGAGCCTAGGCCCTGCTTTCTCTCTGTCCTTTTACTGGGTGCCGTTAAAATGAGGAGGGCGCTCTCCGTCTCTGACTCTTGGAGAAAGAGTAATGAAAAGGAGAAAGCCAAGCGCAGTGGCGCTCCAGTTTCCTCAGTTGTTGATGGTCTTCTGGCAGGCATGCAGGTCCAGTACAGGCAGGCAGGGTCTCACAGGCGTGCGACTCCACCTTCCTGATACTACATAGATGGCTGCATAAACACCAGTGTAGGGAGTTCGTTCTTCCCTGGCAATCAAAACAGGTGCATCCACCCGGTCTTCTGGCCTGCTGGCATCCCTGGATCCACTGTCTTCTTGGAGAGGCCCCTGCCATGACCTTGTGTGGAATCCTGGCTTCTGTGTGGCATTGCTGAATTCAGTCATGTTCTCAGTTCCTGTCCCACCGGGATGGTCGCCGTCCTCCCTCCGTTTCCTGACCACACAGGAAATGGGACCTCAGAAACCAGAAGTGTGCAGAGATTCCATGCACACCGCTTGTGCGGACACCCATGTACATGACACCCTGGCGTTGATGAGAGTTAATCAAGCTCAAAGAGTGTTTGGTGGCTTTGTCTCGTTGTAGGATAAAAATAAGCAGCAAGGTGCTCTCTGCACATGAAACACACTTGAAAAGCTCCCTCTTCCCTGCCACCCCAAAACTGTGTTTAGTTAGTGATGGCCAGGATGACTTTGCTGAAGATCCACACATTAATCAAGCTGGCAACTATGGATTGGAAAGATGATGATATTCCTGAGGTTTCTGTGGGAATATCCTGTGACAGACACACATTCCTCTCTGGTTTACTTCATGGCATTGCTTTCTCTGACTCAGCAGCGTGACTTCCCCCCATCACCAAGGTTTCAACCTGATTCCTCTGTGAAGCTGGCTCCTGCTCGATGGAGTTGTAAGCAACGTATGAAGTCATGTGAGATCATTCCTGTACTGGCTCATTCCCCAGATGGCTGAGACCAGCAAACAGGAGCTAGTGTGGGTCTCCCGTGCGGGTAGCAGGAGCCCAAACATTTGGGTCATTCTCTGCTGTTTTTCTCAGGCATGTTGTTGTGGAATTGAATTAGAAGTGGAGTATCTGGGACTCAAACTAGCACAGATATGGAATGCTGGCCTCACGAGCAGCAGCAGTGGGCCCACAGAATCACAGTTTTAATTTCATTTTTCTGTGAACTTTTTCAAGGACCCTTGTGCCTTCAGTATCATTCAGAATTCTTCTCATTCTCGAAATCCTACAAATAGTTTTTTAAAAAAAGAAGTTTCTTAAAAAAGAAAGAACGGCAGTCACTGTTGTAGGCTGGAAGGCAGGAGGGACACACTCCCGGGCGGAGAGCTCAGAGTTCTGCCCCATGTCCTTCTTCCTCCTGGCCGAAGGGCAGAACTAATGTAGGGTGCTCCATTTTGTGATGGAGAGGTAGGATTTTGTAAAATCTGTTGTGCACAAATCAGCTTGCTTTTTAAAAGATGTCCTTGATGAATTGAAAAAAATTATTTCTCCAAGTACATAATTAGTGTCTTTTCATGGTGTGTATAAATTTAAAGTTAATATGGCTTAGAACAACGAGCAGGGTGTTCATTCCTTTGTAATTTTCCTTCCCAAATCAACACACACATTAAAATAAAAGCTTGTGTGTTCAGTGAACTTGAAGGTGCCCTAAGCCATGCATGTGCCTGGGCTTGCTGTAAACATATCATCATCAGTTTCCTTTGGCTTTATTTATTAGTGATTTATTTAGATTGTCTCTAAGAGATTCAAATATCAAATGTCTACCAAATTACCCTGAGATGAAAGAAGATATTTCTAATGTGTTTTAAGCAGTCATTAAATTACCTGCAGTGGCTTCTCTCATCTTGGGAATTTGCTGATCTGGCTTCTGCATACTGATCCTGGTTAGGGCTTTTTATGTCTTCACATGATTTTGTACCTACACGTGCATTACTGCCACCTAGCCCAGTGCGACTCAGTCTAGGCTGCTCTGGTTTCTGTACCAATGGGAAATGAAACTGCCTTTGCAGGCACTGGGCCATGGCCTCCAGCACCAAGCCCTGGGAAAGGCAGCCCAGAGAGCTGCAAATGCAGCTACGTACACTTGGGAAGCCTCCCTCCTAGAGCAGAGACTGCGAGGTTCACGTGGGTGGATGCCGGGAGGATGTGCAGGTGCCAGCCACAGATGAAAATATAGACAGAGAAGCTAAAGTCCTACCCATTAAACGTAACGCCGTCACACACGCTGTGCAACTGAAATGCACTGTGTCCACAGGCACGGCGGTCACTTACTGTAATGAAGAATGTGTTTACACGCAACCGAGAGTAATAAAATGAACAAAAGTGAGTGAGTTATGCAGGGTTGACTGTTGATCTGATTCTTCAGGATGTTACGGAGGCTTTTGGGGCTTGCTGCAGGTGCCAGGGTCATCTATATTTTCTGACCCGATCTAGGGGTTTGGAAGGAGATGTTTTTCCCTCTGTATTCTACAAAAAAAAGTTTTCCATAAGTAGAAAAAGAGACAGAACAGATGGAACAATGGGAACATGTCAGTGGTTGCTGGGATGTTTAGGGCACAGTTTGTGAGCATTTGTCTTGCAGAGGTTTGAAAGTTATCAGTGATGGAATTAGATGGGCAACTCTGGAAATAACAGTTGTTTGCCAAAGGATTTTTAAAGGATCATATTTTATTCTGTTTGGGGGGGGGGAGGAAAGGTGGGAGGAAGAGAGGGAGAGAGAGAGAGAACAGAAATCTCTCTCATTTGGTGGGAAACAGGGAGACTCTCCCACACTTCCCATTGATGGTTCAATCCCCAAGTGCAGGCACTGGGACCCAGGCTAGGCTGCAGCTGAGCCCCAGGACCCCAAGCCTTTTGGTGGGTGGCAGGAGACCACGCACCTCCTGTGCTCCTGTTTCCTTCTGGTGTCAGCGCTGGGCAGCAGCTGGAGGGAGGAGCTGGACTCAACCTTCAAGCCCAGGCACGGTGCAGCCCCAAGGCTAAAGCCCACTCTGACGTAGGGGTGTGTTTTTTGGTTTGAGGATATACAAGCACTGGTTTTTTTCTTTGGGTCTATGTGTTATTCCTGTAAATTATTGCTACTTGGTGGGCATCACCTCCGACATGGAGTAAGGAAAGTTAATTCATGTATCTCCTTTAGATAAATTTAACATATTGGCAAGAGCATTTTTAATACTTTGTCTTTCCTCCTATTTACCATCCTTTAGAACCACCCAAAGTGGATAGTTTAAATTGATTCAAATATAACTTGGATCCACCTTTGCTTCCACTGCAGATGTCACCAACCAGTCAGTGGGGGAAACACAAACACCGCAGACACACATTCCTTTGTTTAGAAAGTTCCAAATTCTGTCGGATTCATGAAGGCCATTCCTAGTTTAGAATACCTCACAATCGTTTATGACAAATATAGAAATTCAGTTAGCAGTTTTGTTCAAATAATTTATTCCAGCCATAAGACAGTAATCCTTGTGAAGGGGAAAACGTCTACACCACTACCTTACCCAAGGTCAGTGTCCACGGGCACGCCTAGGAGTTCTGTCTCTACCTTACCCAAGGTCAGTATCCACGGGCACACCTAGGGGTTCTGTCTCTACCTTACCCAAGGTCAGTATCCACGGGCACACCTAGGGGTTCTGTCTCTACCTTACCCAAGGTCAGTGTCCACGGGCATGCCTAGGGGTTCTGTCTCTACCTTACCCAAGGTCAGTGTCCACGGGCACGCCTAGGGGTTCCATCACTATCTTACTTGAGGTCGGTGTCTTACTTGAGGTCAAGCCCAGGGGTTGTTTTGTTGAAGTGCAGCAGTTGAGGCCCCTCATTCCCATTTGTCATGAGTGAGAGTTTCCATGTCTGTGTAAATCAAATTTTCTCCAAGTTACCTTTAAAAACTAAGCTTAACTAGCAAATGCAGAGTGGAACACAAAACAATGACAACTGCCTGTAGTAGCATCGGAGTCCAGATTTCATAACATTTTATGTTTAAGGTATAATATATCCAAAAAGAAGACAATTATTTTTTAGTGTATTAAAATGATCATGCCTAAATCAAAGATGAAGTAGAGAGCTTGGAATAACAGTTTTCATCGATAGTATAATTCATGATAAACTTAATAGAAGTGAACTTGCTAATTCAGAAAACCAAATAGAATCTTGGTTTGTAGGGATTTGAACACATGGACTGCTATCCTTCTGACAGAGTGTGCCCCTCACATTGTCATCTGAAGCAAGAACAATGAGACGTCCTCAGAAAATCATAAATCGTCATGCAGTGCTGGGTTATTTTCATCATCATGCTGAGAGTTATCACATCGATTTATTTGCAAGATCTAACACAGCAAATTGAGCAGTTGCTCTTCTATTTCCTCATTTGGACTTTTCTCTTGGTAAAATTGGGCAATTTTCTACTCAACCACTATATCCTGGCCATACTTGGCCTTTGTAAGGACCCCTGAATAAGCACAGCACGCACGCTGCTGTACTGTTCCTGGTGATGTGTGTTAGAAGCAAGCAAGTGCCAAAATGATTCATCATGTCTCCTTTTCACCCAATGAAATGCATTCATTTTTTCATTGACATCTGAAATGTTCCTTGATGTTTGTATCAGAGCAACATACAGCATGGTTATTTTCCACACATGGGGAATATCCACACACACACTCAGGAACTGAGAAGGTTTCTGAGTTAATTAAGCATAATGGCCTGTTTCTTTGGGGCATGGCTGTTGTCCCCATTAGGGTTCATGATGCGATGCTTGTTGAACCTGGCCAAATGATGAATTGGGATTCTTTTTCTTCCTTTGTCCCCAGAGCTATTTGTTTCTGTTTTAAAAGCTCTTTATAATATTTCCTTAATGTGATGGTAAAATAAATAAACCTCTGGGTTCAAATGTGTCAACACGGATCTGCTAATGCAGGTCACTGGTGAAGTCAGCTCAGGAAAAGGAGGTTTAACTCACCCCTGTCTGGATGTCAGTGCACTGTGAGCTGCACTTGAGGTTCTCTGTGAGCCAATGGAGGGAGGGTGCTGGCTGTAAGGAGCAGGTGCCACCTTCAGCTGGGGACATGGGAGCCTCTTGCTGGAGGCCACGGACAGACGCAGGATCAGGAATTCCTTCTGCCCCACATCACAAGCTGACTCTCTTTAGTCCCAGTCTCAGCCTTCCCCAGATTAAAGACACCTCCAGGCACACCTCATGGCAGAGCTGCTCCCCGGGGCACCACTCCTGCTTAACACACAATGTCACGCCAGACATGTTCCCACAGCTGCCCAGTACTGGGAGGTGCTGCGGTGCTTGGGTGGGGTCTTGCTCGCCTTCCTCGGATTATGGTCAGCTACACGGAAAGGATGATATGGTCTGTGTGATGATTTCCCTCCCCGTACTTAGCATCACTCTGCGTGTCTCATATGTGCTCAACAGGTGTGCACTGACAACACAAGGGCCCTTCCTTCGCTATGTGTGTGTGTGTGGGGGGGGCGGTTCTGAGGATTCTGACGTGCCCATTACAAACTCCCCTCCCAGGCCAAGCTTTCTTGTTCTTGAGTTCACTCACTCCTGGCTCTTTTTGCTTCACAAAGTGCTGTTTTCCCCAGCTGCGTCTCAAAGATCAGAACAAATCGCAAGACTTTGCTGTGTCTGATTGCCACTCAAGGTGCTTGGCACAGTCTTCCAGAAGCCTCCCTGGTGCTCAAGCTTGCTTGAGAGTGTGAACACCTATCCCCTGGTCTACCCTGAGCTCTCAGCCTTCACTCCCGCAGCTAATCCTGATGTGTCTGACTCAGCCAAATCGCTGACCTTTTCAACATCTCCTCCCATCTGTACATGACAGGATGACTGCACATCACCTGGCCATTTTCTCACCTCTGAAACTCTGTGCTTTTTGTATTGCTGCTTCTACAGGTCACATTCCTCAAATGTGGATTTTTTTTAACATTCTGCAAATTATATATTTTGCACCAAATAGTGATCATGAGTTTGTACATGTACTTGAAGTGCTACACCTGACCCATTTCCCCAGAAGCTAAAGGATTCAAGATGCATGTCTTCACAACGGGTACCAAAGTTGCATCTCCAGGATCCAAATAAGAAAGGATTGTGTGTGCACACGTACACACTCAGAGGAGAGAGAGGGAGACAGAGAGAGCTCCCATCTGCTGTTTCACACCTCAAGTTCCCCAGAGGTCTCTGAGTTGCAACAGAAGCTTGGAATGGGGGACTCAAACCCAGAGTCCTCCTGTGTGGGTAGCAAGGCACTCACGGCCATGCTCCTGGGGTCTGTGTTAGGAGCACGTTGGCCTGGGGAGCTGGCGCCTGCGCTCTGACCCAGCTGTTTGATGCGGTCTGCAGGCATCCCACCAGAGTCTGAAGCTCAAACGCCCAGCCCACTCCACACTCTCCTTCCCGCCCCTACATTGCTTTGTTTGTTCCAACTTCCTTCTGTGTCACTAGAAAGAAGCCATTCTTTCCTGGTGAACAGGAGGAGGTGGTTCCTCAGACTGTGGGTGCTCTGCACCAGCTTCAGTCTGATTCTGTGGGGCGCAGTTCTCCCCTTTCCACAGCGAGAGCCACGACCTTGTTCACATTTAAGCTGCACTTGAACATTCCAGGAGATGAATCTGATACAAATGGGTAAAGAGTTCTATTTGAAAAGAGATGGACCTGGTGCCTACTTTGCGGAAAATAAATCATTGCCTTGAAACATCTCAAGCTTTTCACCACTAGATGGGGAGTCTACCTCATCGGAGAGGTGAGGATGCATCGCCTATTACTCTAGGAGATAACGGGGAGGGGCCGGTAGCACACAGGATTTGGGAAAATCGTGTTACTTTGCGGTATACTCAGCTGGTTATACGTTGTGCCATGGTTTATGGAAGGATTGAGCTGCACACTCCCTGTGGATCCTCCATGGTGAAGCGAGAGGCTGGGGCTGAAGCCAGGAGAGACAGGAGGCCGGGCCACAGGTGCCCTGCGAAATCTTTCCTAATCAGGAGTATTGGTCGTTGAATTCTCCCTTGTTAAATATAGTCTCTGCCTTTTAGGAGTTTGCAATTTAATATGTCAACATAATTGTCATAGAAAGCCCTTCTGCAGTCATCGCTTCAACTTTGTAAGCATCTGCCATATGCATGCTTTCTATATGTTTGCCATTTAAAGACAAATATGACTCAACATTTTCCCCAAAGAACTCAAGTTCTAGCTGAAGAGATCCGTATGCAGCACCTGACTGCAGCTGATTTCAGCCCGTGACCGGAAGGCGGGGGCACACAGAGCTGTGCCAGTGAAGGTGTGGGCCTCAGAGCACCCAGGAAGGGGTGGTGGGACACACCTGGGAGAGCGCTGTGCACTAATCACAAGTGGTGCAAGACATCTGTCTGCCCTGACAGTGGCTGATGGCAATATGCGCACATGCTAATTATGCTGGTTTATAAATGCGCAAGACCCAGAGCGAAGCAACGCTGCCTGGGAAGAATCTCAAAGTCGAGTTATCCTTTTATTTGAGTATCAACTATCAAACAGGGTTGAGAAAGGTCGCTCACATGGAAAGGATACAGCTTCTTCGTGTACACATTAAAGGGTGTGTATTTTATTCTATCTCGCAGAGCATATAAGGAGAATAAGAATGAAAAAGAAAAACAATGAGACAGTGAATCTCAATCTGATTGGAAGGATCAGGAAAGACCACATGGGAGAGATGAGGTGGGGCTCTCCGGGTGGGCGGACGGGCAGGGGTAGTCACGGGAGAGTGTGGGGTGAGTGTGAGAAATGGGGCTCTCTGGGTGGGGGTGGAAGGACGGCAGGGGTAGTCACGGGAGAGTGTGGGGTGAGTGGAGGAGAGTGAAGTGCGTCGTAGGGGTCAGGCACACGCAGAGCCTGCTCATTGGCCCTACTTGTTAACACCATCCTCAGAGATGCAAGTCACCGAACAAGAAGTCATTCATTTACCAAGTGACCACTTCTAAAGTAGTTGTTACCATTTAACTCCATGGTTTATTCATTTCCATCGAGTCAATGGCAATGCACTGAATGATTAATGGAGGTTCAGGCCATACAGTGGAAAGAAAACGCAACCGAATTGTAGAAAGAAATTGCAAATATTGTAAAATTCATAGGGGCTTCCAGAAATCAATAAAAGTGATATTGGGAGAATTGCTGAAGTCTCATAGAAACACTGGCAAGAGCCTGGCTGTGGACCACTGTCAGCTCGGCTCTAGAGAGGCACACTGGCACGAGGCTCTGACTGGCTCTGCTCAAGAGAATTCCATGCAAGTCAGCAAGCAGAGACGCGTCCGTGGGAGAACCCACACCCAACACCTGGAGAATTTGACCGCCCGTGGCAGAGGAAGCAGCGAGGGAAAGCGGCCACCAACAAAAAAAGGAAGGTCTTAACATTGCTTGAACATTTCTATTCCAGGAATTATTTTTATGCTATAACAGAAATTACTGTTACCGGGAGGACAAAGTACATTTACTTTCTTATTCTGCAGCATTTTCCAAGTCTCTATTGAATGATATTTCTGAATCCCACTGAGTTTTATTGTTTTAGTCCAGGGGTCACCTAGAGGGGGTGACAGTGTCAGTTATTAAAAAACCGAAGTTGTGGGGGGCTGTCACTGCACCCAGGAAGCCTTTCCAGTGCCAGCAGGGCAGTTGCTCACTTGCATTGAGCTGTGGGGCAGGGATATCTTTGTTGGGCAGGGATAAAGTACACATCCCCCTCCCCAGACAGCACCGCTGTCTGTGAAACACCAGCGACCAAGCTGATGTCCAAGGCCAACGTTTTCAAAAGGCAGTCAGAAGAACTGCAAGTTAACATTAGAGAGATAAGCTCTCTGCAGGACCCAGCCATGCACAGTGGTCAGAGAACCAGCCACAAACGCTACCACCCATCCCAACCTTGTCCAGCTCAGGCCCTCCTACTCTGCCAGCACTGCTGCTTGCAGGCTTCGGCGTGCCTCTCTCTGACGTGCCTCTCCTTGAAGCCACCGAACGAAGGAGACGACAGTGCTGGGCACTGACCACCACCAACAGCATCAGCCATCCATGGGGGCAAAGAGCCCCTGCCTCTGACCCAGGGTATTTGGGGTGAAACGTGGCATTTCGCATCTGGTGGGAGGGGCTCAGGGACACTGCTAACCGTCTTGCAATGCACTGGGTGACCTCACAATGTCTATCATGCCCTGCCCCCCCGCCCCTCACCTCCCAACGGGCAGGACTCAGGCCAGTTCTCTCACACTTGACCTGCAAGATCCAATCCTGAGTCTTCCCTTGTGTGCTGTATTATCCCAAATGTCTTCCATGGCATTGCCATTCCTGCATTCTCCAAGGGCCAACACTTCCATCACTTCTGAGATGAACTCACCTTGTCATCTCTTCCAGGAAGCCCACCTGGCCACTCAGGTCATTGGTGTAGCTCTCCCTGTATTTACCTGGGCTTCCCACCGTCTGTGCCTCCCAACCTTGTCCACCGTAATGTCACTCTCTTACTGTCAAGGAGTGTATTTCTGAAGCCACGTTGATGTCCTTGGGCACATCACAGTGTTTGTGATGGTCTTGAAGTTAAAAAGATTGTGCTGACCTCAGGAAGCAGGTCAAGCATTTGGAGGAAGGAGCCTGCTACGTGCAGTCCGAGACTGTGAGTGTTTGGGGAAGTCAGGGTGTTCTTCCCGTGGTCAGCCTTGGAACATGAATGGCTGCTGCCCTCAACCCATCCTGGCTTCATCCTTTCCCAGAGGTGTGACTCAGTTTCCTCATCTTAAGAGTCATTTGACCCTTGGAGGATGGTGAATTGCTGACTTAGCACATGTCGCCCAGCAGGCGTTTTCCCCGGAGTCAAACACGGGCAGACCTCCAGCGAGGCAGTAGCCATTTCTAAGAACCCTGTGTGTGTGTTGCCAGCACTCAGGGTAGGCTGCAACCCACCAGCGACCCCTTCCCTTCCCGGCGCACAAACCTGCAGAGGCGAGCAACGCACAGAGGATCAGCACAGCAGTGTTGAATTAGGTGGAAACCAGTGGAACTCTGCATCCTCTCAGACACCAGCCAGGTGGCCAGCACAGCTCAGTGCTGGTGACCCACAACACCAAGGCAGGCAGGTGCAGGATGAAGAACCCAGCTGGCCGCAAACATAGGCAGATGTGGGCCTGATGCAGCCAATCCCCGGCCTCTCTGGGTACAACGGCAAGTACTCTGCAAACACCACTGGTGTGGAACAGAAGGGCACGGGTCCAGCGCCTGCCCAGCCTGGGTGCACTGGCAGTGTCAGGATGCAACGCTAGCATAGCCTGCTTGGGTGACTGCAAAGTAAAAGAAAGCGGTCAGTAAGACTCAACACTGGGAGAAGAGAAGCACATGCTTACTTAACGAGGTGCTGCTTTAATTTCTGTCTTCCCAGGGCACCAACTGAAAGACACATTTGTAAGATGTGACGTCTATATGTTTGCTCAGTTTGTGCAAAGTAATTAACGTTTTGATCAGGTTCAAAAAATCTTAATTAGGCCTGTGAGCTGTTTGGGGAGGGAGTCGTTCTTCCCAGGCCTGGCGTGCCTCTTGCCTGCTCCTGCTAGTGCAGGGGACCCTGGCCCTTGGCCAGCCCACCCGGGTTGACATCTTGCTGGTTCCTGGGGCGGACAGAGGGGTCTCTTGCGCTGTCACAGTGCTGCTCGCTTGCTGCTCTGCTTTCGTGTAATGACAAAGCCTCACCATCTCCAGCCAGACACGCGTGCTCTGGTATCATTAGCGTCTCGCTCGGGCACACGGCTGTGGTCACAAGCCGGACAAAATGTGTTTCCGATTTAGAACTGAGGATCGTTTCTGTGTAGACACAGGCTGGCTGCCCTGCTGTCTGTCCTTGCCCTGTGGCTGGGAACGGGGAACTTGCTCCTCCATGCTGTGTGGGGTGCAGCGGTGGCCTGCGGACTCTGGTGAGTGCTTCATCACCCCAGGCCTTCTGGGACTTTATCAATACATTGACAGCACACGGTGAGCTTCATCCGTCCCTTGGGGGACTGAGGAGGAAGACTACGCTGAAGGACTCGGCAAGTCCCAAACTCACTTGAAGGTAGGGTGGGCTGGAGTCTCACCAAATGTACAGCGGTGTCCCTTAGTCATGTCTCCTGTAGTTCATCTACTTATCACCTTGCACAGAAAGAAACGCTCATTTATTGCCCCGTTTAATGTTAAAAGAACAGCCCTGATGCTTGGAAAAACATACTACAGCTTGTGCTCGGCCAAGAGAACGCCAAGGAACGGGGAAGCTGTGGCTGGCATGCTGACCAATGGGCAGTGACCGGGTTGGCTGAACAGGAGCCTGTACTTGCAGGGGCACAGCAGGGGACGGCCACCCCGAGGGGGGGCAGGGAGGTGCGCTTCCTGGGGTCAAAGGCTGTGAGACCCAGGACCTGCACTTAGCTAAAGGAAACTTCCTTAAATTCCCGACTTAAGATTTTCTAGCAAACAAGCTTTGGGAGCTAGAACTGGCCTGGGGAGCTGCAAGTGGGGCCTTCTTCCTGGCTTCCCTCCCTGAGGGTGAGGGGGTGCCTTTACTGCAGCCTGGGGTGGGGTCTATGCTGTGGGGCCCACATAGCCTCGCTTCCACATCGCCCCTCTCGGAAGGTCCAGACATGCTTCCCAGGTTGGGGGTGGTCACTGCTGGAGTCCCCTCCCTGCCAGCCTGCTCCCCCTCCCTGTCTGTCCTCTGCAGGCTCCTAGGTAACCAGGGAAACAGATCACCATGGTAACAAGGCAGGTGGCCCTGCCCAGAGCCTGAAAGCTGGCCAGGCCCAAGTCCTCCTTCCCACCTCCACCCTCTGTCCCTTTGCCCCTCCTGGCCACTGGAGCTGGAAGGGCACGCCCTCCTCCCATCCCCGGAGCCATGGCAAGTGGTTCGTTTCAGACTGGACCCCATGACCCTGTGGGAACGTGTCTAACTCCTGGCAGACAGGGAGGGAGGCTGGGCCAGCCCAGCTGGGGCTGCATGCAGTCTGCCAGGTGTTGATGGCTGGCCCAGCCAGGTTTTTAAGAGGGACTGTCCCACCCTCCCGTCTGTTGGCATCTTTAGTTTTCTATGGGCAGTGGGTGGCAGGGATGGCGAACTGTAGGCAATAAACACAGAGTCTCAATGTCTCTGACAGCGAATGTGGCACAGCTCCCGACCCCGCCGGCATTTCCAGCTGCAGCTGAGGGTCGGAATCTCACCCAGAGCCCGTGCTAGCTCCGAGCTCACTGACTCCCAACACAGTGTGTCATCTGAGCCGTCCAGGCTCTAAGCCCGGCCTCCAGGCCTTACTCCTCAGACGTGCAGAGGGGACATGCGGCAAAGCACAGACCTCCCAGGGACCCTATTGCGAGACACGCACTTCCATGGCCTGCAGGTGGGCTGTGTGGGCAGCCTGCCTCCCCTTCCCAACTACGACACAGATGTGCCCACCTGCCTCTGCTTCACAAATGCCACAGGGTGCTCCCCTTGAGGGGTGACCTTGTGCTCAAAACCCATCAAGCATGGATGAGGTTTTCCTTGGAGACAACTGTCAGTCAGTGTCTCGGCAAACCCGAGCAGCTGGGGGCCTGCTCCTTGTCTAACCTTGAGTTTTTCAACTCCTGCAGAATGCCAGTTGCTAGCCCTGCGCGCTGTGTTAGGGAAGGTTGCTCCGTCCACACAGACAGAGGCTCCTGGGGGAGCACCCGGGGTTGTGTCTGTGAAGACGAACAGGCAGTTAGCAAATTAGGTGCATCCTGTTTCCTGAACCTTAAGAAAAGGGAGAAAAAATAAACTACTTGAAAGACTTTTCCTGAACAGTAAATGACTAAGATATCTCAGCACTACATTCTTAAATGCTTATTTACTTATCTTTATTTGATAGCAAAAGAGAGACATCTTCCATCCACTGGTCCATTCTCCCAGCACTGGGTCAGGCTGAAGCTGAGAGCCTGGATTCGACCTGGGTGTCCCACGTGGGTGGGCCATCACCTGCTGGCTCCCGGAGGCATGTCGGCAGGAAGCTGGGAGGTCTGCAGTGCGTGGGATGACACCACCAATTCTGCCCACTCTGAATGCAGGATGCAGAGAGTCCCAGCGGCTGCTGCACCTGCTGCACCACCACACCTACCCAGCCCGGTACTGCGATCACAGCAATGTCAGCTGGCCTCTAATGCTGAGAACCTTCCTCACTTTCAAGGAAATAACAAGTTCTATGAATCTGGGAAACTATATGGCATGTAACCATATAAAAGAGGATGCATTTGATGTTTCTTTGCGTGTGAACTTGCTCGGAGGAAGGACTGAATTCACATGAGCAGCTGGGGACTTGATGTACTTCCTAACTGAGACATGAGGCTGTCTGACCTCTGACATGTCACAGAGCCTCTGGACAGACACCAGCAGCTGGTGGGACAAGGAAGTGACGGTCACAGCGGCTGGCCTGGTGGATTTGCCGGCAGCCCTGCCGGGGGTGCTCACATGAGGGCAGCTTGGTCCGTAGGCCTTGCTTGTTCCAGGGATAACTGGACTCAGTTCTCAGGGCCTGAAGCCTTGGGGAGTGGGTTGTTTTAAAGGAATTTTACCCTGGGCCTGCAGCCTACCCATGGAGAGGGCTCCTGTGCCAGAAAGCCCCATGCCATTTCACCCCGTTAACAGCATGGGCACTGTGGTGACCATCAGGTTCCCCTGTCTGCATGTTCCCCGGCCCCTCCTGGTGTACTGAGCTATGGGAAGGCAGGGTCCCTGAAATGTGCAGGACTCAGCCCTTCCCAAAAACGCAGTCACCCCCACCAGGGTTCTCCGCTTAGAGTTCAGGCTGGCCCCACTGCTGTGACTTTGCTGTGTTAGGGCTCTCCAGGGAAACAGAACCAATAAACCAGTAGCACATTCACGAGTTTGTTGGGGTGGGGAGAGAATGACGTAGCCACTTACTCGCAGGGTCAGACCTAAGAGGGAAGCAGCCAACTAGAGGCCCGGGAGGCCTGGGTCATGGTCCTGCTCGGCAGCTGGCTGCTCTCATCCAGGGGAACTGCTGTTTGAGCCCTGGGTGCAGGAGGGCTGCGCCTGCTGGGACGGCCGGCAACAGAGCAAGACTCTCCTAGTTGGGGGAGCATCACACAGCATGGGGGCGGGGCCAGTCTCTCATCCCCTGGGCCCGCATCTCCCTTCCTCCCGAAGCTCCCTCCACAGAGAGCTACTTCCCTGTCTCTCCAGGCTCTCTGTGCAGGACCAGTCAGGTGACACTCCAGGGGAGCCATCACCCTGTCCTTTGGTTGGCAGGGCGTTTGCGCTTCTCCTTGGATAGGGGCTTGGAATGGGTCATGGCCTCCCACATGGTCAGGAATCGCACCCACCTGCTAACCAGTGGCATGGCCTCCAGCAGCAGAGTATGCCGCTGAGAGCAGCACCTGCTTCCTTCCTTCGTTTTCTTTGTGTTCAAGCATGGCATTGTTTGTCACACATTTGTCCCCAGGGCTGGGACAGCCTTTGACTTGCTCAGATTCTGTTTAAATGTTGACTTCAGCTCGGGCTTGTCATCTTTGCTGCTGACCTTGGTATCCCAACCCGTGGAGCCGCCCACTTGCTATGAAGCTGCATCGTGGAGGAGATCCCCTTTTGTCCGTTATCCTGGCCGCTCCGGCAACCTGGCTTTCAAAGCCACTCCGCTACGAATCGGCAGGGACTGGGGTGCAGGGGCAGAGTCACAGTGCTCGGGCCACTGTGGTCATTTTGTCTCCTCTTAACGTCAAAGAGGAGCGAGAGGGATGGGTGTGAGGTGCTTCTTCCTGGCACCTTGTCAGGGGAAAAATATGCTATGCAAATGGAAATCCTCTGTTCCCAGAAACAATAGATCTACAGTAATTTCAGTCTCAAGTTTAACTGGACAAGGTTTACCTTTAAAAGATGGGTTGGCACTTACCAGTAGTACTTGTTGAATAAAGAAGGAATACCGAGAAGATATTAATTGTAAGATATTAAGCTAACAGCAAGCAACCCACATACTAGAGACAGAAAGATCATCGATAAAAATTTGTTAAAGAGTAATTGAGTGGGCTGAATTACTTAAATAGGTACTGAGGATGTTAAAAATAGAGTCAGCGCAGAGCGATTAAAACACATGGCACCTGCTCAGGCTGACACAGTGACCTTCGGCTACCAGCTTTGCTTTGTACTTGCACCACGATGATTGTCAATGCTTTCCATGGTGAGGCATGGGACTACTCTCGCTGCTGCCCCCACCCATACTCTGAACCAGCAAGGGATGTTGCTTTTGTCTTCATCTCTCTGAACCCTGTGCCTATGTGGCTTAGGAGTGAGTTGGGCATGATCAATCACCACGACCTTGGGCAGAGGGTCTGCAGGTTCTGAAGGCAGTGGATGACACGGGACCCTTATGTGGGGGACCAGGGATGATCTGTGCCAACAGCCTTGCGAAGTGCTCTGTGCCTTGCTTTTAAGTAATTCTCTGGAAAGACCTTGGGAATTTAGCCTCAGTAGCAAATGCTGGTTGAATGCTTGTCCCACAGGGGAACTGGGACTCGGCACAGGATGTCAGCTGTGCACTTTGCATTTTCTAAGTTTGAAGTCCAGCGTGGAGCATAGCCATGGTGCTGTGGAAGCATGGACAGAGCACTGAATGCGCTACCTGTGGGCGCTGCCTCTGCTCCCTCCAAGAGAGACGTGGCCACAGAGCTCTCCGGGGTCTTCTAGTTCAATGCCCCAGGAACCTGGGAGCTGGAGACTGCCCTGGAGGGACATAAGCCCATGGTGGACTCTGGATGCAGTTTCAAGAACATGTGAACTAGCTCCTGCCCAGGACACTTCTGAAGGCAACGGGATGATTCTGAATTTGAAACAAAAGCAAGGGCTAGCACTGTGGTGTAGTAGGCAAAGTTGATGCCTTTGATGCTAACATCACATATGAGCACCAATGAGCATCCTGGATGCAGCACTTCTCAACCAGCCCCCTGCAGCAGAAGATTGCTCAAGTGTTTTGGCCCCTGTTGTCCATGCGGGAGACCCAAAGGAAGCTCCTGACTCTTGGCTTTAGCTTAGCTGAGAGCCCTGGCCGTTGCAGCACTGAAAGCCCAAATACACTCTTTAAAGTTTACAAGATTCCCTCATATCATTTTAACATTTTGGTTTAAAGATATGGAATACAATAAGGGATGCTTTTGTTAATGCTGGTTGGTTTGTTTCATTGAAAGTTTACTTGCCAAAGACAGTCCTACTATCCCTTTCTCAAACATTATATGCTTCCATGTCACCAATAATTATGCTCCCCCCCCAAAAAAAATTTTTTTTAGTGAAATCTGCTTTTATTCCAGTATAAGAAAATGTAGATTTAAAACAGATGTTAGGGGCTGATATAGTGGCTCAACAGGCTAATCCTTCACCTGCAGTGCCAACGTCCCATAGGGGTACCAGTTTGTGTCCCAGATGCTCCACTGTCAATCTAGCTCTCTGGTTGTGGCCTGGGAAAGCAGCAGAGGACAGCTGAAGTCCTTGGGATCCTGCATACACCTGGGAAACCTGGAAAAGGTTGCTGGCTTTGGATCACCTTAGCTCTAGCTGTTAAGGCCATTTGGAGAGTGGACCTGTGGATGGAAGAGCTTCTATCTATTTCCCCCTTTCTCTCTGTAAAACGTCTTTCAAATATATAGACACATACACATATGTAAAATGTCTTTCATATATATATGTAATTGGAACAGACATTAAAAGTAACCTGCGCTAGTGCTGGCAAACACACCCTCTCGCCCTGGGGGCCATGATACATTGATTACCTTTGGTCAGGCTGCCTGCCTCTGCTCACTGAATCCTGGCAGAACACGGGGTGGTGCACCTGCTGTGTCCCCTGAGGTGACCACATGGCAGAGGGGTGGGAATCCCCAAACATGGGATATATACCAGCCAGGATGCACGGCGGGGAATCCTTGCTCCAAAGCTTACTCCACCACACTGGCTGTGCTTTGCTACACCTCTGATACCGAAAAGGAAGGATGCTAAGCCTGTGGCTGAGCTGTGTGGGCTGCTCCTTGTCCGGCACCTGAAGCACATCTCTCTCTTTTCACAGTTACATCCACCAGCGCTGCTTTCAGTGGCTGTGTCATGTTCAGTCCCATTGCTGTGTGGTTTTGTCGCATGCCTTTGGCCAGGCTGGTTAGGGGACACCCTCACCAGTGAATCAGCACTGGTCTTCCCAGTGCAGGATCTTCAAATGCTTCTGTCTCTTGTGCTGTGGGTGGAACTGTGGAGCGTGGCGTTGTATTCCTCGATACTTTAGCCACACCGTGCTCTGCTCAGGCCGATGGCAAGCATCGTCACGATCCAGTGTTGAATCCATCAACACCTCGCGAGGTTTCTGTAAGCCTGCCTGCTGCATTCTAAAATGCTGCTACCATCCCACGAATGTCATTGTCCAACATTTTCCTCTGCAACAGACTGCCAGTTAAGCCCCGCAGTCTGGGGACTGTCCGCTTCCTCCTCCACCCCTGTTGTGCTCTTTGCATCTCACTCCGGCACAGCCCTGATGTGCTGTTCAGTGGGGCTAGCATTGGAGGCCAGCAACCTGCGGGAACTGGCCTGGCCTTCCCGGATCCTCAAGGCTCACAGTCCACACAGTAACACACTAGTAAGTGTTCACAAACACTTGATGGATTGCAAAATAAACGATCACAGCTGACAAAACTAGAAGAATATCATTTTCAGATACATAGCAGCCCAATTTATACATCAAGGAATGCTATTATTAAGTCGAAGAATAGGGAGAAAAAGGTATTTCAAATCGGGTAGATCAATCAAATACAGAGTGCCAGACTTCCCCAGGAAAAGCCTAAACTGCTGTTGGTGAGGTGGGACATAGCCTGTTGGAGGCACACTGCATATGGCTACCATGAGGCTTCAGGGGCAAAATCCTACATCGCAGGTCCCTCATGCCAGAAGCCTGGGGTTCCTCATGGGGTCCTGGGGTGGAACCTTCCCTTGGGTCCTTATAGCTAGCGTGTCGCAGAGCGATGTGGGCCCCCAAGTTTGCTGCAGATTGAGAGCGGCTCTGGCCTTCCCGGGGCCTTACCTCTGGATTCCTTAGGACAGGAAGAAGCCCCTTCTGCTGCAAGTGCCGGCCTTGGGTTTGGCAGCTGCCACAGAGAGGGCGTCTCTGCCAAGCTGGTGTGCGCCACATAGAATGCAACTGCCCTGTGCAATGTCATCAACGGCCAGCAGATATGCTCGGCTTGCAGGAACACACAAAGACAAGGTCCCAGCAGTCACAGGCTTCTGGACTTCTCAGAAATGAAGGGAACATCAGTGTGTGGTGCAAACCCTACTTGTGTGCCCGTGGTCTGGGAGGAAGACCAGTGAAACCGGAAAACATTTTTAGAGGAGCAAGGAATGCCCCCGCCCAGTGCATAAAGCTGGGGTGGCAGTTGGAGATGAGGGAAGTGTAAGCTAGAGGGTCTACGGGCCCTGGTGATGCACCTGAGAACGCAAGCATGATGCGGGCTTCAGTGTAACACGACTGCTGAACACTGGCCCACCAGCACGTAGCTCACACAGGGTCCCCCATGGGAAAATGTTATCCCCTAAAGTGACTTTGAAGCCAGGTTCCCTGCACTCACTTTCAGTCGGTAAGGGAAGACACGGGCAGGTCCCACGTGGTTTGGTCCCTCATCCAAAGCCTGCCACCCAAAGCAGAATTTGGAAAAATGGTGAAACACGCTCGGTCCCTGGAGAATGATCCCAAACTGCCAGAATGACTGACATGGGCCCCGGTACCTGCTGTAGAATGTTCTTCACGTGTGCACGGCCATTCCCTGTGAGTCCTTGGAGCTCCTGGTTGTGAGGGATGTTGAGTGATCAGGGACACGGAGCGAGGGGCAAAGCTCCAGCATAAGCGAAGCCCGGCTTTCTGTGGGATTCCCAAGCCAGGCGTCCCTTGGATTCTGTGGGACTCTCAGATCTGCCCAGGAGCAGGCTCAACGGCATGCTGGCAAGTCTGCATGGTGGCAAGCAGTGCCAGCAGCTGACGTGCTGCAGAGTTCCACTACACGAGCTCCCCTTGCACTGACCCCTGCAGGCTGGCACTCTCCTCCTCCCAGACCTGAGGGCTACAGAGCCCTTGACATCCAGAGGTCAAGATCAGGTGGTTTATTCCTCCACCAGTCAGCAGCTGGCCAGGGGCCTGCACTTGAACTGGCACCGTGGGACAAAGCTGTCTGTAAGATGCATGCATCGAGTCCTTGCCCACACTACAACAGCTTCGTGACTGTCCCTTCTTGGAGTGGTATGTTCTGACTTCTGGTCTAGTCTATGGCTTTGGAATATTTTGTTTTCTTCTTGAGTTATAGTTACTTCTTTGTCCTGTTACTATCCAGCTTTGCTGGCCTGGGGAAGGAAATGGTGCTCTCTGTCTCATTGGTTTTCTGCAGTTTTGCTCTGTGGAAGGCCTCCAGGCCTGGCTGAGGTTCATGGCTGGTTCAGTCCACAGGGACACTCTGGGCCCTGTGGCATTCAGACTCTGAATATTTGGAGAATATGTGACGCCTCATGTACATGCGTCAGTTGCATTCACTTTCCTCTCCCAGAAGCACACAGAATGAGCCAGCCCACAGCCCGTGTCTCGGGTCTGACCCCATCACCCCAGTACTTCTTGGCCACCCTTCAGCTTTACAGATCTGGTTCCCTGAACTGTCTTCTTTTCTTTACCCCTGTCTTTTACGTTTTGAATCTGATTTTCTCTGGATCACTTCCAATACCATTTAACAGCTAATCTTTCATTGAAATAGGAGGAGACCCCATCAATCCGGAGAGCGTTCCGTCTCCTTAGCGCGCCCGGCATGGTCTGGCGAGCTGCCATTTATTGTGCAAGTTTTTGTTTGTACACTGGTTTTGTACATACTCTACCCTGGGGCCCAGCAAACGTTTCCTGGGAAGTATGAGTTGGCATCTCAGGCTGCGACATTTCACTTCCGCTTTGGTAACACAAAACAATCATCAATGACATGCAAATGAACAAGAGTTCTGTGTTTCAACGAAACCTTATTTACAAAAGGTGGAAGGACCACTTTTGACCTCCCAGGCTGTTCCAGCAGGTGTTGCTATGACGGGCCAGATGAAGTGTGTGGCTTCTTCCTGGACTTACTGAGGCTGATAGAATCAGGAGACATTAGAAACAATCCAACGTCATCAGTTTGTAAGTGACCGCCTGAGCTGGGGGCGGCCATGGTGATGTGAGGTGCAAGTGACATGGCTGGGACTTGGTGGGGTCCGTTCTTAGGTTAGCACGCCCGCTCTTCCACGCAGCTGCTCCGCAGGCAGCTATGGGGACGGCTGAGGGTGACCGCCTCTTAGGTCTTGGTATAACTTCGTTCTCTTACGATTTCCACATTTATTCTAGTTGGTGACTCCTTTTCATTTTGCGGGTTCCAAAGGAATTGATGATTTTCTCGGCTTTATAATGTGAGTTAGGGAGTGCCTGATTCACTCACCTGGAGTGGCATGGGGCCAGCTAAGCCACACCACTTGTCGCCTACTCTTGTGATGGTCCCACAAAGCAGGCACTGAGAGGAGCGGGCTTCGGCCACACAGGCGTGTTGACATTGAGAAAACTTCGTTTGTGACCTCGAATCAATACTTTGTGGAACCTTCCAGAGCTTTTCTGCACACCTGTTGTTTAAAGGTTCCTGATCAATCGGCCTGGTGTTTCAGCTGTGGGATGTTGCCCAGGTCACTTTTCAGGAGAAGCTGCAGCGCTGACTGGGAGCTCAGTTCCTTGAGTCTTGGTCCTTATTTCTCATGTTTATAAAACTGAATCATAGGGCCTGGCACGATAGCATAGTGGTTAAAGTCCTCACCTTGCACGTGCCAGGATCCCAGCCATTGCGCTCACTTGGGGAGTTAGCCATCGAACAGATCTTCCTCTCTGTCTTTCCTCCTCTCTGTATATCTGCCTTTCCAATGAAAATGAATAAATCTTAAAAAAAAAAAAAACAACTGGATGATACAAGGCAGCCCCTGCACAAACCTGGCAGCCTTGCTGTTGCCGTGGGTATTTATGGGTGACCGCAGGACACCAGAGCAGCTGATGTGTGACCAGGTCTCCTGGCTGCTGCAAACAGGGAGGCCGGGGAATCCCTGGGGACCACTGTCGCGCCGCTTGTGAGGGACCCGCCTGGCACAGCACGGTCAGGGTTGGGTGTTTCTCCTGTGCAGAACAACCAGAAAACATGAATCGCAAAGATGCAGATGTCCACGTTACCAGCAGATAGTGGCTATGGCTGCAGGTCAAGGGAGAAGTCACTTAACATGACTAAATATGCATCCATGCACTAAACCAAACAAAGCCGGCCAAGATGGGGTGTGCACTGTCTCAAGGGCATCTCTGAGCGTGAAGGATGGGGCCTGGCCAGTTGGCTGGGATGACCGAGCCTCCTTGGACTTGATCTAGGCCTCTGCAGAGTGCCATCCTGCTGGGCGGCTGCACCCACCCACTCCTTGGAATCCTGCAGGAGCACGTGCGTGACAATGACCTCCCCCGCACTGGACTTACATGTCCACCTCTGCTCCCCAAGAAGGGGAGGTGTTGGTGTTGGAACCGAGCTCTGGGACGTCCCTGGCATAATTCTGTCGCTGCGGGCCAGGCGGGCAGTTTTAAGGAGTCGTTTTCACCTCCTCATGATGGATGGCACCACAGTCAGGGAAGCTGGGTGAGTGAACAGGGCCCGTGTTGACATCACAGAACGGAGTGGTCAGTTGGACATTGCAGTGAGCAGGAACGAAAGCTTGCATGCTGGACAAGCGCTGTGTTACCTGGCTCACAGCTGCCAGGAGGCCCGTGCTGGGAGGCAGGCGTCAGCGCGGCGCCTCGGCCCAGCTTGCTCCCACCGGCCACTCAAGCAAGACCTGCAGCCCCTCAAATCAGTTATCACTTGAGCGCATGTGCTGCTAAAATCCCTTTTACATTTGATTCAGATCTCTGCCTGAGTAAACAGTTACGTCACTAATTGCTAAATATGACATTATCAGATTGCTGTGCCGTCCTGGGGGTGAGGGTGAGGAGGAGAGTTAATTACAACCCCTCTTGTCTCTGACTTGGAAGCAGCCATGACATCTGCTCACTCCTGCTCCAAGGTCACAGGGCCAGCTCCACGAGCTTGCCGAGTAGAGGAATGCACCCTGTGTGTGGAAGGCTTCGCCTTACCTGCATTTACCCAGCGGCTAACAAAATAGGTCTCTTTCACTAAAGACTCATTTTCACATTAAAAAAATTCTTTATTATGGGACTAGTGCAGTTAAATTGCCTGACACAGTAGGAAATCTATACTTAGCCTGGTGACGTTAAATGCTGAGCAAATGCCCCAGGTGATGTGCAAAGCGAGCTGGATTCAGACCCCTGATGATTCCCTTTCAAGAGAATTCCACCAGGTGGCACAAAGTGACCCGCAGTGACATCTGAGGAGCATGCATGCTGGGCTGTGGAGACTGGGAAGAGCTGAGGGGCTGCTGAGAGTTAGCAAGGCATGTGGCCATTGCTTCCAAATGCCACCCAAGTGAGAAACACAGAAAAAAACAGGATGTGTCAAGTGTAAGACATGAGGCAGTGTGGCAAGAGGGAGCCCAAGTCATTGGTTTCGTTCAGAAATCATAATGCAAAAATGCTTCTGCAAGATTCATCGGAGAATCTTCCTTCAAGTTGCAGCTGTCCAGACACGCTAAGAGAATGCAGTGATTATAAAGATCTGTAAATTCTAGCTGACACTACCATCAGTGACACTCAAAGTGTAGAGCGAGACCGTGGAGTGAATGAAGTGAGATGATCTTGCCTGTGGCACATTTAGCACTGCCAGTCAGGGTGCAGGCTGACAGTGGCCCTGCAGTAGGAGTGAGTGGGAACCAGGATGGACAGTCAAGCAGACGCTGGCTCCAGGCGCTCCGACACACTGTCCCCGGGCCACAGGAACACCTCGGCTCAGGGATCTGTGGAGGTGGCTCCGCCAGCTTGTCCTCACCAGCGTTCTGTCCCAGACAGCAGCTGCAGAAGACTGTGGAAGGGACAGACACCCCGAGTTTGGGAAGAAACTTCCCGAATGATTTGGATGTGTCTTCTAATCAAGACTCAAGGCTTCGGCTTGACTTCATGGTGATTATGAAGCACCACTCACAGGAGCTGGAGCATCTCTCAGGTAGCTTCGCTGCTGAGCCAGGAGAATGGGAGGATTGTGTAAGCCCCAAGGCCTCTTAGTCCCATCTGGCCCTGGCGGATGATGTCTACCTGCAAACACTGTGCAAAAGTTACTCCTAACCAGACTTTGAGAAATACGGACTTGAACATTTTGGCTAGCGAGGAGATAAAAGCAAAGCTGCAGAGGCAGGAAATTAAAACGTGTGGACCAATTAATACTTCTTCATTTAAACTGGAATGTGGAATGGAAGTCAAAGAAATCAAGACCTCAACTGTTCTGAATTTTATTCAGAGTGAAACCAACAATAATTCTGACCAAAGATGTCCCAGGATCGTTTGTACGGAGGGCTTCACATGAGAGCCGCATATGAGATGGGCCGAGTGTGAACACTGGGTAAGTATCGACTTTTCTCTTTGTGTACTAGGATTTTTGAAAGGAATCAATTACGTTCAATATTTCACTTTACCTTTAATGACCTTATGGCTCTTGTCATTCTCTTATTTATCATTCCCTCATTCATTCATTGAACAAAGAGAAAACACACCTGTATGCAAGTGAGCGCTACCACCTGCTGCTTCACTCCCTGGATGCTCACAGTGCTGACGTTGCAATCCAGATCGCCCACAGGGTGGCAGCAGTAGCCTTACTTGAACCGTCGCTGTTGCCTCCCAGGATGGGTGCTGTCAGGAAGCTGGTAGAGTCAGGAGCCGGAGCTGGGCTTCAAACCTGGCTATTCCACACGGGATGCAGGAGCCCACTGGTGTCTTAACCAGCCAGTAAGTCCTAACCAGTTACCTGCCTCTGGCATTTCCGTTTTAGTGAGGCTTAAAAGCTCAAGTTCCTTGTCCTACTTCATAGTTTGAAGAGGGCGGAATGGGCTTTGGGATGCATTTGGTCTGACATCTCTAGCTGTCTGAGGACCTAATGTTTACAGTGGAAGTGATATTATACGCAACCCAAAGAAATGTCCTGGGAAGTTACTTGTAGGCTTAAAATCACACCAACACTTCAAACGAACATGTAAAAATGATGATACAGACACTCTGTTACTCCAACTTCAACCAACACCCAACCCAGGAACAGCGCAGCCCGGCGCACCTGCCTCTGCTCCGAGGCAATGAATATTCCAGAGTAGTTTGTCTCTGCATCAAGTCATGGGCTCTAACACAGTTCAGTGCAGATTGCAGACATCTGTAAAATTCTTAAGCTGTTAAATGTGTAACTCCCTAAAATGACTAGAAAAAACGCTGCTCTCTATGTTGTTAACCCACCTTTACCAAGGGGGAGCTGGGCAGGTGTCCGTGTATGTTTCTCTGGGATTGGTCTTTTCAGGGCAAGCTGAGTAGACCATGGTAAAAATTACTCAATTAGCCTGTGTCTCGCTGAAAGACATTGAAGTCAATAGAAGTCCCGTGTGCCTCGTCTTGGTGTAGTTGGGCTCTCCATGCTCCTGGAAGAGAATACTCTCTCTGTGTGTCTCTCTCCATCTCTCTCTCCCTCTCCCTCTCTCTCTCTTTCACCTCTGGGTTTTTGTTCACTTTCCTGTTGCCTCCTTGCATCTGTGAATGCCATGGTAATCCTTTCAGTGCAGCTAGCAGATCCTCAACACGGTGAGAAGTTTTGCATGCACCAAATCTAAAGGAACACATGGAGAGTTGGTTCATGCAGGAGAGTGAGTGCAGGACGGGCAGGGAACAGTGTGCTGGAGGGAACAGCATGCTGGAGGGAACAGCGTGCTGGAGGCGGCTCTCTGCCTTGGGTCTGGAGGCCTGGGAAGTTTGTCGGTTTTTCTGGAACTCTTTGAACCATTCATTAAGAAGAAGTTTTCATCAAGAATTTGAAATCTTGGATAATTCAACTTATATTTTGTCACATCCATGTCTTATTCATTTCTAATTATTCTGCAATAAATTTGTTTATCTAGTTTATATTTAATAGCAACACAACACACACTGTGTCTAACCCTTTTTAAAAGTTTTGATACTGAGCAAAGACCATCTCCTCTTTAGGACCAGAAATCCTACCTGTGCAATGGGAGGTGCACGGCCTGTGCTGGAGGCTCGGTATGGGAGTCGATCTTGGCCATCAGGCTGGCCACTCAACTTGAGAACTTGAGATGTAAGAGAGAGGGCGTCAGCTGGGCTCAGGCCCTCGGAGCCCCGCCAACCACGCTGTCAGGGCTGTTGCTGCTGCAGGCAGCCAGACCATCCCTCAAGTGTAGCCCACAGCTCCTTCCCCAGGCTTCCCACTGCTCCTTGCCTGACTACACAGCGGCTCCTGCTTGTGTTAATGGTTCTTCTTCTCAGCTAACAGTCTGGTCAGACGCTCTGTGCTAGACACTGAGGACATCTGGAGATGGGAGAGACACACTGTGGCCCCGAAGGGCTTCTCCACGGCTGGTAGCGGCAGACTGGGGAAACCCAGCCATGCCCAGAGAGCAAATGTCTCGCCGAGGTGCTTGATGAGGTAGGGAGTTCTGCACTTCATCTTCTGGGGTTTTGCCTGGTTGGCTCTAACCTGAAGAGCAGCTCCCCACAGAAGCGCACAGCACAAGGTGAGTGGCCAGAAGCAAAGGCAGAGGGACATCCCCTTGTCTGGATGTATTTGCTGTAAGACAGAGCCCATGGCTGAGCCGATAGTGCGTGCCTGGCCTGCCTGCTTGGCGTCTCCACAGATGGTGCTCCCAGTAGGATTACACATCCCAGGGAACCCATAAAGCATATGGAGGGGAGAGTCCCCGGCTGCGGGATCCGCTCTGTTAGTCCCCACTGGAAGAATGTGCTCAAGCTTGAATTGTCAGATGTGGGGAGGCAGCGATATCTCAGTACTCTACTTGCCAGAGTGTTGAAGTGCGTATTCTCAGCCTGTGGGTTCCTGAGGACAGGCACTTAGGCTCATTTCAAGCCACGCCACCAGAGTGTGTCCCTCACGATGCTTCTAGGGGCAGAAGCAAGTGAGGTGGAGGGAGCCCCTGCTCAACCACTACCTCCTGGAAACCAGGATGCCCCAAGTGTGCCCTGCAGTGCTCCTTGGCTGCAGAGAGCTCTCCCTCTCGAACCAGGCAGTGACCATAGGGGACAGGCACACAGGGCCTCCGGCTTGCTAGCACGGGTTCTGGATCCTCCTCAGAGCAGCTGCACAGGGCCCTCTGGGGGCCCTGGATGTCTCCAAGTCAGGGATGCCCAGAAGTGAAGGCAAACGTCAGAGCAGAGTACAGGCATTCATTGGCTGTCCCAGGGCCCTTCTAACACCTGGGTAGCCAGCCTGGGCACCATCACCACAGAGCATGTGCCCTCTGATTATAATCCACACATCTGCTTGTGCTGTAGTCAGGAGGAACCGTGAAGTGGGAGAAGGCATGTCTTGGAAGCCTGTGTTGCCAATGCAACACGTGAGCCCAGGAGCACACACTGAGGCAGGGCCACTGAGCCATCTAACATGGGCTCAACAGCAGAACATAGCTGAGGAGCTCACCTGCCATGCCCAGAGTCTTCCACTAAGGAGAAGGGGTACATGCTGGAGTAGGGGTGCATGCTGGGGTAGCGGTGTGTGTTGGAGAAGGAGTGTATACTAATCTAGGGATACCTGGTGGACTAGGCGTGTCTGCTGGAGTAGGGGTGTGTGCTGGACTAGGGTGTATGGTGGAGTAGGGGTGTGTGGTAGAGTAGGGGCGTGTGGTGGAGTAGGGATGTATGCTGGACTAGGGTGTATGGTGGAGTAGGGGTGTGTGGTGGACTAGGGTGTATGGTGGAGTAGGGGCGTGTGGTGGAGTAGGGGTGTGTGCTGGACTAGGGTGTGTGCTGGAGTAGGGGTGTGCTGGACTAGGGTGTATGGTGGAGTAGGGGTGTGTGGTGGAGTAGGGGCATGTGGTGGAGTAGGGGTGTATGCTGGACTGGGGTGTGTGTGGAGTAGGGGTGTATGCTGGACTGGGGTGTGTGGTGGAGTAGGGTTGTATGCTGGAGTAGGGCTGTGTGCTGCAGTAGGGGTGCGTGCTGCCAGTTTTCATCTCTACTGCCTTCTGGTCCGCATTTGCCAAGGTAAGAGCAAGGACAGTGGCTGACCAAGGGCACAGCCTGACTTGCTGATGGCTGCCCCTTGTTTGCAGCACTTTACTTTCCTCCCACACTGCCCCTAACCTAGATGACCACTTGCCGTTTCTACTCAGGCATAATGCTTTGGAGCACATCTCAATGGGTTTGGGAGGCTTAGGTGATGTCAGAAAGCAGAACCTGTCGGGGCAAGGTCACCTTCCTACGGAGATGGGGGACATGGTCTTGCCTCATCAGAGAGGCATGTATGTTTTAAAGACTGCAGCATAAACTGGGGAAAACTCAATGGCATACAAGAGGGGAGGATCACGGGAATGACTTGGGTTCAACTTCTAGTCTCTAGGGTGTGAGACTGCACTTGTCAGCCCAGAAAGCCCTCTGTGTGCAGAAACTGTTCCCATTCATTCCATCCATTTGTGGTTCATGAAAGGCTCTTCCAGAAAGCCCAGCCATGGCGGCTGCCCCATGAGCAAGCAAACTTCAAGTCCTTAGCTTGCAGCACATAAAGCAGCTCTCCAAGAGCTCCCAGGCCTGCTGTGTGCTTGTCACAGGAGGAAGGGTGTGGTGCTGCCTGCGTGTTGAGGCCTGATTCTGCTCAGCAGAGACTTCTCTGCAGTGGATGCTGGTAGCAGTGGAGCTCCAGGGCGTTGCTTGGATTCTTCCACAAAGCCACACAGCTAGATCCAAGAGCTGGAAAGCAGAAGTGCTTGTTCAAGGCACAGAAGCGTGGTAAACAGTTTGGGGAGGTATTAAGCAAAATAAGTAGTGTTAGTAGGAAGTCTTTGTGCTCATTGAACCTAACCCAGAAAGACAGCTTTTAAATATCGGTTGTGATGTTCGTGCTGAGTCTAGACTCAACAAAGATGATAGATTCCTACCCAGTTATAAAGCAATTACCCCTCGGCTTGGGGCCAACGGATTGGGTATTGGAGACTAAAATGATCACCCTGTAAATGATGATAATGTGAGTAATTACACATGGATTATTGGATTAAGATGCAAGTCGCTTTCGAAGATCTCACCGTGTCTTGGTGGCTGTAGCATTGGTGTTTTGTTTGCTGCCTTCTCTGAGTGATCCTAATTGAGTGCATGCTGAGGCCACACATTGTAATTTTGCTGTCAGCACTGGTACTTCAATCTGAGATGCTTATTAGAAAATTTCTCTGTGTTAACTGTGAATTAGCTAACAAGAGGGACTTGAGTCAAGTGCATAGACATGTAACAAAATGAAGCACATGTTTGCCAGAGAGAGGCACGGTTACTGTTCTGCGCCTCCTGTACTTGTAGCAAAGTTTGCTAGTCATCAATTTCCTATTTCAGCAGAGTGGTAATAATCAGGAGAAACACCACTGCACTAGCACAAGGAGCTGTTCTCCAGAAGAGAGCCATGTTCTACAACACAGCAATACTGTGTTGCCGGTACTCACGTCATTGAGCCATCGGAAATGGGGAGTGGAGTTGCTTCTCAATGAACTTGATTGATGCCGTTGGTTTATCTGGACCACTCTATGTATTCCATGAATAGAGTGCACGTTTTCTTTAAATAGTTTTCTCTCTAATTCCCCCAGAGTCCACATGAACAGGTGGCAGGTAGCAGGAAGGCAGAGTGGAAAACGGAGGTGGCCATGCAGATCTAGCACGTAGCGCCTCTGCGAGGACTCAGTTTAGGTCTCTGGTCTTCAGTTGCCTTGTTCTGCAAGAGGAGGAGGCTGGGCCAGATGAATTTTCTAATTCTTCAAATGTAATTTTCCAAGCACTGTTTCCATTCACTGTTCTTCTCTGAAGAATTTCCTAATGCATTTTTTTTTTATTCTTTGCTCTTAAAGGGAAGACAAAATATCCTCCGATATTTTGACTGGAGATCATTTCTCAAAGAGTTAACATCTCCGTTTGCCACATGATCCAGCACCCATGCTCGCACAATATAACTGTTTCAGATAATCATGGTTGTTGTATTCATAACTGTTTCAAGCTAGATAAAGCAGAATATGTTTAAAGATGTACCTGGATGGACACGTGATGGTAGGACTGTAAGAAGGAATGCTACTCAACAACAGAGAGGAGGTGCTCACAGCACACACCCGGTGGATGGCAGGGGAAATGTGTGCCACGGCAAACCAGCCCGCCTCAGAAGTCCACCTCCAGTGGGGCTGGTCTATCAGGGACTTCAGAATCTTCCTGGAAATGTAATTAGAAGAGAAGTTGCTTCACTGCAGAAGTTTTTTTTTTTTTTTTTAAATTTGTGGTTTTCAAAAACTTCATGAACTATATAGCTTATAAATAAACCACACACAAATTCCAACATTTTATGCAGTTTTTCCATGGATATTTTGAAGTGTGTTCCATATTTGCTAACTGTTCTGAAAAAGATAAACCTATAGGGACAGAGGACGTGTCAGTGGTGGTGGCAGGAGCTGGGGCTTTCACACACAGAGGTCTGACTGCTGGCAGTGCTCATACGAGCATGAGTTGTTAACACTCACATGTACATGCCTAAAGCGTTGCTGTGTAAGTCATTCTTCAATGAACAACATTAAGACAGCTCCAATCTTGGTTGCTGAACTAGCCTTTCCCTTGGAGAAATCAGATCTTAGAACAAAATTCAAGAGGCTGTTCTCACATGCACATGAAAGAGAAAGCAGCTACTCTTGTGTCTCCCTCTTGTCATGGCACACAGGGTGGGAATGAAAGGTCAGTGGATTGAGATGTCCTGCAGTGATTGATTTTGGTCTGACCCTGTTGTGGCTGCTGTACTCAAAGGCTACCTCGGAGCATCCTCTGGAAGGTTCCTTTCTGCTCCCTCGAAGAAGCTCTCATTTGCATTGACTTTCAACAACTTCCTCCAGGCAAGGCCCTGGAGGCAGTCACCTGCAGTCATTTGCCTGCGGGCGCAGCTCTGGTTGGGGCAGCTCGGCTTGCACCGCTTTTGTGCTCAAACGTTAGGGACCTACAGAATCCGACTTTCAACTTGTCCAGCTTTCAAACAGACAAAGTGTTTCGGATGCAATCAAGCCAGACAAGACACACCTATGCATAAAGACCATTTTATACAAACAAGGAGCTCCCATTGGATGCTCTAAATTATATAGGGGGCTAGGAGTTTTATTGAAAACATTGACATGTTCCAATATGTCTACAAGTTAGATCTTATGAAAGTTAATCAAGTTATTGGACCACACTGCAGTACATTGTAGGATCTATCAATGGTGGGGGAAATGCATACATAAATTAGGTCCTTATATGTTATCAAATCACTGTGTATGTGCACATGCCATATTTATTGAAAAGTTGAAATTAACCCAAGGTCCATGTGATGAATGTGTTACGCTTTTGTGGGTACCAGTAGAGATAATTTTGTGTCTAATCATTTGGCTGTTGTGTTAACTAGCTGACTCAGAAGGGAGATGCAATCTCGAATATATAGTTCTCAAATCACACACTTTTAGACCTCAAAGAACTGCAGAGTCATGATCAGAGAGTTCACATACTCCTCCCAAGAAAAACACACCAGCAGGTGCATCCTGATTCTAGGTTTGAAGCACCAGTTTCAGATCAGTGAAGCGAGACTAGTGCAGTGGCTGGACCTAATTGCAATGCAAAGCTTGCATAGGCCTGGGCAGTCAGCTGAGCAGTTGTAGGCCCCTGCCCCACTGAACGCTGTGTCCTATCCTAGGCTCCAACCCTTGACTGCAGGTTTTTGCAACTGTGGACCCTGTAAGTCAGCATGGGGCTTCAGGTAAGTGGGTTCTTGCCTTGCACATGGAGACCTGGATTGACTTCCCAATCCTAACTTTAGCCTTGGCCAAGCCCCAACTCTTGGAAGTGTTTGGGAAATGTGTGAGATACCTCTTTATCATTGACTTTCATTTTTTTTTTCCCAAGGAGGGAGGGAAGGAGAAAACCAAGGAAAGCAGAAAGGGAGAATGAGAAGATTCCACACAGATCTCGTTATCAGACAATCTGACTTGGTTTCAACCAGACAGAAACAGCAATCCATTACATTCAGATTTTTCATAATCCATTCTATTAATAAAAAGTGACACTGAAAAATTGTTTTAAAAATTCCCCAAGATTTTTAGCCAATAAAATGCTAACAAATGAAATGGTCTCTGAGTAAATCTGGCAAGACTGTTGAAGAACAGGAAAGGAGTCCACGTGTCAACTAAAAGCAGCCTGGATGGTCTCTGGCACCGACGCCTCACTCAGCCACGGCCCTCGGTGGAGCACAAATGGTCGAATCCATGGGTCAACGTGCCTTATACATCCTCTCTCATCTCCAACACTGTTCAATTGCAGAACTGTCATGAAAAGAGCTCCGCACAATAATTTAAAAATAGACATATAGATTTGGGTCTGTATTAATAATCAGTGAGATTATTAAAATAGTATTAATCGGTGAGAGCAGGAAAGGAAGAACTAATAAATAGAATAAATGGAGGGATAGATAGATGATAGATCAGTATGGGTGATAGACAGATGACGAGAGATGATAAATTAGCTAGATCGAAAGAACTTGGTGTATGTTGGGGGAATTAGTGCACACACTTGTGGAGGCTAAACTAGTCAGTGAGAGGCTTTTGGAGTAAAGATGCTGGAAGCTAATGTCATGGTTCAGTCAAGTGCAAAGAAAGGCTTGAGAACTGGGGGGGCTGGTGATCGCTCTCAACCCACACTCAGAGTTGGGGTTCTGGAAGCTGAGAAGGGGTGGGTTGGCATTGGGCAAGGCCACAGAATCTAGAGTTCTAACATCCAAAGGCAGGAAGGAGGCATGTTCTTGGTTCAGGATAGAGAACGAGCAGCAGCGGCAAATTCACCTTTCCTTTGTAGAGTGGGTGCTGCCCACTCGCAGTAGCAGCGAGTTCTCCACCCTCTGCTCCCCTGCTCGATCACCAGTCTCCTCTGGAGACGCTCACTGACACACCCAGAAGTCATTCTTCACCAGCTCTCTAGATAGCTCTTAATGCAAGCTGACAGCTGAAATGAACTATCAGAGGGTCTGAAAAGAATCATTAAGACTGTCATTTTGCTCCCAAGATACAGCTCTGCCCCATAGTCCTCAGGACAGCTGCCTGTAGCATCCATGACCCTTTGATCCAGCTAGCATGGGAGGGAGCCCACCTGCCACTGCCCAGGCACTGTCACACTGACTGCACTTGGTTGGCCTGCTGGGTAGCAATGATTTCATAAATGGATACATGCTAGTGAGCATTGGGAATCCCGAGGACTTGGGTCATATGTTATGCCAAAAAGTTTTCCACATTTTTCATTAACAGTAGGCCTAAAAACTTTTGTTTTGCAAACATCAAGGCATTACCTTTGATGCTGCTTCTTGACCTGCAGTCGGAGGTGCTTACTTTCTGTAATCAGATCACAGAGCAAAGTTTGTAGATCCTTGGCTCAAGCTGCATGTGGGAGGCCACTGAGCAATACAAGACAGGCTCCATCAGAAATACAAGAAATACGGAAGAGGGACCAGCAGAGTGACATGGGAAGCTAGTCCTCCACCTGCAAGTGCCAGCACCTCAGATGGGCACTGGTTTTAGGCTCAGCTCTTCCACTTCTGGTCCAGATCCCTGTCCATGGGATCCTATACCCAAATGGGAGACCTGGAGGAAGCTCCTGGCTCCTGGCTTCGGATCGGGTCAGCTCTTTCCGCTTCAGTCAGTGGGAAGACTCCTCTCTTCCTCTCTGATCGCCTTCTCTCTGCAAATTTGCATTTCAAATTAAAAAAGAAGAAAATAAATTTAAAAGGAATACAGGGGCTCAGTAAGAAGAGAATTGAACAGAACAAAGCAAAGATGTCTTAATTTCTTACAATGAAAGCACGAGTGAGTCATTCCTATGAGTGGAATCTTTCTAGGCTGCTGGGATCAACTTAAAACACCCGAGTCCTTTCATCCCTGACTGCTCAGTTCGTTACTTTTATGTCCTTTCCGAAAGACGCAGTTCTCCCAAGCCAGGTTATTGGCTCAAAATGACAAGAGTAAATCTCACGGGACACTTCCAGCAGCAATAAGAAGAGAGTTCTCAGAAATGACCAATCATTGACCTGCAGTGACCTACCCAACCCTGCGCGCCCATCAGGCTGCGGCACTCAAGGCAGAGTCGTTCCGCTGTAGGTGCTCACTTGAAGAGCCGTCCAACTATTTAGATAATGAACAAATAGAGAATAGACTCCCTTTGCCTTTCAGTGATAAAAGAAATTGAATTTAGACCAATTGATGGAAAAATTATCTCTTATTATTTCTAAAATCAATGATGAGATAATTAGATTTAGCAAATGAGATTTAAAAAGAAAAATCAAGGATGGGAGAGGGGAACACCTTTAAGGCCACCAAGGATATTTATTGTAATTCATCTGGGAGAAGTCTTGATGTGCATTTCCCAGCCTTTGATTGGTCTGATGAAAGACTAACTTTGTTGTTATCAGTATCGCTGGGTAAGAAGCCATTCCACAGTAACCATGCAATGCACAGGTAATTTACTAATACTCATTATTTCCATGCCTTTTTGACCTGGTCGTGGGGGCTGTGCTGCTCGTTGCCTATGACCGTCCTCACAGGTCCAGGGCCTGGGTCAAGTGGGGCTGGGGTCTCAGTCCTGTTCCTCTCGGTGATCCGAGTCTTGGCTCAGGTCCTACACTGTGTACTGAGACTCTTCTCACCACCCTCGTGGTGGTTCAGCAGCAATTCGGGTCCTTTCTGCTGCATTTCACAAGTCACAGCTAGACACAAGCCCTCCGGTCCATGGGGCGGAGAAACAGACTCGATCTCACAACAGGACCTTCAGTAGCCTGTGACCACTTACAGTCTATCACGCTTCTATTCCCACTCATATTCATGAAGCCAGTGATACAACTCAAGGTCCTATAACGGAAGCTTGGCAGCTCCTTGAAAGCGTCATATGGAACACCCATGGCAGCAGCTAAATGGCTCCAGAAGAGAAAGTGTCATAAATGAAAGGAAAAACGCCACCTTCTCTCTTGAAGCACAAGCAACTCTCACGTTTAGAATGTCATGGTGATGTTTGCTACCTGGGCAGCGGAAGGTTTCAAACTAAAAGCTTAGAAACTTCCCTTCCCAGATCTGCCACCTGCCAGCCGTGTGGCATTGGGTTAGTTCACGAAGCCCTTCGTAGTTTCCAGCCTTCTATAACGTTCCTGTAACAGCCATAGTCAGTTGCAACAGCCTGCCAAGTCAGAAAAATCGAAGCTCTCACATACGATGACCTGGGAAGCTCTTTCTTTCAATCTGCCTGATTCTCCAAGCCCCTTTGACAAAATTTTGTGGAGTAAATGGATGGCGTAGGATACCGTGACATCCTTCAGAGCCACCAAGCACAGCAGGGCCTCATTGTCCACTCTCCAAACAGCCACTGAGAGTGCAGCAAACCCCCAAGGCAGTGTGGTCCACAAGGCCACTCAGGCATCCAAGTTCTCAGAGCTGGGGCTCTGCCAATTTCATCCAAGTCCTTGGATGGCCAGAGCAGAGAGAATATAAACTCCCCAGGTGTGCAGGCCTAGGACAAGAGATTATGCCCACTGTTTAGGCCACGTTTCAAGGTCTGGGGCAAGCCTCATGGCTCTCCTAACAGCGGAGTGCCTGCCAGTGTGGCGCAGTGGAGCTCCCAGGGAAAAGCAGATGAGTCTGGGTATCATGACTGCACTGAGTCTGAACAGTGAGCCAGCTTGTGCCCTGTTGCAAAATCTTTAAAACTGCCCATCTCATTGGTAACGGCTGTGGTGGCTGTATCCAGCGACCCCTCAGTCTGCAAGCTGTGCCTTAGTGAACAGACACTGGTCATCTCTCTCATGAGATGAGTACCTACCTGTTGATGAGCTCTGAGATTGGCTCAGCAGATCCCCTTCATGGGCACAGCGCCAGGTGGGTTCTTCTCCCTGTTTTCTTCTCTGTAATTTGATCTTCCTTTAGGATCCATCTGTCAGGCAGAACTGGCCTTTCCTGAGGGCACTGGCGGCTTATGTGTTACCTTCTCCGTTGCTGCACAGAGAGCGCCATGGATGTAGCGTCTCTGTTAGCGCATTGCCTCAGGGCAGAAGTCCAGCGAAACTGAACCAAGGCCTCTGCTCCGGGAATCCCGGGCGCCAAGCTAAGCTCCCTCATCACCCCAGATGCAGGCAAAATCCAGTTCTTCTTAACCCTTTGTAGAATGGAGGCCCTGCCTTGTTGGTTGCTGGCCGGAATGACCCTCTTCCCACACACGTTTCTCTCCCAGGGCGCGGTCTAGCTGAAAAGCCAGCAGCGCAGATAGCAGCTTCTCACGCTGTATCCCTGCAACAGTTCCCTTGACCCCGGGTGGAGGGGGTGCTCACCCACTGGAGTCAGGCCCCCACGAGTGCCTGGCACACAGCCTTGCTGGCATCCATCATCTTGGGTGGGCTGGGAATCTCCGGAGTCAGCTGTGAAGTTCTGCCTACCACATGCACTGACCGCTGTCTTAACTTCTCTTAATGGTAATAATAGCTAATGTCACACAGTGCCCACTCTGTGCCATGAACTGTTCCCAGCAGCCCTGGGCTGGAGTGTGATTTCCCTTCTTTGGCTGATGAGGAAGCCAAAGCAGCTGTGTCCAGCTCTCTGTAGGGATCACCAGCAGTGCCTGGCATTCAGTCTGTGCACAGTGCCCACGAGCCTGACCCCACACTGTCTGCTGCTCCACTGTGGCCCAGCGGTGCTGGGCGTAGCAGTCTGCACACAGTGCCCTCCGGCCTGACCCCACACCGTTGCACTGGTCCAATAGCAGCATCTTGTGTTGAGCTCAGTGCCCTTCCCCCAGCATCCCTTCAACCACTCTCTGAATTCCGTTCATCTGAGTGGGGCTGTGGAGTGAGCACCTTGTTTCCTTCTGATTGGCAGGAAGTGGTGGAAACCAGAACAGACTCCAGAGCTACAGGACAGTGGCTTGTCTTCATCTCTCGCTAGACAGGTGCACGCTTAGGATGGACATGGATGAGTTCAAAAGCAGTTGTCTTCCTGTATGTTCCTGAGCCCCTTGAGGTGAAGGAGAAGAGCTAGAGCCACACAACACTTGGGCAAAGGAGCTCTTGGGGGGCATTTTCATTAAGCCTTGTGTTTGCTGAGGTCCTGAGACCCACGGCAAACCCCAGTGGGAACTAACACACACCGGGAGGTTTAGTTTCCAGCAAGTGCTGCATGAGCCCACAGACCCATCGAAGCGGGACCCACCAGGCCAGACAGCTCTGCTGGTTAGAGACACGGGTGACACTGGGGGCCAGGGAGGAGCACTGCGCACACCAGGCTTTGCTCTCAAGCCTGAAGAGATGGAGCCCCAGGCACAGAGAGCCCACGGATGCAGACACGTGGGCCTGCGAGGCGCTGCGGAGCCCAGCTTATGCTCCCCAGGTACTCCTTGGGGGTGGATTTTTCTGTTTCATTTCCCAGGCTGCTTTAAGTGCTCAGCGGATAGAGCTGTAATCCTCCTTAAATAGCATCCCGGGGGCGGCGTGGAGCCGCGGGAAGGCGGAAGGTGCGCTGTGGCTGTCACACATCTATTTATGCATCTCGGATGTGCATGCATCGAGCTATTTATAGAAAGTGAGAGGATTTGCGAACAAAGAATGTTCTAATTAAACGCTCCCCTCTGTAGCTGGCGGTCAATGGACACTCGTCACTTTAATCACATGTATTTTCCCTGGGCTTCTGTTGCGCTTATTTGTGTTTAACCGAACCCAGGAATTTGACAGCCTGTGACTTCACAAAAACAGGTTTGGAAACAAGACTTCAACCCATGTCTTCGCAAAATCCTAGGACGTTTGAAGATGTGCTCATACCAGTTATTATTTGGCTTGGTAGTTTGGTCTGTTCCCACTAAAAAAGTGAATTAATCTTAATAATTGCAAAGAAATCATATATGGGACCATCCTCGGAAGGGTAATTATTCAAGCACTGTGGTTTTCATTAAAAAGTTAACGTTCATCTTATTACAGTAATTACCTTAGCGCACAAGCTGGTGATATTTCCCATCCCTTCCGTGAGAGTAGAGTAAGATAAGTTTATTGCAATAAGAGGTATTCGAACTGATTAATGATAATCACACAAATTAGTTTATAAATATGATTTTTAAAAGGCTACATGTGCTTAGTTTTTCTTCCTCTAATAACACTAAATTAGGAAACAGTCATGCAATATTATCCATCTGTCTGCTGAATGACCACCCTCTGATATATGATCATATATTTTTTGGAAGATTTGTTTTGTTTATTTGAAAGGAAGGGTGACACAGAGAGAAGAGACAAGGAAGATTTCTATTTGCTGATTCAGTTTCTGCAGGCTCGCAATGGCCGGCACTGGGCCAGGCCGAAGCCAGGCGTCTGGGACTCCATGCAGGCATGAGCCTTCGCTGCTTGCCCAGACACGCTTGAAGAGAGTTACACCAGAAGTGGCACAGGGGTATGGCTCCTAGATAGAAGTATTTTGTGTTTTGTTAGTAGGTAAAATATTTCCTCTTCTTCCTTTTTGAAGAAATTTTGAAAGAGAAGCATTTTTGTTAATTTTGTACGTATTTATTTATTATTTGAAAAGGGGTGAGGAATGTTGAGTCATCGCTCACCGGTTTACCTCTCTGATGCCACACTGACCACAAGCCCAAAACCAGGAGCCGGAACCCAACCTAGGTTTCCCATGGAGGGGTAGGGACCCAGCTAGCAGTGCCAGAAATCTCTGCTTCCCAGGGGACACATGAGCTGAGCGCTGGAAGCAGCGTGGCAGCCTGAGCTGACTTCTTAGTTTAGGAAAGAGACGACAATCTCAAGCGGCCACCTGCAAAAGTGTTTGGGATTTTAAGTTGTCTTAGAAGTGATTGTTTTCTTGACAAGGTTTGTACAGCAAAATACGTCAAGTCAGTTTTGCAGGATGCCCTGGCCGGACCGTGACTGAGCTGAGCCAGAATGTGTCCCCCTGTCCCGAGTGCTCCTCCTGAACTTTCCATCACGTGTGTGTGTGTGTGTGTGTGTGCACATGTGTGTGTCACTCTACCATGCTCACGTGGAGCTGAAAGGTCTGTAATCTCCAGGTGTAAATGACTCCTAAGCAATCACCATGCATTCTGAGTTGGCCTGCCTGTCTCATTTATAAGGTGACAAATGTGTTCAAGGGACACTATCTGTCCCTGCATATATCAACTCCTCCGTATCCCACTGTCCTGGGGCCACATGCTTTTGATTGTCTGTTTGCGTCTCACCCGGAACAGCCTTCCACACGGGGACGGCTGCAGTAGCCTCAGCTTTGTCACTGTGGAACTGAGCAGTCACTTCATAGCAATGGATTTCCTAGCCAAGAAAGAACACCATGAGTGCAGCAAAGGAGGCTGGGCCGTGTCACCAATCCAAAAGCTGGGCACATCTACAGAACATCTAGGAGCTCCCTGCTGGCATCAGCACGCCCCCTGCTTATGATGTTGTTTCAGGGTAGGAGCCCTGGGTCCCTCCGACGGGGCAAGAGGGGCACTTCCTCCCCTGGTGAGAAGGGCTTTCTGTTATGAGGCTGAGAGAGTGCAAGCACTCTTGTCACTCAGCTCCTCCTTCCTGTCATGCTTGTCTCACCAACCCCTAAGCTGCTGCGGGATAGCCGAATTCTTCTGCCAGGGACATGACTGTGAAAGCACATGGCCTGTTCTCACTCAGGATCACATCAGTAATGACCTGTGAGATGGGCCATCTGCAGCTCTGGGCTTTCCAAGGACCTGGTCCCTGGGCCAGAGCCGAGAGAGCGAGTCCAGAGCTAAGGAGTGTGTGTCCAGAACCTGCAGGGTCCTGCATGCCAGGGTCTCGCTCTTTGCCATCCCTATCGAGTTGCTTTAATTGAGTTATGGTTGCATGTTTCATCCTCTTTGAAATCTCCTCCCTTACTTCTTCTACCACGTTGCTGTGTCACAGCCAGGGTCATTATCCCCGAAAGAAAGGGAGGGAACCCAGCTCATATTCTACAGCTGGCGGAGGGCTCAGTCTGCTGCCTGGGATACTCACATCGCAGACTGGGACTCCAGAGTGGAATCCCACATTCCGTTTCTGACTGTACTTGCTGTTCATGTGCACTGCGGGAGCAGCAGGTTCTGGGTCAGGCAGAGGCAGACCCAGAGCATGTCTGAGCTTCTGAATGGATCTGATCCAGTCTTGGTTAGCACAGACATACTGGGAGTGAACTAGAGGATGGAGAGCTCTCTTCTTCTCTATTCCCTTCTGTGTCTCTCACCCTTCTCTTTCAGAGAGAATGAATAGAAATTGGATAGAAAACCAAACTCAACAAAGCTAACTTAGCTTTGGCTCATGGGATCGTGGAAAAGGTGTCAATCCCACACCAGGCCAAGGTTCTCTCAGTCGCCAGTCACTGTCTTCCTTTGTGATAGGCAATGGGAAGTTCCCGTGCAGGCCAGTGTGTTGGTGATGGCAGGGATGTGGTCAGCCGTGCTCAGAGCACCGGCCTCCTGCTGGTGGCATTTCCTTTGCCTCGCCAACCAGGAAAGGCTCCAGTTATATTCTTAGGGTTGATTACCAAGGAAAACATCAGCCCATTCTAGCCAATTCCATGACTATCAGCTTAACTTTTCTGTTGTCATTGTGGCAATTGTAGTTCCAGCAGCCATGGACTTTTGCAGAAGGAACACGCTGTGCCATGGCCTTGCTCACTCTGGAGATCAGGACCAACTACAGTAACACTGCACCTATTCCAGACGCTCAAGGAGCCTATGCAGGCTCCTGAACGTTGAAGTCAACGTGAAGAGTTCAGATAGGAAGAACTGAGACAGGACAAGCATTTCCAAACAACACTCGTGACTGCTGCCTGGGTCCATCAGCCACGTAACTGACTTACTTCCGCTAAGTATGGAGGACATTTTCCAGGTTGGTAGAAGTTTAACACCGCTCTGAAAGATTGATGGATTACTCTCTAACTGCATTCCTTTCCAAGCAAGGAGAGAACTATTTTTAAAAAATCACCTGACCCAGGCTCTGTTTCTATTAAATGCCAATGCTCCTATATTACCACTGCGATCTCACTCGACGTGATGGGGCCTCAGATGCTGTCATGCAGGCCACTGGAGATGGTTTTTCTTCTGCCTTTTGTGCTGGGCGAAGAGCATACGTTATAAGCAGAGCCTCCAACCTGCCTTTTCCTGATCTTTCTGTCTCCCCTGCTTCTTTTACCACTTCGTTCTTTCTGATACAATCTATTTGACTCTCAACATTTCAGTTTACAAAGAAACATGAATCACCCAGGAGACAGAAGAATCAAAATAACTTTTTTTCTCACTGCTCACGTGGCTATCAAGATTGCGTTAGAGCAAGTGTAGCCGTGGGATATGGCCTGGATGCAGAAGCTAAGAGTGGTGGTTTATTCTTCAAGGATCCAGTGATTTATTGGAACATTTTCTCCTTTCAAACATGTTTCTTCATCTGCTAAATAATATTTTCCCTGAAAGAACAGTTTAAATAAAAAATGTATTATTGCCCTAATTCCCCTCATCAATAAAGTAAAACATGTGTTCTACAAATTGGAAATGACTGGAGGTGGGCAGGATTGATGCTGACCCCATGAAAACGCCAGCTTTGTGACGGGTGTTCAGCATCCCAGCTTGGCATTCCTCCTTCTCTTTTCTCCGTGACATTCCCCCGAACGTCTCTGTCTCTTCGTATTAGAACACACTTGCTGTAGGGTTGGGAAATAGGGATCCTGTGATCCAGTACAGCCTCAGTTTGATTTCACTGTGTCTGCAAAGAACTCGTTTCCAAACACAGACGTGATCTTGGGGATGACTGTTGAGCCTGCCACCACAGCTTGTCCCCACACTGGCCCACTGCCTCATGCTTTCCTGCGCTTCCCACCGGCTGCACTCTCGTTGGATCTGTTCAGTGCAGCATCCCATCCTCTGCTGGCCACTCACAGGCAAAGAAAGGGAGGGGTGGGATCCAGGGCTGGCTGAGCCCTCTAGGGCCCCGGTCTCGCTCTGAGCTGCGGGTCATCATGTCCTATGGCCTCAGCTAAGGATGAGAACTTACTGTGGGGTTTAGGAGGATCTCAGGCTAAGATTTCTCAGCAGGTCTTTCTCAACATGCCAGTGTTTTTTCTTTTGGAAAACTGTTAAGATCCTAAGACATGTTTTAAAAAAGGATAAAAATGAGAAAAATTAGGGATGTTAATAGGAAGAAAGTAGCTTCATTAATGAAAGGGTCATCCAATTTCTAGAAAATTATGATTGGCTGCTGACAAATATTTTGAAATATGCAACTAGCTAAATGTCAGGTGGCAAGAAAAGGAAAAAATATCAAATGAAATCTCTGCAGTGAGCGTGGGGCTCTCCACCCTGCAGCCCGTGGGCCTTCTTCGTGTTTTCCACCGCTGCCCGCAGGCAGCTGCTTCTGATCAGAACCCTCGGCTGAGCTCCAGGTCCCCCAAGCTGAGAGGGCAGGTGCTGGCTCCACCCCCATGGTGCCGTAGACTGGCAGCTCTGACGTGGGCACGGCGTCTGCCCAGCTCCCACTGGAAGTCACGGTGTGGAGAGGGCAAGCTGTTTGTCACAGGTTTGCTGGAAGGTCCAGAGCAAAGTGACCGGTCTGAGTGCTTGCTTGTGGGTTCCACTGCACAAGGCGGCAGGGCTGCCAGCTGCACACCCTTCATCTAACCGCACTCTGGACATACACAGCGATGGTGCTACACAACACACGGTGCGTCTCAGAGGAAATCCAGTGTAAGCTCTCGAGAGGAAAGATGACAGTCCATGTCCCATTCTGGCTGCACAGGAGTCCAACTTCTCTCACTGCTAATGAGATACTTTAGGCACTGAATCTTTAGGAAAAAATTACCCATGTTAACCAACAGTGCCTTTGTATTGGGCCACCCGAAATGTGCAGGTCAGCAACATCACTGGCAGTGCCGAGTAGCCTAGTGGACGGTAAACAATGCAGCCGTCAGACAACGCAGACATTTAACACAAAGGAAAAGATCAGCTATGACAAATGCTACATATACAGACCTTGATGATACTTGACATTTTCAGTAATTTGTGCTTGCAAAATCTAATTCTGTATTTCCAGAAATCCTGCTGGATTCTTATATGGCTTACTTTTGTAGAATTTCCACCAAGATCCTCAATAGCTCACACATGCAAGCAAATGAAAAAGCAATCCACTGGAAGCAGTTCATTTGGCAAAGCCAAAGTCCCCCATGGTCCTTCAGCCTCCTGAAGACTCGAGGGGGCCAGGATCCTCCCAGGGCTTCCCTTCTCAGCTTGCCCTGCTTACTGCCTGTTGTTGGTCTGCTCCAACACAGGAGCTGATGGCTCCGCTCTGGGAAGGGGAGAGATAAAGACATTCCGTGAGAGTGTACAGGGCCAGGCGTGGGCTTCATCTAGCCAACACGAGCAGCGTCTGTGTAATGCCACTGGCTGGGCCTGTCCCTGACTTCTGTGCCCTGCTACCAGTGTCTAGGTCACATGGTCCCTCTGCTTGCCAGGACCACGACAGCCTTTGACCTTCTCACCGTGCCCGTCACAGGGGCTCCACAGGTGGTTCTCTGGCTTCAGATTCTGCCTTCCTCTCCTGTCCCAGCTCTCGGATACACATACTTCTTGAAGCTTCCTACCGAGACTTTCCCTGGATGTCAGCCTCTCCCAAGTCACTGGCCAGCCCAGATCCCCTGCTGAGCCTCCAGCCCTTTCACGATTTGTTGTACCCAGTCCTCCCCACCAGGTTCCTGCTATCTGCTCTCGCTGCCATATGTTCCCCTGGTGGTGGCTGTGAAGTGCATCACCACCACTTCACAGTGGCAGACACTCCCATTCCTGTGACTCCTTGGGTCCTTGGGTGATGGTGGCTCTCAGAGGGTTTTTGTGAGACAGGAGGGGCAGAAGCAACTGGCGCATGATGCTGCTCTTGGGGACTTTGTCACGGTCATGAATGGTCAGGTGTTCATCATTTCTGGATTCCGCATCCTGTGAGTCCTGGACCATGGAGAGTCCCTTTCCAGCTCTTGGCAAGCTCTGGCTTCTGCAGGATGCCAACATCCATGACTGAGGGCATGTCGTGGTGAGCCTGGAACACATGCCTACAGGGTCTAGTGTCTGCTGTTTGGCCCCACTGCCCCTCCTGGTTGCCTCTCTGATGTCTGCCACTCTAGGGCCAGACATGGTACAGCAGGCAGCACACACTGCTTGGTGCTCAGCCTCCTGAAGTGCCCAGGTCCAACCCCTGGAACAGCGACAATGCATACCCTACATGATAATGCACATCAATGCAAGTCCTCTAAATTGTGTAAGCATGGGTATGTGTGGTGCACATGGATACACACGTAGGAACATGTACTCTGTGTGTGAGTGTGCACAACAGTGATTCAAAAGTGTGGGGATGTAATTAAAGGACACTTTTATTTTGCTGCAAAAATGTTTGACATCCACTCATGTGAAATCTTCAAAGATGTCATAGGGAATGTTTTTGTAATGAAACTGTGCATTGTCTGTGTGAATGTGTGTTTCCTGTGGAGCAGAGCTCCTGTTGAATGCCGCTAATGCCTGATCGTCTTCCAAACATGACAATTCCACAGGCGTCACATGCTCCCTTGGTAAGAGCCAGTCCCTGCATTCTCTGCTGGGACAATCCCCAATATTTTCTGACACTTGATAAAGATGCAATCATTTTCTCTGTTTATGATGTGTGAGTCCCTCCTTATCACGTCCCCCAGCTTTAAGTATTTATGCCTTCATGTCCGTTACACCTGGGTCCTCTGAGAGAGTCTCTCGGTGTGCAGAGAGAGACAGCAGAATGTCCATGAAGGACAGCAGGTGCGTGATTAGGGGTTGAATACAAGGGCAAGTGCAGGACTCACCGCGGAGATGCTGAGTCCCAGCGATGAGCAGAGGATCCTTAGATCCAAGGACTGTCATTAGAACTCAAAACTTGTCATTTGGGTCAAAATCTAAACTCTGCAAGTTCAAAGAGTTGACCCAGGCAGTGGAAAAGCTTAAAGTCAGTTTCTAGCAGCCTCAAAAATTATATGCTAAAACGTTTTCAATTAATTTGTGAAAAGTTTATAACAAACTTGGGAATGTTTATCCCCACTTGTAGCCCTGCACTTTGAAGGTCCTTGCTGCTCTGTGCCCACCTCTCACAGCACAGCAGGCAGCCCTCTCCCCCATGGGTAGGGAGAACAGGTGGTCCATGACCTCCTGTCCTTTGCAGGAGCGATCTCCTTGGACTCAGCCCACACCCACTGGTGGGCATGTATGTGCTACAGTCAAGTCTGCTAGTGGAGAAGCAGAGGCTGCTGCTCCTGGCACGCATGCAGGACGGGCAGCAGGTTTAGCTTCTTAAATGTTTAAGTGTGAGCTTGAAAGAAGACATGTTCCTTTGCTTTGTATCACACTGTCTAAAGACTGGGCATGCTAAATATGTCTCGGGTGTCACTGAGTGTGGTCAGGTGGAGGTGATGGTGATGATGTGGCAGACACAGAGGGTCCTTCCCTCCTCTCAGGCTGCCCAGCCACCTTTGTCCAGAAGCCTACTTGACATCTGGGTCTTTAAGGAGGCAGCATGGACCAGCCTGGAATCCATCCACTCTTGCACCTCCTCTCTCCCCTAGTGGGCCTGCCTTGCACCTCACCATTGCTCTCACAGACATGTCCCACACTGCACACACCTGCTGTCAATCTGGTCCTTCCTGTCGTGAGATGGTATCAGGCCAGCTTTCCCTGGGAACTGAAACACTCCCAAGGGATTCAATCCTACTGCAACAGAATTTTCCGGAAACCACGATGTTCTGAGTTACTTGGCCAGTCTCTAAATATATTGGCTAAAAGCAGTAGGGTTCAGTCTTGCATATTTTTTCAGTAGCATTTTTACCACAGCCGTGAAATTGGAGCACAAATGCTTCAAGACCTTAAGTGAATCTATTTCCCGCGTCTTTTTCTTTCTGTGTAGGTGTCTGGATAAAAGAACTGCCATTTATTCTTCCTTGCTTTTATTCCCAATGCCTAATTGGATACTTCAGATGTATTTTGGTCCTAATAGGTGTTCACTGAATGAAAGAGTAGAAGAGCAGATAAATGAGACTAACTCCACTTCCATATTCATCTGTTTAGAACACAGACCGTGCATTTATCAACTATGAGGATGTGAGAACTAGAATGTGGATACCAGCCTTTGAAAGATGGCTCCTTGTTAACGTTCCGAGCAGATAAAGAGGCCTGCTCAGTCCTTCCGCTGGAGCAGGCTGGCAGCTCCTGCTGCGGGTAGATTCTACGCTGTGTCTGTAATGTGGTGAGGCCCTCTTGAAGCTGGCCTCCCACTTCCCACTGCCCGGGAGGATCCACTCTGAAGGGACAGGGGCGTAGTTGTCCTCCAGCATGACCACACTTTGCAAAGTCTGCCCTTGTCACCAGGGAGACTTGGGAACTCACACCTTGGCAAGGCTCAGAGGAAGTGGATCTGTAGGACCTGTGTTAAACTGCACAAGGGAGGGGTGGCTTTCGGCCAGGCGGTTAAGCTGGTGCCCATTGAGTTCCTGGTTTGACAGCTAGCTTCTAGATCCGACAGAAGTTGATTCTCTACATTGCAGGCACTGGATGTCTGAGGTGGAAGCATTGGCAGAGCCCCTCCTCCTCCTCTTGGGGCTCTAATGTCCCTTCCCTATCTCTTGGAGCTCCTGGAGTTCCTTGGCTTGAGCTTGTGGCACTGTGACATTGGCCCATGTTACCATGTGGTATCTGTCTCATATGTTGTCCTTTTTCCATCTCTTAGGACATTTGCCATTGAGTTGAAGGTCTGGCTGGGCCACATCTGCATGACTTCGGATTAGCACTGAAGCCCTTTCTCGATATGAAGTAAGCCTCACAGGTTCTCGGAGGGAAAATGGACATGAACATGCCTTTCTGAGGCCAGTCAACAACGTTGTCCGCAGCCCAGGAAGACAGGCTTGGCCTGTGGGCGTGCCTTGAACTCACTAATTTTTCAGTTTATTTCTCCAATAAATTGTCCCATGTGTCCAGGTGGTAATCAGATGGCCGAGCTTCTCAATCTTAGCAAACACAGCCTCCCAGGTTCTGAACAGTGAAGCCTACAGCAGGTGCGGGCACAGCAGTTAGTCCATGACAAGCAGCTGGTGAGTGGGTGCTGGATTCATGGACGAGGTACATTCACCTTCCCCTCAAGTCTGACATATGAACTTGAACTTGTTAGAAAGTCTCGTGTCAAGGGGCCAGTCACAGCCAGTGATCTATTTCTGAAGTAGAGGTGGGTCAATTGTAAGGACACGGCCAAGGAAAGTCTAGTGTTGTATTTGTTATAGTTGAGGTGGCAGAGGAGATCTGTGTCAGGATTGGGAGGTACTTTCTAAAAGTGACAGGAGTTAGGAAATCAGGCTCATTTTCTGGTGATGTGGAAATTCCTGAGTCCGCAGACAAATGGCCGTCAGGGTCTGGGGGAACAGTCAGCAGGCAGCAGGGGCCCCGAGACAGTGGCAGAGCTGGCTGTGACGGCAGGCAGAGCCCATGGCCGTGTGGTGTCGTGTCTCCATCTGGCATCCCTCCTGGGCAGGGGTTGAGCAGCAGACCTGAAGCCCAGCCTGTGGCTGCAGGGTGATTGGTGAGGGCTGGCTTAGTGAGGTGTGTGGTGGTGATCTTGGATCTAGGCTCCACTGGAGTCACCATCGTCTTTGCCTCCTGGGACGACACCCTTTCTGCCTCTACCTGACTCGACCAACCCCACTACCTGAGACACACACCATAATTTCAAAAGATAAACCGCTATTCCTTTTGCCTTCATGATCTATGCAAAATATTTTTTTCCCAAAAACTCAATTTTAAATGTCTTTTTTATTCAGTGCTTTTAAGCGCTTGAGCACTTGGCGGTGTGTTCTTCCAGGGGCTCCAGCCCAGCAGAACTGAGGCTGCCAACTGGAAGCGCCTGCCAAGGACCGCCATGTTTCAGCAGTGAAAAAGGCCCTAATAAGCATGGACAGAAGATGTTTTTCATAATATTTTTATCTTCATCCTGAGTGACAGTGATAGCATGTCCAAAGAAAGAGCGAGAGCGGCGGATGTCAGGGGGAAGTCTTTTTTTTGTCAGGAGAAGTGTCTCCTGTGCTTGCATTAGAACTGTTATGATGTCAATGCAAATGTGAGCGCCATTACAATGTCAGTGTGAGATTTCTCCCTTGCTTTTGTCAGTTTCAATTAGATGCTTGATGTTACCATAATGCACTCTCTTCCCCTCCCCCACACTTAATGTACTTAAATTCTGAAAGTTTCCACTTTTGAGAACCATGCTCTATTTCCTAATGGCACTCCACAATGAACCTGTATTAAAAAGTAATACATTTTCCATATAGAAAGGAATACCAAGTAAGGCCCATAAAAGGACAGCACATTTAGATTTTTAAAGTATATAACATTAAATATATTAAAAGCACATTGTGTCATACTATATCTATTAAACACCATGAAAACGCCGGCTTTGCAATTTATTTTAAGTACATGAGAACTGCATTTAATAAAATGTTTAAAATATAATTTATTACTGTAACAATTTATTAATAATGATAACTAAATGCTGTTGAAGAGGTTATTCATGAACGAATGAATGGTTTGTCAAGAGAAAAGATTTTCCATTCTGCAGATAAGGGCGAGAGTCAGGAAGGCGAACGTTTCTCCCTTCTTGGTAATTTAACAGTTCTAGAAGAAGCCAGCACATACAGGAGCTTTCCCATGCTTGTTTTTCTCTGAACCACTGGCGTGGTAGACTCATTCTCTCAGGGCTGTGGGCCCCAGGAACCTGGAGAGAGGAGGGAGAAGTGTGGTCTGTTCACACGATGCAATGCTACTTGGCAGCATGGAGCGGTGCAGCCATGGCATGGGTCAATACTGATGACTGGAAAACGCACCCTGGGTACACAAGCACTCACCATGGCAAATCCACAGCGTAGCAAGCACGCCAGGGACTTCCCGGCGCTGAGAGGACCGTATGGGAGATGCACTGTCGGCAGCTTGTCTGTCCTGGTGAGGGCGGGTGCACAGGTTGGGGGTGCACGTCACAGCGCTCCCAACACCCCGAGCGCACAGTGCAGTGATGTTAATGTGTGTTGGTCAACTGATGGAAAGGCTCAGACCAGGTCAGTTGCAGGCACAGTGGGCTCAGAATTTTAAGTGTCCTTCACGCTCTGCCTCACGTGCAATTCTATGCAGAATGGCTCGAGGTGCCTGCCGCAGAGTGTTCCTTCCAACTCTTCCCTAGCTCATCCTCCTCCAGCCTCAGATCCATCGGTGAAAACGTGCTTTTCAGAAAGTCTCGGCAAATTCTCACAGGGTTGAGAGTTCATGTGGGAGCAGGTGAATGCAGGAAGGGATAGCACAGAGATCAGATACTGGAGGACACGAAAGGTGAGTGCACCACGACAGACAGACGGACAGGTGTCCACAGCGAACCCTGCAAAGAGGATTCCAACTCATTAGCCTTTGTATCTGGCCAGCATAGCACGATTTTAATTACTGTGCACTTACAGTATTTTCTCTTCATGTAGAATAAATTTCCTCTCATTACACGTGCTTTCCAAATTGGTCTTCCATTTTATTCTACATAGCAAAAGACAGGCATACCCACTATGAAGCATTTAATTAACAATCTTGTCTGAAAAATATTGCAACTTAGGGACAGAAGAAATTCCCACAAACTACGGACAATTATCATCTTTTTATAGAATAACTTTATGAGAACAATAAAGCAGGAGATCACACCTCAAAGATAAAATTAAAAAAAAAAAGCCAACAGGAGGAGGAGTATCATGAAACTAATGAGACGAAGTCGGGCGCAGCACCAGCCTCATGGCAGAGCTAACAAGCGGAAGGCAGCACTCGGCCTGGCTGTCCTGGGGCTTTAACGCTCACAGCCAACAGCAGTCGCTCGAAGGACTCATTTTGGTGCCTTTGTCGGAAGCAGTTCTTCAATGAGTTTTTAGCATTTTTGGATTTGTCTGCCTAGGAGCTCCACTTCTTCTGGGGTCAAAGGTGTTGACTACAAAAGCGATGGTTTCATCAAGGGTTTGACATCTGCACCTCTGCTGCCGTGAACGGCCGTCCTTCACTGCAGTGCTCACAATGGTTGCCACTGGTGCTCCCCTTCTTTTCGTCTTTTCACTTCTGTCCCTTGCTCTTTCACCTCTAGTTTCTCCAGATATTTGTTGGTTTACCAACTTCACGATGATTATGTTCAGTAGTCCTCCGTCCTTATTTCCGTGGCCTCTGACAACACGTTGTGGTAGATAGGAAACCCCAGGTGACTTTGTGCAGTGCCGGGAATAGTATGCGGTAAAGACAGGACTGGAGTCAGCATGCTGGAGCTCCGGTTCCTCCAGACGGTGCTGTGTCTGTCCATCCAGGTCCTTCCCATCCTAGGCTACGTAGGTCTAGTGTCATGGGCAAACCTTGAATGAACCGACTGAAGGTTTCTCACAGCATTTGCTTTTCTGTCATTTAGGAAATCCTGTATTAGAGCTCTCAGATTTAATGGCTTCACACAAGGGTATGTTCATTTCATCTTTCTATGGCTTCACTAGACAACTGGGCAGCTCACCACTGCTTTGGAATGGCGGCTTGAGTATTAGAAACGCATCCAATTCTATTGATTCAAAACAGACTAGGAAACAAATCTTTCACAATCTAGAAAACACTGTGGTCCTGAGTTTCAATCTAGTTGGTCTGTGTGAAGGTCCTGGGGCACGTTCTGTGCCGATTCATAAACCAAATCTACAGAGGGGCCAGACCGCTGGGCACTGGACGGTGCAGAGGCTGCTGACCCGGGTCCAGGAACAAGGTCACCCAATGGAAGGTCTGACCGCCACGACAGGTGCCCTTTGCCCTGCTGAGCACTCTCTGCTGTCCCCTGCTTTCCCATTTCTTACTGCTCAGGAATTCCTTTCATATTGCCTGGGCATTTTCTGAGGGTGTGCACCTGCAAGACTTTGGCCCTCCCAAAATCTAACATTTCTTCTAGATCTTATTTGAGGCCCCAATAGCTCATTGTTTCCTGATGCTGAGTTTCCAAGGTGTTTATTTCTTACTAGAAATTCACTTTAAGAACTCTGATTGATGGAAACACCCTGCAGCAACTCAAGGAAGGGCAGAGGGGTAGGGAGGGGGCAGAGAGGTAGGGAGGGGTAGGGAGGGGGCAGAGGGCTAGGACAGGCCTGGTGAGCCACACATGTGACCTGTTACAGTGCTACCCCAGGCTTCCCCCAAGTGCCTGCTAGGAATTGAACGCCTCAGGTGTTCAGTGGGTGTTTTGGTCCCTGAAACCACGCTCCGGGCCTCGTAGCGGGCCACACAAGCTGCCTGCCCCACTAGCAAGCTCAATGCCTAAATCACGAAGGGAAGCTTATTTCAGATTTCAAAACGCAGTCACAGATACTCTTAGCGGCTGGCTACTGCTGCCATAGCATATCTTAGGAACTCAGCTGCCGAAGACAACGCCTGCTTGTCATCTGTCTCCCAGTTCTGACGTCAGATGTGCAAGTGGGCTTGATGACTTCCTCTGGGAGGGGCCTCATCTTGTCCAGTCCAGCGCTGGGCTGGAGGCTCTGGTGTTAGCGGGAAGCTGGGGTGAGAAGTGGAGCTGGGACTCCACCTGGGCACTCCTGTATGGAATGCAAACAGCTGCCAGACTAAATGCCTGCCCTTGGACTCTCATTAAGTGGACTTGTTCTCTCCATGAAATAATAGCAATCAAAACAACTATGGACACATGTAGGCTTGGCATGTGCCTTTGCTCTTTAAGAATATTGCATTTCATGGTGCAGGATGTATTGCTTTGGGGTATACTTTTGGACAGGCACTCAAAATCAAAAGTTTACTGGCATCCCAATTAGATAAGTCAGAAACAAGCAAGACCACAAGCATACTCAAAGGCAGAATTAGAGACTCAAAGTATCCACTGACATTCATAGTAGACTTAAAGGTGAAACATTTGTCCGGAGCTCCCAGCAAGGTGAGCTTCAGGCACCATGGAGGAGGGAGGTGGCAGAGGTAGCAGATTCCCAAGCTAACCTGATCTTGAGGCTCCTCTGAATGACCCAGCAAGTGTGACTGTTGCCGCCACACAGGGGAAAGCGTTCTCAGCCACTCTAAACAACCTCATACAACAACACTGCGAGACTCAACGAGAACAATGTAAGGTCAATCTCATCCTATTGAAAGAAAAACATGTATTTTTGTGTCAGCTCCGTTTGTCACAATAATACTCGCAGCAGTATAAGGGTCCTGTGAATTTACATTACAACTCACTGTGTCTGGAGTTTATAAGTGAGCGATAAACTTGCTGTGCGCTAAGATGCTGCAGACAAATTTCGCCCATGTCTAAGTGTGCATGTACCTAGCTTTATGAGATGTAAAGAGGAAGCAGGACCCAGGATCTGAACCAGAGTCAAAAACCAGAATCAAAATCTCCCTTTTTCACTCAGGGACTATAGGCTCCTTCCTGGGAGGAGGGGGTGTCCTGGTCCAGGTGACCAGGCTGTGCTGGCAGCCATCTAGAGCTTGGTAGGCCCTGTCTGCAGGCTGTCCAAGACACCTGCTCTACAGTTTATGGCAGAGTGTCTGCCTAACTTCTCCTTCCCTTCCTCTGATTTCCTAGCCCTATAACCTCTCACTTTGTACCCTGTCCAATAAACTTCTTATTTTTCTGGTGCCAGCAAGTGTCAAGAAGACTTGAACATAGAGGCAGGCAGAATGGTTCCATAGGCATTCACATCTTAACCCCTGTTTCTACGAACATGCTGCTGTCACAACAAAAGGACCGTTAGAATGCCATTGGGACTTGGGGGTCAGCCTGGGATATCTAGGTGGTCCCAGTACAGTCACAGAGGCTGGGCTGGAAGCAGCAGCTAAGTGGAAGAACCCTAGCGAATAGCACAGGTGGGATTGGGTCCACTTCGCTGGTCCGAGAGGTGGACACCCATGTGTTGTCAGCAATAGGAGCATGGGGCACGCTGGGAAGGAGCTCCGAGGACCTCTGTGGGGCGGTCAGTAGGCTGGGGTGGACACAGCCTGAAGAGGTGACTGACCAGGAGCCGCCTGAAGGGACTGGGAGTGCATTCTGCAGGCCTGTACAAGTGTGAAGGTGAATGGGGCTTGTACAGCAGCTCTTAGCAAACTGTACACAGCAAATATACCAGCGTTTCCAGAAAGATGGGATGTCCCCAACATTTGTGGGATGTTGCATTTTGATATTGCATCCTGATCTCCGGATCACTCTCCCTCTTCTGGTTCCTCATTCTCCTTTGGCCTGGATGTAGAGTGCAACCCATCCTTACAAGCCTTCACTATAGCATTCCTCCACAAACAGATGACAGGTGGGAGTCAGGGGCTGAAGAGGTCTCCCACCCCCTGACAGGGACCCTCGGGCAGGGGTTTCCATGCCCATAGGTGACCTCCTCTGGCAGGGCCTTAGTGTGAGTCTGTGAGAACCAAGGGGGCAGAAGAGTGTCCGGTGTTTAGGCCAGGGCTTCTGCCTGGCTCCATCTCTCCGGGTGCTTGTGCCATGTGATGCCAGCTGCTGTGTCCAGTATGCTCACAAGCTCTGTAGGGAGAAGAGCACGCGATGAGGAGCTGGGCTCCCCACCCTCAGCCAGCTGCGGGCGCCACCAGGGCTCCCCAGCCCCAGGTGTGGTCAGATGACTCAGCCATCCCGGCTGAGAGCTTGAGGAACAGCCCCATGAGTGGGCTCATGCCACAGCCACAATAAAGATCTGCCAAGCGTCTGCATTTGGGAAAACTTGTTAGGAGCTCATAGGAGGGAAGCCTCCTCCTCCAATGCCGGCATCCCTACCTATTGGTGTTGGTTTGGATCCCAGTTGCTCCACTTTCAGCTCTCCACAAATGTGCCTGGGAAAGCAGCAGAAGGCAGTCCAAGCGCTTGTCCCCTATACCCACGTGAGAGACCTCATGAGGCTCCCATTCCCGGCTTCAGCCCGGCTCAGCCCTGGCCGTCGCAGCCATTTGCAGAGTAAGTCATGGGACTGATGATTTGTCTCTCAGTCTTTCATTCTCTCTCTCTGTGTGAATCTGTCCTTCAAATAAATAAATGAATAAAGCTTTAGAATAGAGAGAAGCATAGATGACCACTGCATCTTAACTTCTTGGGGATATCTTCACACTTTTTTAAAGATTTATTTATTTTCATTGGAGAGGCAGATATACAGAGAGAAAGAGAGACAGAAAGGAAGATCTTCTATGTGTGGATTCACTGCCCAAGTGGTCACGAAGGCCGGAGCTGAGCTGATCCAAAGCCAGGAACCAGGAGCCTCCTCCAGATCTCCCACGTGGGTGCAGGGTCCCAAGGCTTTGGGCCGTCCTCCTCTGCTTTCCCAGGCCACAGGCAGGGAGCTGGATGGGAAGGAGGGCCACCAGGATTAGAACTGGTGCCCATCTTGGACCCTGGTGCATGTAAGGCAAGGACTTTAGCTGCTAGGCTACTGCACCAAGCCCAATTTTCACACGTTAACACTGCATATTAGGTGCTAGGCTCCTGCAAGTGTGCTGGGCCTTCTTGCTGACCTGGGATGCTTCGAGGTGAACAGTCAGTCTGCAGCTGTCTTTCCTTCGGTATGTGCACCCAGTGCCCCACTCCAATGTCCCTTCCTTCCGCATGTGCACCCAGTGCTGTGGAGAGCTCTGTGGCCGATTGCCTGAGTCTGCCTGCTACCTGGTTCTGCGTGACTCAGAGCTTACCCCCATGACCTGAGGCACCATTCCAGCCTACACGTGGAGTGTGGCCTCCAACATGACTAGAAGGTCAAGGGTAATGCACGTGGAATATGACCTCTGACATGACTGGAAGGTCAAGGGAAATAGACGTGTATGTGGTATTGCCAATTACCCTTCCCTATGATCTGCTTTCTGAGGACAGATGTTTGGCCAGCTGTTAGACCACTGTCCCTCATGTCCGAACGCTGTGGTTTGACCCTCAGCTGGGGCTCGCACGCTTCCTGCTCAGCAGAACCCCGAGAGGCCGAGCGGTGACTCAGCTAGCTGTAGTCCGTCACCTGTAGAGTCACCTGGACTGAGTCCTCAGCTCGTGGTCATGGCTTGGTCCTCAGCTCGTGGCCATGGCTTGGTCTTCAGCTCGTGGCCATGGCTTAGTCCTCAGCTCATGACCGTGGAATGACCCTCAGCTCGTGGCTGTGGCTTGGTCCTGGGCTCGTGGCCGTGGAATGACCCTCAGCTCATGGCCGTGGCTTGGTCCTCAGTTCATGGCCATGGCTTGGTCCTCAGCTCATGGCCATGGCTTGGTCCTCAGCTCATGGCCGTGGCTTGGTCCTCAGCTCATGGCCATGGCTTGGTCCTCAGCTCGTGGCCGTGGCTTGCTCTAATCCCAACAGCTTCAGACATTTAGATAGTGAGTGAATGGTAATGTGCTCTCAGTTCTCCTGCCACCCAACCCACCTTTCATCTCTTTGCCTCTCAAAGAAATAAATGTGACACACCTAAATGCATTTGTTTCAAAAAATATTTTGCTTCAGGTACAAACACGAAGCAATTATATGTCACTTGGGATATCAATGGTTCAGACCTAGCTTGGCTTCTGACCTAGCTGATTGGAGCAGGAAGTGATGGCCCAAGCACCTAGGTCCCTGCCTCCCCTGTGGCAGACAGATCCAGTTCCCAGCTTCTAGCTTAGGCTTGGCTGAGCTCCACGTGTTACAGGCCTTTGGAGAATGGACCAGCAGATGAAAGAGCTCTCTCTCTTTCTCTCTCATTTTGTCTCTTTGCCTCTCAAATAAATAAATAAATAAATAAATAAATAAATAAATAAATAAATATTTAAAACACTGAAAATCTTTGTTTTAAGCGATGTTTTGGGGCCAGGTACATAGAATGCCTTGCTGTCACTTGGGACGTGCACCGTGTCAGAGCGCCTGGCTCTCTGTCCCAGCTTTGGGTGGCAGCAGGTGGTGGCAGCAGCGGTCAGGGCCCCGCTGTTCTGTGGGATCCAGTACTCAGCTCCCTTTCGCCTGACTGTTGCAAATGTTTAGAGAGAGAATTGGTGCAGGGGAGGTTTCTGTCTGTCTATTTCTCCCTGTTTTTGTGACTCTCGCATCTGCCTGTATAAATTTGTGGGAAAGCTTTTGTTTTGTTTTTTTTTTATCTGTATGCTCTACACTCTTATTTTTTACTATTACAAATTTATGCCATTTCCCAGTCTGTTCCTTAATGATCTGGTCTGATTTCCACTTCTTAGGATCTTCTAATTTGCATTTCAGATCCCTGGATAGTTCCTGCCTAATTAAGAATCATCTACTGCGCTCTGCAGCTTCTACTGTGAAGCATCCTAGGGTGAGGCAGGGTCGGCACGAGGCACCAGGACATGCCAATTACTGCGTGAAGGGAAGCTTTAGTGGGACCAACGCGGCGTCTGAGGGCTGCGCACCGCCCTGCCTCGCTCAGGCTCTAAAGCAGCCAACACTGCTCTCTGCTGGGCATCACCTTGGGGTGCTCCTGGGGCCCTCCTCTGGCCATGCGGGCCAGCTGCTCCGCCCGCTCCGAGTGGAAGGGCCTGGCCGCCGGCAGAACCACTTGTTGCCCTGGTCTCTCGGCGGTCCTGCAGGCTCCCACCCAGTTCCTGTGTCAGGAATAATGAGTCCCTCGGTGCCCGGGAACCAAGTGACAGCAGCTAATGAGGCAGAACAGGGTATGTGATGAAGTAATGACATTTTTTTGAAGTCAGCAATCTGCGGTCAGGATCAATAAGTGTTTTCCAGGGTTAATTCACTGGTCACCAGTGCTGACATGCTATTAGAGCTGGATTCGAGCTCCAGGGTTCAGAAACGGGGCTTAATCTAGCTAAGTGTGAGGAATGCCCGTGTTCATTTCAATAATCCCGAGCGCTGCGGCATTCATCCCGACCCTCCTCCAGAGACCCAGCACCCGGCAGTCACCTGCAGTCCGTGCTCTGCCCTCGCACAGCCTGGGTGCCAGCTGCCAGCTGCGACTGCAGAGGGGGTGCTGTCCCCCAACAGCACTCATAGGGTGGCTATCTGGGCTGGCTGGCTTTTATTTGGATTTGTTAGGGGAAGTGGTAGCTAGCATACTCCTGGCTAGGATGGGTTTCTTGTCACACTGCAGGGTGGTGGGTCTTGGGTTACACTGCAGGGTTGTACTGAGGCTAAACCAGGTAGAATGCAGTGAATGTTGGCTCTGTCCTGCCCCTCTCCACAGGCTCAGAATTGACATCTAATTAAGTCTTCTCGCCCACTTGTGCCTCAGTTTATGTATCTTTCCAACAGGAATAATGGCAGCCACTTCATAGCCATGAGCAGAGCTCAGGCGATCCTGAAATTTGCTGAATGTTTGCTGCTGGCCAGGCCTTGACATGTGTGGCCTGCACTGTTCACCATGTCACCTCCTCCTTTGTCATTGTCACTGACACCCCAGGGTTAGGGAAAATAGTTTATCTTCCATTTTCTGGATGATTCTACTTTTTTTTGGTGAAGATTAATTTATTTTTACTGAAGAGGCAGATTGACAGAGATAAGGAGAGACAGAGGGAAAGATCTCCCATCTACGAATTCACTCCCCAAGTGGCCACCATAGCTGGATCTTGGAACTTCTGCTGGGTCTCCCAGTGGGTGCAGGGTCCCGAGGCTCAGGCTGTCTCCTATGGCTTTCCCACGCCAAAAACAGGCAGTTGGATGGGAAGTGGAACAGCTTGGACATGGACTAGCATTCATATGGGTTCCTGGTGCATGCAAGGCGAGGACTTTAGCCACAAGGCTATCATGCCAGGCCCTTCTGGATGATTCTTATGTCACTTTTACAGTTCTGCATTTCATTGTAACCCCACCATAGACTTAGAGTTTATTTGTTGCATCTTGAGGAAAATAATTTGTGATTATAATTAAACTTTATGAATTATTTTTTACATGAAAGGTAAAGCTACAGAGAGCAGGAGAAGCAGAGAGAGATTGTCCAAATGGCCAGAGCTGAGCTGATCCAAAGCTGGAATCCAGGAGCTTTTACTGGGTCTCCCACTTGAGCTCAGAGCCCAAGGACAGTCATCTCCTGTTTCTTTCCAAGGTTACAGGGAGCCAGATCAGAAGTGAAGCAAGAGAGTCAAGATGGCAGACGAGGATAAGGACACATCTAAACAAACGGAAAATCATCAGCCAGGGTGAAGCAGAGAGGGCACATTCCAGGAAACAAGGATGCCAACCAACCGCAGAGGGGCATCTGGAGACTGACACGGAAAAGCAGAGAACACCACGGAGTGGTGCTGCAGTGACCGGATGCCCCAGTGGCAGTCGGGGACTGATGATCTGAGCTCCACAGCAGCCAGCTGGGAAGGGACATTTCCTGGGGGGTCAGGAGGTAAACCCAGGCAAAGAGCTGCCCAGGCTGCTGAAATTTTGATTCGAATAAAAGCAAGTTGTGCAGAAACAGGACAGATTTTACAATGCAGACCCACATCAGAGCCGCATCAGGTGTCATTTTGTGTAGGAGGCAAAGGTTTTGGTATGGGACTGTGCTTGCACTAACTTGGGAGCAAACTCATTTCTGGCTCAGTGCATTGCACCAATGTAGCATCTTATGGGTTCCACCCAAAATACGTCTGGGTAGCCGCCAGACCTAACAGCCAGCAGAACTCTATCAATGGCAAATCAGGTGCCATGTTGTGCAGTGTGGCAAAGGCTGAGATTGGATGGATAACTTTGAGCTGCACATGCACTGAGCTGTGCGCTTCCATCTCAGTGCATTGCAATGGTTCCACAGAGAACATTATGCTGAGTTTGGCATTGTATGGGTCAAAATAGGTCTGGGTGGCTCTCTGATTTAGTGGCTAGCAGATTCTGGCAAGATCAGCACCACCAGCAATACAGATATTTAGGACACCTGATGTCTCCCTGCTCGAGGACTGCTCGACCTGAAATGGGGGAAGGTTGCATAGATAATGATGCAGGAAGAGCATGGGATCACAGGAGGTGGAGGGGTGAGCTCCTGGATCAGAGAAGCTGTGCTGGAAGTCGAACACAGGAGCCCAGACCTGAAACTTGCTGAAGGGAGTGGCACAAATGACTACAAAGAACTGTGTACCAACCACAATAAGTAAACTCAGACTAGACCTGTGGGTGACACATCTTAGAATCATGCTCTAAGGAGAAGAATCTGCTAACCATAAGTACAATAACCAAGAGTGAAAGAAGAGACAGAGGCACAATAAATGTTACTGAAGACTGCCCTGCAAAGGAGTAAACGCCTATGCCAACCTCAGAATTCATTAGAACGAGGGATGCATTGAGCAAATGGGGAATACAGAATTCAAAACACTTGTTACAAAACTTCTTATCAAGAATGAGAAGCACATGCAGGAGTTCAAGCAATTTAAGGAATATGTCACACAGGAAATAGCAACACTAAGTCACAATCAAGCCGGCTTATAGGAAATGAAGGATGCACTGGAGCAAGTTAAAAACTTTGTGAAAAGTCTCCATAATAGAATGAATGAGGTAGAAGAAAGAATCTCAAGATTGAAAGATACTTGTTGTCACTATGGGGAAACAATCAGAAAACTGGAAACAGTTGGGTCAAGCTAAAAAAGTATTCAAGGATTAAGAGACATTGTTAAATGGCCAAATATAAGTACGGTGGGAGTTCCAGAAGGTGCTAAAAGAGAAGCCTGGTTTAAAAATGTATTTAGCAAAATAATAAAGGAGAGCTTCCTTTATCTTGAGAAAGAATTGGGAAACTAAATATAGGAGAGGCACAGAACTCCCAACAGGGTTGACCAAAAGCGATCTTCACCATGACACATGATCATCAAGCTGGCTTCAACTGAACATGCAGGAAAGGATTCCTAAATGTGCACATGAAAAAAGAATCAATTGACCTATAGAGGAATGACAATCGGACTTACAACTGACTCCTCACAGGAAACTCTACACTCTGGAAGAGAATGGAGTGACATATTCCAGATTCTAAAAGAAAACAAAAAAAGTCAGCCCAGAATAACATACCCACTAAAGCTTTCTTTTGTCTTTGAAAGTGAAACAAAATTCTTCCACAGTAAAAAAAGCTCAAAGCATACACCTCTTTCATACCCAGTCTACAATTGATACTTAAAGATGTTTTCTTGACAGAGAAAAGGAATAGCACCCACCAAAACCAAAGGCAAATGTGGAAAATATCTCAGTGAAATAACAACAAAAGACTAAATCAATGAACAACCCATTGCTAAAATGACAGGACTCAATTACCACCCATTCATATTAACCCTGAATGTAAATAGTTTAAACTCGTCAATCCAATGTCATAGATTAGTACACTGCATTTAAAAACCCAAATCCATTTATCTGTTGCTTACAGGAGACATACGTCACTAACAAAGATCAGTGGAAGTATATCTCATGGATTTTGATGTTTTTGTTTTTAGTTTCATTTTTCAGGACTTTTTCTCATTAAGTTCTTCAGTGACTCATAGATCATACATTAGCATAATTTCTTCAAGAAGGTTCTTGATTTTCTTTTGCATTTCTTCAGCAACACATTAGTCATTCAGAAGCATGTTATTTAACTCCATGACATTGTAAATTTCTATTTTTCTTCCTGTTGATTTTGTTTTGTGGCTTTTTCATTTAAAGAGATTTATAATAACTGTGTAATGGAGACTGTCATATTCAAATGTGAGGATACAATGCAGTATGCATCTCCACTTCCAACTCAAAGATGGACTCCCAATGAAACTGTTAACTATATCTTGATAATAGGATGCTGGACTCTCTGCCATTGTCCATGCCCCTAACGATAGACTTGAAACTGTTTATGAAGAATTATACTATCGTAATAATATAAGGGAAATCAATGAAAGGTGAGGGTATTTGTGGAGAGGGTAAGGAAAATCCCAGAGCATATGGAACCGTATAATAAGATCTTAATAATAAGAAAATGAACAAAAGGAAGTGGAGCAGCCGGGACAACAATCCAGTGCCCAAATGGGATGCTGGTACTGCAGGCAGAGGTTCAGCTTACTACACCACGCCTCTGACTTCTGTAAATTAATCTTAAGTAGCCCAAGCAACATGACCACACAATGTCACAAGAATACACATAGCTTAAAGTTGTCCTAATTTGGGTCTGCAGCTTGCCTTGTGTTCTGGGACCCTGTGAATCACCTGAAAGCGAGCCAGGTTTCTTTTACAAAAACAAAGACCATGCTGCCGCCTGGCACCAGGACCACAGCAAAGGGGCTGCAATTGTCAGCAGGATCGCGAGGCTCTGAACAGTGAGGTCTGTGGGTAATAATGGTCAATATGCTTGAGTTTAAAAGTAGTTATTTATTAATTGTATCTGGTGAAAAATTCAGCAATGGCCTGAACCTCAGGGCCCAAGGCAAAAGAGGGAAGCAAAACTTAATCTCAACTAAAGAGACCATAACTTCTGACAATTTTAAGATGGTGCCTATAGATCAACATCAAAGAGAACTTAAAGTAAGATCTGTCAACAGTCAGAACACACTGGCCCTAAGAGTGCTTTCTTAAAGTGAAGTCAAGATGGTGACCCTAATGTCCTAACCAACAACAGAAAAGAGAAAGACCTGAAGGTACACTGTCGTAAGAATGTGAAGCAGCTCAGTGTCAGAATCATGGTTTTAGAGACAGACATTGAAGTGTGGAGGGTTAGGCAGCAGCGTGGGGAGCTCCTACCCTATACTGCGGTACCCGGGCTGGAGGAGTACAGCCCCTGCTTCCTAACCCGTTTCCTGTGAAGGCATGCCCGGGCAGAGAGCAGGAGATAGCTCAGGCGCTCGAGACCCACCATGCCTTCAGATGGACCCTGGCTCAATCCTGCATGGAAGAGCTCTCCATTCCTGTCCTTGTCTGACTCCGTCTTTTCTCTCCCTCCTTCACTCCTTTTTAAATAAACAAGAACAGGAAAAGAATCATGGCTTCATTGACCTGTATTATGCCAACATCTGAAAGAGTGCCCCACAGGGACTGTGCTTGGCACTTTGGATGCCAAGCTAGGTTTCCTATTGGGAAGCTCTCCCCACACGGTTCAGTCCTTTGCATCTGATCTGGCTGGTGTTCACTAAGGCCTATGAGCAATTCAAAGACAAAACAAACAGCGAAACACGGCCAGTTATCCTTGGCCGAGAGGGACGGATGGCACAAATTCAACCCAAGTTCCAACTGATGAGTTTAACTCGATGATGTAATAGAAATAGATGATAAACTGTAACTAAAGGCATTAGTGATGCTACAGTTGTTAGAAAAACATCAACATCTGTAGCAACATGCATAGAGCATTTAAAAAATAAACATAGCTTAGCTCCTTTGTTCACTGTAAAATAAGGAGGTTTAATAGGAAAAGGACAAGCATATCGTCCACTACTGTAAATCCAGGGAAATGGCGAGACAGTCAACAAGAGAGTCCAACACACACTCGAGGAGGCAGGAGAGGCTGGCCTTGCCTGGTCCAGAGGGTGGGCCAGGAGGCAGCCTGCGGTCTCCTCTTGACCTTTCCTGCTTCTGAAGAACTCAGAGTCAATGTGGCAACAGCCAGGCAAGGAGACAACGCCATTGGGTGCTGCCTGGCTAGGAGGCAGGGACGGCTGTTGGAACTGCACCCATCTGCCTGGGAACCATGGGCGGGACACTGAACTGCCTTTGATAGGAAAAATGCATCCCTGCAATTTGCTAAAACTCTGCTTCCTTAAAACGAGAGGGGTCCAACTTTTCTGGAGGGTCATTTTCGCAGCAATGGAAACCAAGAACAAAAATCCCTGCCTTGCCCTGGGCAGGCCATCTGGGAAGCCTGCTAGGCCAATCCCAGGGCAATGAAGGAGTCAGTCCAGCCTGCTTCCCACTGCACCCGGCTGAGTCATAATGGGCGTGTTTCACCTGCAGAGGTCCCAGGAGGGCTTTCCCACTTGCGCTCACACTGGCACTCCTTCAGGGAAAGGAGACAGGAGCCACTCAGAGGAGGGAGGCGTTGCTTTCCATATGCAACACGCTGTCATAGCTTTTGAAGGCGTTCTATAAACAAGAATGAAGTATTTAGGAAAACAGCTTTACTGGAGCATTCCCAAGGATTTGGGAGTTTATCTAAGCTAGTAAACAAACATTAAAGGCCTGGTTCTGGGAGCTGATAAGAGGACCACGCACAGACCCTGCTGCACAGACCCCCATGCACATTCCCTGGCCTCCCGCCTCTTCCGCCTGGGAACAAGCTGGCTGGGCAGGTCTTCCAGATCCCTCTAAACATTCCTGAATTACTGCACTCCCCAAATTACAGTCCTCGGGGGGCTCGTTTCATTTTCTGAAAATTGGTACCAGGCCACCTCCGCTGCCGAGGCAGAGGGGTATCCAGGCAACTATTGTGCTGTGTGATTAACTCAGAGCCACAGCTGGGCCTCCGCTCACAGGCTTCGAGTTACCTCAATTCCTCCAGAAAATATTCTCCTCCATGTCCTTGTTGCCATCTAGACTGCGTGCAGAGCCACAGGCTGGGCTGGAGCCTCCATGATTCCATACCTGCTGAACTTGGGATACGGCACAGAATCTGTGTGCAAAGCAGTCAGCTTGAAGATGTCTGTTGGCATTCTTTGTGCTCCAGCCCTTGTTCTGTGGGCTGTGAAATGGAGACAAAAGGCAGCTTTCCTTACAGAGGTTACACTGAGAAGGACCAGACCATCAAAACAATGGCATTGAGCGAACACAGCATCCTCTGGGGTTATAGAGTGCCCCCAGAAAGAGACATGCCATGCCTATCATAACCCCCTTGCAGACAAGAGTAAGCTAGAATGAGACTGTTTATGTAGATTTCATCCAAGCCGCCTGTGAAGGGAAACCTGGGCACAGAGAGGTATCCAGCGGGGGACTGCGGGAAGGACATCACGGGCAAGCCAAGCAAGCCTGTGGCTGCGAGCTGTCCACGGAGTGGAGGCCCTGGCCAGAGGGGCCTGCCTGGCCTCAGAAGCAAGCAGTCTGCTTGGTCTACTCCCAGGCCCCAGAATAAGGAATGTGTTTGTGGTTTCAGCCACAGGGTGCATGGCACTTTGCTAGGAAAATAACAGGGCATTTTGCATGGCCTGGTTGAATGGTTTCCCCCCCAGACTCACAGGTTGTAGGGTAAGCCTTAGTGTCCAGTGAGCCCTGCTGTTAGTGACCACTGCAAAGAAAACTCCTTAAGTCAGGACCAGATGGTAATGGGACAGGGGTTCCCCGGTGTAACATGACAGGGGATCTTCAAGTTCAGACATCCATAGTGGGCGATGAAGATGAGGTTGCAGACAAGGTGACACAGGAAAAAGCTAAAGACTACCCAAATTTGGAAGGACCCCAGAGAGGCCAGGATGATCTCCCCATCACAGCCTGGGGAAGGACCCAGACGTGTCGAGGCACCTTGGTCCCAGCTGTGAGAGCGCAGTTCCTTGATGTGGAATTCCCTGGTTGGTGACAATCAGTTATGGCCAAATGTAACAGTCATTGGAAGGTAAGCAATGGAATGGGGACGAAACGCAATGGAAGTGCTGAAAGCAGGGATGGCGGGAAGCATCGTGTGTTGACATCCAGGGAAGAGGGACAGTGAGCAAAGACTTCAAGGAGGAAGTGGATGCTTGGGGTCAGCTGTTGCTGCAGAAGGGGCTTGAAGGAGGAGGTGGATGCTTGGGGTCGGCTGTTGCTGCAGGAGGGGCTTACTATACAGAGACCCCGAGGCAGAGGCATGCCTGTGTTGGGACAGTTCACCACAGCAGCCCATCAGAGGAAGAGCAGAAGGAGCCTCCTCCAGGGTAGGAGCCGAGAGCCAGGCCATGCACTGGGGTCTCCCCTGAATGAAGGGACAGAAATGTGGGGTTCAGCCAGAGCTGGGAGCCCGACACTCCATCCAGTGGCAGGGCTGGAGGACCATGACTCAACTGGGTCCTCAGATATGCGATGTGTACATTGAAAGCAGTGGCTTCACCAGGCTTCACACACCAGCTTGGTCTGCAGGAGCGAAGTGACCCTGCTTCCGGACACTAACATGAATACTGTGCCCTGCCCTCCCTGGAGAGAGGCTGTGCCTCTCTGGCCGCAGTGCTCTCAGGGACAGTCACTCAGATGCACAGTCGTGCGTGGCAGTCCCTGGGGGTTGCTGAAACCCTGCAGAACCCATCAGAGGGCACTTAGCATATTTCGTATTTGTGGAGAGTCTATCAACAAGCAGCCCACACAGGTCGCATCTCATTAATCCCCACAGCAGGGGTGTAGGCAGTGGGAGAAAATTGTCAATTGTACCTAATGTTGAGACAGAGCAGCAGCCGAGGTTAAATGACTTGCCTGGGGCTAACTGATGAGTCAGTACCAGGGTTAAGATTAGAGCCCTGGATTTTTGACTTCTGGTCTACCATCTTACACCTCCTCCTCCCAGAAATAGCATCATAAAAACTGCACTAAATATGAGAGTTTAATGTCCCGTGTGACATTCAGCATGTCACTTAACCTCTCCCTGCCCCAATGTCTGAATCCATAAAATGGGGATAATAACACTTGTCATCCGGGTGGTCATAGAAATATTATGAATATTAATCTTCCTGGTGATCACAGCCGTTGGAAGTAGCTGCCGCATGAACTCGGGATTCCGGTTAAATCCAAGACGACCACCGGCATAGTGTTCAATGCAGCAGAGAGCAGCATTTGTTTACCTGAGTGCAGGCAGATCACGTGGGAAGGACAGTAAGGTTTGGAAACCGCATCCTCTTTAGATGTACGAAATTTGTAGTGATTTTGTGAAACAGGTTGAGAGCTTCGTGTGCATTAGTTTTCCAGAACCGATGTCTGGAATCCTTGGTTTCTTTGTAATTAGTCGAGCCGGATTTATTTTTTGGTCAAAACATGACAGATCTCCTTTTTGGGGGGGGCTGTCCTTGTAAAGAAGGAATGAAGAAGGACACGGCAAGGCTTTGCGACTTGATTCCTCCGCGTTTTCCTTCAAAGACCAGCGGCTGTGGAGCAGCTGAAGCAGTGACGTCCGCGTTTATCTCCCCCGCCCGGCCCTGGTCCAGTTTTCCACATTACTGTGCGTGGAGTGCTCACGAGTTAATGGAACCCCGTGGTGGAGTGTTTGCTTCTGCTGTTTGGAGTCAAGCGTCTGATCTTTATCTGCAGTGACAGGTTTAATGCCTTCCTTCTCTGACAAAGTGTCAGTTGAAGAGCAAACACTGGTATCGGTGCGGTTGTGTAAGGACTGATCCGCACGGGCCGCTATTGGCAGCTGATCCCTGATGCAGAGCAGACCTTCAGGGAGCCCCACTGGCCAGCAGGCAAAACGCAGACCCTCCAATCCTCCGCAGCTGTGTGAGCCCAGGAGCGGAGAGCGAGGACGCCAGCTAGAGTCGGGGTGACAGAGGAGGCATGGGGGTGTTGTGCGGTTGCCCCGGAACATGACAACCCGTGTGAGAACTCACTGGAGAAGAGCTGGGTGAAGTGGCTTTTCTCACAGCCCCAAGAGGGGCCCTCGCACTTGGACAAGCTCAATTCCACACACCCGTCCAGAACCACAGGCCTCTGAAGATGAAGCTGCCCACATCGGCCCGGAGACCCGGCGCCATGATCGAGCTGCTCGCCTGAGGGGCCTTGCAGGCTGCACCTCAGGCTGCTGTGCACCCTGGGTACCCGGAGATGGAGCCAGCTCCCTGGGGGATCCTGCAGGACCCAGGACACGCTCAGGGCCTGGGCTCTTGGTGCTGAAATACCTCACTGCATTGGGATTACTTCTGGGATTGCTTCATGTTACAGCGTGTGAGACGTTATGTCGCTTATAGCGCCTTACAGGTCACATGATAAAGATAAGCTGGGCAACAATGCAGTGGCAAGACCTCCCTATGTACACAGAATACAGAAAGTGAGTTGTGTACAGAAAGTTCAGCACGGAAGACTTAAGCTCTGCTCTGTCCCTGCCTGGAGTAGGCTCAGGTGCAGCTGTCGGGGCTGGATGCGTCGCTTGCACTTTCCGGCCTTCAGGAGCCTGTCTAGCATGTATTCCATCCTTCGTGTGTGCGCTCTTGTGGGGAGCGATCTTCCCTTTCTCGTTGCCCCCTCTGCAAATTCACACCTTGATTCGTATGTAGTGAGTCGCCAGGTATTTATTAAATATTTACACTTTTTATTGTGAGTATATTATGTATCTGCAGAATGTGTAAGGCAAAAAGCTGGTTCTGTTAGACAAGCCGACAGAATTGGGCCAGGGCCAAGGCTAGGGCCAGGGACTGGGGCAAGGGGCTGGGGCAAGGGGCTGGGGCTGGGGCTGGGCTCAGGGCTGAGGTCGGGGCCAGGGCCAAGGCTGGCGCCAGGGCCAGGGGCTGGGACAAGGGGCTGGGGCTGGGGCAAAGGGCTGGGGCTGGGGCTGGGGTCAGGGCTGAGGTCGCGGCCGGGGCCAAGGCTGGGGCCAGGGACTGGGACTGGGGCTCGGACCAGAGCCAGGTGCAGGCCAGGGCCATGGCTAAGGTGGGGACCCAGAAGTCCTCACTGGGGCTGGGAATTGCTAGATGGGAGCCTGCTGGCCAGAGGTATTAGCCTGCTCCCACAGTGATCGCATTCACTGCCAGCACACAGGAGTCCTTTCCTCCTGACACCTGTGTCTTTGGTGGAGAAAACCTTTCTAGAGAGTTTTGGTCCAAGTAATACATAATCCTAATTTTAAAAAAAAAATTATTTATTTATTTTGACTGTGTTAGAGAGAGAGGCTCCTCCATCCTCCGTTTTAGTTCCCAGATGTCCATAATCGCTAGGACTGGGCCAGGCCTATGTCGGGGGTCAGGAGCTTTATTCTTGCACTCCAAGCACTTTCCCCATCTTCTGCTGCCTTCTCAGGTGTGTAAGCAGGGAGCTGGATCAGAGGTAGAGCAGCCAGGACACCAAACAGCGTGTGTGCGTGAGGCTGGCGTCACAGGCCACTGTGGCCATCACACTGTGACACTGACCCCATTTTAACTTGTCAGTAATGGCCAGCTGACTTGTATCCTAATCCAGTCACACCTCACATCAGGCTGATTGTGATGGAATCTGACTTCGTCCCACATAGCTTGGCTTGTCTTCCTGAACCTCAGCCTCTTACACCCAAGGCCCTCTCGGCTCTTCTTCCAGTGGACCATGAGCCCAAGGTCCCCTCAGCAGATTGGGCATCTGCAACACTGCCCAGAACCAAATCTGTTTCTCCAATGCCTTTTGGTGGCTGGGCACCAGACCTGCGCCCAGCCTAAAGTCCACAGGTGCCCTAGAGGCGCTGGCAGCACAGGATGGCAAACCTCTCGGCTCAGTTCTGGACAGGCTGAGACCTTCTCAGGACCTGTGGGCTTCCACTGCTTTGCATCTCCTAGTGCAGGAGGAGTCAGGAGATTTCTTGGAGCCCCCACCTCCCCCGCCATTTCTTCTGGATGAGGCACGGGTATGCTGGCTTTTCCCATGGCTGCTGTCTGCTCTGCTTCCCAGGGGTCAGCCTCCACGTACCTCCCCAACGTGCTCTTCTGAAGCTAGCTCATCGGTTGCTCCATAAAACTCAACTGGCTGTGGACAGGCTCTGCAATCCAGGGGCTGCTTCCTGTGTTCTCAACCTCTCTTCTCTCCAAGGGACTTTAGACCGTTTGGGTTGGAGATGTAGGCCTATGGACCCGCTTGTGGTCACTCATTGTTGCTGACAGGTGCCCTCTGGACTCGCAGCGGTGCCCCTCACCCACTGATGGGTCTGGAATGCCTCCTGCATGACAACTATCATCATTGCTGGCAACTGAGACAGCGTCTCTAGACTCCTCACGGGGACCCCTTAGGTATTCCGATGCTCTAAGCCCCTTTCTGCTCTGTTTACTTGGCCCTCCACCCCTGCTCTGCCTTGAGCTCTGCGCTGACACCTCCCCCTTCTAAAGCTTTGCCTTGCTGAGTCCTTGCCCTCATTGCCGTTCTCCTCTCTTCCCTGAACGTCCGTGAGCGCCTCACCCCGGTCCGCTGGTCAGCCTACTGCACCCCTCTTTATGCATCCACTCTCTATCTTTATCTGTCTTGTATTCTTTTTACCTGAAATCAATATTAATCCTCTTGCCCTGTTCTCCCTGTGAAGCCCAGCTAGAAACTTTACACCTGAACACTGAATCCCTGCTCTTGGAGGACAGCAGCGAGGGGTCCTCAGCCCCTCGAGAGACCTTGTGATGCTCTCTCGGGGAGCCTTTTCGTAACTGGATGTTTCCCCTTGTTCTTATATCCACAGTTCAGGCAAGTCCTGACTTCACAGGGTGGAGAAATGGTAGAGTTCCTTACAGGAGAAGTGCTTTAACTGGGAATTGTAAGAACTGAGTCAGGAGTAGCTGTCTGTCCAGTCTCCTTCCAACATCGGCTAATTTTGTGAGATTTCATACATCGCCAAGCTCTTGCGTGCCAGATTTGCTACCTACAAGGTGGGAGGGAAGGAGTATATAAACAAGTACCCTATACTAACTAGAGCAGAGAGCAGCATTCGATTATTTTATAAGCGAGTAATTGTAGCATATGCATTTGATTAACTGTCATGGTCCTCACTGGTATGACAGACACAGCTCAGCAGCAGCAAGGTACCACTCACCCACAATCATTACCAACATCACAGAACCGTGTTGATTACAAGATGCACAATCTTTTGGCAAAATATCTGCTCTGCTTTCTGTTCTGGACCTGCATGGATGCCCTTCCCAGAGCCTCCCCTGCCAGACTCGCAGGCTAGCCACCCAAAAACGAGGGTGGGAAGCGGCTCCCCAGGCTGCTGCCTTGTGGAAGTCTTGATTGGCTTCCACTGTCATGATTTTTAACTTTCTGCTCTTTGCGTTCCCCACTGTTCCCCAAAGAGAAACTTCTTCAGGTATGTACCTTTTAATTTAATAGTAATCGCCTGATTCACTGGTGCTTGGTCCAACGTTACGCAGCTGTCACTGCCAGCTGCACCAGGAAGTTTGTCATTTTCCCAGACTCGGGCCGCCCCCAGTGGGGTCTACCCTTGTGCTGTCTGGACTTTGAGGACTCCAGGGAAGCGGACTAGAGTTCTCTTTCTGGGTTGGCTTATTTTGCCCGGCTTGGTACCCTCACAACTGATCATATTGGGAAGAGCTTCTGTTTTTATTTCACTCTGTTTTTTTCCTAGGTAGGAAAATTATAAGATTGAAAGAAGAAGGGGGGAAAAAGTCTAGCATTCAAACCTTCTTTTGCACACATTTCTCTTTGCGGAACTTCTCCAAAGCCGGCAGCCAGTGAGCACACCGGCCAGGAAGATGGTTGGCCTGGAATTGCGGCTCCTGGCCTTCGGGTAGGCCGTGAGCAGAGCAGTCCTGGGCATTTATCCTTGGATTCTGTAAATGAACCCTAAGCTGTCCTCAGCCCTCCACTCCGTGCTATTCCCAGTGTTCACTACAGCCTATGTTTTATCTGAGATTCCAATGTAAGAAGGTCTTCGTACAGCCAAGCAGGCTGTGGCCCCCGGGTGAAGCGGTGTGAAGGGGGAGCCACGATGCACAGAGCTGCCTCTGCCTCCGCCTAGTCTTGGCCTGGTTGTGTGGACGCCCGTTGCTACTCGCCTCCTTAGAAGGAACGTGTGCCATGTAGGCAGAAGCGCACACACACACACACACACACACACGGCTGCAAGCTGGAGCACTGAGCGGACTTCCTCCTCTGAGCAGGTGTCACTGAGCCTTCCTGCCAGCACTCCCCGTACCTCCGGTCCTCCTGCTGTTCCCCTCCACGTGTCAGGAGCTGGGAGATTTACCAACACCTGATGGAGCCCTCACCCTCCTTGTTACATCAGCAAACAGGTGCACAGGCCAAGCTGAGACCCTGTTGGCAAACTCAACCAGCAGGTGGCGTTGGGTGTGGTGTTGGGTGTGAACAGGGTCCAGGGTTCCAGAAGAGAGAGGTGGTACTTGCTGGGGTGGAGTGGTCCTGCAGCCTTCTGAGTCCCATGAGCCCCCAGGCTCAGTCTCTGTCACTGGGAGCAGTGCCACGGGGAACAGTGCGGGACAGGAGCAGGCAGAGCAGGAGGGGAAGTGGACATGGCTCAGGCTGGCTGACGGGCAGTGCGATGGCTCTGTCTACCCAGAAACACGGCCCTGTCAGGCAGCGACAGGAGTGCCGGCCACAGGGAGTCCAAACAATGTCTCTCCTCAGCTGTTAGATTTTCAAACGAGATCTATAGAGTGATGCTGACAGTAGATTTTCTGCCAGCAATAAAGGTGGCCTGATTCACAGAATAATTACTGTATGCAAATGAATGTGGTTTTCTTCTGCCCTTTTATGGATGACTCTGCTCTGCCATTCATCAGGGCCACAGATTTCACTTGGGAGGAGATGGATTTAAAGAGACAGGCGCCCCTGGAGCTTTGAGGTGAACTTACTAAATCCACGCTAAGTGTCTTCATAAATAGACATGCATATGCTGGAGAGGCCGCCAGAGTCTGACCTTTTCATCTGTGTTGTTGCTGGGGAAACTGTTGGTGGACGCGCCCTCCCAGGGCTCTCGGGAAGGCACTGCCTTCTCCTTCACCTTGCAAGGCGGCCCCTCTGAGGACCAGAAAGCCTTCCTGGCTGTGGCTCTGCTTCTGGTGCTGGAAACGGCAGCAGGACGGGTGACTCAGCACCAAAAGTGGCGTTGGAATGAAGGACACACAGCGCGTGCCAGTGGGGCCTGGTGCTGTGACCCAGGGAGGGGGCACAGTCCCAGGAGACGTGAGGAAGGCAGGGAGTGATGGGTTGCTTGCTGCGCTGCCACCTCTGTCAGGGTCTGTCTTGTTAGTCGCACTGTGACAATACTGTGATGCCAGCGCGTCCCGAGCAAGCTTTCTTCCACTGTCAGTCACAGAAGAAAGGGGAGACACACAGCATGTACAGTACCAAGTAGCATGCCCCGCCCATGCCCGTTGACAGGCCTGCCCATATTCAATGCCAGCTGACGCCGACATTCTCTGAGGGCAAGATGCACGTGAGTCCAGACTGCGGCACCTGCCTGGGGTATCAGGTGCGGGAGAGCTGCAGTTAGCGGACCAAGTCTCATCGTACCAACAGTTTAAAAACACAATTTCAGATCAAGACTTGGTCGGGACACATTCTCATAGGAAAACCAAATTTTCTGTTCTATATAAACTATAAGAATAAATGAAACCATTGGCTTTTTAAACTTATTTTCATAATATATAGTATAACTTAACATGGAAGGTATAATGTTCAAAATGCTTTGTTCTTTTTGCAATAATTTATACTTCATTTAGTTTTAACTTAGTGATGGCATTTATTGAGATTTGTTTTAATGAGTGTATAAAATTACCCAACATTCCATATAAGCAATGGTTCCAGGAAAAACTGATTGAGCAATTGTGAGTTAATGATTTATATTTTATTTACACATAGGTTTGCACTAAAAAAGTGTACTTAACTTTTATTTAATGATAGTCAATAATATTGTTTGAATAGCTAAGAGTTAAGTGCAAATTGGAAATGTGTGCTTAGATTTAAAATCTTTATAGAATAATGCTAAAGAAGAAGGCTTCAATAAGAACCAGTTCAGAGACATTGGTGAGTGTATTCCCTAACATTCATCAGTTTTGCAGAAATGTCTATTGTCCTACGCTTTAGGCACAGGTGCTGTAACCTTGCTTAGATACAAGATCTTTATCTTTTATTTATTTATTTTTTAAATATTTATTTTTATTACAAAGTCAGATATACAGAGAGGAGGAGAGACAGAGAGGAAGATCTTCCAGCCAATGGTTTACTCCTCAAGCGACCGTATTGGCCAGAGCTGAGCTAATCTGAAGCCAGCAGCTTCTTATGGGTCTCCCATGAGGGTGCAGGTCCCAAGGCTTTGGGCCGTCCTCCACTGCTTTCCCAGGCCACAAGCAGGGAGCTGGTTGGGAAGTGGAGTAGCTGGGATTAGAACCGGCGCCCATATGGGATCCCGGGCATTCAAAGTGAGGACTTTAGCCACTATGTTATCACGCTGGGCCTGATGCAAGGTCTCTATGAAGGCAATCGAGTGTGAAGGTCACAGAATCGACCCTAATTCAATATGGCTGATGGCCCTACAGGGTAGACACGCACACGCACAGGGGGCAGCTTGTGCAGAGGAAGGCAGAGAGCGGGCAGTGCTGACACCCGCCCTCCCCCCGGCACTGCTGAAGAGTGCAGCCACCACTGAAGCTGCCCCAGAGACCTAGAGAAGCTTCTGCCTGGGCCCACAAAGAGCCCATGCTGCCACATACTCATCTTGGACCTCTGGCTTCCAGTGAGAACTGCGAGAGCCCCCAGCTTGTGCTCCTCAGCAGCAGAGGCAAATTCACACACCCTCATGCTCCCACTCGCATAACTGGGCTAAAAACAAAATCCCAGAGTAGACAAGGCCATGAGAACCTCCTGTTGGCTTACAGTAGGGGGACAGCAGAGGAATGGGGCGGGGTCTCTGCTCTGTTCTGGAAGAGCAGCTGCCCCTTGCCCAAGGCCAGCCCTGGGCTTTTGGTGGGTGCTGGCCATGGTGACCCTTTGCACCTCCAGATGGTTGGTTTGGACAGGGCAGAGAGTACAGTCAGTCACAGAAAGACACCAACACAGGGGTGGGAACCAGAGAGCTCACAGTGTTGGTGTCTTGTAGCCAGCCATGTTCAAGGCTCAGCACTGAGCACACAGCATGCCACGACACCTGCAGTCCACGGAAGCCACGTCTTCCCAGGCAGGCTTGGCGCTGATGGTTCCCTGCAATATTAACTTGTTTTCCATATTCCTGTGTTATAAGATTGACTTGATATCACAGGTTTAATAAGTGCTTTATAACTATTTGGTTTCTGGATTTTACATTATGCTCAATGAATATTTTTAGATCAAAATATAGTGTTATGATTCCAGGCCAAAGTATTAGCTATTCTGACAATACAGTTTAATTTTTTTTTTTTACATTTTAAAAAAATATTACCTGTGTCTTTTTGCAGGTTGCACTTGCATTTAACTGAAATGAATATTGAGTTGTGGTTTGAAATCCTCCTACTTTAGGCAGAGAGTCACTGAACTAAGAGATGGTCTGGGTACGCATTGCTTCCTGCTGTGGCCTTCCAAATCCACCCAGGCTCTCCCGACTCCGGCCACACCTTCTGCTTCAGTCACTGACACGCCCACCCACAGCGCAATGGTGCAGGCCTCGCGCGTCCACGGGGTTACTGCGTCCTTGCTCAGAGGGGCCTCTGAGTGCATACGTGTAAAGAACACAGCCCTCTCCCACCACCGCCCAGAGCTCTCCACCTGCAGGCAGTTCAGAAAGCTGCGTCGTGCCCACTTCCCTGTGGACCCACTTTGCCAAACCCCACTGGGCCAGCCCACGTTCTGTCGAGCCTGCCATGAAAGTCCAGGTGAGGAGACTTTCGTCTCCCTGTGGGTAACGCCTTTTCGGTGTTCGAGCCGCACACGTCTCTTCCCTCCTGGAATCCCTCAACACGTCTTAGAATTTTCATCTTAACGCCAGTGTAAAGTCAAGGGCTCGGGATTTCTCTCTTTTGTTCCACACTGTGTGTGTCAGCACGGGCCAGTAAGTACTTGCTGACAAATCAGTCAGTGGCTGCATGACACTGGCTGGACTCTTCTGTTTGGTAAGCCTGGGGGTTGACTTTACACATCTCTCTTAAATCTGGGTGGCGTGCTGGGGGTTCTCCCAGCTCCCACCCGGTGCGAGTGCCTGGGAGACCTGGCTGCGGGCTATCGCTCCCCTAAGCGGCAGGTATTGGAGCAACAGCCCCATCATGGTGGGAGAGTAACTTCCTCTCAGTGATCCGCATTGGACGGCTGCCGTGGACTCTTCTTGGAGCTTGGCTGTGTTGTCCGGTCCCCAGCTCCCCTCTGTTGCCCCATGCGGTATCATGGCCCCGTCCCTCTCTCCCTGTCCTGTCTTCTCAGTGGAGTGTGACCACCAGTCAGGGTCTCACTCCCGCGAGGACCACTAAGAAGGCAGTGTGTCATTCTATATCCTTTAAACTGTTCACCTCGCCACTTTCCAGCACTGTGGGGCTTCCAGCGGGGGCAGGTGGAGCATAGGCTTTGCACAAGCCTGAAGGGGACGTGAGCCCACACTGTGCACACCACCGGGCGTGTGTCGGTGGTCCCAGAGCACAGCATAGCCCCTCCTCAGTAACACACCCCTCTGTCTGAGCATGACCCCACCACTCCACTCCTGCCTCCCGGCCTGACGCCGACTTGCCTCATGCCATCCCACCTGCCTTGGCTATCCTAGGGAAACACCAGCTTTCACGTCTTCTCCCAGAATTCCCAGCTCAGCTGGGATGCCTTTCACTCATTGGCTCCTTCACGTAAGCATTAGCCTGACCCACAATGCCCAGGAGCTTCTCCCTGCACCCGTGACTGTAATTCACCACACCTTCTGTTCAGCCTCATCGGGCTTGCTTAGGTGGCTGTTCAGTCCACTGCCCACCCAGGGCCTCCGCCTCTCCCCAGCCTCAGGAAGCCCCTCATCATAGAGTGGGCTGCCTCTGGGGACTGACAAGTCCATTGTGGCAGTAAGGAAGTGCATGCTGATGGGAGAACCGGAAGAGCCTGGCACAGAGGGTTCAAAGGGAGCAGCTGGACCTGAGGGGCCTTGGGGGTTCTGGTCCCTTGGCCCTGTCTTCCTGGGCAGCCAGGCAACATCCTCATGGGCCTTGTGAAGATGGTGGGTGTGAAATCAACCCTTAGGCAGCCATGAGACTTAGGACATTGATGCGGCTCGCTCCGGGGTCTGCAGAGATCTGTGCGGCTCTGTGGATTGGAGCCGACGGGAGCCCTCGCTGGGCCTTAGCTGGCTGGCCTTTGGGCTGCCGGCTGGATGAGCGGAGCCCGCAGCCTGGGTCTGGAGCGAGGGAGTCGGCTTGGGGCTGCTGCTGGGCATCCATCAGCAGAGCTCTGGTCAGAGGCAGTTTTCCGACCAGGTGGTAGAGACTTGTTTTGTGCTGTTTGGTTTTCGGTTTTGCTTTTTAATAGCAATTTAAACTGGAGTGGCTGCTGTTCACTGCTGAGATTGTAGGCACACTGCCAGGCATTCTCTTCACAAAGGAGAACGGGCACACGCCAGAAGCTGCCGCCTTGGCCTTCGTTTTCCATTCAATCCTTTTCATGGCTTCGGTACGCCCTTGCCTCATCTTTTGTCTAAGACCTCTGGAACACGTTGAAGAAAATCATGGGCTTTTACGATTGGCTGATGATAGAATTCTTAGGAACCTGTAAAAGCAGAAGAGCTCAGAGCTCTGTGCAAGCGTGTGAGGTGTTGATTCTGGAAGAAGAGCTGTGCGCCCGCTCTCCACCCCGTGTTAGCAGCGCAGTCTGCCTTCTCCCTTCCCTTCTGGTGTCCAGCCAAAAACTCGACTTCTGAATCGGAGATTTACTGCTCCGAGTCAAAGATCCCCACAATTCCTTAAAATGGTCAAAGGATTTCAAATAAACAAGCTGAGGCACCAAGAGAGACGAGAACATTCTTGCCGTCAAAATACCCCCAGCCTCTGCCTGCACAGCTTCGTGACACATGGCAGGTCGCAGACGCTGCTTCTCATGGCTTGTCAGACAGAAAACCCATGTCGAGAACGAACTGCCTCTAGAGGAGAGAGACAGACAGGAAGGGGAAGGCAGAGCAGGGCTGAGTCTGTGTGTTGGGGTCGCTGCACCTGAGCCGACCGGGGATAGCAGGGCAGGTTGGGGGGAGCCATGGCTCCTTATTGCAGCAGCAAAGTGAGGGGCATGTTAAATGAAACGGGGGGAGGCCCACTTGACCTCCAGTTTGTGAAACACGACTGAGCACTTTATGTCACTATTGGCCTTGTCGGTTCTGTAGGGGAGGCGAGGGCTGACACGCTGCGTGGGCTGCAGGGTTTTCTTCAGCTAGAGTGCCTCGACTCTGCCGAACCACGACACCAAATCCACGGACGCTCTGGGCTGAGCCCGGCGCCCAGCGGGTGACGCTCAACACGCTGCAAGTCCGCTGAGCAGCCTTGCGTTCAAGTTCCTCCAGCCTGCCACCCTTCCCTGGTCTCTCCCGCGTGCTCGGCTCAGGCCACCATGCTTGCTTCTGTACTTTGTCCTCACTGTTCACACGCACTGTACACACACACACACACACACACACACACACACTGACCTCAGGTTTAGCTCTCTCTTTTTCTTATTTGTTTAGAGAGAGGTTGCCGCAGAAGGAACGGGGTCTGCCCAAGCCGGTGCCTGTCACCACCTCCCCTCACATGCCTGTAATTAAACTCGGACTGATTTACTGGCTGACAGCCGACCAGACCCACCCCGGGTTTTATGATACACTACTTGTGCAGGCTGAGCCCACTCAGCATCCTGGCCAGGCTGGGGATGAGACCCAGCACACTTTGGCAGAGGGAGATTTTGTGAGGGGAAGGGGGAGGAGGACAGGAGAGGAAGGAAGGATGCCAGTGCCACGTCCCTTTCCAATCCTGAGGTTAGGGAGGTGGGGCACGCCGGTCCCCAGTCCTCCCCCACTCCCAGCCTCGCCGGAGCCGCCTGGCGTGTTCCCGTCAGGCTCCAATTTTACCTAAGGGAAAGCAGCTTTATTAAAAGTCATGACTGCAATTGCATGACAGGTGCCAATATCGTGCACCCTGACAGATGTGCGAGCTTGCGAGTGCCATTTCGCTGTCAGCCGTCCCTGGATGGAGCCCCGCGCATCACCATTTGTCTCTCTTCCAGCGAGATCACACGCGCCCGCCGTTTGCCTCGGAGCGGCACCGCGCCGTTTGATATGTGGAAGCCTCACAATGAGACTTATTAAAAGACAGTCCATTATTTTTATTTAGAGCATTTCCAAAACAAGCAGAGCGCGCACAGAGATAATTTAAAAATTGTGTGGCAGGTCATATCCAGGCCACTGTGGCTCAACTTGAAATGCATAAAAACTGCTTCTCTGTCTTTCCTCCACAGGCACACACACAGCGGCTGGCACACAAGCACACACACACACACAGCGGCTGGCACACAAGCACATACACAGTGGCTGGCACACAAGCACACACACTGGCTGGCACACAAGCACACACACACCGGCTGGCACACGCACACAGTGGCTGGCACACAAGCACACACACGCACACAGTGTCTGGCACACAAGCACATACACTGGCTGGCACACAAGCACACACACTGGCTGGCACACAAGCACACACACCGGCTGGCACATAAGCACACACACAGTGGCTGGCACACAAGCACACACACACACCGGCTGGCACACGCAGTTATGTGGATTTACATGCCACAAGCACACACATGGGCTTATACACACAAGCTCACAGACTTACACACAAGTACATATAAGCTTGCACACAGCAGTGGACACACACTCTCCCCCTTGAGCTTATTTGAGTGACATTGAACCCTTGACTAATAGCCCTGATGCTCCTAAGCACCATTTTGCTGTAAACCACAGGAGCCTTTCAACATGAGGGATTAACCCTGCTCCCTTTTTTCCCTAAATCTTTTTTTTCCTTTTTGTCTTTTCATTTTTTTATTTCCTTCCATCCCTCTTCTGCTTCGTTACAGGTGGGCTTTCTCATTGCAGCCATAGATATAAAATACTCCTGATTGGATGTATTTATAGGGCCTCTTCGTCCTCCTGTTGGTTTCAAACACAAAGAAAAATGGTCTCTCGGCCGTGGCTGGCTGGAGCAGGTAACGCTGCAGCCTCTCTCTCTTCAGCCTCAGATGGGAAATTATTACAGCTGAAGTGACTCCGTTATGGAGGTGTGAGGGGACAGTTCCAGCTTAACGGATGCTGTGCTGACACGGTGACTAAGACACGTGATAGGTTTGGCCACCTGACCCCAGCGGCCCCAGCTTTTCCTGCCTGGGAAAGGACAGCGGCAGGCAAGCCTTCAGCACCTGCAGGTGCCATGGGACTCGTTCGGCTGCTGACTGCATCCCTGCCTCCCTTGGTACCTGGAAGAATCAGACCCAAGTGGCAGCTTGCATCATCACACATCAGCCCACTGCATGTGGAGGCAACTAGCCTTCCAGCACTCAGGGTGAGCCCTGGTGAGTGACCCAGAGAGGCAGCGACAAGCCCAGTGGGAGGGCCGCGAGGGCCAGGTGGGGGTCAGTGAGGCCCTCGCAGGGTGGCCTGGGCTGATCACACCCCTCCTGGTTCTACCAGAGCCGTCGCTCTCTTGTTTCCATGAACAACCAGCCACCCACAAAAAGGAGGGAAAATTGCAACCGAGTCCAAAACCAAATCCCCCCAAATTTGGTGCTTTCCTGCTGATGTGGTGGGCAGACTTCCCAGGAAGGAAGGACAGACCCCTCTGTCAGCCAGGGTGATGCCAGCGGAGTGGGAGGTGGAGCCCACAGAGCAGGCATTGGCACCTGCTGTTTACTGAGTGCCGGTGCTTGCCTCACCTGCGTGGCCTCTAGCTTCTAAGAGGTCATAGACACTCTTAAACCGATGATGGGGTTTCTGACACTGTCTTCCTTGCTCACAATGTGGATTTACATGCCACTTCTGCTGACCCTGTGAACTCCTCAATGTTCATTCTGTTGTGGAGGGCAACTTTTCATCCACTCTCAGCTTTGTCACGTAGTTGGATATTTGGAGCTCAAAGTTCACCCAGTGACCGAGCATCCATTTCCTCATCATCTCCCCGTCTCTGGCTGTTTGTGGGAAGCTCACAGCGGTGAGCTGTCCTGCGGAGCAGCTGCGGTGCTGTGCTGACTTTGGGATATCTCTATGCTGGACACTGAGTTCAGCAGGAGATGGTCCCCGTTCTGATCCCCGCCTTTGCCTTCTGAGGAGTCTTTTCACAAAGGTGCAGGGCAATGCTCTTCCTAGCTGCTCTCCCTTTTGTAACTATTGAAATCATTGGGGGCCACTTTCATCCTTTCATTCACTTACCCAATACTTCCTTCACTTTCTCAGCAAATATTAATAGAACACCTGAGGCCCGATGATGAGCAAACACAGACATTCATCACTCGTGGAACTTCAGGTTTGCAGAGCTTAGGACTACCTTTGAAATGGAACAGCATCAAAGATTTCAAAGCTGTGCTTTCTAAGCCAGAGTAGTCGTGTGCGTGTGACGTATGCTCACTGTCGACACACAGCTTTCGTTAAAGGAGACGCAATGTCTTATTTGGGTTCATGAAAAGGGTATTTGCTCATATAAGTTTTTGTGATTATTTCATTTCCTTGCTCAGAAGATTTTATTGTCTGGTAAATAAACTCAGATTCCTTTACTTGGTCCTCCCTCATCTCCCTCTTCTCTGGCTGCTCCCTGCACCTCCTGTGCCGACTCTGGCTGCAGAGCGCTCGCTGTCTGCGTGCCTGCCTGCCCGTTCAGCTGTGCTCTTCTGCTTCCAGAGGTTCTTCCCTAGACTGTGTCACCAGTCCTTGGTGCTTCTCAGGTCTCAGGTGGACATGAGATGTTCACACACACCAAGGGGCTCCTGGGACATTGCAGCCAGGTGGCATGGATGCTTCACAGGCACACGTGTGCCCTGTCCCTCTGCTGACTTTCTAGCACACTCTTTGCTTGGGGATGAGCTGGTCATGGCCTGCTGAAACCCTAGTCATTCTGTGGATAGAACACCAGGCTTCCACATGAAGGCGTTTGAAGTGGCTCAGGAGAGTCAAGCAGTCCCTTCCAAGGACAGTCAAGGACTTCATTCATACCCTTCTCAGGGCATTTTCTTCTCCTATATAAGAGTTATTTGGTATAAAATTTCTTTCCACTATTGGATTTGAAATATCTGGAGGCAGGCAAATGGACTGTCACCTAAATCTTGCAGACAATACAGCACAGAACCACACTGCCTGTCACATAACAGGTGCCCTCAAATATGAATATTCTCCTTCACCACTTCAATTGGACCTAAAACTGACTTTCTGCACATCACATGACAGAGGCAAGCCTATGGATTCCCTTTCCTGTCTCAAGGAAACAGAGACCAAGAAGAGGAGTTGGAAGCTTGCATGCCATGGAAATTGTTCCTAAGCACCTCAGCTGTTCCCCATTAGAACGGGCTTCCAGCTCGTGGCCTTGGCCGTTGCTGTCCACCAGGAGCACTGTCCTGAGCTACACAGCTGAAAACAGAACAAAGAGAAGGAGCCCTCTAAGGCAGGGGAGGGCGAGCAGGTGGGCCAAGCACACACACGCGTGGGGTTTTGTCCTGTGGAAGGCTGTCTGAGCGCCTCACTAGCCCAGTGGGGGTCACTGGTGCTGGGGCACTATTTGTTAGGCATGCGAAACTCTGTTAAACATTGCAACTAAAAAAGGAATGACTCACAACTCTTGTGAGCTTTTTCAGGAAGTAATTTTATTCGCACTTCAAGAACCACAGCACGTTCCAGAATCAGAGTTCTCCTGTGTTGTTTCTATGAGATTTATTCATGGGTTCCATTTTAAAATCACTTTCGAACACTTCAACTGCTCAGGAGTCTGCTCTTGGGTCCCTTACAAGCCACCATTGATCAGGAATGGCTTAGAGCTGGAAGCTTGAGTGGTCTCACGCTGCCGTCGCTCCCAACTTCCCGTGCTTCTTGCATGTTCTCGCTAAGCTGAAAACTTAGCGCCCCTGTGCTGTGTCTTCAGTTCCAATTTAGTTAAGTCATTGGAAAAGTTTCTAGCGGGAGCGGACTTACAACTTCCCTCTGGTCAGGAGGGATGGGTGTCGCCGTCCTCGCTAGCATCGTGTCTGCAAGGTGAGCAGGGTGGTGGGGGGCAGACGAGGGGAGCCTGAATGTGACGGTCCAGGGACACTGTCCACATCTGTAGGGCAGCCACGGGGCTCTGCCACACCAAGCTGCTGTGTGCACACACTTGGAACCCCTCTGTTTGCCCCACGCGGTCATCATGCGCGTGCGTGTTAGTATTTTGGGCTTTGCTGCTGAGTTGCAAAGATAACCATGGAGTGCCAGAGTTTTACCATGTCTCCCTACATGTGGTCATCCCAACATCTCGGCATGCTTCCCTCTACAGCTTATAATTACTGTCTGAAAGTCGACGGAAACCGTCTTCACTACCCCGAATCCATATTCCGAAAGTCTGGACGTGTTTATAAAGTACTGCATTGCTTCCTGGGATCGTGCAGAGATTAATCACATTCTCAACACAGCGTTCTCACACCAGGTTGGGCAAAGCCGCCTTCTCTGAAAGCAGACCGAGTCTTCCTCCTCAAAAGGCCTTCTCCTCCTGCCTGTTAGAAGGGTGTCACTCCCACTGGGGACCCCTCTCGGCCCTGGGCTTGCTCTGAAGCCAGATCGTGGTGGTGCACAGGCTGTTTGTCAGAGCTCAGAGGGATCCCAGAGAAAGCCCAGGTGATGCTTTTCAGTCATTCGGGGGCTGGGTGGGCACAGACTCCCACCGCCCAGGAGCAAGGCAGTCTGGAAGCTCCCAGGGCGGGAATGCAGAGTGGGGCAACCCTGTGCTGAAATGCCCCCTACTTCACAAGCACTGAGACCACGGGGTCCCAGGAAGCTGCTAGCCTGCACATCTGTGCATGTGTGTGTGTGTGTACGTGTGCGTGTGAGATTAACTACAGCAGAGCTGGATTAGTGGGAGGACCTGCGTCCTTGCGGACAGTGTGGGGAGCTCAGGGTTCAGCCTTCACTTGGAAAACCACCCCGAGGCAGATAGCTCCCCAGCCCTCTCCCAGAGCCCCCTTCTGCAAGGCACCTGTGTACTACTTTCTTGGGGGAAATGTGTGAGGAAGGCTGTGCGGGAGGGAACTTGTTTGCAGAAAGTTTCCCATGGCCTCCAGGAAGGACGGAGTGCAGGCTGCTTGCTTCCCCCACACTCAGTTTCTGGGTTAGAGTCCCTGAAGGCAGTGGTGCATCCGTGGATGGAGTGAAACCCTGCCAGGATGGTGAGCTCATGTCCTTGGATAAATCCCATCTCCATGTGGGACCCCATTTCAGGGCCCAGCAGTGGAGCATGTCAACCCTTAGCCCATTTTGGAGCCCAGTAGCAGGACAGGTCAGCCCTGGCCTGAGAGATCCTGCCCCTTATAAGGCGCCGGCAGACCCTTGGACAATGGCAGATGTAGGTGGCCAGGATGCGCCTGGGTACCCTGAAGGTGCTCTTCTGGGGTGTTCTGCTGGGCCGGGAGCGTCTGGAGAAATTAACCCTGGCGTTCATGTGCCTGGTCCAAGCAGGAACTCGGAGAGCATTCCCTGAATGTGACATAGAAGGACTTGGACACAGTGTGGTTTAAAGCTAAGCACTTTCTAAGTAGATCCAAGCCTGGAACAAAGACGGGGTTTTCTCTGTAAATCCCTCAGAGTGATCTCAGGGACGCTGACACCGTGGGCTGTTCCAGCATCTTTTTCTCCAAACTGTCCCTGTTTAGTGATTCTCTCTCTCTCCTTGTTCTCATTATATTTTAGGGGTCTAATGCAGGCCATCTGCTCTTTCATAAAAAGTGATAGCTTTTAGATTCCTTTAATGTTCCTACTTACAAAGGATCATAGGTCTGTATAATAATTAGTCTTTTCCTACTAATTGGTGACAACTTGAATCCCCTTTTATCTGAGCATCAAATGTTTTAAATATTAACTAAGCTTCAGGCCTCGCAGGCTGATTTGTGCCATGTGTCTGTGGTGGAAATGGGTCAGCTGGTCAACAAAGCAGGGCTGGTGACGGCTGTTGGGACGCTGCGGCTTGTCACCGGCGGCTCGGCACACAGGGCAGGGGCGCCCAGACCAAGGCCACCGCAAGGTGGTTCTTGCAAAACGTCAGGATGCGGCATGCCTGAGAGCTGCCTTGACCCCGCACAGCGTGGCTACCCGGGCTGTTTGTGAAAGTCAAGGCCGTTCAGCAGCTCGCTGGCTGTTGCATCACCTCGCGCAGACAGGAGCAGCAGACAGTCGTGCGTCCGTGGTTCAGCTGCTTTGATAAAGGCGCGACTCTGAGGACAGTCTCATCACGTGCTCAACTTACATGTAGAATCAGCTAAGCACTGTTTGGGGGAATTTATCCGCACTAGACTATGTCTGCTTTGCAGGTTCGCAAATTTGTGTGATAAAATGCCTTTACCCACTGATTATTTATATTCATAGCTGGTTATTTCAAATACATGAATTATAAAATCTAAATCACATGAATTTAAATAATACTAAAATTGCATCTAATTATGTGTGTATTACATAATTATTGTAGTAATTAATGTAATCCTTATATACAATGATAACAAATATTTTTATGTATTATGTGTTAAAATAAAGGTAATTGTTACAGTAGCAAGCCTTTGGAAGACTGTGTACACTGCTCTGTGGTTCACAAACTTGACTGTTCCCTGGGTCAGCCCAGAGTGCATCCCACGAAGCCAGAGCCCAGCGAGGACTGGGCGCCCCATCACCTTTTGGGGCCGGCAGGAGCCTGGCACCTGTGCCATGGGGCTCAGCTCCCCAAACCGGCTATTCTTCCATAGGCCACGTGCAGCCAGGGGTCCTAGTCGAGGCACATTGGAGACGTAAGCCTGTGCCATGAGCACAGGGCTCCCAGTTGGCATTCTGTGTCCCTGGCCAGGACCTGGCCCAGCGCTGGTCAGTGCAGCGCTCGGGGCAGAGAACGAGTGGGTGGAAGATCCTCTCTCTGCCTTGCACTCTAGCTCTTGCTCTGCTTTTCAAATACGCAAATCAACTCTAAATGATTATTTACCTCTCTCATGCACTTCTGTTTTGCAGTGAGAAGACCTCACAGTCCTTGCACTAGCACCATGGCTGGACCCAGCGGGTGCTCTGTGTTCACACCTCCAGGCTTGCATCTCCAGGGCCCTTGCTGAGGAGTGCACCTGCTCTTTTGAGCGTTCGGCGGGCTTGGCGTTGGGCTCCTGAAGGATTGTGGGTAGCCTCAGCAGCACCCAGGCAGTGGAAGTCCCCTGTTGCTGCCAAGGCCTAGGGCGGCGAGGAAAGGCCCAGGAGACACCAGGCAAGACTTTTTTCCTGGCCAAGACTTTGCTGGCAGCAGAATCCTAAGTGAACAGCATGGTGGAGGAGTCACAGTTCCAGGGGTGGCAGCTAGTGCAGGAACCCTGAGTGTGGGGGCTCACGACGCACAGTTGTTGTAAGTAAAAAATAAACAAAAGGCTCATGAAACTTAGCATTAGAGGAATGTCATCAGCCAGAAACTCAACATTAGTAAGCAGAAACTGCTCACCTTCACAGTAGATGAGTTCGTGTGCAGATGGCTATCACTGTTCAAAAGCTGAAAGCCGTAACCACTGTGGAGGTGAGGACCAGAGAGAAGACATGAAGTGCTTCTGCAGAAGTTAGCCAGTAGACATGAATTGAGCCTGGAAAACGCCTTAGAGAGCGGAAAGATGTGCACACTTTTCTGTACGCGAATCGAGTTCAGTAAACTCAATGGTCAGAACACACGGGGAGCTCGCATGTATGTGCATGTGTGTGAGGTGTTCACGCAGACGTGCTCTTGTGTGGGCACCTGCAAGCACAACATATGGATGCATGTAGTGCATGGGCCTTTTAGAACACACACGTGCATGTTCGTGAATACAGTGTGCTTTTGTGCTTGTGCTCATTGCATGATGCATGCACTACATGCACGTGTGTGTGCACGTGTGTGCCGTGTTCCCTGGGATCAGCCGTAGGCAGGCTGTGGCTCCTGCTGAGGTTGTCGAGGGCATCTGAACCAGCAGCGGGATCTGCTAGGCCACATGACTCTGCAGAGTCGGAGTGCCCATTGATTGGAGGTTAATCCTAGCCCCCCGTTCAACCACCGCTTGTTTATGAGATATGTATAAACCCTTGAGAGATTTACTCATTACTTAATTTCGTTTGCAATATGTCAATTTTATTCACGCTGTGTTTAGCATGATGGTACCTGTCTGCCATACAGATAAAGATTTTCAAGGCAGTAACTGGTTGCTGATGCTAGAAGGCAGTAAAGCCAGCACGCCCCACAGTGAGCAGCGAGGTGCCAGCTAAGAACAGGAAAGGTACAGCTGACTGCAGGGGTGTCAGTGTCACCATGACTGAGTGTTGTTCTCAGCACCAACGGCTGTCCAAGGGGTGTTGCTCTGAGAGGACCACCCTCATGCCCCCTTTGCTGAAGCCTTGTGAATGTTGCCCTTGACATGGCCTGGCAGCTCAGACAGTCTCAGCTGGCCAACATTTCCGGAGTGCTCTCCTTGGAGTCCCGTGCTCTGGCCAGGCAAACTCCTGCGCCATGCTCCGTTAGGTTCAAAACAGACACTTTGCTCTTCCCATCTCCCTCTGCCCCTGGGCCTCATTCCACTCCTCTAGATCCCTTGGCCACATTCATTCTTTCCTGGTACTTCTCTGCGAACTCATTGAATTATAGGAAGCTATTTTGCTCCTGTGAACTCCAATCTCGAAGGAGAACGGACAGGAAGAAAGGTGAGTAGACAGAGAAGCAGAAAGGTGAGTAGGTTTTATGAGGAGAATCAGATTAGGCCAGATGCTAGAGAGAGACTGGGACTCAACTTGAATTTCCGTGGGCAGAGTCAGCCTCTCTCTCTTTTTAAAAATGTTATTTATTTTTATTGGAAAGACAGCTCACATTTACAGAGAAAAGGAGACACAGGGAGAAAGATCTCCCATCTGCTGGTTCACTCCCCAAGTGGCTGCAATGGCCAGAGCTGAGCCTATCCAAAGCCAAGAGCCAGGAGCTTCTTCTGGCTCTCCTATGTGGGTGCAGGGTTCCAAGACTTTGGGGCATCCTCTGCTGCTTTTCCAGGCCCTAAGTGAAGAGCTAGGTGGGAAATGGAACTTTCAGGATATGAACTGGTGCCTGTATGGGGTTCTGGTGTTTGCAAGGTGAGGGCTTAGCCATCGAGCCGTCACTCTGGACCCCAGGAGCAATCTCCATTAACCACTCCCTTTTGTGTTGCATCCACATCATTAAATCCAAACTGCGTTCTAGTTTTCATTTCTGCTTATTTTTTTCATCCATATACTGTGGAGAAATGTGGTCTTTACAAATATGTGTGACTGTTCCAGAAATATTAGTGTGATTGATTTTAATTGAACTCCCTTTGGTCAGAAATACATCTTGTATGGCTTAAATTATTGTGTGTTTATGGAGACTTGTTTTAGATTTATTTATTTGCACTGGCTTGAATGGCAGAGACAGAGAATTGCTTCCTTGTGCTGGTTCCCTCCGCATGCACCCACGGCAGCCAAACCCAGGAGCGATCACAAAATCAACTGGATAAAGGTGGTAGTGTTGTTCGCTTCTTTTATATCTGTACTGACTTTTAGTTCCTTGTTCAAGCATTGAAAGAGGGTTATTGAAATGTCTGCATATGATTTTTGTTTGTGTATTTCTCTTACATTAAAAAACACACATTAATTTATTTGGACAGCATAGTGATAGAGAAAGAGGCAGAGGCAAAGAGAGGGGATTTTCCATTCACTTGTTCGGAGTCGCAAACAGCCGACCTGTCTGGACCGGGTCAAGCATGACCACTTGGCTCCCACATGGGAAGCCTGGTTCCCGGGAACTTGAGCCACCGTCTGCAAGGAGCTGGATCTTAAGCAGAGGAAGTGCGACTCAAGCCAGCACTCAGCTGGGGTGTTGGTGCTGTCGGCAGTGCCATGCTGCTGCCATGTCACAGCACCAGCCTCTCTCCTTGTGTGTCTGCCTACTTTTATTTCACACATTTTGAGGCCTTGTTATTCGATACATAAAAATTGAGGATATTTCTGTGTTCTGGATTCACTCTTAATAATACCAAGTGGCCTTTTTAGGCCAAGTAACATTCCTTGATTTGAAATTTAGTCTCATGATAATAAAACCTTATCATCCCTTTTTAAAAAATAAATCTATTTATTTACGAGAGAGAGAGGGAATTGCCATTTGCCGGTTCACTCCCAGATTGCCACAACAGCCAGGTTTGCATCAGACTGAAGTCAGGAGCCAGGAGCGTCGTCTTGGTCTCCTAGATGAGTTTCAGGGCTCCAAGGACTTGGAACGCCTGTAGGAGTCTTCCCCTGTTCATGAACAGAGTCAAGTAGTTGGAGCTCAAGCCAATACCTCGATACTCTGTGTTATAAAGCAAGTGCAGCTTAACTTTGTGGACCACAATACTTTGCTTTAAGTGACTTCATTTAAAAAGAAAACTGTCATTATGTGACCCTGGTGCGTGCAAGGCAAGGATTTACCCACTAGGCTATTGCACCAGCTCTGCTGCATTTTCTTTTATACATTCTTATTTGTAACATATTTTCACCTTTACTTTTTTAAATTTTAGTTTTTGTTTTTGATGATGCTTCCATAGTTGATCAGGGAGGGAAGGATCGCGGGTTAGGGATAGGGGAGTGTGGACACTGTTTCCAGTTTTTCTATTTTCCTTCCTGTATCTAGGCGAAGGGAGGAGATAAAGGGAGAAGCCACACCCAGCTTCCCAAGCACCCCAGTACCCAGAGATGGGGAGCACCCCTGAGATTGCACCAGGATCATAATGTGGTGCAGGTGCTGCGGGTTCTGCCCGGGTGGATGTGGCATTTCTGCAATGCTCTTGATCTCCCTGACCGAAGGATGAGTGAGCCGTCCCCATGTCCATTGGCTGACACAGTTCACCTTAGAATCTCCCTTCTCCCCGATCTTTGCTATCACCGCTTGGCTGGTGTGGTTGTTCATTTTGTTCTGTCCTCCTTCCCCTGCTGTGGTACCAGATGTCTTCCATTCCGTCCATGTGTATCCAGACCTGCCATCCACTGCTCTGTCTTTTTCAAGGAGGAGGATCTTCACTTTTAAAATTCATTTCATATAAGTCGCATTTAGTTGGATTGTGTTTTAACTTTCACCTGACAGACTAACATTGCCTTTAAAATAGAATATTTAGGCCACTTACATTTAGTTTTATTATTAAGTAATAAGCTTAAGGCTGTCACATTATGATTTTTAAAATAATTTTTAATTATTTGTTTCTTTTTTACTATTTTCTTTTAAAAGTATTTCACAGCTGCATTTATGTCCTTATTATCTTTTCTGTATTGTCCTTTGTTGATGGATTTTTGCATTCAAGTGGGATAGCATTTAATATACATTATAGGAGAGGAACTCGCTGAATTCCTTTGTGTGAACCTCAAGTTCTATCCTGTAGCATTGTAGTTCTTGACCGTGTTCCCCGTCGCATCTACTGGGAACAATCTGCGGTCGCCTGGCATTTTGTCGCTCTTGACAACTTCTCCGAGTTTGAAAAAGGTTTTGCTTCGTATCTTTTGGAAAGGCACATTCACTGACGGCTGTAGGAGTCTGGGTTCATTTTCCTTCTCTTCTCTAGAGATGCTCCTCCTTCGCATTGCCACCTGTATAGCTGCTTGTCTGATCCCCTCCATGGGCATCCCCCTCCCCTTTGGGGCTTACGAAACTGCGAATCTAGAACTGGTTTTGTCTGGTTTTATCGTGCTGCATCCTGCTGTAGCTTGCTTCAGTTTCATGTACTTGCAGGTCTGTGTACTTCATGTAGCTACAAATTCACTTTTTACCAAACCTGAGTTTTTAAGCCTTTAAAATGATTCCATAATTCAATTTCAGTTTTTTAAAAGTATTTTCTCATATGTTTAATTATTGTAAGTCTTATCTTACTATTTTTATTTTTTACCGCCTAGACAATTGCAGTTTTCATATCTCAATATCAAATGAATCCTTTTTTGCATCATTTATGTCTCTAACTTTGGAACATATATTTCAGCGGCAGAGAGAGAGCTGCGGAGAGAGGAAGGATTTTGGAAGGGGCCTTCCCATCTGCTGAGAGACCAGGCGTTGGACGGGCCTGGAATCCAGAGCCAGGTCCCCCACACCAGTGCTCGAGCCGTCACTGCCGCCTTCCAGGGTGCACAGGAGTGGGAAGCCAGAAGCGGGCATGGAGCAGGGATTCCAAGGCAGGCACCCCAAATGGACACAGCCATATCAGAGGGCATCTTAAATACACAAAATACAGCAATGCCCTTGAATGCCAATTCGAGCACTTGTAATAGTTACTAATCAGTTTCAATAAATTGATTCTTTCTACTCACAGCATGCTTCACTTTTCTGCTTCTTTTCTTGTGTCAAATGCCTAGTGATCCCCTGATAATTGAAAAGCTCTCCAACTTGTAAAATGACCATGGCTGGTTGGGAAATTTTGTTGCTCTCAACTTGGTTCCTTTACTTATATTTTACTAATAAAAATCTTGACACAACACCTTTCTTGCCTTTGGTTTTTCCCAAGCTTGCATCTGGTTTTAGTTCCTGAGGAACAGCAACTACATCCAAGGCTGAAAGCGAGCTAGGTCCTCCTGCTGCAGCCTCTGCATCCTTCCCCTGCGCGTACTCCTGGCTGCGCTCATGGCCATGAGGCCGTACAAGTCCCCGTTGGAGTATTGTCCATCCGAATTTCTTCTCTGCATCAGTGGCTCCCAGAGCAAGTCTCTATTTTTCTGGGGAATGCCAGGGTACACTTCTATTGAAAGTCGCACTGTAAGACACGCACACTCCAACCCCGTGACTATACACACTAAGACACACACACTCCAACCCCGTGACTACACTCACTCAGACACACACACTCCAACCCCGTGACTACACTCACTCAGACACACACACTCCTGACCATGTGACTGCACACTCTAAGACACACTCTCCAAACCGAGTAACTACTTGTGGCTGTCACGGAAAACGAAAAGCTTAACCAAAATGTGCTCTCCCTGGGAAATGGAAACAAATCAAAGCAAGAACAAACTCAAAATCCTTGGGTTGATTTCTGAATATTGAGGGGCTATTAGAGGTGGTCTGATGAGAGCGGAGGTTACACAAAGACCTTTCTTCAGTAGGATCACAGAACCAGAACCACAGGCAGTTTGAAATAGCTCAGTGAAGCATAACCCCTTTATAAGCAAGCTTTCAGAAATGTCCTGACTCGTGTTGATAGAGTGTTTCCCACCCTCAGGGTTCTGCAGGGTTCAGGTTGGTCCCGACTCTGCTGGCTCAGTACCCAGGCTGCTGCACCCATGGGTGATCCTTGCGGTGACACAATCTATACAGGGAAGGACACAGCAAGATGCACCTGCTCCACGTCCTGCTGAGGTCAAAAGCATGTCCCCGTCTCTGCCGTGAAGACATTCCTTTTTTGGAGATATAAATTCTTTTTGCATTAACGGGTTTCCCAAGCCCTAGAACCCATACCGAATTTTCTCTGTGAAGAGACTTTAAAAAAAAATAGCAGCATGTTTTTTCCTTTTAAAGGAAACAAATGTAACTTGTCTTTGTGCGTTTGTACGGGCAACAGTGCTAGCAGCAGCAGCCCTGACGTCTCTTTTCTTCCTCCGGTCCTGGCGGGCACCGTGGGCTGGGGGCAGCGACAAGGACAGGCTGTGTCGTGGAGCAGCTGCGAAAGGCTTCGCAAATGCTGGTTGACGAGAAGTGACAGCCCTGTATATCTCTGCCCGCCACTGACAGCTGACAGATGGATACCACTCACACACAGGAAAAAAGCCCCCCGGATGATTCGCCAACATCACTCTTGTTCGCAGGGCCACATTTGATGGAGTGCTGCTCAGAATAATAAAGCCTGTGGAGGCGCCTGGCGCCCGGTGCGCACTCACAATGCCCCGCGCTTCCTTCCCTGCGCGACAGGAACAAGCGTCCACACGGAAGCTCAGTTTGGGGGTGGGGGGTGGTTATTTCCTTTCTGTTTTCGCTTGGCAAAGGAAAGAGACACAAAGAGTCTGAGCTCCCTGCACGGACGCTGGGCAGGCACGCTGCTCCCAAAACTGCAGGCCTGCAGCACCCTGGTCTGTCTGTTGCTGTCCTGCGCACCCATCAATCAGGCTGTGCTTAACGGCCTGGTTGCTGGGCTGGTTGGGAGGTGGCACTGTTAGCCCTGTAGGGAGGCGAGTTGGTGCAGTAGAGCAGCCAGGGTGGGGCAGGGGAGAGGGGAAGGTAGGAACAAAGAGCAGGAGGCCAGATGTGTTCCCCAGGCTGGGGACGAGGTTGGGATGGCAGGGATGGCAGGGGGGCGGGGATGAGAGCAATGGGATGAATGGTTTTCACGTCTGGCTGCACTGCCTGGGCAGGATTCCCGGGAGAGAAGGTGGCCTTGCCTGCCAGGACGGTGAGAACAGAAAGCATGTTCCCCACGAGAGGAGAATCTGGATGCTGGCAGCTCCAAGACAAGGGGAGAGCCTCGTGTGAGGAGCATTCCGAGCTTCCTAATCTGCACGTGCTGGGGATTAACACCAACCTGCATTGGGGTCATCTGCTTAGGACAAACGAGCTCCTTGTCGGCTGCATAGAGCAGCACCATTCACAACCCACGGCTACTCCTCCAGTGTCCAAGGGTCCCTTCCTTAGGGGGTTGGAAGACCAGGGTGTTCCTGCTGGTGCTCCAGCTGCCCTTGGAACCCACCCCTACCACTGTTTGCAGCCTGGAGGTGCACTGAGGGAGTGAGCAGAGGTGCCTAAGGCTTCAGTAGCTGCCAAGGAAACCTCAGGCTGAGTTCCCAAGTGGCTCCCACCTCCAGGAGCTGGGTGGAGATGGAGGCCGTGGCACCCTGCCTGCTTTGTCTGGAGATTCCTGCGGGAATCAGCTCCCTGGGGCTGGCCTGGTCCACCAGGGCACTGACCATGCTTGGGCCTTCCAGGGAACAGAGATGGCAGGGCCTGCACAGGAGCTGTGTAGCGAGCCAGGGAGGAAGGGATGTTGAGCGAGGTGCTTGGTGTATTCCCTCCTAGCCTGGAGGAAGGAAGACTGACAGTCATCACCATCAAGGGGCCAAGTTCGCAGGAATGCATGACTCCACCAAGCCCCATTTGGGTCTTGCTGAAACGCTCCGGAGTGACGAGCTCAGCTATTCAGACCGTGTACTAGGATGGCAGACTCATTTTCCTTTCCACATTTGGGGGCCTTGTGTCCCTCCCACAAGCTGAGAGTACAGTTTCAACATGTGTGTCCATTGTCAGCTCCTCTCACCCTTCTGCCGGCGCTGCATGAGTTAGAGCCTGTGTTATACAGCTTCTCAGTGCAGGAAGCTTCATTGCACGCGCAAGTCGGCCAGCAGGTGCAACTCCAGTTGGTGCCACGATCTTCAGGACAGCAAGGACACTGTTAACTGACTTGTCTCACCTAAGTTGTTTCTAGTAACTTCATAAAAATAATTACTAATTACCGGAACCCAGGTTTTCTGAGTGGATCTTGGCAAAGGGATGTTTCCACCAGGGGAAGAGGAGATGATGGGGTGGAAGGAAAAAGGGATCGCTTTGCACTTAGCCTTTTTCAACTAAATCTACGCACCAGAGTGTGCGAAGCTGGGCTGTGGCCAAGTTAACCAACCTGATGGAGAATGACATCAAGCCACACAAATCTAGGACTACGAAGGTCATATCCCCTGATCATCTACAAGTGTGTGCCCTGGACAGAAGTGTTATCTGTACTTAGTGGTTCTTTTTGATTGGCACATACAACAGACTGGTACTACAGGCAGTGGACTCTGCTTTTGCCCTCCTGGGCCCTGAAGAGCCTGGCTGGGCCTGACCCTCGGGTAGTGTCTGGCTTCTGCATGGTTCTCTCAACACAGTGGCAGCAGAAGCACTCTCTATGCATGGGCAGCCTTGGCCCACGTGAGACCTGTCATCTGGGCCTGGAAGCAGTCAAGGCTGTGAGCCACCTATTGGCTACAGAAGGGGATTCCACTGTGTGGATGGAGAACCTCAGCCCAGTACAGAACGGAGCTGCGCTTGTCTGCACACAGCGTGCTCTCATGCCCTCTGTCCTGCCTCCCACAGACTTCTTCCGAGGCGAAGCGTTGTTGGAAGCATTGTCGGTTGGCGTTTCCCAAAGCCTTAGTTGTAAGGTTCAAGTTGGCTAAAAATGGCGGGAAAGAACATCGGTGGTGTGGGGTGTGGAGGAGGTGCCCCAGGAAAAGACAGGGAGGCAGAGGGGGTGGAGGAAGTGGTGTTCAACCCACTGTGGTGCCCCTTCGCTGTGGCAGCAGAGGGAGTGCAGAGAAGGGAGGGTGGTGCAGCCCCTGGAGCAGCAAACAGCTGGAGAGCACATGAGGCCATCTCTGTGGCTGAGGCTTGAGGTCATCCAATGGCAGCCCACCCTGTGCCATGCAGACTCATCCTCTCTCCCCAGGCACACAAGTCGTACTTCCATGTTCCCCTCAGCACAGCAGGTGCGCTTGGGAGCAAGGCCCTATTGGTGGATCAGCCACGATGGAGCAGGGTGATGCCCAAGAGCAGGCATTACCAGTCTTCCCACAGAGACACCCCCAGGGGCAGTGGTATGGGCCTCACTCCACCTAGAGTATGACCCTGGAGAATCAAAGGTGAGACACTGCTTCCTGCCCTCTGCTATCCTTCTATCCTCACCTGTGATGCTCCTGGCCAGCCTCGCAGAACAGGCTGGGCTCAGGCCTCCACACACCGAATGAGGTGCAGTCTTCTGCATGGTGTGCTGATCTCCACGTGGGTCCTCACACACCCTGCCAAGTGAGCAAGAGAAGCAAAGCTGGAGCTCTTTCGTACAGATATGCTTTCCATTGGCTGTGGATTTTTGCATGCAAAACAGATTCCAGCCAAAAAGTCCTGGAGGAATCAGAAAAATAGTGCAGGACTCTGCTGGGTCTGCACACAGATGACAAAGCAACCAGGGCAGCTTCACCCACACCATGCCAGCTGTTCTACCCCGTGCTGGGGTCCCACCTGCCAGGTGGGTGCTCAGGACTTCAGCAGAAAGGAGCTAGGAGATTTCAAGGGGGGCAATTCCAAGTTCAGTGTTCCTTTGAATGCAACTTAATATTGTATGTCAGCAAAGAGAGATAAGCCGGATTGGCACCACACATTTTCCACGAGGATTAATTCAGCTGAAATCAGGTTACATGCAAAAAAGTCCAGTGGGGATGGTAGTATAGCATGCAAATGCTCTGCTGTGAGGAGAGAAAGAAGCCGATAACCTTCCTGGTAGTCCCCCCTCGGCCAGATGATCATTTGTAGATAACCATGGATTAATTGTAAACATAAAGAAAGAGACTTACAAATATATCCAAGCCCTTGCTTCAGGGCGAACTCCAGAGCTGCGAAAGCTGAAACGTTTTCTTCTACTGAAACCCTTTGCTGGTGCCTGCAATGATTTCTTTCATGTCTGATGGAGAGGGCAGAGTGGCCCTGCTCTTGGAGATGAGCGAGTCCAGAACATACTGGCAGCTGATGCGGAGTGCAGGTACACCTGCCGCTGAAGCAGCATTACCTGAAAATGCAGGTGTGCTGGGTGAGCTGGGCTTCCACTCGGCTCCCGCTGCGGCCTCTCTCGCTGCCCAGAGGCCTACTCCCAGCTGCCTTGGAAATGAGAGTCAGCATCTCAAGGTGGCCACCTCAGTGTGTATGAGTTGGGGGAGAGGAGAGGTTAGGACCTCTCAGGCACCAACATCTGCAGATAAAAAGGTGTGCTTTGCACATAGAAGCTGCCACTTTTCTGCACACTAGGACACCCAATACAGTATTGCTCAGGGAACGATGACAAGCTCTGTGCATACTTAGCTCAGCACAGATGTAATTTCTTTCTAGTTGCTTCTTGCCGGTACCTTGCTTATCGTCCACATGGGTCCTGTGGGGAGAGGGAGCTGTGGGTACAGGGAGCATCTTTCCTGCGGGGCTGGACCTTCAGGTGGAGGAACACTTTCCAACCCTCAGCCCATAAAATCACATACCAGTCATCACAGAGACCCAGAAATCTAGCTGCCAGGCTCCCTGTGGTCACAGGGCTGCAGAGGAAAGCCTTGCCTTATACTTTGTTTCCCAGCACTTGCAAAATAACAGCAGACTGCTAGATGGGCTCTGCGCTCCCAGACACCTGTGCAGGTGCAGGGGCGTGTGAGTGCCCTTCTGCAGAGGCCATTGCTCCAGTTGTTCTGACCTCTCTGCCCTCCATGTCCTTCCTGAAAGTCACCCATTGCTCCAGTTGTTCTGACCTCTCTGCCCTCCATGTCCTTCCTGAAAGTCACCCACTGATTGCTAGCAAGAGTACTTCTCGACTGTTTTTCTTCCACCATCTTTGGGCAACGTATCATTCACAAATCCAAAGTCAAGGTCCGATGGTGTGAATACATGTACCAACATTATCCACTTTGCCGTGCTGTCTTACAGGCCCATTCAGATCCTTCCAGCCTGGCTAGGAGGATCAAAGGAGCAGGTGCACAGGGCATTTCTAGCCCCAGTCTGGCATTCTCTCCTTGCTTTGGTCCTGGAGTTCCACTGCTAACAACAGGGAGGGAGGCTGGGCAAACGAGGGGCAGAAAACCAGTGGCCCCTGGGATTGTGAGGCAACACCCTCCTGGGTTGGGCCTGCAGCTAGCTCCCTGTTTGTTCTTCTGCCTGTCTGACAGTTGATGTCTCTCCTGTGAAGCCATGGCAAGTACACACTGGCATTCACTCTCAGAGGAGTGGGCAGCCGTGCTGAGAGCCGAAGGGTCATTCGCGGAGAAAGCATTGCCAGGACGCTGTTGGCAGCCAGTGTGGTGGTTTGCCATCTTCTCTGTGGAAGCCAGGAGCCTGGGCACTGGTTTTGTGTGTGGAATTAGGCAGCAGGGCTCACAGAAGCAGAGGCTGGGAGGTTGAAGGAAAGATTTCAGCTACCGCAAGATACAGCTCTCATCCCAAAAAGGATTCAGGAGACAGAAGAACCTGCGAATGAGCTGTAATTCCTGGGCAGATTTCAAAGGAGGGATTTTGGAGTGGGCAATGCCAGGGCGAGTTCAAGCATCCTTACCACCCGTCTGTGTGGGCATGGCTTCCCTGAGCCATTTGTCCATCTTTAGAAGCTGATTTATTGTGACTGTAATGCGATTCATCATGTCATCTTGTAAGTAAATGCGACACTTCATTAAACAAGGTAATCAAATTTGAGCAACTCCACTCGTGTGTTAACGACTCCGACCCTCCCGTCTCCGTGGCTTCCACCATCCTGAGAACAGACGCTGGCAACCGAGCCCTCCCCCCGGGCATTGCTGAAGGGGTAGGAGCTAGCTGCTTCGCAAGCAACTGGTTACGACATTAATAACAACCGGCAATTTGCAATAATGAAGCATTTTAATATCTGGGCCTTTTTCCTTTTAAAGGGGAGGCGGGGCTATCACTTAGGCTCGTTAGAACTGGGATGTTGGAGCATCTTGGAGGATCTGTTATCAGGGTAACAGCACACTCTCAAGGAATGCATTGCAGGAGGAAATTGTTCATGCTATTTTTGCATTTGCCATCTGGAATGACACTGCAAGCTGGCAAATGCAGGAATAACATGCGAGCCTTCCATCACGTATGGTTGGTTAGGGGCTCACGTGGGAATAGGAGCCCTGAGCATCAGTCGGGGAATGTAATTATCCTGACTTTGACCTTCCAGTGTGCTCAAACAGTATCAGTGCTGGCCTTGCTCATTTCCCAGTGGAAGAGTGCGATGTTCAGAGAGATGCAACAGGAGTGTGTGCTCACGGTGCGCCTGCAGCCAGGGGCAGCGCGGAGCCCGGGCAAGAGGCCTTCAAGGTCTCTGCAAAAGCGTGGGTGGCAGATCTCTACAGACTCACCCAGTTTCAATGACATCAGCTGTCACCTCAGGGCCTGGAGCATCTAGCGCATCCTTCCTCAAGGCTCAGCTGCCATGCCTATTTAGGAAGACCCAGAGGCCAGTCATGCCCACTAGAGCTCCAGAGTAAGTCCTCCAAACCTGTGGGCTGAAGTGTCCCACTATAGAGGAATAGCCTGTTCTGCTTTTGCAAAAGAAAAGCTCACCTGCCTGCCTCGTGATGCCGTGACAGCGTCACTGCTTGCGAAGGGGAGCGTGTTCGGGAGGCGCGGGGGAGCTCACCGAGGCTCCCACAGTGCTTGCTCAGACGCCTTCAGCAAAATGGAGGTGTAGAAACTTGTAAGGGCTGGGTTTTCCAGACAAAAATAATTCAGAAACTCTTTTTTTAAGAACTTGCAATTTTAAAAATTATTTTTAATAATCTTACTTAGTTGATTAGGGTACAAAGGGTCAAGGGCTACAGGGTGAAAGTGGGTTATACCATTGTTTCCACACTAATATTATCGTTTTTCCCTGTGTCTGGGGTTAGGGGAGTAGCAAAGGGAAAAGCCCACCCAATCTTCCACCCATCCCAGATCCCCAACGGGAGGCACGCTACAAGGGTCCTGCTCAAACAGTTTTGATAGTTTATCAGTTCTGGATTGCTGCCAATCTCGCAGTTCCAATCACAATGAAACCTATTCAGAGTCCACTGGCTGACAGTCTCTTCATGGTTGGGGTTCTGAGATCAGCAGTTCAGTTGGAGGGATCTCCAAAGAAACTTCATCTGAGGTGATCCCAGACCTGATTCTTGCGTGAGTTTGCTAGTACAGAGTCCAACACCGTCCATCACACCAATCAGCTTATGCACATGCTGGTCGTTGCGATTGCTGGGTCCATTCTGTTTCCAGCCCTGTCTTCTTCTTGAACCAACGGGTGTTGTAGTCCAGCTCAATTCTACCCACTTCATACTTGGTCCTCACACAAACCAGTTGGAGCTGCAGCCTACTTGGGGCGACTCCCCATAACCCCCACCAGTTCTGCCACCTACCCTGGTTCCCATGCTTGACAGTATGTATCGCAGGCTTGTCCAGTCTGTCCCACATCCCATTTAGCTCTTGCACATGTCAATGGGCATTGAAGCCTAGTTCAATCCAACCAACCCACTATCCAGCCCATACACCTACTGGCAGGTGCCTTAATTCAGAAACTTTGTCTTCATTAGATTACACAGCTGAACAACAACAAACAGGAGGAATTTCCAACATCTTACGTGTTCTTTCCTATCATGATCGAATTGGGGTACTCCAAATAAGTGAAATTCACCAATAAGTTTAAGTGGGGTGTTCTCAAAACAGAGTGTGTCATCCCTGCCCTCCCAAACAGCAGAGCTTGGAGTGGCTGTGTTCTGGTAACTTACAGGTGCACACGGGCAGCTGTCCCCTTACACCAGTGACTGCAGGTTTCTGCATTCTGCTTCCTGGGTCTATCTTAGGAGGATTCTCCATGCCACTCCTCACTAAGGCCCAGGTGCTTGCTCGCACTCTCAGGCACGGGTGTGGAACCAAGATGGCCAATGTTGTTACGGGTACATGGTATTGTTTCATTACTCCTTGTGTCCGCCAAATCAGCATTGTACCTGGGATACAGAAGAGTCAGCACTTTATGACCAAGTGCTGGACAAAATAAACGTGGTCTTTAATGAGATGCTAAGTCCTCCCCAAAGCCCTCCTGGTGAGGATGCTGATGGGAAACGCCCTGACTGGCTCAGCCAGCTGAGCACTCTGTGGGGCTGCTAGGGTCCTGCTCAGAGCACTGGGGATTCCAGGTTCTTGGTGCTCCAGCACTGTTAGGGACCAAGACAGAAACACAGTAGTGAAGCACAGGAAGGAGAGCCATGTCCTGCAGTGCTCTGCCACCACGGAGCGCAGTGAGCACGCCTGGAAGGAGTCCAGGCACATGTTAAAGGAGCTCACTGCACACATGCATTGTGGAAGGGCTTACCACCCATAGGTACCGCAACCCCACACCATGGCAGCAACGCAGGCTGCACACACACACACACACACACACACACACACACACACACACACACACACATTTTAAGAGCTTACCATCCATAGATAATACAACCCAGCACCCCAGGCCCCCAGGCAGCACTGCATGGCATCACAGCATCCTACTGTGTGCCACCCGTGTCTTCTGTCTTTCTCTCATAGGTCTGCTGAGCAAGGGGTGGTGGGTGCCCTGCCTCCTCCCATCCTTGGTCTTCAGGCACCCCCTTTCCACCACGTGCACACACGGCTGTGTTGTTTTCTGGCTGGCATGAGCTGTTTCCCTTTCCCATTCACAGTGATTAAAACACAGTTGCTTAAATAGAAACCTTGGCTACAGAAAATTCTTTCATTTATTCCTTCACCATTAGGTCTATTAAGGGTGATTTGGGATGTATCAGGAACAACCTAGGGGGTGCAGTGTTCAAGAGCTCAGGTTCTATGGACAAGGGGACCAGGAGGGACACACTCTCCCACATATAGATAGAAGGTAAGTAGACCCCTCACCCCCAGGTGAAAAGAGGTGTGGGGAATGAGAGTGTGGGAGCAAGGCACAGGCTTGCGCATGGCTCTGGGCCTCACCCCTGTAGATTTCTAGAGCTGCCAACAGGCCTGCTGTACCCAAGAAGATGGAACAGACACTGGGGAGTGGGTACAAGCCGGGCCCCAGGGAGAGGCTGTGGGCAGAGTCCCTGGAGCCCACAGGTAATGAGGGCATGGCACTTACCGAGAGCTGGCTCCTGCCCAGAATACTTTAAAACTGACACTGGTCGTATATTGAGCCCAGGGTGAGTGGCCTGGGCAAGGGAGCCCAGGACTTCAAACTCCGTGCAGCCTTTCCAGCAATGCCAGCAGGAAGTGTTGTTGATGGAGAGTTTGTTCATCTGCAAGCTTAACTCATGAAAAAAAATTCTTGTGCTGCTTCAATAACCCTCTTTTGGTTAGTAAAAGATACTGTTGCATTATTATAATTTAAAAACACCATTAGATTTTGTTTTTCAAAGTTAATGGGCGGGAATTCATGTGTCTGTGGAGGTGGGATGCTTATTCAATTATTTCTCTCTTATTTGTGCATTGTACTTTTGATAATATTTCATGCCAGATTTTGGAAAGACATTGGGCCCAAGTCCTATTTACTTCAGCTATAAAACTATATATGAACAAAGCAATTCATTTCACCACAGCTTAGAAAGCTTCATGGATAAAAGTTTTGGGCTTAAAGTATAACGGCTTATGTTTTTCAGTTCGAATTTTTTAAGTTGGTGCTTGTTTTTTTTAAATATATATATGCATATTTATATATGCATGTATTTATATGCATCTATTTGAGGGGCAGAGTGCTGTGGAGGGGTTGGGAAGACAGATCTTTTATTTGTGACTTCACTCCCCAGGTGCCTGCCAGGGCTGGGCAGGCCTGCAGCCAGGAGCCGGGAACCCCATCAGGGACCTGCACGCTGCTGGCGTCCGGGCACAGGCTACGTTAGCAAGAAGCTGGATTGGAAGTGGAGTAGCCAGGACTTGAACTTGCGTTCCAATATGCAATATGGGCGCCCCCCTTCCCCCGAGAGCTGACTACCCAGTGCTCCCCAATACCCACTCCTAATGCTTGCTTTGTTAACATTATTATATTAAAATGGTCTGACCAAGGTCCCTTGTATTATGTCTTGAGATATTGTGTGACGGAATATTTCATTCTTATCTCACACTTGATTAGCAATTTAATGACTGTGAGATAGCGGGTTGGAAACAACTTCCCCTGGAAACTTGCAGACAGGCGTCCCTTATTTTTAGCATCTCCTCTGCCTGGCACATCGGGTGGCATTCCCGGTGTCAGCTCTCTGTGAATCCCAGCTGTGCACCTTGGGGCCTCTAGGACTCAAATCGGCTCCTATACAGGATCCTTGCAAGTGCGAGGTGAGAAGATACTTAGAAAGTTGCTCTGTGCCAGGGGAGGCCTTGTCACCCCCGTCTTCCTGGATCCGCGTGGATGGACTCACATTCTCCCAATGCTTTTCCAGTGTGTCTTTGCTCTGTGGTCTTTCGTTTTATTCTGTTTTTCTTTAGACAAATTTTGATGTAGGGATGGCGATTCCATCATATCTGATATTGTAAGCTCTGTTATTCTTCATTTATTTTTCTGGTGGAAATGTGTTTCAGCATCATGCTGTTTTACTTCTTCCTGGGGATATGACACTCTTCCTGGAGGCATATTGCTGGTCACACAGCACACACTCGAGCTGGAACCCTGTTCTCGCCCGTGACCTACCCAATGGTACCCGTGAGATTTTAACTACTCCACAGACTCCTCATCTGAAATCTAGTGCCAAGTCCACCACCCTGTGTCTGTACATGGCCCATCAGTCTTTGTACTTGCAGTTATCCTGTGTGTCCACATTTTTTTTTCCTATCCCATAAACATTTAATGGGAGAAGTAGGGGCAGCTGTTTTAGGATATTTTAGGACAGGATTGTAAATGAGAAACAAACCAGCCTTTCCCTGCCCCCATTCCAATGCACGTTTTGAATCAACAAAAGCTTCCTGCTGTATTAAAAGGGGCACATCGTGCAGCATTTTTCCATCGCTCAGAAATCAATCTGCTTGCTTTATTTCCCACCCATTACACATGTCTGCACATGACTTGTGCACTTGGCTTCGTGTTCATTAAGCCAACAGCTGGCTCTGCTCCACATCTTCCTGATAATGAAAAGCGTGGGTTGAGGTTGACTCGGGGAGCCTGCTGCCATTGAACACTGTTCTTGGTGGCACGGCTAGTGCTAATGTTTATTATTTACATATCTAATGACCTTATTGATATGACGCCTTGTTAGCACCTCTAATTATTACACAATAAGCATGATTTATAAACAAAGTTTATGGTGAGATACACAATCAGTCTCTAGCAAGGAGACCTGGAGCAACTGCACGCATTTCCGGCATTCGCAGAGATGATTTTACAAGACAGGGCCATCAGCACGCAGGAAGTCTTTAAAATAAATAGTTTAATGAATTAGAAACAGATTGTGGCCCACATGCGTGATTGTTTCCGTAAAATAAATCTCAATGATCATTTTATGAGAGTGGCACCACTCCATGTCCTCTAAAACTTCACAAAATGTTAACCTAGAGTCCCTGATACAAAGTCGCAGTAAGATTCACTGTGTAGGGTTCCAGTTCAGAACTTCAAGGATCCCAGGAAAATTTTATGGTCAAAAAAAAAAAAGGAAGCAGTAGAGCCCCACAGAGGTGGTGGTGTGAAAGGGCCGTCTTGGTCCTTGGTCCCTGGGAAGGGCAGTGCCAAGTGCTGAGCGCACCACTTCGGGAAGCAGTCTCTGGAAATGCAGAGCAGAAAGCAGACTGTACCAGCCAGGCCTGATGTCAGGGCACGTAGCACAAAGCATGGGACACACATGGAGAACACTCCATGCATACACTATGCAGCCAGTACTTTCCCTGGCAGGGGGGCTCCACATGGCTTTCCTGCAGGTCTCCTCCCTGAGCTGCAGGCTGAACTGTTAGAGAGCAGGTCCAGATCAGGAATTGGAACTGAGCAGGTGTGTGCAAGACAGATGACTTTATGCACCCCAGAGAGTTGCATTGACAATGTATTAGAATGAAATTATCTCTGAAATGATTATGATTAATATCAGCCCCCAGAGCGAGTCTGGATTTTTAGGGTGTAAGAAGTGGTGAACCATTTGGGCTGCATTTGTTTCTGGGTGTCCATATGGTCAAATGCTCTCCCTCTATGGGGACAGCATATAGTGAATGCGCATTTGGGTGTCTGAAGCCCGTTAGGACAGACAGGGCTTGGCAGGAATCATGAAAGTCATTTCCTGTTCCTTGTCCCTGGAAAGGGACAGCATATTCTTGGATCCAGAGATGAAGCTGAGGGGTGACCTGTTGATGCTGCACCTGCTGGTGCGGGAAGACCACTTTGTGTATCCTCCATCTCTTGGCCATACTAGCACACGCTTCTTAACCTAGGAAATGCCTAGTCATGGTTCAATTATTTTAAACATCTTTCTTCTGAACATCCACAGGGATTTAAGCAGCAACAACACATAGAAAATGTACCTCTATAGATGCAAAGCAGAAAATTCATGTTGTACTCACTTAATGCCAAATATCTAAATAATTAAAAGTTACAACTTCATGGCACCACTCTGACATAGCCGTTATCTGTAATACATTTGTACCTATGAGAAGAAAATTGCTATCCTAAGCATTGTTTCATCATGGTTATTTATTATTTAGATTTTAAATACATACCTCTATTTTTCCAGTGTATGCCTCATGTATAAATTGATCACTTATGATCTACTGAATTCACCATATTCAAGGAAGAACAAATGAAGATAGTTTGATGGTGATGCTACTTGATATTTTATAATTATAGTGATACTTTACATTTGCATTGCACTTCATGTAGAAGTTTTTCTAATTTACTCTTGAAAGGCTTCTCATTTTACAATAGTTATTGAATCTGTTCACTTTTCCCCTTGTTAGGCTGGTATCATTTCTGTATTATTCCAGGCAGTGAGCTCCAACCTCTGCTGGAAGCAAAAGTGTCATCGAGGTTATGTGGCAGCTGAGCTTTCCTGGGCAGTGGCCATGGTGGGTGGTGGCCATGGTGGGCGGTGGCCGTGGTGGGCGGTGGCCACGGTGGGTGGTGGCCATGGTGGGCGGTGGCCACGGCGGGCGGTGGCCGTGGTGGGCGGTGGCCACGGTGGGCGGTGGCCGTGGTGGGCGGTGGCCACGGTGGGCGGTGGCCGTGGTGGGCAGTAGCTGTGGTGCCTCTGTCCAGCACCTTCTGGTCTCACACGAAGCTGTCCTTTGGGTCATGCTCCTCAATGCTTGGGAGATAAGACCTCTCTTCCACTGTCCTCTTAGTTACCCAATCAACTTACCCCAGCAGGCATGGGCTTAGTGACCCCTGCCTGATGACGCCCAGGAGGTGGCCTTCCGTCCCGGGACGGCTTCCCCTCCTCCAGCAGCAGAGCCAGCACCAAAGCCTCCTACTGCAAAGATCTACAGAACGGATTTCGCCCAAATCAATTTTCAAGACACAAAGCTACAGAAAAGTGCCTGTTTAAAGTCAGAGTTGGAGTCAGATGATTTCTCTGAAGTGAAATACTTCCAGGATCCTCATTTTTCCCGGCATAATTTTAAAGATGAACACGCTTTCCCCTCCCTGCCCCCAAGGAGAACTGATCGCTTACAAAGATTTATGTCTATTATATTCAGGAGCAGCTCGGAGTCGGTGGATATTTTTTACATAAGTGTAATTATATGTAAGTGCTATAATTTAATTACTGTGATTCCGTCCCTATTGATTTCAGATACTCATTTGGAGCCCACAGATAGGGCTGTGTGGGGCTGGCAGATAGGGTCATCTGTTTGAGAGCCACGGACACCGCACGCAGACAGACCAAGCACCTGCGAGAGATCGCCGAGGATTGCAGGAGATGTAAAGGGAGCTGCTGAAAATGAAACGCCAGGCTCACAGGTCAAAGCAGCCACGTAACGTGTGGCCAGGGAAGGTCACTGCACAGCCCTGTGGAAAACGGGCATCAAGGTGCAACACACACAGATCCAAGGCCAGGATGACGACCACACGCGAGAGCTGCAATGAGCTAAATGTTGCCAGTGGCAACCAATCGGGCAAATAGGGTGGCGGGAGATAAGGAACAGGGGATTCTAATCTGTGGGGTGAATATTTCATTCCTTCCCTGCCTCCTAATCACAGATTGCTTCTGCACACATGGGATGCTCTGTAGGCGCCTGGGCTGCTGGACCAACAGCAGCGAGATTTAATGCGGAGTTCTGCAGGTGAAGTGTGACGTGCTGACACCTGACATCTGGGAATGGCTGAATTCCTAAGTGCAAAATAAAATAGGAATAAACAAGATACTATCAGAATTGATTGCCCATTTATTGGAATCAAAGAAAAACCCAGAAGAGGAACATAATTCGGTAAACAACAAAAAAGTTAAGATGTAGTAACAAAAGTAATAAATAGCTTTTAAGTGTGTCCTGTTACAGGAAGATTTAATAAAAATTTGTCTCAATATTAAAAAAAAACATGAATAAATTGATGAAAGAAAAGACATTAAAAAAAGAAACGGAAGTACACCCTATGGTCAACTGAACTGTTTCCATAACTATAGAGGCAACATAATACAATTTAAAGTTATATTAGCAACCCATTGAGTGCACGTTAATTTTATCCATAGTTCTTTAAATATTGAGATTTTTAACTGAGTTACAATAGATATTAGAGGCAAGTTTTGGAAAATGTTCTCAAAAACAGTAATATTTAACTTAGCAAGTCAACACGTCCCTTCAAGTTGCTGCCCCTCTGTTGGACTCTTGTTGTGGGTTTTCAGCTTCATTTTTATTAATTTTATCCTGAATTCATGCATGAGGATTGTAGGCAAGAGACCTATTTCTGACTCTGTAGCCCACAGTTATTAACAAACGCATTGCCTCTGATTTGTGCCTTCAGAACTTCCCCTGTGAAGACATGATGAGAACCTTGGAATTCCCCCTGCATGTATGGCTGGACAGCCACCTGCATCTGTAGCCACCTGGATTGGTTTAATGTGCCATATTCTCCAACTAGACATCAGTCTAGGTGCTCCATGAAGTGGCAGGAGTGGTAAACTTGCAATTGGTTGATCCTAAATGAAGCAGATTCTATTCTGGACTTGGAGCGGTGGTGGACTGTCTCATCTCAGTGGATGGGGGGCTCAGGGGCAGAAGCCTGTGGAGGAAATCCCACTGGAGCACAGCAGCAACTCCACCTGAGGGCTTGCAGCCTTCTCCAGAGAGCGCAGCTTTGCCTAGCCAGGCCCCACTGCGCACAGCACACATACACACACTCACACGCAGGAGCACATGGACAAGCATGCACACATTGCTCCAACAGCACACACAAGAACACACAGAGACAGAAACACGTGTACACAAACATGCAAAGCCACAGTGCATGCAAGCACAGCTCCTACGGCACACGCGAGGCACACAGAGGTACACAGAATCACATGGAGACTCACGTGTCTACGTGCATGTACACACACAGCTCCCATCACACGCATACACCCCCAAACACACATGCATGCACATGTATTTTTTTTTAATAGAGTCCCACCTGGTACTGATTTATTAGCAAGATGGGGCAAGGCTATAGCAAGTACTAAAAACACCAAAGCAGCTATGCAATTGAGGAACGGGGAGAACTCACTTGAGAGTGCATAGAGAAAGCCAAGATTGCCCCCAAATAAGTGTTAAAAGCACTTCTGGCAAGGGCTCAGGAAGAAATGAGGAGCACGTGGTGGGGCGGTAGCTTCCAGTCTATTCTACGGACAATCCACAGATGCATCCTCGGCCCTTTTCTGGCAATCCAGGCCTGCAGGAGGCCAGCACCCAGGGCCAGGGCCTCTCTGCCTCCACGTGCACTGCTCCTTCTGCTCTGCCCTTCTGACACTGCCTGGGATGCCCAGGGGTCCCTGCTTCCTGGACAGAGCTGACCCCGTGCTTCCTTCAGGCGCTCCTCGGCCATCAGCCCCGCAGAGAGATGTGCTTGGGACTTCCGTCTAAGCTGCACCCTGCGCCTGCTCGCCCTGCTCACGCCAGCCTGCAGCTTCCCGCAGCACACGTTCTCACTCCACAGCTAGTGCCTTTGCTTGTGGCACATCACTTGCAGACTGTCTTCCCACTTGAAACCTGAGTTCTACAGGGCCAGGAACTCATGTTTCTGACAGCATCCCACGCCTCATGAGCACACAACAAATAACAATTTGAAGAAAAATCGCAGAAACAAGTGGCTTGATTCTACCAGGCTGGAACCCATATCAGACTGCGAGCTGCCAGGCACTGAAAGCTGGACAGTTCATGCCAGTTTTTTGCAAATCAGTGATACGCTTAGCTTCAACTCTGCAACTCTAGCACTTTCCATGGAAATGTTACAGAAAGATGTGTTTGTAGCTTTGCTGTTGAAAATAGTGACAAACAGGAAGGAGAAATTACCCACTAGCCTTCTGGTTATGCAAGTCATTGTACTCAAACACAACAAAGCATTTTGAAATGATTCTAAACAGTCGTGTGATGTTTCAAACCAAAGCAGTAACAATGATGGAACAGCTGAGAAGCATTTGAATAATGAAGAGTATATCCATCTCCTGTGGAATTCATTAAATCATATACTCGTCATACTAATGATGGTAACAGGGGGGGCATGCAACCTACTTCCCCTAGGATTTTCACATAGAGGCCAGCCTGCCAGCATCTACACTTTAGACCACTAGCCTATGGAACTACGATAGATGAACTCCTGCTGGAAGGAGCCACCAAGTGGCTGATCATTTGTGTAGTAACTTTAGGACATGCATACCCAGAGGAACAAAAACGTGTTGCGTGAGAGGAGGTGACTTTTATGCATGACTTCCAAAGGTCTCCCTCTTCCTAATCCTCTGGAAGAAAGAAATCTCTCCCAGCCACAGGTGCCCATGAGGGTACTGAGATGCCTCAAGGACCCTGGCCTTGCCTCTCTTGGGAGACTACTGGGATGTGACTTTCTGTTCTGCTGAAAATGACTGATATTGTCTTATCACTGCTTCAAACAGAGAAAACTGGATCCAACCAGAAAACTCCACATTGAATTTTCATGGAACATAGAGTGTTAGGAAGCCGAGAGGTGTCTTCTTCACACCTGGAATGACTATTGTTGGCAATGACAATGACACGGCAGAATTTTGAAGTGCTGAAACTGTACAAAACACATTTTAGTCACCATGGAGTTATACTTACAATGAATAAGTAGCAATATCCATGGGCATTTACAACTTAATAATTAAGTGTTAGGCTAACTAGAGATCCAAAGAAAGATCATAACATAAATCATAAAATAGTCTAAAATAGATTAAATAAAAACAGCATATTTGAATTAAAATCACACATGAAAGAGTATTTGTGACATTGTATGTGTGTGTATCGTAAAAGAGGTAATATCTCAAATTGATGATCTAGGACATTAAATATGTCGAAAAAAAAAAAACCAACAGCGCAGCTTAAACCTTAAGTTAAAACAGAAGTGGTGGTGGTGGATTGAAGATAAGAGGCATAAATACGTAACTTAGGATGTAGACCAGAAAATTCATGAAAGGGAACACTTGTTCTACGAAAAGGAAACTGAAGAACCTTGACACCACGATCATCAAGAGAAACAGAAAAAAATGACATGAACCACATGCAAAAATGGATAAGGGCACATCAGTACAAATCCAACATAAGTTAACAGGTGGCAGATAGCCACAGACATCTCTGGATGCTAAAGGACTCTTATTGTAAACACGTAGTACCAATATCTGTCAAGAATTGAACTGACACTTTAAAATATCCAGTGTAAGTCACCAAAACTTACTCAAGAAGGAATGGATAACTTCAAAAGCAAGCACATTTGTAGTTAAAACGCTTCACCCTCCAAAATTCTAGGTCCAAACTGCTTTAATGTCAAAATTATGTAAATTATGTCAAAAATTGAGACTTCAAATCTTAGAGCAATAGCAAGACAGAAACATTAACATTCCAGATTCAATCAATATCCAATTTATATACATATATGTATTGAAATGTCCTACCCCATAAATGATTGTTATTGTTTTTAAAACTTTTCGAACAAATTGAAGGGGAATGAAATGCTGATAACCTGACTTGATCCCACACCTGAACGCATGCGCTGACTTCAGTAAACGTATACTACTAAAATTAAAAAAATTAACAAGTCCCACAAAACCTTCCAGAAAGTAGAAAAGGAGAATTCTCCCAATTGCTTTATTTGAATCCAACATTAATGTTATAGTAAAGTTAGTTCAGAACATTACAAGAAAATAAACTGCAGATTAACTTCATATTTCTAACTTTGTCTTGATGCATTGGAGTGATAAAGAGAAGACCAGACAGCTCACACTTACAAGAAGCAGAGAAAATTCTCTTGGGGAAGGTAGAAGGGAAGGCACTCACTCATGCTGGTGGGCTAGACACAATGGGACATCAGTAGGAAGGGCTCAGGTAGGGAGGGGGCTCCCTACGGAGGGCTGAGTGGAGGCTGGTGGCCCTGCTAGGTCCGCGTGAAGATTCCTGTCTCTGTCAGAGCCCTGAACACCACTCCCACCGCTGTCTACTGGTTACGAAGCAGGTGTCCCGTGGTGACAGACCAGGAGTGTCCTGTGGCTGTTGTGCCATTCCCCTGCCTCCCACCACTACCTGACACAATCTGGCTGGGAGAGAACAGCACCCATGTCGTGTGGCTGCTCAAACCACCACGACCCAGCATGTCATCAATAGCAGAGACTCAGTTCTCATAGTGCCGGAGTCCAGCTCCAGCTGAGTTCAGACCTCGAGAAGGGTGCATGGAGTAGGCATAGAGGAAAAAAGAAATGGACCACTATAATTTCAGGATCGTAATGGACAATGCAAGAAAGCTGTCCCCTTTATTTTTACAGAAGCAGTCACAAAGGCTGGCACAGACATTTTACATCATGGTCAAGTGGGTGTTTCCCAGGATAATTCTGCCATTTGTTTCACCTTAAAGCTCAATGGAAGTTCTCAATAGATGGCGCCTATCAATCAGCAACACATTCCTACTACAATCCTCATTCTACAACTTATTCTTGAATTAGTTAAGGGAGAAAATGCATTACAAAAAAGGCGGGCGGGGGGGGGGGGAGGGACCTAAAGATCAAGGAAAAGAATGAAAAAAACTCTAAACACAGATCCCTTGATTAGCATAAGGTCAATGGGGGCAGCAGAGACAGAGACAGCATGAATAGTAAAAGGTCCCTTGCAAGAAGTTATCAGCAACATCAGCTTCCAAGCTCACATCCATAGTAAACACCAACTTTGCAGCGAACAATGCCTGAATAGATTACAGAAATCTCAGCATGGTGGTCTGGTGTCCATGCAAAGGGAGGTGGGACTGCGTTCAGGTGGTTGCAGAGACATCTGCTGCCACGCAGCAGGAAATTTCTAGTAGCCGCATCTGCAATGAAACAGTTCTCTTCACACCTTTGTGTCCCCACATCCACTGCACGGACCCCAGCATCACAGACCTTCAGGCCGGAAGCTCTGGCTGCGGGCAGAGGTAGGCTGGGTTCTGGGGGAGGGCTTCCATGTCTCCTTCCTGCTTGCCACACCCTTGGAAGAGTGACAGGGTGCCTTCGAGAGGCAGGGAAGGACAAGAGAGCCCAATGCCACAGGAAGCCATCCCTATAAGGGTCCCCGTACCATGTCTGAGGTGAGCATTTGTTCACATGCCAGCAGTAAAAGCTCCCTGTGGCTTGGGGAGGGGAGGGGCTCCAGCAGGAGCAGAAATGCTGCCCCTGGAGGACTAGGTGGTGGTGTACCAGGCCCCGGTCTCACCGAGGGGAGAGACTAGAGACCTGAGCCAAGCAGAGCCCACAGTCTCAGAGCCGGTGCTGCTTCAAAGGGTCTCTGGGAGAATGGGAATGTCCCAGTTGCTGCATATGCCAGGACCACCAGTCTCAGACAACGAGCAATGGAGCACTACTGCCAGGGAGAAGGGGCAGCTAGCAAGAACCTGCGAAGGGGTTGGTGGTGAGGAGACAAAGCGAGGGAGGAGGGCAGGATGAACTCCGTCCTCCGCACACAGTTCCCTAACACAATGACGCACGTGGGATACACGGGTAACCACCTAACAGTCAAGTCCACAGCCAAGGTATTCCTCCAGCATCACCACCACCCTCATGCTGAAGGCTGACAAAGGGACTAGGTCTTTCCATGGGTAAAATCGTTCAGCTCAGTGCCTGCCACCTGGCAGTCAACCTCCAGCTTTCAAGAAAAGTTCAAGAAAAGCCAGAGAAGCTCACAAGCAACCGAACATGAGGGAAGCAGTCGGGAATGGCCGGTAGCAATGGTGGACACATGACAAGGTGCTAACAGAGAAGACGTGAGACAGAAGTTCTGAGGAAGGGCTGTGGATGAAGGCAGGCAGATGATTCTGCGATCTGCGGGTGGCTTTAACCTGCAGAAAACTCATAGCTCTGGGGGCCAGAGGCCGCAGGGGGTTCCTTGGCATCCCCTGGAGGGAGCCATCGTTTGTCTGTCAGGATTTCCACGGCACCAGGAGTGGCTTGGTCTGTTGCGGCATCATTCCAGTTGTGCGCCATCTCCTCATGGCTCTGTGGCTTTGTGGTGTCTCACAAGGACACATGTCTTTGGACTCACAGTTTGCTTGGGGAATCCAGGGAGGGCTCTCCTTAAGATCATTAACTCAGTCACATATGCAAAGACTTACATATGCAAAGGTGGTGAGGGGTGGGGGAGAGCATCTCTAGGATCAGTAGAAGTGGGAAGGATCAAACAGAAATGTAACAAATGGAGGTTGGGAATTCCTTGGATGAAGCGTTTTATTATGAAAATAAAATCAAACAAAATCTTGAGAGAAGCAAGAATAGAGGGAAACAGCACAGCAAGAAACAGATACAGAAACAGCCAACTTACCAGACACCATGCTAGACAGAAGGCAACGAAGTGGGTTTGCTCAAGTCCAGAAAGAAAGAAAATACTGCCAAAGGAAAACAAAATCTCTTATGAAAATGTCTTTAAGAAATAAATACAAATTCATCCTCCCCAAACAAAATTAATTGATGTAATTTATTCACCACCGACCTTCTCTACAAAAAGTGCTGAAAGAGGCAGAAGACGTCAGAGTGGAAACTGGGCCTGCAAAAACAAGCGTAAATAAAATCTCATATTTATTCATTGTTAATTATTTAGAAAGCAAAAGCTTACTGTAATGCTGTGTGTCTACTGCACAAGTGAGGGTAAAACATATGGCAGTCACAGCACGAACAGGGAAGATGACATTTGGAAATATGTGTGGTGAGGTTGCTACACTTCACTGTAGTGCCATAATATTGTTGGAGGGCAGACTCTGATGAACTGATGACTACTTGTAAAGAAAATGAGATATAAAAATAAGTCAATAGAGGAGAGAAGAAGTAATCACAACAACTGTTGAGTCCAAGAGAAAGGACACGAATTGAAAATAAGGAAACAAAGAATGGTCGAAGGGGTAGAGAACACCCCGCATGTGTTAATGTTTAGCTTAATCAATCATATTAAATGTAAACAATTTCCTTCTGGTGGAGACAAGGTGATATAGACTTCTCTCAGCTCCTTTCAGATCACACACACACTGGGGATAATACAGAACACAACACAGCAAGCACTCTGAAAGGAGCGAACTGGGAGCACAGATTGTTGGAGGCCTGAACCCAAGAGGAACAATGCAGGTGCCAAGTGTCCTAGCAGCTTCGCATTCTGCAGAGCAGAACAAGCCACCTGTCCCCGCACCCCTGCCCAGCTGAGCAGCAGACAGTGCCCCAATAGACTTGTCTCTCCTACAGATCCACTGGGAACCTGGCAGAGACTTGTTTGGAGAGAAGAAAGAGTAAGCTATGGACAGCCAGAAAATGGTGGAGCTCACAAGAAGTTGTAGAAATGTAGAATATATGAAGAGCTCTTAAAACTCAACAGTCAGGAATCTCAAAGAATCCTATTAGAAAATGAATAAAACATATGAAGAGACATTTGCCTGAAGAAGTTGTACAGGTGGTAAATAAGCACCTGAGGATTCTCAACCCTGTTTGCCCATCAGAGGATTGCCAACCTCCAGGAGAGAGCACTGCTCAACACCATACACCCATCGGAGGACTGCAAACCTCCAGGAGAGAGCCCTGTTCAGCCCCGTTGACCCATCGGAGGACTGCAAACCTACAGTGAGAGAGCCCTGCTCAGCCCCGTTGACCCATCGGAGGATTGCCAACCTCCAGGAGAGAGCACTGCTCAGCTAGCAACAGTGGAGAGCGAAAAACCATGACTTGGTCACCTGTTGGCAAGAACACAAAGGAACTGTGTGGTTCATGCATTGGTGGTGCGTGTGTGCAATGATACAGCCACAGTAAAACAAACAAAAGAAGCACAAAAAACAAAAATAGTGATACTTCCTCATATAACAGAACATCGAAATACAACCAGAAATCTCACTCTTGAGCAGTTACTCCAAAAAATGAAAGCTTCTATTCATGTAAGCACGTGCAGTTCCACGTCACTGCAGCTTCATGGCTACTAGCGAGACACTGGTAATGATTCAGATGTCCTTCAGCAGATGGATGGGTGAACAGCCGGTGGTCCACGCACAGCCTGGAACACGACTCAGCCGTAATGTGGAATGAGCTGTTAAAAAGAGTGGACAGATCTCAAAGGAACCTTGCTCAGAGAAGAGGGCTCACCCTTGATGGCTAGTTACTGTAAGATCCTCTCACGTTGTTGGGAGAATGTACTGGAAACGGGGAGCAGAGCAAGGGTTGCAAAGAGTCAGAGTCAGGGAGGCACGTTCTGTGGAACTGGGTAGGACATGGTTTCATCACTGTGTCGGGAAGCCTGGGAGCATGAGGGGCCGAGAAAACCTGGAGACTTGGCCTTGGGAGAAGATGGTATCTCAGCCAGTGTTCAGTTCATGAATGGGATCCTGCACCCCACTTTAGCCAGGAGAATGTGGGAGCTCAGGGTGGTGAACCAGGCTGTGGAGTAACGGGGGAAGCTGTGTGAGCAGAGGCTGGGTGGACAGCGAGCTATTAGTACAGGAACAAGCCAGGAAGAGTCCGGAAAAGGAAGCCAGTGCCTCCTGGACTGGTCTGCAAAGAAGGGTGAGGCTCAGACGTGAGGCAGGGCCAGAAGTTGCCAGAGACCGGAAGGGGCCATGTGGAGGGGCCCCGCAGGAACTAGCACTTTCCCTTTGCCACCCAGCATGGGACGGGCTGGCACGCTGCGATGGGATCCCTGTGCAAAACAGATCCAGGAGAAGGCCCAGCCAGCCAGCCTGGAGGGCAGCTGGGGTTGAAGAGCCACGTCCAGGGACAGGGCCTCAGACCTGCACACCCACCCTGCCCTGTCCATCGGGGTCTTCACCACAAGCCTTGGAGTGTGGAATTGACTGCTTCGTTGTCTTTTTAAAAATTGCATTCAGCCCTTCTGAGTACAGCGATGTGATAAAGCTGAAATAGAATGGAGCCATTGATGGCTTTTTGTCACTCACGCGGCGGGACATGGCTGGAGAGAGGAAGGCCAGTTGGCATCACTCACATCCGGGTTTGGAGGGACAGAGTGGAACAGGAACCGGAAGTAGCCCTTGCGATTCAGGCTGCGGGAATCACTTCCGCTGCTGCGGGATCAGGCTGGCTCTTGGCTGCTGGCTGCAGCCATGTGCTTCTCTTCTCCTTGACTTGACTGGCTCGTAGCTGCTGCAGAGTTTTGCCATGTGAAGGATGGCCATTTCGGGAAATGGCCCACATTGCTGTTGTATTTATTGCCTGGTAATGCGGCCATTGAAGTCCTGGTGTTTGTGCTGTAAAGTGCTGGCTGGGAAGATTTCCGCAGGCCCTAGGATTGCGCGCAGACCTAAAGTCAGCCAGGAGACTGGTGTGCGAAGCCCCCGGGGGCGTAAGGCAGCAGCTGGCTTGCTCCTGGGTGAGAGTGCTACCTGTTCCTGTGTTCTAAGCAGCACTGAGATGCTTTCACGGAGTGAAGGGGTCTTTCAGGGCTCTGCAAGCCCGGGTGGGTTGCTGTTCCACAGCCGCTGGGCGGTCTGACGTGCACCAATGAAAGTCAGTGACGTCTCAGAGTCAGTTGAGAGGTCACAGGTCACCGCTGCGACTCACTGATAAAGAATCTGTCGGCTCCACCGGCTGCACCAGCGCGCCCGGACCCCACAGTGAAGCCGTACACTGCACGGAAGCCCACACCGTGAGGTTTGAGAACATGGGAACTTCAGGGGATGGCAATGCCATTGAGGTCAAACTTGAAGGGCAGAGTGAGAAACATTGCCCAAATGCCCCATTACCTAAACAATGGTAGAAAATATACAGTGGGATTGACATGCGTTTAAAGTAGCCTTCTGGACATGGCTAGCACAGACATTCAAATTGACTAAAAAGTGAGACTTAAAAATGATAGTAATTTCAAGACAGTTTTACCTTCCTGAAATATGGAAATGAATATGAGGTCATGTTGTACAGCTTTACCCAGTAATTGTCATGGTCAGGGGGGTCTTCTGGTGATTGTCAGCTTCTCCAGTGGAGGACATAGTGGGAACCAAAAGAAAGTTCCAGTTTGCACGCCTTGCCCCACGGGGCAGGCGCCTGTGAATCCTGCTTGCTGGAGCTGTATTCTCTCTCCTCGTTTATTTCCACTGCCCTGTGTTAGCGCTGTCTGACCTTGGCCTCTTTTCTCCTTCTGCCCTCGCAGAAGAGCTAGCTCTGGATGTTTCTGGGAGAGACAGTTTGAAGACTTTCTGGCTTCAAACACCAGCTGGATGTGCCCTGAATTATGAATTCCAGAGTTAACTAACTCCAGAACTGGCTGGTTGACTAAGTAGCCTCTGGGTCCTTTGAGGACTCCCTGGAGTCCAAGTGCTTCCAGAAATAGGTGGTGTGTCAGTATCTGGGGCAGGTGCATGCATTCTTCTGCCACTTTGACAGTCTTGTTTATTTCATATCAGCCAGACACCTGATCTTGACCCTAAATTGTCCTTGCAATTTGGAAGTCAAAAAAGCTATTTACCTTACAAAGAAGTCAGAAGTTACTGGCTTAAACTGTAACAACCACCAACAAATTATTTTTAAAGCTATGCAGCACATCACCGTTATTCCGAGCCCCATTTCAACTAGCTCTCAGATTTTCCCCTTAGGAATCGTAAAAAACAACCTCTGCATTTGAAATTTTCTTATATCTGAATTATAACAATCGTCTCATTTCCTTCTCTTAAAGATTAAAACCTTTAAGGAAGAAAACTTATGTTTAAAAATCAATATGTAAATCTGTATACCTGTGAAAATAATGAACTTTTTTCCTCTTTGACCATGTGACAAACATTTGACAGTAATTTCCATTGAACTGTCTTTAGTCCAGAACTCAACTCTCACGATAAGGGCATTGCATGGTGCATTTGAACATTGTGTGTTTTGCATGTTCCTCCTAAAGTGTACTTCTTGCTCCTTGAAGAATAATATTTGCCAGAAACCACCCTCTGTGTCTGTCTGTCCTTCCCCTGCCATGTGAAGAGGCCGTGAGCAGGCTGGCCGAGTGCAGGCCACCCAGAGGGCTCACTGGGCACCCTGAGTCAGGCTCCGGGCCTTCAGAGCTGCTGAAGCCCTTGGCCTGTGGCATTCTGCCACGGGCGCCCGTGTAGGCCAGTGCAGGTGCTCTGCCCTGCAGGTTCTCTGCAGGGACTGAGGCTTCACTCCCTGCTGAGAAATATCAGGGCTGAGTCCGTTATACCAAGAGCCCCACCCTCCGAGAGTGTCAGTTATCCTGCTGCTCCTGGTCTTCAGCTGCCTCCATGTAAATAACTAATCTTGCTATCCCTTTAGCAGGTACTTCTCGAGCTCTCACACTGTGGGGTGCGGAAACCCATGATGTCCGCGATGCTTCATCTTTCAAAGCTCTCCTGCAGCACTGTCATTTAATCGCTATACTATCTACATTTCCTCATCTGTCCATAGAATTTTTTAAGTGAAAAAAAATGGATGATATAATTCTATATAATTCAAAACCAAAGAATTTGGACTCAAAGGGGGAAAATGAGCCTGTATTACTGCCTGTGTACTCCTTGGAAACACCTAGGTCAAACTGAGCAGCAGTGCTGGTGTTGTGGGTTAGACTGCTGGCTGCTGTCCAACATTCCATATAGGAGCAGGGTTGGAGTCATGGTGTTGTGGGTTAGACTGCTGGCTGCTGCCCAGCATTCTGTATTGGAGCAGGGTTGGAGTCATGGTGTCGTGGTGGTAGACTGCTGGCTGCTATCCAACATTCCATATTGGAGCAGGGGTTGGAGTCATGGCTCTTGGGTTTGTGATCTAGCTTCCTGCTAATGCTGCTGGCAAGGCAGCGTGTAATGGCCCACATACTTTGGCTCAGACCTCCCAAATGGGGATCCTGGCTGCTGGCTTCAGCCTGGTCCAAACCTGACTATTGTGACCATTTCGTGGCGGCGGTGGGGGTGTGTGAACCACTGTGTAGATTTCTCCCTCTCTCTTGCTGTCACTCTTTTTGAATACATAAATAAGAAAAAGAGAACATCTCCAATGCCGTGTGTCACATCACAGGAAACATCACTGTGGCTCTGCTTGCAGATGAGTGCTATTTTAAGCAGAGTAGAGGATGCACGGATTAATTAAGTACTGTTATTCATCCTGTTCGTGCCTGGAAGGAAGGCACCGAGGATACGTAACCTAGCCCTGGTCCTGCATGGACGTGAGACCACTGGCATTGTGACACCAGCATGGCCACTGCTCTGTGCGCTCTGAGACCGTTATGCTGACACTGGATCTGCATTTCCTTATTTGGTTCTTGTAGAGGTTCAGATTGGTTTATATTTTTTCTCGTTGATGGATGTAAGTTTTCTCCATTGCTTCATCTAAATGTTCTCCTTCATCTCCTCCTCCTCTTCCTTCGCCTCTTCTTCTTCCTGTGGAATTGTACCATAAAACTCAAAATAAAAATAAAATAAATGAAACGTTGAACTGATCCTACATTTCTGGGATTAGCTGCTCACTATGCTGTTATTTGTTCTGTTAACTGCTGCATTCCCTGAGCCAGCCTTTTCTTCTGAGGATATTTTCTATGTATACGCATGAGAAATATTGGGCTTTCGTTTCCTTGCTATGACTTTCTACCTTTGCTATCAGGATAGCGTTGGCTTCATAAGATGAATTGGAAAGCATTTGCTCATGTTCTAATTACCAAGGGAAGCTTGTACAGAGTTGATATCATTTGTTATTTAAGTTATTGATAGAGTTCACTAGCATTAAAATATCTGGATGTGACATTGTCTTTGGGGGAAGATTCTTCGTTAGGAATTGAACTTCTTTAAAGAGATGCAGAGCCATCGAGCTTGACCGTTACTTCCTGAGTGACCTTTGACACTGTTCACTTGGAAGGAATTTGCATATTGCACCTGTGTTACTGAGTTACCAGTCATCAGTCGCATGTACATTTATAAGTGATGTCACTTTATGGTGGAATCCTGGTTCTCACTCTTGGTATTGCTGATTTGTTTCTTCTCTCCCTTTCTCCTTGATCATTCTGGCTAGAGACTTCGGCCGGCAAAGAGGTAGTTTTTTGTTTTGGTGATCTGCTTTCTTGCTTTTCTGTTTTCAATTTTGCTGATTTTTTCTTTTATCTGTGTATCTTCTGTCCCCTGTGTTGGGTGAATTTGCTGGCTTTGTTTTCTGCATAGCCGTTTTTGTACACTGAATGTGATGTACCTCAGTGGGGTTTGTTGTTTCTGCTTTTACGTTTTACTCTGTATCTTAATCATACATTCATTTGTGGTAACTGCCCCACTTCGGTTTCTCTGGCCTACTTGGGTTAAGAAATCCTACTGACAAGCCCCAAAGGATGTGAGGGTCACTTTGTGGCAGGTGCTGGTGGGAGGGGAGGGCCCCATCCTCGTGTCAGTGTTCCCAATTCCCCACTGGTAGCCAACGCCGCTAGCCAGCTCAAGGCTGCTGTGCAGTCGTGCCAACCCGGCTCTGGTCCAGATGAGACAGTCTCAGGGGCAAGAGCTGCTGCTCGGCTGTGCTGGTCTGGCCAGATCTGGGAATGGCAGCTTGCCTGCCACTCTGCTCTGTGAAAGGTCCAAGAAAAGTTGTGAATTCCCTGTTTTCTTGTATGTTTGGGTTAGGCCTTGGATTTCAGAATTTTAACTGTAAGTTTGTATTTTCTGTTTCTTGGTGTGTGTGTGTGTGTGTGTGTGTGCGTGTGCGCGCACTTTTGTGACTGTTGCTGCGTGCCCTCACTCCACAGATTGTGGCATCTTTTGTGCCTCTTTATTTATTTGTCATGGTGCCCCTCTGCGTCCCCAGAAAATCTTGTATCTTGAACTTGGCTTGGTCTTACACTAGTGAAGCTAAGCATTTACTTCCGCAGGGAGATTTCTCTGACATCCTTTCCCTTCGTTCCGTGTCCCGCCACCTCAGAAGTCACCTTGAAGACAGCATGCCTTTCACTATTGCCTTTCTTCATTAATCTGAGAATATCTGTCTAGTATGTTCAATAAACTCGTACCTTCTGTAATTATCCACATTTGATTCAACCAACATTCTTCAATTTTACATTTTATCAGTTCCTGTTTTTTCCCTCTTTTTCACTGTTGCTGGCTTGAAATATTAGGTTTTAATTTAATCGTCACCATTCACTCATTTCTAGACCTCTTGACGATGTTTGTGTGTGTGGGAAGCAGAGCGGTTGCCTTAGGTTTTACATTGCATATATTCAATTTATTACATTGCACCTTCAAGCACTGGTATTTTGCCTCACATATATGATTTGAAAATGCATCAAAAATGTATTTCTGGTTTCTCCCTGTACTCTTCTGTCTCATTGCTACAATACATTTTGCTTTCAGCTGTGTCATAGATCCACAACATTCTGCTACTATTTTATTGTAGGTAATTATCATCTGTAAGAATTAACAATGAGAAAAATTGACTTCATTTAAATCTGTCCAGCTTTTTTTTTTTTTCTAAGAGTCTGATTGGGACTCTGTTTCTGCTCTCTGAGGAGTTGTTGCTGAATTCTTTTGTCTTTTGCTCTCTTTACAAGCCTTTATTTAGATTGTTTTTATGTTCTAGGTTAAGATGTTTTAATTAATTAATTTAGATTGCAGAGAGATGAAAAGAGCAAGTGTGTGTGAGAAAGAAAAGAGACGATCTGTCTTCACCCCTAAGTGCCTGCGCTGGCCAGGGCTGGACCAGCCTCCCTGTGTGCCAGCGCAGGTGCCTCGCAGGGCTGGACCAGCCTGCCTGTGTGCCAGCCCAGGTGTCGCGCAGGGCTGGCAGGGATGCAAGCGCTCGAACCAGCACTCGCCACCTCCGAGCAGCATGAAGCGGAGCGGTGACTTGCACCCAGCTTTCTCATATGGGATACAGGGAGTATTTCCTGTGTAAAGTCACTGTAGATCCTGTACTTACACTGTGTTAGGCACCAGGGTCATTTTCTCTTCTCGTTGCTACACATGATTGGAGCTGACAGACGCATTCTTACATTTTGTAGACATAGGTACAAACAAGGGTGCTTCCAAAATGTCATGGAACAAGGAAATAAGAGCTGAATTTACTCTTGATACAAACATTTTTGCAATGTGTGCATGAGTGTGCACACAGAATTCACAGGGATGGCTTCCTGCTGGCTCTCCCAGGTGAGTGACGGTTCCTTCCACCTGGCTTGTGTAGATACTTCGCGCAGCTCTGTGCATACTGTGGCTTACATCTAACTGGGTTGTTTGTATTATTGATGCCTAACAGTTCTTTGTATATTCTGGTATGAAATACTCGTTGGATATATTACAGAAATATCCTTACATCATGTGACTTGAATTTTTGGCTCTACTGATGACATATGATGTTAACTGTAAGTCCTCAGTGTCGGTGAGGTTCAATGTTCAATCATATTTGTGTGTTATACCTCATTATATCCTCAAAGTGGTGCCAACAGTCCCCTGTGTTGGACAAGCCGCTCCATCTTCATCTTTCAGCCATTTCGTCTACAAATAATTTAAATGACACCGTGGCTGGTTTGTTCACTTGAACTGAGAGGGAAAACAGAAGGAAGATTTTGCTGCAAGGACCTCCTGAACCCCATGGGCCACAAGGTGAGACCGGATGCTGCCCTATGAACCAAGGCCCCTGCCTAGTGCACCACAAACACCACTTGGCTCAGTCCCTGGTCCTGAGGGTAAGCCTCCAGACAGTTTGATTGCTGTGGATGCTGCCTTTTCATGTTTTGTTCTTTCTGGATTGCGGAAGTGAGCGAAGAATATTTCTGGATAATCAAGTGAAGGCTTCCTTTTCATGTTTGTGCAGCTCAATCCTCCACTTTGCTAGCAGACAGGAGCACTGTGGCTGGGAGGCAGCCAGCCTTGGCTGAGGTCACCCCAGAGGGATTGGGGAAGGCTGCAGGACGGAGAACCGGTGGAGGGACATCCCTGAGCCACCTGCCCATACTTGGGGCATCGCTCTCCCATCTGGAAATGTCCCCCAGAGTGTGGGGCTGTGAGCTGGCAAGAGCGCAGAGTTAATCAGAAAGCATGGGAGGCACACAGAGGAATGAGGGGGACAGATGCGGGCAGCAGTCCCTAGTAGCAAGCAGGAAGAGGAGCCTCCTGTCTCCTGTCCCTGGAGCCGTCCCCTGTGAGTGCTGCAGCTACCTCGGGGGTCCTCATACAGTAACTGTAAAGGGCAGGGCTCCGACGGCTGAGTTTCTTTCCTCACGTGCCACGACTTAGAACATTCCTAAGACTCCCTTCACCAGGGATGGCCACGAAGTACATCAAGACAAATGCAGGGGAAGCACAAAGAGAGGGTCTGTGCCCGCCAGAGAGGAGGGGGGCGTGGTCCGGAGGGCCTGCTGGAGCTGTGGGACGCAAGGGACCTGTGTGCCCCCGGGGCAGGCGCGGCTAGCCAGAGGCACGCAGACATGGCCACTCTGTGAGCAGAGAGCAAAGAAGCTCTTCTCATATCCACCTGGATCGCCACAAGCAGCACCAGGCAGCAAAGAGACCCCTGCCAGGATGAGACAAACCCCAGACGACAGCCACGACGCTGTGGCCACATACCCTCTGCAACTCTTGCAGCTAAAAACGCCTCTGGAAGCTCCCGAAGCCCCAGCACACAGCCGGTCGCTGAGCCCAGTGGCACCAGGGAGCTCCTTGCCAGCTCGCCATCCTCAGAGCTCTCGGTGGTGGCACTGCAGGCAGTGTACCAGGAATCCTGGTTCTCTCCATCCTGAGCCCTGTGCTCCTGGCGTGGCCAGAGGAGCCACTGGAGAAGGCAGGGATGTTTCACACTCCAGGTTCAAGAGCAGGCTGTCTTGTTTACAAAGTGTCCAAGGCTGGTGCGTGGCCATCAGCCTCGACAGACACAGCCAGCTGCGTTGTGTCCTTTGGTGCCCACCACCTGCCTCCGTGTCACTTCTGGTCAGAAGCAGGCCACGGAAGGGGTTTCATTTGACCCTCTTCTTCATAAATCAAATGTCTCAGGTAAAACAAATCATTACAACAGCAGGGAGTGAGAGGCTGACAGCCTCAGTGGTTGTAACTGTGAATGACAACCAGCAAGTCAGAAAGCACGCGGCTGCACTTAGCAGAGAAACCAGGAAAATCCTGGAGATGAGAAGGAACAGAATCACACAGGTGCATTCTGTGGGCTCCACATCCCCTCCAGTAGCTGACAAGCTGCAGCACTGCACTCAGAACTTTCGAGTACTTCCTTTAATCCACTCCTTGATACAGCCCAGGATGAACAAACCAGACCGGTGTAAAGGCAGCTAAAGAAGAATTCTGTTTTCTTCTTACAAGACTTCAAGGTGGGACCCCATCTTTTACGCTAGATTTCTGAGTCCGCATTACCCAGAGGATGGAATAAAAATCAAATCACCTGGAAACCTGAGCCCTGACAGGCCCGCTGTGCTTCACAAGCTTAGGTATCCTGTGCCATGCAGCACGCGGCTTGGCTGGGGGCTTCTGCACGCTCTTGCTGCCTTCAAAAGGCAGTGTTCATGTTTCTGGCAGATGGCTGTTTCCCATGCTCCCAAGCTGGCGTTCCCCTCTTCTTCCTCCTTGAATTACAGATGTGGACCCTCCAGTGATTAGGAAATTAGATGTTGAACTCCTTGTTCATAACAATCACTTAACGTCACTGATTAAGGAGCTAAAACGCAGGCTTGCTCTTACTGAGCTGGAGCAGGCGAGAGGCTGAAAGCTGAGATGGCGAGATTGGTCCTGCTGCGTATGCCCGGCTGAAGGGGCCAGGGCGCTGCCCGTGCAAGGGGCACGCTCGTCTAAGTCCAATGGCTTGTGGAGTGACAGTGCCTGGGAGGCAAGGGGAGCGTTCACGTGGCTCAGGCCCAGTCAGATGTGGAATGTGGTTCTTGGAAAGACTGGCAAGGGCAGGGCCCAGGATGCCTCAAGGCTGAAAGGGCCACCCATGGAGACACTGAAAAGGGGAGCACATGGGAGGACTGGGGTTCCATGGGAGTCCCTTGGAGCAGCGCAGGTGTGGGGTCAGCAGTGGGGCTGCGCCAGGCTGCGATGAAGGAGAGTCCCAGCTGAAGGGGAACTCCAAGCAAAGAGGCGCACACACGAGCAATGTCTCTCTTTCTCTGGCCCTCCACCCTGTTCTGAGACTTCCTCCCAAGAGGAAGGGGTGATGGTGAACAGAGGCGCGGCCTGGGGACCTTGGCATGAACCTGCTGCGATTGGCTTGCCCTGGAGGATGTGCGTATGGCCTGGGGAGCCTGGCATGAAGCTGCTGTGATTGGCTCGCCCTGGAGGATGTGCGCAAGGCCTGAGGACCTTGGCATGAACCTGCTGCGATTGGCTCGCCCTGGAGGATGTGCGTGTATGCAGCACCTCTGTGCTGAGAAGATGACGTCACTGCAGAGGGAACACCTGTGCGCGAGACTGGCTGCAAGCAGGAGCATCTCACCTGTCCAGACGTCACTCCGCTCCGAAGAGGACATATCTTACTCGCTGTGCTGCAGGTCAAAAAAAAAAAAAAAAAGCTAGAAGAACAATGAAGAAAGCTTTTTCTAAGGATTTAATTCTGTAAGGTCGTAAATAAGTTTTGTGGTATAGAAGTGACTGGAACCTCAGGAGGAAAGATTGTGTGATTTGTAAATTAAAAATAGCAAAGAAAGAGAAGGAAAAGCACTTTGATATTTATAACCTAAACCTCAGAAAGCTTTCTATCAAAAATTATCCATGAAACCATTCCTTATCTCCATAAGGAGAGGAAAATTTTGGATAAAAAATTATGAGTGATCCAAATGGTGGAAAAGATACGAAAGCAGTGGAGAACAATGTGCAGTGACAGGAGAACAGCAAATGTCTCTTGGAGCTGAGCTCTGAGAAAGACACCACTCCCTCGCTGCGCCCTGGGCGGCCACTGCCCTCTCCCCTTTGATGCTTTGAATAAACTCAGTGTTGTCTCCTAGAATGAAATCACTGAACCTGAAAATGCTTTTCCGGTTGGCAAACCCCACGTAACCTTGAACTCCCACAGCCGCAGTTGTGTGTCTCCTTCCTCCTGCCTCCCAAATGAGCAGGACGTGCTCACCAAGAGGACACTGCCCGTGGACAGCCACGGCTGCCTCACTGTGGCTGCAAGACTTAATGGTTCTCAGTTGCAGTAACCAGAAAAAAAAAAAAAGAAGAAGAAGAAAATCATCTTTTCCTGGCATCATCAAGAATCTTATTTGTAAATATCACTTGGGGCCGTTCAAAGCCAGTGGAACATGAGCTGTCTCTCTGTCAATCTCAGGCTGATTTGCATCGCGCGGTGCCAGGCTGCCACGTGGAGCCCCTCGGGCGATGTCACCATCCTGCGACACAAGTTGAAGGAAAGCTTGTGCCTTTCAGGCGTCTTGTGAAACACAACAAACACCTTCCTGTTTCCAGGAAATTGGTTCCTTCTTTTCTATATATATATATTTTCTTTTTGTCAACATAGATTCTAAACAAAACAGACTAAAATGAAATAGCCAGGGCCATCTGTCACAGCGAGCAGCATCCTTACCGCCACAGAGACTTCCACTCTGTTGGCCCAGTGGAGAAGCAGTGCAGACAGTCTCAATCTGTGCCCTCCAGCCGTGACTCCAAGGACTCCTGGAGGTGCTGAGGTCTTAGAGCAGGGGCCTCCAGTCTGGGGGGGCTGTAGCAGAGAGTGGGTGCCTTGGCTTGCGGATCACTCCCTGCCTCTCTGCACGTGGAGGAGTGTCCAAGAAGGGGCTCTCCACGTCCCCGGGGGGACACTCATGACTCACACCCCACACACCTCTGTGAGGGGACACTAACAGCTCACCTCCCCACGGTCTTCTGTGGCCCTGGTACACGGTAGAGCAGCGTGGCCCTGGTACACGGCGGAGCAGCGTGGCCCTGGTACACGGCGGAGCAGCGTGGCCCTGGTACACGGCGGAGCAGCGTGGCCAGCACTGACTTGAGCCCTAGTGAGCCCAGCCAGGAATCGGGGAGTCTGGAGCTGTCATGACATGGAAGGAAAAGCAAAGCCCCTCGTTCCTGCTTCTTCAAGGGTGACTTCAGAGCCCGTGCTGTAGCACAGGTGCTACAGCTTCCAACAGTGACTCCAGCATCCCATGTAGTCACCGTTTCATGTCCTGGCTGCTCCTCTGTTACTCCAGCTCCCAAGTAATGCACCTGGAAAAGCAGCAGAGGGTGGCCCAATCCCTGGTGCCCCCACACCTATGTGGGAAACCTGGAAGAAGCTCCCGGCTTCCGTTTCAGATTGGCCCAGCCCAGGCATTACAGCCATTTTGCTCTGAAATTCTGTCTTAATGACAAGATCCTGCCTGGAATTATTTGTTCTGTAGTCAAATGTAGGGGAATGTGGGGAGATGTGAGTATGCTGGGTATGGGGAGGTCAAGCCAGCAATAAGTCTTTCCGGTGCAGTTTAACCAAGCTCACTGTAAACAGCCTGCCCATGTTTACCCTGAGCGATGTGCTGCCACGTGTGGCCCACTGGTAGGACCGTCCACCACGTTTGGCCATTGTGTACCCCTTGGTTGGATGTTGCTGGGTCGAGGCAGGAGTGATCTTTCCTCAAGCAGAGAGAGTTTTGAGGAAATGAGCTGTTTCTTTATATGTAAACGTCCCTCTCTTTCTTTCCTCTTCCATATTCTATCATCTAGCTTATGGTATCAGACATTTTTGCTGTTTTGATGCTTTCTGGACTTCTCCAAAGAGCAGGCTCACAACATGAGCTGAAATCAAGTTGTAGCTGACGGCATCAGTCCACTGTCTGCACGCTGACAGCTTCACAGGCAAGGAAAGGGACATGATGCCCAACTAAGGACAGGTGCTTCCTACAGACCGTGCTGTCAACATCAGGTCGAATCCCAGTGAGTCTGCAGGTGTGGGGACAGCATGACCTCACCGGGAAGACAGAAGGGAGACCACACTGATGGGTTTTCTCCATGGAAGCTGTAACTGCCTACATACAATACTGAACCAGAACGATGCAGGCACAGGGGCCAAGAAGATGAAAGTGTTCACTTACTGATGAAAACTTCCTTTTATCAAGAAAATATGGCCAGCTTAAGTGTAAATAAACTCAATGAAAAGAGCAAATTTCACACAAAAAAAAGTACTTTAAAAAGACATTGGCAAATCAATAATCAAAATCTGTAACAGAAGCATTATTGCAACTATCTCGATTAATGATAGACAAACCAAGAAAAATTGATAAGATACAGAAGAGAACAATGTAACTAACATATAATATAACATAATAAATAGAATATACATGCATATGTAACATGCAAGGTTCTCAAACAAATATGGGATTTATTTTGCCAGTCTGTAAGACAAGTTTCAACCAAGTTTACTAAACGAGCGGTATACAGACCATGATCCTTGACTAGAAGTAAAAGCATAACTAACGTTCTTTAAAATTCCCACACTTAGAACTTTTTTTAAATCACTCAAAAATAAATACAAGAGGATAAGTCAAAAGTCACAAGATTCAACTTAACAATAAATGTGCAATCTTAAAATGTCATGTTTTAAAAAGACCAATGAAAGTAAATGATGAAATAATGCCAGCAAAATTCAGTGAGGGAAGAAAACTAAGTGTAATATATCAACAAAACCAAAATTTGACTTCATTAAATGTTATAAAATACACGAAATTACCCCGACTCATGAATACCCAGGAAACAACAACAAATATTAGGCATGAAAGGTGCTCCTAACTACAAACTAGCAAATGTAATAATAATCAGAGAATAGTAAGAACAACTTCATGTTAATATTTTCAAAGTATAGACAACGTGAACATTTCCATCCAAAAACATGAGTAACTCCAGAATAAATTTAAAAATCAATTCCATAAGTAATTTTTTAAAGATTTATTTTGTTTGTAATGAAAGGCAGATTTACAGAGAGAAGGAGAGACAGCGAGGAAGATCTTCCATCCGCTGGTTCACTCCCCAGATGGCCACAATGCACAGAGATAAGCCAATCCAAAGCCAGGCGCCAAGGGCTTCCTCTGGGTCTACACGTCGGGCTTTGGTACCCTCCACTGCTTTCCCAGGTCACAGCAAGCTGGACCTTGAGTGGAGCGGAGCAGCCAGGACACAAGCTGTTGCCCAGATGGGATGCCGACACATGAAGGCGAGGATTTACCCACTAGACCATCATGCTGGGCCCAATTTTATAATTTAAAAAAGAAACCAGCATTTACAAATACTCTTATCAAGGAGACAGTTATCATTGACAAGTTTATGGATAATGTTGTCAAACATTTGGGAAGAACCAATCTTCTGCACGTGTTTGTGGAATCTGACAAGGAGAAGATTCCTGCTTTTGGTTCATTTCTTCCTCCCTTCCTCCCTCCATTCCTTCCTTCCTCCTTCCCTTTCCTTCCTTCCTTCCTTCCTTCCTTCCTTCCTTCCTTCCTTCCTTCCTTCCTTCCTTCCTTCCTTCAGGAGGGTGGGGTAGAAGTGGGGTTGGCAGAATAATCCTATGTCAAACTAGATAAGCCCAGTGAAAGGAGAGAAAAATGGCAGGTCCACCTCATTACACTTGTAAAATTTCTAAACAAAATTTAATAATATGTATGTATGGGAAAAAGCTGACATAGTGTTTGCAAGTTGAGTTTGTTCTGAAAATGTTGGTTTCTTTTTCATCAGGAGACACGATGGGGTGATTCATCCCGTCAGCCCCAAACCGTAGGAGACACACCTGATCAAACCCTACTGATGTGCTTACTGCTATTTGGTAGGCAAGAACAACTGAAACCCTTGGCATACATTACCCCAGTTAGTGATCAGCTCCAAGGGGTAGACAACTCTTACCATCTGCTTCCAATCCCTGAAGACAATAGCCCACAGAACTGAAATTAAAAAAAAAAAAAGTGATGGAGGTGACTGAGAAGCACGTGACCAGAGTCCTGCACCTGCGAAGGGATGCTAACACGCCTCCTCCAGCCAGAGTCGGATGTGCTGCAGCTCTCGCCTGAGACTCGGCTCTCCCCACAGTGTCTGGTTCGGACAGTCAATGAGTCTTAGGTGCCTAGACTGTCTTTCTCTTCATAATAACAAAATATTAATTTCTTAAGACTACATAGAAGAAAATGGTGATAAAAACTTAACATGAATAATACTACCTTAGCTTATTCAGCTTCTTTATATAACACTGGTTCCTTGAGCAGCTTCCATATTTGAATACTCTACTTACCCACCAGGAAAATCCTGAGTCCACAGTGGAGAACAATCGTGTAACGCCTGTGATGGTGGAGGCACTTGCATCAGTTCCAGGTGTGATGACCAACACGGGCAAAATATCCTTCAGGACTGTCTGAGTAGCCTATCACCATCATCATCATCATTGCCATGTAAAAGCACAGTTTTTAAAAATGTTTATGTTTATTGGAAATGAAGATTTACAGAGGAGAGAGAAAAATCTTCCATCCACTGATTCACTCCCCAAGTGGCTGCCACATCCAGAGCTGAGCTGATCTAAAGCCAAGAGTCAGAAACTTCTTCCAGGTCTCCCACGCAGGTGCAGGGTCCCAAGACTTTGAACCATCCTCTACTGCTTTCCTAGACCACAAGCAGGGAGGTGAATCGGAAGTCGAGCAGCCAGAACAAAAACTGGTGCCTATGTGGGTTCCCAGCTCATGCAAGGCAAGGACTTCAGCTACTAGGCCACCACACAGGGCCCAGCACAGAAATTTATCACTTTATTTATTACAATTGAGTTTTGTTTTTTAAAAAAGTCTTAGCTCCAAGTTTTCCATTCTGTCACCACTGCTGAAGTGGTCTGAATTCCAAGTGCACCTCTTTATATCTGGCAATGTTTGTGCTGAGTTAGAGCAAGGCTGAGTGGCTGCCGGCATCAACTTCCAGTGTTCTCATTCCAGCTCCTGTGCTCCTCATCCTTGGGTTCTTGTCTCTTCCCTTTTGTTTTCTTCCCACTTGTTTTCTGTTTTTGAAGTCATCCTCTCTCCAAGGACCAAGCTCCTGGCAGGAGCAGAGACTGCCTCACACACATCAGCACAGTCCCAAACCACCAATCAAAGGAGAAGGCTCTAAGTTAATCGAGGGTGTGAGAAATGTATGGACAGCAAATCGTCAGGAGCCCGGCTGATTTGCATGCCCCATGGGCTGGACCAGAAGGAAGAGTTCCTTGTCTTTGTTGCACGAGTGTGGTCAACCCTGGGGAGTCCTATCACCAGGCGCTTGGACGAGCCCCATCAGTTCAGCCTTCTGATCCTGGGACACTCTGGGCATGTGCCCCACTGGCTGTGGCACCAGCTTTCAGTGCTGTATGTGCTGGCATCCATGCTGGGAAAGGAACGAACTCTCAGAACAGGCTGGTCACCCAGGGACTGCGTGTGAGCAGGGCAGAGGACACAGCAGATAAAGCCCTGCAGAGAAGACCAAGTGCCTGGGCTTCGTGCTCGGTACAGAAAGCACGTCTAGCATGCCAGAAATGGGAGTGGAGGCAATGAGGCCAGTCCAGTGCCCCTGAGGAGGACCACGACGCCCTGGGCATGACCCTTGGCTCAGGACTCTACATCCTAGGTTCTGAGCTGGAGTTGGTGGAAAGGAAACCTACCTATGTGATTGTAAGGACAGATAACAAACTCGGGATGTGAGCTGTCACTGTCACAGAAGCGCCTGGTGCAGAGTTGTCACACTTTCGCTGCCCGGCTGCTTCTGCCATGCCTGGATCTGGTCTCTGTCCTTCACTTTACTACCTGGCAGCCAGCGAACCGTGCGAGGACACGGTAGACCAGCCCATGGCAGATCCTCATAGAGAACAATCAAAATTCCACATGCTGAGCTAACTACCCAGGGGCCAGCCACTGCCTTCTGAGGACTTGGGCTGTGGGCACCGACGTGGAGTGGGCTTTGCTACTCTGCCTGTTCTTGGAGCTTGCTTGACACTGCCTGCTGTTTTTTCTTTACCGACAGTGACAGAGTGCGCACTGTGGGAGAGGCTGGGGGGTCCCACGGAGATGAAATCACAGCTCCCCACTCCCCCAGCGTGTCTGTGGAAGACACCGTGTTTAGGACAGGCACCAGGTAAGGTTCAACTGCCCAGCTATACAAGGTACTATAGTTACTTTGCTGCCACCGCCCTCCTCATCCTGCGGCAGAGGCTGGTGCTGTGGTTGGCCAGTGCCCACTACTGCAAATAGACACACGATGGAGAGAGAGGCTGCGGCACTAGCTCCTGCCCCAGCTAGGAACCGGTGGTTGCCTGCGCCGGCCCTGGCTCCGCATTCTGTCCTGCCCTGGGTTCCGTACATTTAGGCTTTCGTCTGGGGGACCTGAGTAGGCTGCATTGTCAGAGTAAGACTGCTCTCCGGGGCCAGGAGCTCACAGCCTCTCCTGAATGCTGCTCTGGGTTCGCCGTCCCCGGGGAGGCCCTCGGTTCTTCACGCTCTGCGCACGCCCCCAGCAGCCGTCCCCAGTCAGAGCGCCTGGTCCTCTGGACGAGTCCCGAGTCTTACATGTTCTGCATTGCCATGTGCCCAAGGCTTTGTTCCAGGCCAGGCGTCCTTGCCTTGTTCAGCTGTGCCCCTCCTCCGCCTCAGAGACTCACTTTTTCTGCAACTGTAGTCTTACCTTTAACACAGGCACACTTAATTAATTTTAATTCTTCAAATGAGGACAGTTATATATGACCCATATAGACATTAAATCAATGAAATAATATGAGGGGGTAGTGAAATTTCTTCAGGCCCAGCTCATTTCTCCAAAGTCCCCACGCCAGCACCTCAGGCCTCAGCTGCCTGCCTGTGAGCTCCCGCTGCCATCCCATGCCAGGTGTGGGAGGGCTTTCTGAGCTCAGGGGGCAGCACCACCCCTCGCACCCCACAACTCACTGTCCAGCGCTAAAGTCAGCTGTGGCACGGTGTAACTCATTCTGATGGCTGTCCACAGGTTCAGTCTCCGACTCTAGCCCATTACCTGGGAGGCACTAGAGCATGGTGGGGTCCACCAGTTCCCTGTGGTTCCTGCCCTGCCAGCACCAACAGCAATGGTTGGGCAACAATCTGGAGGCTGCATTCCCATAGCCCGGTGTGGCTGCTTTGTTTCTGTAAGACATGTTTCTAAAATGAAATGGTGGAGCTCATTGCTATTTATATTTTCCGTTTTACAGAAGTATTTCCTTTTGGAGGGGTCCAGCACAGCCCTGCCCCACAGCAGCCTCCTAGGTCATCTGCTTCACCTGTTTAGATGGCATCATCTCCTGAGATGTCTTCCCGTCTGAGTCTGACACTGCTTTAATTCCCAATCCGCTACTTTCAGGAAAATGCAACCTTTTGTGTTTGTTCATTAGCCTTTATAATTGCCTGTTGATCCTAGCAATTTTCTCGGGTTACTTGTAAGGTTACATTCCATTTTAGGAGAGTTTTATATACGAGGATGACAACCTTTTGTCATGTGTGTTGAACATATTTTCCAATCTTCTGAGTTCCCTTTGATTTCTGTTTATCATCCGTTTACACACAAAGATGTTTATCTTTGTGCGGTCAGAAATGCTTAGGTTTTTTTTCCTGTTGCACACATTAAATATTTAATTCACATGGCTTTTCTAACCAACTTAGTTTGCCAAAGGCTCAATGGTATTTTGAAAACCATGAAGCTGTCACTGTCTTCCACAGCATTCCATATATTCAGACTGTCAAGGAATAGATTCATCCATTCTCCTTGTTTTGTTTTTCCTTCTCTTATTTAACAACCTTTATGTATCAAATCTGGCAAGTCTATTAAGACTGTTATTGGGGGCATCTGGAAAGTGAAAATAGACCAGAAACTATCAAGTGTAAATTTTACACTTTCTCACCGAGTTGAATATTAAGTCTGAGCGTATTTTCCCACTTGTGTGCACTTCAGAAATAGGAAGCTATAGAGTCTCCGGGACCCTATTTCTCCCCAAAGTGGCAGAAATGTATTCATTTTCTCCTCCCCCTGCATAGCTCATAAATATTGGCCCATGGAACAGGAGTAGCAGAAGGCAGCTGTGACTGACATAGCTAGCAGAAGAATGACAATATGTCGGGAGAGAAAATGAGATAGTATTATCTATAGTATGAGAAAAAGTGTTAGATTCTGTTGAAAATAATGTATATTCAACGCTGGCAGACTTAAATAATTTAAATGTAATTTTGATATGAATAGTAACAGGAAATTCACAACTATTAATAATTATAGAAGATACAGCAAGATTACTGTTTCCGCACTCCATCTCGGTTGTCACATTGACGGGTCATGAAGATGATGATGATGATGATGACAGACAGATGATAGGCAGATAAGATAAACCGGATCAAAAAGATAAGGAAACGGGAATATTCGACATCAGACTCTAAGCCTTGTGCTAATCGATATGATTAATGAATGCAGTCATCTGGAACAAACAAACTTCTCTGGGGGTGCGACTGGTAAAGCGGCAAACAGATGATGCAGCTTCACCAAAGAGGAAGACGCTGAGCTGGGAGTAGCAAATGCGAATCTGAGTTTCTTGGTCAGACCAATCTGTCCCCAGTTAACTAGTCTGGAGCAGTGATGGAAGTGTACTGAGCCCTGGGATCCCGGCTGCTCTCAGCTCACCCCAAGCCCTCACCAACCCTGGGACCCCGGCTGCTCTCAGCTCACCCCAAGCCCTCACCAACCCTGGGATCCCGGCTGCTCTCAGCTCACCCCAAGCCCTCGCAGCCCACTCTGATTGCCCATTCAGGACTGTTCTACAATGAATTTCATCTTGACCTATTCTTTAACAGGTGGCTCCCAAAGGTTTTGCTTCTTCAGATATGGATTGTCAATGGATATTAAACAAATGGGAACCCAGCTCTGCCCAAAGAATTACATTAAAACGTAAAACACTGAGACCTATGATAAATAAATAAAACGCTACTGAATCACATGTGAATTGGCCACTGGAGTTGCCGAGGACAGTGCTGCCACCCTTGGTTTTCTTTCTGAAGCCGAGTGGAAGCGAGCTCACAGCTTTATGCTCCAGCAGCTCACGTCCTTCCTGCTCTCATGATTATTATTTATGTTTATTTGTATTGTTTTTGGTTAATTACATGTAGTGTTCCATATATCTTGTGTTATTTCTGAAAAATGGCATTTCATGAAGTGAAAGTAAACAGGTAACTGTCAAGAGGAGATGACAGTCTGTTAATTTACGTGACATGTAACCAACCAGATGTTCTAGAAGCTGCTTCAATCAGAAGTAACAAGTCCTAAAACCACAACACTGCATTTAATAAGCAGGTGATGGCTGAATGTGTGCCAGTATTGTTTCCAAGAAGACTTCTGGATCTCAGTGTCTCAGAAATGGCCCGGAGGTCAGGACTGTCCCACAAGCTGCCCTGCTCTGCCGTAAGCATGGGGAAGGTGAGCGGTGAATGAAGAGCTGACGTCGGAAACCTGGGAGCTCTGACTGCGGGGGCAGCACCCACCACTCACAGGACCAGAAACTGACACTCGCCTGCCGCTGTCTCCCTGCGTGCCACCGGCCAGTGAAGCAGCAACTGTTATTACTGCTTCTTCAGAGACGGCGAGTCACAGCTTTGCATCCTTCCATTCTTGCTGAGCTGATGCGTCCATGCTTATTGTCCTGGTCTGTCCTCTCCTGCTCAGATGCCAGTCTGCTGTCCAGACCAGCTCCTATCAACTGTCAACCAGCAGTTAGATCTCACATGTGCAGGGACACTCAGGAACTCAGCCAGGGTGTGACCGGCAGTGTTAGCATGCTGTAAGCCATTCAGTTCTAGCCGGGATATGTTTTGAAAAAATACTAGCATGGTGGAAATGACTCAAAAACTAAACTTAGATCTTTCAAAGGTTAATAATTCAGGGTCGCGCCCAACTGGTGACAATTCCTCCCGCTTCCTCTTGGTGTCCAGGTGACTGCTGTTGGAGACCTGGTCATTGCTAGAATTCCGTGACAAATCAGCCCTTCATGGTCAAGTGTGTAGTTCCTAAATGGTTAGCTGCCTGTTTTGTCATCTCCCCCATTTGTAGGGGACGTTGAAAGATTGCTCTGACTTCACTTCCTGCAAGATACATACACGGATGCATAGTCATGTCTTTACTTATATTCCCGTTATTTCTCTTTTGCAAACCTTCTTTCGAAACACATGTGCCACTTGAGCTGCGGGTATTGGACCTGACGAGGAGCGCCTTGCTCCAGAGGAGTGTTCTGGGCTTCAGGTTAGGCCTGCAGCACCTGATGGAGAACGGTGCTACACACCAGTAAGCAAATGAACACATCAGCAGTTGCTCCATCAAAATCCAATGTGGCACAGTCATTACCTCAAGTCCCACTTTACTGCCAGGAGTTTCACATGTGTGACACCTACACAGAGATGAGTGTGTTTCTTCACACTCCGTTTTGTCCCTCCAGCCGCAGCAGAGACAGTCAGTATAAAGCCACTGGCCTCCACTGTTCGATGAGATCCTAAGAAAACAGCAGCACCCAGCGAGGAGCTTTTAAGAAGTGATCCAAGGAGAGCAGTCTTACATGTGAGCCGCTCTCCAGCCAGCACTGCTGTCCTGCTGGGCCTCATCTGCCAACAGCTCCCAGGACAGCAGTGTCCCTCCTCAGCCCGGGCCTTCCCCAGCCTGCGTCCGCCACCGACAGGAAGGGTGCAGTCCACCGTGTGTTACCTCCTGCTTACGGAGGAGTGAGCTGTGTTCAGCTAGCACCACCAGTGGTCTCAGGTGTCATCCATTGCTGAGCCATTTGCTATTGTTGGGGCAGCCTGATTTGAACGCAAAATGATTCTCTCACATTACCCTATCTTCTCATAGATATTTCACTTCTACAAGCTGTTTATTTAAGCCACAGCGCTCCGAGGACTGGCATGGCATGCCTTAGTGTACCTGTGATTCTAGATTCTTCCAGAGATCCCTGAAGACCTCTGCCTGCACCACACTTGCTCTTGCATTAACGTGAACTTACTGTAAACACCAGTCTCTCGCTTTTCAAACACCCGTGGCTCTTTACCCCTTCAGCAGAGGCCACTCAGATTCCCTCAGCCTGCTTTCTAATACAACAGTCAGAAATGCACTTTGTGTCAAGTGTATACTTACGAGTAAAAACCAACAAAAGCCAAGTTTCCTCTTTTTACACTTTGATGATATATTCTGTTCTGCTTTTGCTGTGTTTCATAGTATTCTCATTGTTGTTAAAACAAGACACCTTAGGTCCCATTGCCCCAGTGACTTTGTGGGGGAGCCCCCTTTCCAGAAGGAATGAGTACAGACAGTCTTGGGGTTAAATGTCCTTGCAACACAGCTGCCAACCGCAGGTGCTTTTACATGGCTTCATGTAAAGAAGAGCAGTGAAGAGCTGAGTTACAGACTTTCGGCAAAATGGTTGGCTTCTCTCAATGGTTAGGACAGGCAATGCTTCAAAAATTCCAGGTAGTGGTTCAGATGGAATAAATGCTTGATGGGCCTCCCGGGCAGAGCTGGCAGCTACCCGGCCTGAAGTCCTTTGTCGTCGGGAAGGACACCCTGACCCGTGGCCCGGAGAGGAGACAGGAGGTGGGTAGAGACCTTGGTGTTGGGCATGTGGATCAGGTCAGCCCAGCCCAAACCCACCTGCTTCTGAGGTTGGAGCAGTGAGCTGAGTAAGGCTGACTGATGGGAAAGAGAAATGACTGACACGCATCAGAGACCCCCCACATGCCCCAAGCTGAATCCACCCAGCAAGCCTGAGCCCGGTTGCCGAGGCCCATTTCCCAGCACCCCAGAGGCTTGCAGGGGAGCTAAAGCCAGTGTGAGCACAGCACACAGCAGGTTCACTGCGAGCTCCCAGGCACTTGCCCAAGAATTAGCCCCTACTCCTCAAGATTCCACTTTGAATGATATACACACACCTCACAAAAAATGATCAACCAAGTCATTTAAAAAATGTATCTACTTATTTGAAAGACAGAGTGACACAGAGATGTAGAGAGATGTGCCATCCTCTGGTTCTCTGCTGAACAGCCAGGTCTAGACCAGGCGCTTGCCATGACCCAGGAGCTCGGTCAGGTCTCCATGTGGTTGGCAGCAGCCCAGGCACGCAGGCCACACTCTGCTGCCTCCTTGGGCACACAGAGAGGGAGTGGACTGGACAGCAGAGCAGCCAGGGCTCAGCCAGCACTCTGACCTGGGTGCTTGAAGCAGAGCAGCTGGCCGCCCCCTGAGGTGCTGCCCTCCGCGGAAGCCACTTCCCTTACCGTGCCGCGATGTCAGCCCAGACGCAAGTTTTATAGTGGGAATAATTCTAAGAAGACAATGCAATATCTATTGAGAGGTACTCATGCAAAATAATGTTTGCTTCTCTAGCTATCTAAGAAAAACCATGTTATTAGAAAGCTTTAATTTTGTGTAACGGTGACCTTCTTCACCACCCTCTGTTTTCGGGTCAGGGGAATAGCTATGCATTTCCATTTCAGATTCCAAAGTCAGGAAAACAACCTCGTGGAGGGTAGACTGTGATCCATCTCCAAGACATTTTATTCTAAGCATTTGTGACCACTAAATATTCTTAATTTTGAAATCAAAAGGTCAAGCTACAAATTAACATAAAACAAAGTGCCAAATGCCTATCAAAATGTCTCCATTTCACTTCTCATACAAACACACAGAAAACAGTCCAATAGGAAATGTTGCATTCATGTCAGAACATCTTGTCCGCTGGTGAATTAAAAATTTTAGAGCCCACACAGTGCGCATACATGCTTTAGAACAAGAACCAACACTTTTAATTCATCCACGCTGCACCACGTTGGCAAAGCAACACTTGGAAGGGCTCTGCCCTGGCTGTGCTCCTCGCCACACTCGCCCTGTGAGTGTCAAGCGCAGGTCATCTGCCTCTCCTCTCACTCGTACAGTCACTGTGCCTATCATCTTGTAGTGACGTTGTATTTTAGTCAGATTTGGTTCCTCTTGGCTTGTATTCCAAGCAGCAGGGTCACACACTCCACACTGCTTAGGTTGTTGTCCTTGCTTTTGTCCTTTCCTAGGAGTGAAAAAATGACAATGGACTTAGCTTTCTAAAAATCTCCACCACCATATTTGCTTGAGTGATCATGAGCATCAAGAATTTGAATACTTGGGTTTTTAAGACTATCTTTTGTTTTAAAGAATCATTAACTTATTTGAAAGGCAGAGTTAAATAGACTGAGGAGACTCACAGACATATGCCATCTGTTGATTCACTCCCACATGGCCCCGATGGCCAGGGCTGAGCTCCACCAGGGCTGGGCTCCACCGATGGCCAGGGCTGGGCTCCACCGGTCTCCCACATGGCTGCAGAGGCCCACACACTGAGCCACATTCCACTGCTTCCTAAGGGAAGTGGATCAGAAGTAGAGCAGCTGGGCCTCAAACACATACCCGTATGGGATCCTGGCCTTGAAAGCAGAGGCCACTGCAGAGCCAGCTACAGCACAGTACTAGCTTCAAGACATGGGTTTCTCCTCAAAGCTGCTGAGGTCGCCAGCCTGCATGTGCCAGGCAATTGGGTTATGTTCACCACAAAAACACAACAGCTGTCGACAAATAATATCTCATTTTGTTAGTTGGTGTGGGTGATGGAGAGGCAAAAAAAAGAAACCAAACTTGGACTCCTGAAGATTATGTGGGGGGAGAAGGAAACAGGAAGAGCCCCCTCGCCTCTGGCTTGTGATCAGGTATAATTCAGGATACTCGGCTGCGGATCAAGCTGAAAGAACTATGAAATGATATGTTTGTGTAATTCATTTTGCAGTCTTCCAGAAAACCAACACAAGTATTTTTTAAGAGTTTATTTATTTATTTGAAAGGTAGAGAGATGGAAGGAGAGGCAGAGGAAGGGAACTTCCATCTGCTGGTTATTCCTCAAGTGTCCACAGCAGTCAGGACTGGGCAGGCCAGACCCAGGAGCAAGGAGCACCAGACAGGTCTCCTGCAGGCGTGATATTGCCCACTCTTCCCTGCCACATTAGCAGGCGCTCCGTTAGAATCCTGGCAGCAGGGACTCGAATGGCGACTCTGACACAGGGTGTTGAGATCACCAGCAGTGGTTTAATCCATGCTGTGCTGCAATGCCTGCCCTGCAGGACAATTTTGAGCTTTCTCTGAAAACTGTAGAAGATAGCACTGCAATGCAGTGGGTTACACATCCCATTTGGGCACTGGTACTGGTGTGAGTCCCAGATGCTCTGCTTCTGATCTAGCTCTCTGCTAATGTGCCTGGGAAAACAGTGAAACTGGCTCTAGCTCTTGGGCCCATGCCACATGCGCACGATCTGAGTGGTGTTCCAGGCCACTTCTACAACTTGGGCTGGAAATTATCAGAAGGAAGCTATCTCTCCATCTCCCCCTATTTTTAACTCTGCCTTTCAAATGAATAAACACATTTTTAAAAAAGATAATTGCCTGCATTTCTGAAGATCCTGCCATACAATACATGACTTTTAAACAAAATAAATTGCCTGTCCCTTTCTTTCTTCTATTCAGAGGGGATTATTTGAAGATGACATAAATCTACTTTCCTTTTGGGTTTGTTTTAATACTTAGCCAACCACCTTCCCGAGGAGCCATCGCATTTCAATTCAACTATTAGACTTTCTTTTTTAGACAAATGCTATTATTTACCAAGTGATTGGAGATGCAGATCATGAAAAGGCTCCACACTGTTAGCTCTAGTCCTTTATGAGTCAGTGCCCCCATAAACCATTGTCAATATTTGTATTAAACACTTATTGACTAAGGTTTTACAGTGGCCTTAACAACAAAAGAGGATGAGTGCCAATGGCTCTGGAGATCGCCATTAGTGGGCTGCCTGGGATAGAAATGGAACCATAGCTGTAGTTCTATTTCAGCGGACTGGAGAGAAATGCTGACTTTGCTAAGCCACAGCACAAAGAAAGGCAGCAGAATAGCAAAGTCCGATACCCCGGGGTTGCTTCTTAGGGCACGGTGTTTCATCTGGTTGAGGAGTGACAAACTGTAGAGCAAATCATTTGTAAACACAAGCCCAGTTGATCTGTAAGTCTGTAGCGAATGCATGTCTGCTACATGTTACAACGTTGCTTCATTTGTGCCGGGCTGTGGAGCCGTGTCTGGAAGCCAGAGTGGACAGGTCAGATGAACTCTGGGATGGTCCCTGTTGGGGAAGCCTACTTTGCAAGCCTCCTCAAGAGGAAACTGGGCAGTCCCAGAAGGGCTGCCCATCTTCGGGAATAGGTGTCCTCAGGCGGCTGTGTGCCACACCGGTGTGTGACCTCACGAAGGGTGCCAGAAACACCAGTGCTCTTCTTTCTACCCTGCAACTTTCCCAGGTTCTCTGGACACCAATATTATTTCAGAAAAAGAATTCAGAAGATTTGCATGAGGAAAATAATCCTTTTTCTCTTGCTTGGGTTTTCTTTTCAGGTAAATGGACCTGTCTGTTGGAGGGCATCATTCAAGCGTCTCTGTGTCCTGGCCAGAGGGGTCTCTGTGTAAGCTCTTTGTTTCTAAGTGGAGCTGAACATCATTGCTTTAAGGACAAGTGGGTGTAGCAGTCAATCTGAACAACGGCTGGGCGGTTTGGATTCACTTGGATTTTCAACATAAACACTGATTTTTGGTTCCTTCTGATCCTCTCACGTTTCTGTGCAATGGGCGGAGAGTAGCCAGAGGTCTATTTTTAGCATATCTAAAAGGAGTAACACACTAGGACAGCTCACACTTCCTGCTGAAACTGCTTGTAAAGACCCAACTGGCTCCAGAAACCACATCTCGGTTCTCCAGAACCCGTTGAGGCAAAAGGCACTTCGAGCTGTGTGTGGGTTTCCAGTATACCCAAGCCAGCTGTGCAGTGTTGTTTTTCTGGCAGATAACTTCCAGGCTCCCTTCGACGTACGACAGACATTCTGTGATTCTTGGGGAAACCTACAGAGGGGAAGGAAGCTTTTGACTCAATACCCCGTTTTCTCTCCTCCTGTCCCTTCTCTGCTTTGTTCCAAGGTATTGGTGAAGAAGGACCTGCTTCATGAAAGTAATCTCCAGTTAATACTGTTTCAATAAAAATTTTAAAGACGGTGAGTGTGAGTCTTCCTTCTGATTCTATGAGTCCATGCAAAATTCTTGCAGCGACAGCAGCTGTAATTCTCATTGTCTTAAAACACCAAAGTCCTAAAGTGTTGGCTTTCTCCTCCATGTCTTTGGCCCTGCCGAACTCTTTGTCCTCAGTTCCTTTAGTAGAGCTTCATGGCTCCTCCTGAAGATCACCTGCACTGAATACACCCTGGCTCCCTCTCGCAGGGGGTCTGGATCTGCTGTGAAGAACCACGCGTGGCAGCATCAAGAAGACCATCGAGCATCTTGGGAACTGCTGCTCTAAGACCCTGGGGTCTGACCGATCCAGCAAGGCCTGGGCTGTTGGAAACGAAGGTCTATTTCCAGGGAAATTGAACCGTATCTTGTAACACCACTTCCATTCCAACCCTTCATGATATAAACATGTGCAGTCTTGGTCTTTTCTCAGTGGTCTTCTGCAAAAAGCAGCCTTCTGTATCTAAGTTCTTCACAATACGTAGACAGACCCTTCTGTACTGCAGGTAACTGGTGCCAGTCATGGTGTGTTGCCCCTCTCCATGTGCACAGCACCCACCACAAGCTCTGCTATGGACAGGCACCATTAACATTGGGATAATGGCTAAGGAAGTGGGTGTTACAGAGTGAGACTGCCATGCAGACCAACATTGGGCAAGAAGCTTTGTAAGCACACACCCAGTGAGGCGTTTCTGTGTGATGTCTCAAGTGTGTGGATAAGAAGTGATTTACATTATTTTGTTACTCTTTCTGCAGCTAACATGTCTTGTCAGCATCTCATGTCAGTTGTGGAGGAACTGGACCAAAAGGAAATCCGCCGGTTTACTGGCAAGAACCATGGTGCTCCGAGGAGTGAAGCCCAGAGCGTGGCAGCTGGGGGCTGTCACCTCCCAGCTCATCCCACTGGCGAATTGGCCTTTTTGCTTCTGGGACCTCCCTCTCCTGTGGCCCTTCACTGGTGACACGCTGGCTGCTTTCACACCCCGGCAAGTCTGGCTCTTTGCATTCCTGCTTCAAAGGCGGCCTGTGTGTCACCGGCCCTGCAGACCCCTGCCCTGTGGGCTCTGTGGGGAAAACAGGTGCTCTTCTGCTCCAGTGGGTTTTATGGTTTTTTTAGGGGGCGGGTGATTCCCATTTATGACCTAGCAGAGACAATAGAGACAATATGGACTTACTAAATATACAACCACAGAAATTACTGGAACTATGTATTTTCAAATAATTTATGTAATTGCTGTAATTAATTTTTGGTTTATGTAATGTTTGAAATAAAAGTAATAAAGTAAAATTAAAAAGTACCCCCCCCACTCAAAGAACTAAGTGCTTGCAATATTTTAGTTTCTTTTTAATTGCTCCATTTTTTATTTTGATGAGCAAAGGAATGAACATCCAACTGCAGCAGCAAGACACCTGCTCCTGTTCCTGCCCAGGCCTGCTCCCCTGAGCCAGCTCCCAGACTGAGACCTGCATGCAGACCTGCTCCCCTGAGCCAGCTCCCAGACTGAGACCCATTTGTAGGGTTCTCCCATGACAGCATTCTCAGCTGCACAGCCCACCACGGCTGGGTTCAGGGACATGCAGAGGGTCCTAGTGTCAGGAGACCCCTGCCTCATGCAAGACCGTGCCACTGTGAGTCAGCTCTGTTCTCCGGGAGCCAGCTCAGTTGGATATCCACAGGATACTAAGAATCCCCCAAGATGGGTTTCCCTTTGTGTGAAAATTTGATTTCATTCTTACAAAATGTAATATTTAGGCAAAAAAAATCCTCATTTTTTTCACAAAGCAAAGGACTAGAAAGTGGTGAGTTGGCTTTCCTTGCGGGGGTCCACTTCTAGACCAGGTGTACAAATGTCTTGTTTGAGGCGAAGTGGGAGCACCGCTGAGGAGGGTGTGTTACAGACATGGCCTTTCAACGCTGGGCATCCCAGAGTGGTTTCCAGGAGGAAACGCTGAGCTTTGTTTACTGAAGGTTTGAAAAGTGTTTGCGAGTAGGACGAGCCAGTCCAGGCCGTCTTTGAACATGGTGATTCCTTCGCTACTAATCCTAAGGAAGGCTTGCAGGTTCCTACAGAACCTCCCACAGTGGGTTTGGTCTCAGAAAAGCCACTCCAGCGGTGGGAAATGTGGGCTTTTGAAAAGCAGTGCCGCATTTGAGTAATACCCATTCACTCCCAGGACCTGCCTCCACTTGCATTTAGCTCCTGACCATTTGTAAGTGTTTACAGACAGCTTTCCTGCATTCTCTGGGACTTCTCTTCCAGTATCACAGAATTTCCGCTCCTCTCCACTTCTTGTGAGGTCCTGGGTGTGTAAGAGACGCAGAGGGTCTTGACTGGTTGAAATGGCGGGTGTTTATTGAATGGGGTTCATGGACACTAAACTTGCTGTGAAGATGGCTAGTCTCAAGGATGAAAACTCATCCCACCTCAAGGTGAGCCGAGTGCTTGCATGATGCAGATCTTCATTCTGCTGGCTGCTGTCCACAGAAGACATGTGGAAGGCCAGCATTTGGAAAGCAGGGGTAGTGTTAACCTATCAAGCTGTAGGAATACAAATGGGAAGATTTGAAACAATAGATTAGAGTTAAGTGGATTGCAGGCAACATTGCAAAGCTGTGGAGGGATGGCAACTTTCACATGTTGCTACACAAGTCCTGTGGAAGAGGATTTGAAATCCCTAACAAAATCACATGTGTGGTTACCCTCTGACCCGGAAGACCTTATTTCTGAGAAGCTACTCAGGGGGTTAGCCTCACCAAACAAGTCAAGCGTTTCAGAACAAAAGTACTCATTGCCCTGTCGTGTAAAAGACCAACGTCTGATCATCTGAATGTGTGCAAACAGGGGTACACAGGTTGAATCCACGTGCCACACGGGCAAATGCAACCCGATCACAAATGAAGGTCATCTTGATGAGTAACTGCGTGGATTAGGATTTCCTAGCTTAGACTGACTATTAGAAGCGCTGGGATTTTTACACAGAGCTTCTCTCAGTGTGCTTTTTCATTACCTCCATGGTGATTGGAACTGAATTAAGGTACTGCATGCATCGAAGCACTGCTGCTCTTTTTCTCTTTTTTTGTCTTGGTGTAGTGAACAGCACTGATGAGCTTGCAGAAACAGGCTGCCAAGCAAGAAAAGGAGCACAAGTCGGAAAGGAGAGTCTCTCTTAGAGGCCACCGTGTCCATGTAGGTGCGTCGTGAGACCCACAGGCCAAATACAAATTTTAAGACGAAATAAGATTTAACGCATTATCTAGCAACATTGGACATCTGTATTCACTGCCTGACTCTATATTGCATTTAGAAGTGGATCCTTGATACAGCAGCAGAGCTACCATTTGGGATGCCCACACACCATACTGAAGGGCCGGATGCGAGTCCTGGCTCTACTTTGGACCCACCCTCTGGCTTGTGCAGGCCTTGCAAGGCAGCAGGCAATGACTCAAGCAGCTGGGTGACTCCCACCCGCGTGGGGACCAGGCTGACTCCCAAGCTCCTGGCTTCCGTCTGCTGATCCCAGTCAGCATCCGGAGAACACGCCCATGCTTGCAGATCCCTAGCTCTCTCACAGGCAAATAAACCTGAAACAAAACAACACAATTTTGACTCATTCCTTTAAAGAAAAAGCTTGAACCTCAACTTTTACAAAAGAAGAGTCAAGAAATAGTGAAAATGACAGAGCTTCTTCGTCCTGCCGCCAACCTCGCCAGCCAACCACAGCACTGCTCACCGTGACATCACAAGACCCTGGAGGGGAAGCTCAAATTGTTCAAACAGAGTGTAGCTGGAAATGTGGATTCCACAATGTTATTTGAACTTAAGGGTAGAGATCTTATCTTTCATCTTACACTTATCAGTAGCAAAATGTTTGGCTCATAATAGTGGCTCAATAAATGTTGGTTAAAGAGATGTTAAAGAATTACTGCTTTTCATAGGAACATTATTCCAGGAGATATCTTTGAAGTATCACTTGAACTCCCCAATAATCACAGCATCCTTTTCTAATTTGCTTTTTCTTCTCCATGACAGAATTTCACAGAACTCGAGACAGTATCAAGGATTGATTTTTCTCAGGGATGTATGTCCCTTTCAAATGGTTTTGGCGTGACACCATTTTAAAGTAATGTTCCTGGCTCAGTGCTTCTAGAAGCCTGAGTGATCTCTCCGGCTCTTAAAATGCACACAAGAATTATCAGTGAGTCCATCATCTCTAGGACCTGAAGAATCATATTCTGCTAATACCTCCCATTTCCAAAAACATTCTATTTAAGAATACGGACACTAAAATCCGTTCTCCCCTTTCAGCCATCATAAAATCTTGTTCAGTCTCCTAATGCATGGCTGCCCAGCTACACTGCATTTCTCAACCTCCCTTGCACTTAAGGTACTGCAATAAGTCTACGTTCTCCTTAACAGGGAGCAGGTAAGGTGGCACGCACCATATCTGGGTTTGGATGGGCTGTATCACCTCTTCCCACATGCTGAGTTGGAATTACTCCAGGTCTCCTAGTCCCTACAAGGGCAGACCCCCCCCCCCCAGTGAGCTTGACCTTCCCACCTTGGGATTGCCATGTCGGAGAGAAGTTCCCGTCTGTGCTAAACCATCACTCATAGCATGACTTGGGGTCTAATCGTCTAGCTGCCTCATCAAGCTGTCTCCATATCATGGTATCACCAACTATGATTGCAAAATCAATTATTTTGATGTCTGTGAATAAAACATCCACCAAAGTCTATGCTTGCTGCACCTCAAATCCACAAATGAAACAGAATCCCATGCTAAATAAATGATCAGAACAGTATCACTAAGCCAATGTAGGAGAGAGGCGTGTTTGAGTGTTAGCCGGAGTTAGGGTGTGCACACACACTGTGTTTGGGCTTGGAGAAGTGTGGTTGGTAGGCTCACACTGGTTATGAACTATAGATTTTGGATGCTGGATTAACAAAGCTAGAAGAGCAGGTTTTGAAATCTTTCCATAGAACAGTTTCAGTAGAATGGTGTGGGAAAAGCATTATGCATGTAGTCTTTGGTAGCAGTATGAGCTGAATCAGAAGTGGCAGAAGAGGAAGCAAGTGCAGATTTTAGCCAAGAAGTCAGCAACACACTTTCACATTTCACACAGGCTAAGCCCGAGAGCCTAATCCAATATTCACTCTGAAAATGATAGCAAGAACTGCCTATGTAGCTCAGTTAAAAAAAAAAAAAAAAAAGAAACTGTTATTAGGCAACTAATCCGGCTAGGGTGAATGAAGAAAGATTGATACGGAAGAAGCAGTCTTCACCCTTTCCTCCTGAGAAGCAGCGGGGTCCTGGCCATGGAAGAAGCTGACGTCTTGTCCTTTGGAACCAGAGGGCTAGAGCATTCCAGAACCTTCAAAGAACCCTCATAGGGCAGCTGGGCATTCGAGCAACAGGGGCAGGTAATGTGGACTCAGGCCATGGCCACACAGGGTCCATCACAAGACTGTGCTCAGGCAAGGCACAGAGGCCAAACAGGGAGCAGGCTGTAAGGACCAGACATGAGCACTAACCCCTTAGAGTTCCACAGAACTGAGAAAGGTCCACACAGCAGTCTTGTCAGAAATAGCAAAGGCAACACCCACCCAAAGGTGCCTTGGATGCTCTCCATACCTCTGGCTACCTCCTCCACCATGTCAGGCTGATCACTGAATCAACTGCCAGGGACCAATGCTGCAGCATAGCAGGTTAAAGTGCCACCTGTGACCCTGGGCATTGGTTGGTGCTCAGACTGCTGCATCTCTAATACAGCTCCCTGTCAATGTGCCTGGAAAGCAGGAAAAGATAGTCCAAGTGCTCAGGCCGCTGCCAGACATGGGGAGACCCAGGTCAAGTACTGGGGCCCTGCCAGACCTGGGGACAGCCAGACCAAGTGCCAGGGCTCTGTCAGACATGGGGACACCCAAACCAAGTGCCGGGGTCCTGCCAGACATGGGGACACCCAGACCAAGTGCCGGGGTCCTGCCAAACATGGGGACACCCAGACCAAGTGCCGGGGTCCTGCCAGACCTGGGGACAGCCAGACCAAGTGCCAGGGCTCTGCCAGACATGGGGACACCCAAACCAAGTGCCGGGGTCCTGCCAGACATGGGGACACCCAGACCAAGTGCCAGGGCTCTGTCAGACATGGGGACACCCAAACCAAGTGCCGGGGTCCTGCCAGACATGGGGACACCCAGACCAAGTGCCGGGGCCCTGCCAGACATGGGGACAGCCAGACCAAGTGCTGGGGCCCCGCCAAACATAGGGGACACCCAGATGGAGTTCCTGTCTCTTGAGTTTAGCCTGACATGGTCCAAGCCATTGTTTCTACTTGAGGAGTGAATCAGTAGGTACAAGATCTTTCTCTCTCTCCCTCCCTCCATCCCTCTCCCCTTCCTTCATCTTTATCTACCTCCTTTCTCCTTCCCGTTCTGCAATTATGCCTTTAAAAGTAATATATCCCAGAAGATAAAAGCACGCATCCTTTTTATGCCTCTCACCCCTCACTTCCTTCCTTAACCATCCTAAGGGTCGCAGTCCATCACTGTGAACACAGCCTCGCACACTCAACTCTGCTGCCCCATTGCTGTTTCATTACTCTCTGCTGGCAGAACTCCAGCAAACAGCAAAGACTGGAAAAACACGTATCTGCACCATTTGTTTCATTTTAAATTTATAACTTCTCATAAATCTCACGTGGGTATTCACGCTTCTCGGTGGCCTCGCTCAGCTCCTCGCATCCACTCAGGAAAGCTTCAGCTGCCTTCTTGCCGACCCCACTCTCAGCTCACGAGCTTGTGGTCTGCTCCAGCCTTGAAAAGTAGGGAAAGTCCCCAAGTTACCAAGAGCACTGACAACCACTCTTGGCATATGCCACTGCACACCTGTCTACCATGCTGTACAGATGACCTGCTCTGACCAAGGGGCCCCTCTCCACTCACCCACTCAAGTCCATTCCTTTGGGTTCACCCAGTGCCCCTTATTTCTCACATCATTCACTTTTCCTTATAATACATAATCCACATGGAATCTTAGTTCTGGCTTCCAAATTCAGTGTTTTATTAAAGCATATTTCTTAACATTAAATAAAGATGCTATAACTGGTACAGAACGAATAACTTTCTAAAAATACAGTAAACATTTGAAGATAAAAGGCAAAACAAAGTGACTTTTGGAGAACAACGATGGTTATGCTGAGTATGCGCCTTGGGGTGAGTGCTGGGCACAGCAATTTAATGCTGGGTTTACATCTTAGCTCCACTTCTGACTTGAGCTGTCTGCTAATGTGTACCACGCAAGGAAGCAGTGATGGCTCAAGTCCTTGGGTCCCTGTCACCCACAGGAGATAACTGAGCTCACTGAGTTCCCAGCTCCCCACTGGGTCTGGCCCAGGCCTGAGTAGTGTGGGCATTCGGGTCAAGAAGCAATTGATGAGTCTCTCTCCCTCTGTCTCCCACTCCCTTCAAATATGTGTGCATACAGATTAGATATAAATAAATTTATGTGTATATATGCATAAATTTAGAAGGTATATATTTGGATTATTGAGAGCTCAAAAATGATGGTTATAAATTATGAGGAATTGTTGATATGTTTTTCTGGAAATTGAAGTTCAAATTTTGTTAAACTCATTCTGAGAAAGTGCATTTCATTATGTTTTTCAATTATTTTCTATAATAAGGACTCTCAATATTCAAATATTCTCAAACTCATTTCATTATCTTCTTTTGGACACAATCAGAAGCTCATCAGAATGCCTCAATCTTACAGAAATCATTTCCTGTGAACATGGGTTACCGAGCACATATTCTGTGGCCCGTGTGCTAGAGTCACAGCCTTGGCCACAGTGCTGGAGCCGTGGGCTTGACCACAGTGCTGGAGCCGTGGGCTTGACCACAGTGCTGGAGTTGCAGCCGTGGGCTTGACCACAGTGCTATGGACCTCTGCAGTTTAGTGGTTACAAGTCTACCCACCACAGTCAGCTCTGTAAGCAGGAAGCTCAGCTTTGGTTTTATTTGTTGTGGGACTCATGCTTGTTCCTGTCCCATTTGGGAATAAAACAACTTCTCTCGCCCTTGACACACGGTGAGCTTTAGCTGTTATCGTTACACTGGTTCCAAGCAGATCAAATGTGTTTGGTTATAGTTGGCCATCTCATAATTTTTTCTTATTTCTAACCCAAGTTCGTCATTCATTCTGAGCTTACCCTCTGGAGTGCGAGTTCTCCTCAGAGAGTGACACCCTGAGTGGGAGGAACGAACATTTTTCCATGCCACTGATCTTCATTAGAAGTTAAGTCAGAGCAGCCCCAGTTGAACAGCATCACTTATGTTCTTGTCTGTGATCGCTGAAAGCAGTGAATGTGTTCATTAGAATATACTCAGCAGCCAGAAAGACAACCCGAAACACATTGGCTTAAATAATAAAGTAATCCGTTTTGTCACGTGACCAGGGACGTCAGGGTTCATTCAGCAGGAGCAGCATTCCCTCTTCTTGCTCTGATGCTCAGCTGGTTTGGCTCCGGCCTCTCCCATGACAGCCAGCAGAACTCAGGGTCGCCATGGACAAAAAGGCGTCCAGGAAGCAGAGAGGTTATGATGTGCTCATTAACTGGGCAGCATCAAGATTCTCAGAAAACCTCATCAGAGACAAGTTCCGCAGCAGCAACGTGTGATGTGTACCAAGCCGAGAGGAGAGGGGCTGAGAGCCCACCAGCACCTGGTACACACACAGTGGGCTCAGCAGTAGAGACACACCCGCTGTGCTTCCCACCTGCGGAAGGGGAGGGGGAGGCGGGCGAGGGGCAGCGCCAGATCTGCGGCGGTCGTCCTATGAATGCCGTATTTGTAATAATCTTTACCATGAAAGTGTCGGGTGGGTCAAGAGGCTCACTACAGTCTGTACACTTCATAAATACATGAAAGAAAAATAGACTGCATCTGATTACACAATCTTACAGCCAAATAGTCATAAAACCCAAAGTGTTGCTTTGCAGTTATTCATTCTTCTATAATCTTATCAGTTTTGAATTGTATGTGTAAAATCTACACACAGATATACAAATATAATAATACAGCATATATGCTAAATATACTACAGCACTATATATCATATTATATAATAGATATGTATCCGTTTCTATACGGCTACTACACACCATATGCAAATAATAAATTAGATGCTAGCTATATACTGTAAAAGTGCATTCAGGTCAGTTGAACACAACCACGATCAATTGATTGCATAGTAACTTCAATGTCACAGTAAGCGCTCGCTCTCTGCTGGGAACAGAATGTGTCTTCTGGGCTCTAGTTAGTCCTTTTGCTTGAAGACTTTCATTGGAAATTATGGATAGAAATTAATACACCCCCCCCACACAAATACATCCCATTTATTTTGGATCATCAGAAATGCCTTCAGTTTGCAGTGATCTTGATAAACTCCCAAAAAAAGCAATTTCAGAATGCTGAAAAATTCAGAGCTAAAACAGGGCAAAAATAACTTAAAATGAGAATCAGCTAAACACCATATCATTGATACACGCACATGAAGCATGTCATCATTTTTGCCCAATCATTTCCACAGCATTTGTTTCTAGAGCAGGCACCAGGAAGTACCATAACTTGGGAGAAATTAATTTGGTAGGAAACATCTCTTAAAACACAAATTCTCAATGATGTTTTCTGTAGAAGATATGCATCTGCTCAGTTATTTTTTTTTACAATTTCCCCCTTCATATCATTAATGTCCCAAAGACATTAATTTAAAGAATGAAAAATGAATCTAGATTGAAAAATACATAGTAAATAGCCTTTAATATAAAAGAAAAATGCAAATAATGGTGTATTGGCCGTTTCGATTCACTGGCGTCTTCTGAGTTTACAGTCTTTAGATGTGTCTGAGTGGATTTCTCGCCTTAGGAGGAAAACAGAGTTGCTGCCATATCATAGCCATGGCTTTTCACTGTGATGGAGGCCGGGTCAGGTGCCGTGACCTCCAGTCTCCAGTGGAGTGACCACTGGCTGCGCACCTTGCAGCTTACAGCGGATGACATCCACGGACCACAGCCTCCCTCAAACGTGCTGTGCCCAAGACCTGCGTGTCATCTGTGGCAGAGTCAACAGGAGTCAGAGGTGGCTGACCAGCATCCACCTGTGCACCTGTGTCTCCATTGCAACCCACCAGCCCTGGTCCTAGCAACATGGTACTTGAATATTATCTCGCTGAACACCTCACTCAGTCAGTATGGGAACCCATGTTCTCCAAGTTGTTTGAATGATTTGTTGGTAGATTTTCCTTGACACAAATTGCTTTTTCTTTAAGGTAAATTTGCAAATTCACAGCAGTCAGTCCTGCATTAAATCTGGCTGATCAATTTTAATGAAATGCCCCAAGTCCATAATAACATGTTAAGGGGGAATAAAACCCCTCTTTCATAACACAACAGCCAGGGAGCACTTACTGGCCCCCAGGCCCTTGCCTCCACCTGCTCTTAAATGACGAGAACGCAATGTAACAACAGTGGCGTTTTTAATTATGCTCTTTCTCCTTTAAAGCCAGATTTGTTGGTCCAGAAGAGATGACGAGCTTCCCTGTGTGATGGGCTGATCTACGAACCCCAGGATCCCCAGAGATTGTATAGAGGTGGAAGGAAACATCACGGGAGCAGTTCCTGCTGTTGTCAGGCAAGGCCCCTCTGGATCCGCCAGCACCTGAGAAGCACAAGGCTGTCTGTGCCATCAGTCCACACTGCAGTGCTGCCACTCTGACTTCTGATGCCCTGCTCTTCCTTTCTGAAGGTGCTCAGGGCACCGACGGCTTCACTTCACTTCCTCCCTCTGAAGGCCCTGAGACCCCCTCCTCATCCATGGCAGACAACACCTGTGGTGTGTGTCATTCAGGAGCAAGACAAATGTTTAAGACTCTGAACACAGAGTCATGGCCATTGCAGTTGCTGCGAGGGCGGTGAGGGACACGGTCTGCTTGAACACTGTCATGTCAGTGCATTGGTGAGTCTGGGTGCTGGAAAGGCTCCTTACAGCAAAAGCACATCGGTCCAGGGTGTCATGGAAGCAGAGGCCAGGGCCAGCAAGGCTATGGAAATGCATCAACAATGGAAACCTTAGAAATCCTCAACCTTTAGACATGAAGAAGAGCAGACAGAAATGAGCGCTACCATGGGGGCACCTCCCGACAACCATTACTTAGCAGGACAGGTGGGGGCATTCTCCACCTCCACTGCCCTCTCTGGGGAAGGGGCACAGTCGCGGATGGGGGACACAAAGAGTGTTTCATATGAGCCCCTGGGCCTCAGGAAGGAGCATGGCGCTGTGCAGGCTTTTCTGGAGCACACACCTGTGCCCCACCGTCCTGTATCCACACTCCAGACCAGCTCTGGACAGAGGGAAAGGAAGGGAGTAGTAGGGATGCCAGTGTGACAATGAACCTTTCAGTTGGGGTCATGGAGGTATCCGACAGGGCTGGTTAGTGGCCTTGGGCATAGAGAAACGCATGGGCTTCAAATGGACGGAAGTGGGCAAGATTACACAGAAACCATGAGGAAAGACCCAAGTCCCAGGACGTGGGAGCAAGTTTGTTCAGAGGACACGTGTGGCACCTGTCCCTGAAAGTGCTGCTGAGATCCATTCGCCTGTGTGTGGCTGGGGCTCCCATGCCACCATGGCTCTCCGCGTTAATCTTCGAGGCTCTGGCTAGTGAAGATGGCTGGCATAGACTGCTGTGACCCCACTGCCCAGCCAGATTGCTTCCTGAGGGCCACTGGGGGGTTGTCAGGTGCCATGTCTTTTCCTGGAGATTATGGCAGTTGTTGGGGATGCGAGCGATAGTGAATGAGCCTTAAAAAGGGCAGGAGGCATTGGAGATGCAGGTGGCAGTAACCGTGAGCTGGGCATCCAATTTAATGTCCATCCTTTCCACCTTCCACAATGGTAAGAGGAGGGGAGTAGTTTGGCCAAGCCTTCACCCCTCTTTTTAACTCTAATCAAAAGACGGTGATTGGATCTCGGTCATTCTACTTCCATATAATCTAGCAAGCTGTAAGTTGTGTTTGGTGGCTCCAAATTTCAAGTCCCTGCTAACAGTTGGGTTACAAGTACAGTCTCCTTGGGCTGGGGGGTCCAGCTGGCACCTCAGAATTGAAGTTGGCCTTCCTTGTTCTCCCTCTGAGCAGTGGGGCCCATGACTGTGGATTGTAAAACAACCAAGATTGATCTTCAGCTCATTTCCATAAATACGCTGGGCACACAGGAGGCAGTAAAATGCACAGCCACTGCTGGCTGACATGTGGCAGCCCGGCCCAACGAGCACGCTGAGCCCTCCGTGAACTTCCCATGCATACGGAAGCTTCAACAGGGTGTCTCCTCAGGAAAGACTTCAGTCAACAGATTTGTGCTGAAATAAACTTCATGGGTTGACATGAGCTTAATTAAAAAGTGATAAATCTCCCTTGCCTCGTCTATCAGCTATTTAAAAGAGGAACTTGAGGCCCTGGCCATTAAGTCATTGTGGCTGGCACTTACAAGCACATGCCCCTCATGTGCTTCCCTCTGGATGGATACTGGGCACGTGAAGTCTTTCTTTAGGAAACTTCTAACTGGATTTCAAATGGTTTCTCATCATAGTTTGTACTGCCTCTAAATCTTGGGAGAGAGCTTCCTGACTCATTCACAACGGTTCTATGCAACTCTGCTCAGGAGAGACCCAGCTTTGGCGTTCCTAGGGCTAGCTCCAGGCAATCACCGAGGATGAAGGCCAAGGGTGTTGTATGGCTGCTGGTGGACACCTCAAGATGCTCTGCCTATGTGGGAAGGATGCTCCGTGCTTGCATGAGGCCCCTGCAGGAAGCCACGCCTCCTGGTAAGCAGACTGCAGAAAGCCATAAGCAGTGCCATGACATGGTGGGTGAAGCCTCTGCCTGTGGTGCCCGCATACCATGTAGGCACCCATCCGAGTCTGGCTGGTCCCCTTCCAATGTGTTCAGGAGAGCAGTGAAAGACAGTACAGGTAGCTAGGAGATGTGGAGAAGCTCGAGTTGTTACAGCCATCTGGACAGTGAATCAACAGATGGAAGAGTTCTTTCTTTCTGCCTCCTTTTATCTCTGAAAAGGTTCTTTTCAAATGCAAATAAATAAATAAAAATTTAAAATTAAAACAAAATAAAAACTCAATTGAAACATCATCATGCCATATACCACAAGGGACAAAATGCCATAGCTTGATATTATGAAAATACTAAAAAAGAAAAAAAAAACCCTCAGAAAAAAGCAGAATCCGGAGTGATTACATTCTATTTTCTTTTGCGTAAGAGAGATTTACTTGGGCCCTGTGCGGTGGCCCAAGTGGTTAAGGTCCTCGCCTTGCACGCCCGGGATCCCATATGGGCGCCGGTTCTATCCCGGCAGCCCCGCTTCCCATCCAGCTCCCTGCCTGTGGCCCGGGAAAGCAGTCGAGGACGGCCCAGAGCTTTGGGACCCTGCACCCGCGTGGGAGACCCGGAAGAGGCTCCTGGCTTCGGATCAGCATAGCATTGGCCGTTGCGCTCACTTGGGGAGTGAATCATCGGACGGAAGATCTTCCTCTCTGTCTCTCCTCTCTGTATATCCTCCTTTCCAATAAAAAAAAAATAAAAATAAATCTTAAAAAAAAGAAATAAAAAATATTAAAAGAGAGAGATTTACTTTATTATAAAGTCAGATTTACAGCGAGAAGGAGAGACAAAGATCTTCCACCCACTGGCTCACTCCCCAAGGGGCCAGAGCAGCTGGAGCTGAGCTGATCTGAAGCCCGGAGCTTCCTCTGGGTCTGCAGTGTTGATGTAGGATCGCAAGGCCTCCTCTACTGTTTCTCAGGCCACAGTCAGGAGCTGAACGTGAAGTGCAGCAGCCAGGACATGCAGCAGTGCCCGTGGGGATCCCAGCACATGCAAAGTGAGCATGTAGTCACGAGGCTATTCCATCAGGACTAGTTGCCTTCTATTTTTAGGTAAGACTCAGACTCGGAGAGATGAAAGCCCCAGAGGTTGGACATAGCAGGGTTTCAATGACACCACCGTAGGTATGTTAGTGTGCAAAGGAAAACACACGTTAATAATGAAGTGAAGTATTATAATAAAGGTGCAGTAAGTAGGAAATTCCCACCGAGACACGGAAACAAACAGGGCCAACCGCCTGCAACATTGGCCTCCCAAATGGGATCCAGTTCAAGTCCCAGCTGCTCCACTTCCAATGCAGCTCCCCCCAATGACCTAGGAAAGCAGTCGAGGACAGCCCAAGTGCTTGGGCTCCTGCACCCATGTGGGGGACTGGAAGAAGTGTTCTGGTCTCTGTATTCCATCCTGCTCAGATCTGGCCACCGCAGCCATCCAGGGAGTGAGCCAGTCGACAGAAGATCAGTCTACCTCTCCATCTCTCCCTCTCCCTTTCTGTAACTCTGAAATTCAGCCTTTCAAATAAAACAGTAAATCTTTTTCTTTTTAAAAGCCTGATGGAAAGTCTAGCACCAAGAACCACAGGCACTGAAACAGAAAACTCACCACGTGGGCTACATACACGGCAGTGCTGACATGATGGAAGAATCAGAGAACATCACAGCAATTCCGAGCCCCGAAAGTGCAGAGCACCAAGCTTCAGGAGGTTGTGAGCACTTTGGAAACACAGAACAGGATGGACTATACCAGTAAAAGCATGTCCATACCAGGACTAGGATGCGTTCTAGAAGCTCCTTGCTCTGGTTGTTGTGTGACCATCATAGACTCTGCTTACACACCTAAGGTGGCTGTGATCTCACCACATGGTTGGGCCAGTCTCATGGACTGCCAACATCATATACTCCACCCATCACTATTCCAAGCGTTATCACTTGGTGCATGACTGCACAAGTGTAATGAGACTTCCAAAGGGAATAGTATGAGAGAAAGAGGAATAAAAATACCAAAACATACTTTGCAAACGGATCTAAGCTCTCCACAATCTCAGGCAGGATGAACACACAGAGGGCTACACAGCTACACACGTCAGGGAGTGAAGTGCGGTGTGCTGTGCCCGAAGAGAAATAACTGTAAAAGCGACAGGAAAACAGGCCACCACATTCAGAACAACAACAGGCGATCAAACCCCAAGACGTGATCATTAATAATAAAATCCAAAAGTATGTGCAACGACACACTCAAGACACGGAAAGAAAGAAAATCTTGTCAAGTCCTCGCCCGGCAGCACGCCCTGTCCCCGTCAATGGAGGCCCAAGGTGAGCACACGTTCCCGGTACAGAAGCACGGAGAGTTCATGTCAGGTTTACTTGCCCTGTAAGAAACAGGGAAGGAGGGGTGGGTATTTGGCTCAGTGACTAAGACACCAAGTGCTGTACTGAATATGACGAGACTCCCATAAACCGGAAAGAAGGGTTCCCGGAACGGAGACTTGGGGTGACCACGGTTCATGCGTGCTCTTCCCCGCCTCCTTCTGTGCACACGAAAGACGGAGTTGAATGCAGAAGTTTCAAGTATCTAAATTGTTCTGAAAGAGTCAGTTACAGGCATCAAATTCCTGCTATATCTTTTAATGTACCTGAAGATGCTGTCTTTCGTACATTAGAACGAGCCAATTTGCCATTTTTAGGGTGCTTATATGCAAGTTAGAAACAGCACAAGGAGCCTCTGTATACGCCAGCCACAGCAGCTCAGTGGGTCACGTGTCATTCCAGCGTCGTGAGCACTTATTACAGGTGTCTTGCTTAATTTCTTCTTTATCTTCTCCAAAGTTATGACGTACACTTAATTATTATGACAGCTATTATCAGTTTTTAAAGATTCATTTACTTACTTATTTGAAAGAGTCCCTGTGTCTGTGCCATCCCCCAGGCTGTCAGCGGGGTGTCCCGCCACAAGTGGAGAGGCCAGGACGCCAGCAAGCACCTGCATGCAGCCAGGGGCTTTACCAGCTTATGCCATGATGTCAGCACCTATCATTAGCTTTTTTTTTCTTTTTAAATAATTTCTGAACATTTTTCCTTTCAATATTTAGTATATCCAACTAATTTTTATACTTTTTTTGCCTTTGACTCAACAATGTGACTCATGCAAAGTTTATCATTTTGGACCCATTTTACACACGAGCAAAAGCAGAAAACAGCACAAATGACCTGGCAATTGCCACACAGGCTTTTGAATTCATTTACTTGCCCTGACCATCTCTGGTCAGCAGGTTGGGATGATCAGCCAGATGGCAGCGCGTCCCAACTGCAAAACCAGCATTGCGCATGCGAGGCCTCTCTGGTCCCCAAGGAGAGCACGCTACATCATGTCACTGTGAGGCTTGGGATGCCACAGAAACCCTGCCCCGAAGCCTTTCCTGCAAGGACTCATTTCCTGATACTGACACAAGAGAAATGCCAGTTCTACGCCCTTACTTCAAGCACACGTGGGGATGCTGTGTCATCACACTGCTTTGGCTGAGATGCAATCACACCGACTAGGTTCAGGTCAGGGTAGTTATGAAAAGTGGAATGAGCTCCTCGGCTGTGTTTCTAAGAAACTCACGACCTGGAGACCTACCCAGCTGCCTGGATTTGCTTTAATTGTGCCAGCCACACTTACAGCCACACGGCAACCAAGAAACTGGTGTCATGGGGGCCTCCCTAAGCATCACCTTCGCAGCGCTGACACTGGCCAGCTTTCCAGTGGTCAGAGACAGTTGTCAGAGCCTCTCCCCCACACGCCTTCCCTGCCTGTGCACCTGTGCGTGTGGACATGCGTGTCTGTGAGGGGTTTTCAAAGGGAGGCAAAAATGGCAGCCGTGCCAAGATGCGGGTCTCAGCCACGGTGGATGTAATCATCCCATAAAAAAAAATGAGCCAAACACCGCAATTCTGCCATGAAACACAATCACAAAAGGTCAGGTCGGGGAGTGAGGAACAGATTAAATTAGCATAGTATTAGATATGGAAAATGATTTCTGTCAAAATCATCTTTACCACAATTATAATATGTTAATTACGTATTTCATTAGGGAAGTTGATTATGGCTCGCGGATGAGCCCCTGCCTGGGAGGACACCTGGAGGAGGCAGTGGAGCCTGAAGCCTTCCACTCGCGCTGCAGATCCTGCTTCCCGCCCCGTCCCTGTCCTGGCCCAGGAGGCAGTGCGCCCCTAACTGGGGGGATCCCCAGCCGCGCCGCTGTTTGGGGAAGGGCTCCTGGGGACAGTGTGCAGTGGGGGG